>NC_142684.1:215035000-215680500 GCF_056320005.1 Nelumbo lutea
GAAATTTCTCATATTTCTTAGTCTAAAATGTTTTATATCATAAATCTAATTTTTAAATTTATTTTTTAATAATTGCACTGTAACTTTTAAGTTTAAATCTTTTGAACCACTAACCAAACCAAAAAATCGGCCCAAACCAATACAACTTGAGTGAGCCAGTTTTTATAACTTGACTAACAAGAAAATTGAATTGATCTAAGATATATTTATACAAACTAGAAAAGATGAAACAAAAAAAACCCTAACAATCCATATTGGGATGCAAGCTGTATCTACGCAAACCACCAGCCAAACGACAAATGACCATTGTCACGAGTAAAACCTAGAATCAAATGATTTATAATCTCCAAGACAAAAAAGGGGAAAATCAGTGGAATAGGGTGCAGTGGAGGTGACGACGGAAGAGAGAGAAGTAGGGGAGACAAAGGATGGCGACGGTGGAGCAAGAGGAGAAGGGGGAGGGAGAAGCGAAGGATCGAACCTGCGAGAGTTGTGACCTGAGAGAGAACTGGGTGCGTGTGTGAGTGAGGGTTTTGGGGGTTTTTTCTCGAGAGGCTACTATTCCTTTTAGTTCGCTTGTGAGTATTGGCACATGTATGGGGAAGCTCTGAGAGGGTGTAAAATGCCGGAAGTTAGGATTGAAGCTTCTTGAAATCAGCCCAAAATGAGTTTCTTCCATATTTTCGGTGCTTCGGCTTTTGAAGGCTAGATCTTCCACGAACCAAACGGGAATAGACTGAAAATCGGTCTTCTGATCTTGTAAACAGACGGAAGACGACACAAAAAGACTTGCTAAATGGGCCTTGATTTAAAAGTGTTGGACCAAGCCTCAACCTAAAAACTTGTGGGCCAGTCAAGGTTGGGCTGGAAATGGTCACCATTAGCTCAGCCCAAAGCTATCTGATAGGGATATAAAAGGGAAACTAGGGTGCATACAAGACTTGGTCATGGTTATGGGTGGTGGACTTGGCGTGGTGATAGAAGAGTAAACGAAGATAGGGAGCATTTTTTAGTACAGAAGTGAGGATGCCTCAAAGACATGTTGGCTGAGGCAATAGGATTGGAGGTACCCTTGGATTTGGCCAATTGGTTGAGCTTTTGAGTATATTCCATGGCATCTGCATTCTTCAACAAATAACTTTACTAACTGATTTGAATCTTTCAAATCAGTTAAAGAAATTTATATTTAGATTAATTAGAGATCTAATTATTTGCTTGTTTCTTCTTGATGAGAACTTTCTTTAAACAAGTAATTATAAGATTTATTCATGCATTTTAAAATGCGCTTAAGAAACTTTTTTAACTTTCCATTATGGGCCCATTCACATTTTAGTAAGTTATTTATCCGGATAAATGCACTTACCCAGGTAATTGTTTCTTATGAAAGATTTATCTGGGTTATTGCATTTACCATGTTATTTTATTTTCCATGTAAATAAGATAATGACCATTTTATCTATAAAAATCCATTATTACAAGGGGCATTTTTGTCCGTTTCAAGTGTTGGTAACTTTCCCTCAAGTTAGGAAAGTTATTTACCCACCTAGGAGATGGGTATACCCAGAAAAATAAACTTTCCCTGATTCTCACATAAATCTGAATAAAGAACAAAGGATTTTTGGTCAATAGGAATCAAATCCCATTGACCAACTTTCCCCCTCTCAAAATCCAGAAAAAGAACACTCCCCTAGATGTAATTAATAATCAAACATAACATGTAGGCTAATCAGCATTTGCATCTTCTTTAATTAATGTATTTACCTATATATATATATATATATGGCTTATATGGATAAATATAATTTTAAATTTTTGATATATATCAAAAACACTAATCTACAAATGATTCCATATGATTCAACATTCTACAACTTTATTATGGTTATGCTTTTCAGAAATTGATTTCAACGAAATAAGCAAGAATAAGTTACTCTAAGTATCTACATCAAGCATTCCATGATTTCTACAAAAATTACCCAAACATTTCAGAAGTAATTGATGACACCGTGTTTTGAAGCTCTGGGTAGCCTTTGTAATTTCTTTGTTAAAAGCATCAAAAATGAAATTTTTTAGGAATAATAATAAGCTCTTTCATGACCTCTCCTTTCATCAAAAAATATTTTATTAAGTTCTATTTCAAATGTAGAACTAGGGCTGTTATGGATTGGTGGGTTGGGTTGGGTCGGTTTACTAGTTTTTTTTTAATTGATCTGACCTAGTTGGGTTACGTTAAGATTAAACCGAAACCGGCCCTCTATTAAGCAAAACCGATTTAGCCGGTTTAGGTCGGTTTGGATCAGTTTGGGTCAGTTTTGATTTAAATTTATACATTTCCGAAATATATATTTCAACTTTACACACACACACACACACACACACACACACACACACACACACACATATATATATAGATAGATAGATAGATAGATAGATAGATAGATAGATTTCGGAAATATACATATTATATATAATATTTCAGAATACATTTTCTGATATATTCAAAACTGAAATATACATTTCAGAAATATATATTTAAAACCAATATATATATATATACATATTTAAAACTGAAATATACATATTATATATAATATTTCAGTGAGAATATATTTATAGATAACTCGGTTCGGTTCTCAAGTGTGAAAACTGAAACTGAACCGAATTATCGGTTTACCCATCTTTCCAAACCAAAACTGACCGGTGGTGAAGAAAAACCGGCCAAATCGGGTTTGGTCAGGCCGGGTTGGTCGGTTTGAATTTATTTGTGAACAGCTCTATGTAGAACCCGAAAAATCTCTAAACTCAATAGTCTCGAGGCATTGCAACAAACATTCAGGAGCTTTTTCTGCTTTCCAATCTGATTTTGGCTCCAAATCATCTACTAAGGCCATGTTTGGGAGTGCTTAAGCTAAAAATAAGTGCTTAAAAACAAGTGCTTATTCCAATAAGCACTTATTTTCATTTGGCACCCAACTTTCAAGTGTTTATTTTTTGAAATAAGCACTTATTTTATATTAGGTGTTTGGTAGTCTTTTTCTCTAATAGGCATTTGTGACTATTTTGTCCTTCATTTTTTTTCAAATTTTCAAAATATACCCTTTGAAATCACTTTTATAAAGTACTTTCTTAAGTGTTTTTATAAAAGTACCTTTATAAAGTGCTTTTATAAAAGTACTTTTATAAAAATAATTTCCTAAAAGTGCTTTCATAAAAGTTAAGGTTTTAAAAACCGACACAGAAATGAAACTGTTCTGGGCACCGTTTTCCAGTTTGGCGGTTCAACCGTCCGAGTCAAACGGTTCAACCCATGACATCATAAATAAATTAAAAAACAAAAAATATTTATATATAATAAAAAATACCATAAAAATTTAAAATACAGAAAATACACAGAAAAATAAAGGAAAAAAGAACAACATATGAAAACATAAAAATATCTAAATATTTTAATAATAAAATACAGAAAATTCCAAAGAATATAGAAAAATTTTCAAAAAATATAGAAAAAAATTCCAAAAAATACAGAAAATACCAGCATCCAACTGAAAATACCTTCCACCACCTAGCATCCAATGTTTTTTTCTTTTTTCATTAAAAATATTCAAAATGTACAAAGCCCTGTACAACGAAAATCTGTACAAGGATAACCAGATCTGAACCTATACTCATTCCCAGATATAACTTTTTATAGCTTTACAAAAAGAAAATTCCAATCAAAAAAGTATGAGCTGTTTGTTTTTTGTTTAATACAATGAAGAGAAGAGATAAAAACAAAATGAGGAACAAAAGGCTTAAACAAGTTAATGGTTCAGCATTTCCTAATAAAGTCTACAAGCCAACACATCAGGCAGTCATTACACCAAGGCTACAATTTTAGGCAGCATAAAGAGTAAATACTTCATTCAGCAACATAACTGTCACCCGAACAGATCTGAAAATGACTGACAAAAGAAAATATAAAGTTCAAATAATTATAGCCAATTCTAGTAAAATAAAAACAGTTCTTTTAGATCTGAAAAATAAAAACAGTTAATCCAATTGAACTTAATTATATAAACAGAACAACCAATGTGTAATAAAGTGGGAAGTTGAGGGTTACCTGAAAGATTATATTTCCGTAGAAAACCAGCTGTTGTTGTAGCACCCCAGTCATACCTGACATAACATAATCAGATTTCAGAAAAGCAGCTAAAGAGTCTCGTTGCATTTTTTACTGAGAATTTTGCAGCCGAGAATTTTATAGAGTATGACAACTAAGTGTCACAAAAAAATAATCTTGTTTCTCTACGCTGTTTTAGAATTATTAATATCAAGTACCAACAATGCAAGATGCATTATATAAAATATCAAAATCCAAATTTTAAGGTTTTAAGCTTCAAAAGTTCAAATAAGAAAGAAACATACTAGTTTAAGCTTCAAATCAAAATTGAAAAATAGGGGATGCCTCAACCTCAGATTCTGCAGTGGCTCTCGGCTCCAATGGAGTGGTCACCAGTGCAAATGGTGGTTCGGTTCCTTGAAAAATCATAGAATTGCAAAAAAAAAAAAAAAAACTGAAAGAGTTAATTAAAAATCATTGAAATGGCCAAATGAGATATAAGAATTGAAATCTAAAGTTCTGAACTGAATAATGGTGGTTTTTAACTGAAAGTGGTTGCCAGCTCACTTAGTTACCTAAAAAATCAAAGTGGTCGCCGGCAGCCACAGTGAAGATAGTCGCCAGAGGTTGGAGTCCACAGTGGTCGCCGGCAGCCGCAGCGAAGATAGTCGTCGGAGCCGTTCCTTTCAAGATGCGATTGAGAAAGAGTGAAAGACTCGAAAATCAAAGCTTTAGTCGTCGGCAGCCGATGCAACTTTGGTCGCCAGCGGGTGCTTGCTCGGATTTTGGGAAGGGTAATGCCGGTGTATCACCGCCGTCATCTGAGGCGAATGCCTGAAGGGGGCAAGACCGCAAGAGGCTTTTGGTTTTGCGTTTGGGAAAACAAAACCCTAAGAGGCAAGACTTTTGAAGGTTAGATGTTAGGATATATTTGGATTTTGGCATTTTATTTTTTGTTTTGTTTTTATCTTAAAATTAAAAAACAAAATTTATAAAATACCAAGCCGCTAACCGTTGCCCAGATCAAACGGGTTGACGGTTTGACCGACTGAGTCGACGGTTTTTTTACTTTCAATGTTTTTCATCAAATGACGATTTGAGGTAAATTCAGAACCATTCAAGTGACCAATTTCCGATCCAAACAGTTTGACCGTCTGAGTCAACGATGGTTCAAAAATATTGATAAATGTACTTTTATAAAGTTTAACTAGGGATAATTTTTTAAGTGATATTTTAAAATTCAACTAAGGATAATTTTGGAAGAAAAAATAATTGAATAAGTGCTTGTATAACCACTTAATTAAAGAAAAAACTGGAAATTTGCCATCGCCATAAACTCGAAAAAACTGGAGGGATATATGTCAAACAAAAAGGGATAGGAGGTAAGCGAAAATAATCCAATCTCAGTTTTAGCTCCACTAATGACTTGCAATTAAAAAGACAGCCACGCAAATTGCCATCGCCATAAACGTAGAGATCAAGCAGCTGAACATGGCGGAACACAGCAGCACTGACCCGATGCCTTCAGGCATTGATGGCAACATCGAATTAGAAGAAACTGCTTGAGAAAACTCAAATTTAAGGGGTCACAACTTCAGCATAAAATAAAATGCCAGTGAACACTCAAGATTTTTTTTTTTTTTGAGGAGATAGATGAACACTCATGAATGTGCATTATGAAGTAAAGACAATTTCCATGAAAGAACAGTTATAGATAATAAGATGGGCTGCATAATGAATTAATAGTTTCCAGATCTATACACGTATGATATGCCTGCTTGCATCAATACTCATCTAAAGCAAAAGAACCTGTAGAACTTACCAACAATTTATAAAACCATAGTACGAAATACATCAACTTCTTTCCTTAAAATAGTAATCAAATATTCATTAGAAAATAGAATGTTTCTGATGAGAAGTACAATAGATTAACACCAAATTAATGAAGCACTCTTCCTTTAAGCAAGCTATCCCAACGTGAGGGAGAACATTTCGAGCCAACTTTATGCAGTCGGACATTAATATATTGCTTCGTCTGGAACAGTAAAAAACATTAACAAATGCGAATATGTAAGAAAGCTTTACATATGCAAAATATATGTGAAAAAAAAATGTATTTTCTAGGTATTCCATAACTTCTTTTTTTGGATTGATAGACATTTCAAAACTTAACGCGAGTAACCTAACAAGAGAAATCCATATGCAGATAGCAAGTTGGAAGTGTTAAGTGTAATACCATCGTTGCCATCATCCATGTTAAAATCGTCTTCATCATCATCAAAATCAACGTTCTGCAAAATTGTGCAATAGGATCAACATAGTTTTACATGAAAAATGACAGAACCCAGATCTCAGTGAAGGTTCCGTTAATTTGCTCATCGGTGTACCCACTGACACTTCTACAAATAAACAAAGCATGGCTTTTTATTTAATGTAAATAGGTTTTTGTACCATAATAAGCCACCCCCACCAAAATCCAAACAGGAAAAAAAATCTGCACACTTCAGTGTCCATGTCTAGATGAAAAACCATAGTCACATCTGTCACATGTAAGGTTTTCTGATGTATCCTGATTTCAAACCAAAGTTGGATTTCTCTGCTCTAGATATTTACAGTATTCAACAAGGAATTTAGAACTTGATTCATGAATCAGGGAAAAGCATGAATGACAAAAAAAAAAAAAAAAAAAATCTAACAATATCATTATACATCATGGCAATATGAGAAATTTCGAATAAAACTCTAGAAAATTTGAGAAGCCCTATAACTGAAATTATGTATTAGTTGTGGGGAAATGATCATTGCGTAGCCTGATTATGCTGATCTCAGCATGCACAAAATTACAAAAATAGATACTTGGTTTGGTCTATAAGCATCTTCTTAATAAGTACTAACCTGGTTATAGTCACCATCATCACTAAACTCTTCATCAACCTCCTCTATTCTTTCTTCATCTTCATCCTCATCCTCACCTTCTTTCTTTTCCTTCCCACCTTTCTCATCTGCATCCTGGTCATTTAAGAGAGTTGAGCTCCAGATAACTTAAAAGTAAAATGAAACAGAACAAAAAGAAAAAACAAAAGAGGCATGGACACAATCAAAGCACAAAAATAGCTTAACGGAGGAAATAAACAACTTCATAAAAATAAATAAATAAATAAATAAACGTCTAATACATGAATAAAATTAAACTAGCTCAGAAATTGTCATCACAAGTAATACCATCCTAGTTCCTTATAAGAAATACAATGGTCTATAAGTACAAAGTAGATCAATTACCTGAAACCTCGACTCCATCTTCTCAAAGATATCTAGTTTCTGTAGGCCTGTTTCACAAAAGCATCAGAAATTAGGTGGCAACAAGGAAACTCTGTATTCTGAAATTTAATCAAGCCAGATAGAATGTTAATTTGTGTCAGACATGTCAACATCATAATGCAGAATGGGTCACATCACATATCTCTCGATACCCTAAACATCTAATGATTACACAATCACCCCACCCCATAAGACAGGTTTCAGAGCTCCCTTCAGCACTATGATAAAACAAGTTGTAGGAATCTCCTTGTAACCAATTTAAACATGAACCCTACAAATAAAATTATGATCAATCAAACTAACTAAATCTAAATTAAAAATCACTCCTTAGTAGTGAATTTAGTGGTGATTGTTTCAAATAACCAGACCATATCAGTGAAGTTTCCGTCACCAGTTGATGCCACCCTTTTTTAATAACTAACTCATAAATTCATTGAGAAAAAATAAAGAACAGTTTTGCCACCCTTGTGTTGCCCTAAATACGCTCATCTCTGACTTAATCTATCCTAGTCTTAGCACCCATCCATTTCATCATCTTCATCTCTTCAATGCTCATTTTGTTGACATGTTTCAAAAAAAAAAAAAACAATCTAAGAGATGTATCACAGAAAAATATATATATATAAAAAAAAAGGTTCAGGTCAAGGAGATGTGCATCTTGAGAAAACAAAGAACATAAGAACAGGCATGGTAAGATAAAAATTAGTACAGTATATTCAATATGCTTGTTTCTCTACTATATTTTATAAACTCAATAATTAAAACACGTGGTGCCATGAGATTGGAAGCAAAAGGCCTAACCTTAGTTTTCAATGACTTTCATAGATTAAAAAGAACAAATTCGGATTAGCTGCATTTGATAGACAATCCAGATTTCCTCCTCACACTCACCTTACAGCACTTGCAGCTGTGCATTGGGAACATATCCCGCACTTGTATATTTTATTTATTTTCCAGTGAGTATGCCTTTAGTGTATATAGAAAGTCTATGTGCATGTCTAAGATCAAGGAAATAAATCGTTATCCAACCTGCTTCTGGATTCCACCGTACTTTCCTTTGGTCGTATTGCACTTGCTTTGTACCTGGAACATAACATTCTCCAAAGGTATTAAAATATTTAACCAGAACAAAGAATCCCAAATAAAAACATTTACATTTCTTAAATTCCTAGGAAGTTTAGACTGCAGACCTTTAATTAGTTCAAGCGGAAAATAAGCAGGAGAAAACTTTAGATGATATGAAAGAGGATCACGTCTTGTCTTGGTTTTCTTCTTTCCTCGATCAGAATATCGTTCTATATCTATGTCATGGCTTGCTGCATACCATAAATTTGAAAAAAAAATATCAAAATGACCTTGTCAAATGGAAGTAATGATATTAAATATCAAAATAATATTAAAAGTAGGTGGAATCATATCGAAATAGTATCTTTAGGCACTTCATGCTGCAGGTTTGATAAAAGGCTGTTGCATGATGTTGGTCACAGCTATCCAGGATCGTGGAAGAGTGGATTGAATTCAAGATCAACAATGATTCTATAGCTTAATGTCTAAAACTACGATGCTAGGTTCTTTCATGTTCATTATGCATTCATGAAACTAGACTAAAGCATGGATCCCATGTATATCTAATCAAAAGTTAGCATTTGAAGATATAAATGTTAGAGAACTGATAAGTAACCAAAAAAATGATCATTACAATAAAATTAATAAACAAATTTGCTCAAATGGGATTTTGCATTTCCCAATATAATTTCTACTATATGAATCACTCCACATAGCAATCCTATTTCAGATCCTTGTGTGTCTGTCTACTCCACATAACCATTTGCCATCATTAAAGACACATCAAGGCCTTTGGATTTCTCCATACACATATGTTAGTATTGCCAGTTAAGTAGAAAAGCCGGCCTAGAATACACAGACATGATGTAGATGGTGAACAACCTTCAAGAGGTTTTGGTGTGAATAGAAAGCAGGCTAGCTAATGATGACAAATGGTTTCTCTTGGCAATAAATCCGATTGAAATATGAGGAAGTAGAGAAGAGAAGGGAAGAAGAGAGGAGAAGAACAAAGAAAGGAAGAAGAAAAGGTTTGGAGCAATGGAACAGTACTGGCGGCATCGGTTTCTATTATATTATATAGGGCGGCAGAAATAAGAAGGGAAAAGACTCTTGTGCCCCTACTGTAAGTGAGTACAATAACAGATAATAAAAAAAAGGCTTTAACTAGCCAAACAAACCCTAACACAAATAACTAAATTATTTCAACACTCCCCCTCAAGTTGGAGCATAGATGTCAATCATGCCCAACTTGTCACACAAATCATTGTGCCGCACATGATGAAGACCTTTGGTGAAGACATTTGCAAGTTGTTCTTCTGAGCTGACATATGGAGTACACACTTCTCCACTTACAAGTTTCTCTCTAATAAAATGCTTGTCCACTTCAATGTGTTTCATCCTATCATGCAGGACTGGATTAGCAGCAATATTGATGGCAGCTTTATTGTCACAGTAGAGTGACATAGGGTTGCTCACTGCAAAACCCAGTTCACCAAATAGATTTCTTATCCACATGATTTCAGCAACCCCATGAGACATCGCTCTATATTCTGCTTCAGCACTAGATCTAGCCACCACACTTTGTTTTTTAGTTCTCCATGTGACCAGGTTTCCTCCTATACCCACTGGTAGACTTTCGATCATCAACTGCTCCTGCATAATCAGCATCAGTATATACTTCCACCTTTAAGTGTCCATGTTTCTGGAACAACAAACCAGCTCCGGGAAACTTCTTGAGGTATCTAAGGATCCTCTCTGCAGTTTCAAAGTGAGTTGTCCTAAGATTGTGCATGAACTGACTAAGGACACCCACTGCATAAGCAATATTAGGCCTAGTCATAGACAAATACAAGAGTCTCCCTACGAGTCTCTGGAACTTCTTCACATCTTTCAAAAACTCTCCCCGACTGTCTCCCAGCTGATGATTAGATTCAATTGGTTTTACCCCCAAATTGCATGTATCTTCTAGTAGATCTAGTACATATTTCCGTTGGGAAATAAAGATGCCCTTGTGAGAGCGAGCAACTTCAATTCCAAGGAAATAACGCAAGGGGCCTAGATCTTTCACCTCAAATTGAGTGGTTAAGAATTTTTTTAGTCTCCGTATTTCAGCCTCCCAATCTCCTGTGGTCACTATGTCATCCACATACACAACTAGAGCTACAATTTTCCCTTCACCTTTTTTCACAAATAGAGTGTGATCTGACCGGCATTGTTTGAACCCTATATGTTGAACTACTAAGTGGAACTTACTAAACCAAGCCCAAGGTGATTGTTTCAACCCATATAAAGATTTTTTTAACCTGCACACTTTTTGTTCACTGCCTTTGGCACAAAAACCTGGAGGTTGGGTCATGTACACTTCTTCTTCCAAGTCACCATTCAAGAAAGCATTTTTTATGTCCAATTGGTGAAGTTCTCAGTCAAGATTTGCTACCAATGAAAGAAGAATCCTAATAGAGTTCATCTTGGCTACTGGAGCAAAAGTCTCTGCATAGTCCGCTCCATATACCTGTGTAAAACCTCTTGCTACCAGTTTAGCCTTGTACCTTTCAACAGTTCCATCAGCCTTGTGTTTCACTGTGAACACCCACTTGCAACCCACTAGTTCCTTCCCTTCAGGAAGATCCACCAACTCCCAAGTGCCATTTTTGTGTAATGCATCAATTTCTTCCGACATTGCATCTGTCCATTCAAGTTTAGATAAATCTTCTGTCACATTCTTAGGAACGGGGACACTGTCCACAGAAGAGAGGAATGCACGGAATGAAGGTGAAAAGTGATCATATGACACAAAATTAGAGATAGGATGATTAGTGGAACAAGATCTAACACCCTTTCTCTTAGCAATAGGAACATCAAGATCATTGATGACAGGGGAATCAACATTGAGAGGAACAGGCATATCAATAGGAGCAAGTGTACCTGGCTGATGAGAAGGATCTGCCTCTTGGAGAATCCAATGATGTTGGTTGCATAGTTTCAAGTTCCACGACTATTGAACTCTGTTGGCTTTTATGGCAAAGATGAAAGACACGGAATAGAGGAGGATCGGGTAAAGGAGGTAATTGAGTTTGAGTCGCCTATTGCTCCTCAACCCTACTCTCCCCCTGAGGAGAAACCGGGAAAAAATGTTGATTCTCAAAGAATGATACATCAATGGAGACATAGTACTTGCGAGAGGTAGAATCATAGCAATGATACCCCTTTTGAGATAAAGGGTAACCAAAGAAAACACAAGGAATAGCCCGAGGATCAAGCTTACCTCAAGTAGGGGACAAGTTATGGACAAAGCAACGACACCCAAAAACACGCATTGGAATGGTAGACAATGGAGTTGTAGGAAACAAAAGCTGATGTGGGGCCTTATACTCTAGTAACCGAGATGGCATACGGTTGATGATGTATGTAGCACACAAAACTGCATTCATCCAATGATGTTGGTTGCATAGTTTCAGGTTCCACGACTATTGAACTCTATTGGCTTTTATGGCAACGATGAACGACACGGAATAGAGGAGGATCGGGTAAAGAAGGTAATTGAGTTTGAGTCGCCTATTGCTCCTCAACCCTACTCTCCCCCTGAGGAGAAACCGGGAAAAAATGTTGATTCTCAAAGAATGATACATCAATGGAGACATAGTACTTGCGAGAGGTAGAATCATAGCAATGATACCCCTTTTGAGATAAAGGGTAACCAAAGAAAACACAAGGAATAGCCCGAGGATCAAGCTTACCTCGAGTAGGGGACAAGTTATGGACAAAGCAACGACACCCAAAAACACGCATCGGAATGGTAGACAATGGAGCTGTAGGAAACAAAAGCTGATGTGGGGCCTTATACTCTAGTAACCGAGATGGCATACGGTTGATGATGTATGTAGCACACAAAACTGCATTCATCCAAAAACGTTTTGGCACATTCATAAGAATTAATAAGCCACGAGCTACTTCGAGAAGGTGACGGTTCTTCCGTTCAGCAATACCGTTTTGTTGGGGTGTCCTAGCACAAGAGCTTCGTTGAAGTGACCCACTCGAAGCAAAAAAGTCCGTGAGATCACTATGGAAGTATTCCTTCGCATTGTCCGACTGGAAGATATGGATTTCAGTTTGGAACTGAGTGAACACCATGCGTTGAAAGTCTTTCACAATTTTTGGCACTTCATCTCTAGATCGCATAGGATAAACCCAAATGTATCTAGAGTAATCATCAATCAAGGTAATGAAGTACTAATATCCAGCCTCAGTAGGTAGAGTAGCAGGGCCCCAAACATCAAAATAAACAATATGAAATGGAAATTCAGATCTTTTATTTCTCAAAGGAAAAGAACTTCTACAATGTTTACTCAATTGACATGTCTGACACTGTAACTGACTCACTGACAAGGACTCAAACAACTTTGGGAACATAACTTTCAATGACTCAAAAGAAAGATGACCAAGACGATTGTGCCATAAATAGGCTTGACTCTCACTGGACAAACTCATGGACTCTATAGCCACAAGACCAACTTTATTCTCCAACATGTAGAGACCATCCACCATGCTTCCTCTACCAATCGACTTCCCCGAGGCCAAATCCTTAAACACACATGAAGACAGAAAGAAAGTGACTGAACAGTTCAATGAGTGAGTTATACTACTAATGGATAGCAAATTTATAGGTAATTTTGGAACATGCAGTACATTAGAAAGGGTAAGGCCGAGTGGGAGAGGTATGGTACCTTGGCCAGCTATGGTAGAGAAAGAACCATCAGCTAGCCTCGGCTTATCTCTTCCAGAGAGAAGGTTATATGTCTGAAATAAATTTGACTTATCGGTCATGTGGTTTGAGGCTCCGAAGTCAATAACCCAAAGAGGATCAGTGGTATGAGATGACACATGGAAGGCAGTGGCAACGTTACCTGATGTATACACGAAAGAGGTAGAGAGAGTAGGACCAGAATCCATCTGGCGGAGAGTCCTACCATACAATTCCAAATGGTCACGAAAGGAGTTGGTAATTTCTTCCTTAAGGTCAGAACTGGGACGCCTCTCCTGTGTTACCAATGGACTAGTCTCTAGAGATGCCATATTAGTTGAGTTACACTTTTTCTGATTCTGCTGACTTAGTTTCTTACCCTGATCAGGTGTTGACTTCTTACCCAAATCTTGTGCCCATTTAGGTTTTCCATGGAGACCCCAACATGTATCTCTGGTGTGTCTTATCTTCTGGCAGTGAGTGCACCAAAGTTTACTCTTATGATCTGTTCTCTTCTGAGAGTCACCTTTCTTAAAAGCACCTCCGACATTTGTATCTGAATTTCCCCGGACAGCTAGGGCAACTAACTCCCCCTCTACACAATTCATCACACTTCTTCTACTCTCTTTTGACTGCACTAAGGCATAAACCTCCTAAACTGATGGCGCAAGTCTTTACTACCCAAGGTCTGCACCCTGATGGACTCATATGAAGGATTCAGCCCTAGAAGGAAGGCAAAGACCCGTTGCTGAGATACAAGTGACTTGTACGCCTTTGCATCTTTCATCACACTTCCAATTCACATTCTGGTAATGATCAACTTCTTTCCATATCGATGTCAAATCAAAATAGTACATCGAGAGACTCCTCTCCCCCTGCTTGCAAGTAGAGGATTCAGCTTGCAATTGGTATATCTTGGCATAGTGTTTCTGCTCTGAATAGGTGGACTTTGCTTGTTCCCATATCTCACAAGCAGTCTCAGCCCATATAAAAGTCTTCCTTACCTGTGGCAGCATGGAAACCAAGAGCCATGACATCACCATACTATTCTCTTGGTTCCACCTATCATATCCAGCATTTCCGTTCTTCGGTTCCTTCACTCTCCCATTGATGTATCCTATTTTCCCCCTAGCAGTGATGTTGAGTTTTATTCCCCTAGACCACTCAAGGTAATTCAGACCATCAAAGGAAATAACAGCCATGGGGAAATTCATATCCATTCCCCCACTCACTCCATTGTGGCTCCCTGAAATCTCTGAAGTAGCAGAATTCTCAGACGACATGGTAAACACAATTTTTTTATCTAAACTCTCAACTTAGGATCCCTCCTTATATCGACAAAAGCTCCACACAAAACAATTCAGTTCTTGACTTAATCTGAGCACAAAAAACAGCACCAATTTCCAAAGAAGAATTATGACGAGACTAATTTTCGGATCTGCATGAAGAACAGTCCCAGCCTAGTGGTTTTCCAATAAGTTCCACCACAGCATTAATCAATAAGAGAGATCCTACCACACATGAAATCAGACTAACGAGCAGAGAAAACAGGTCATCTGTGACCTACCTTTTCACAGGTACATAATCACACGATCCAACAAATAAAAGAGGTATAACCCTCACAAAATTTTGCCAACATTCAGTGGTTTGGATTCATTTGTTCTCCACTTGGTACATGACCAAGGAAAGAAATAAAAGAAGAAAGAAAACTTTAGGGTTGTACCAGTTGCAGATCTGATTTGATCAGCCCAGATTCAATCCTCTATTCCGCCCAGATTCAGCAACTTGAAGAGAAAACTTGGTCGCCCAGATTCAACAGCCTTGCTTTGATACCATCTTGGCAATAAATCCGATTGAAATATGAGGAAGTAGAGAAGAGAAGAAGAAGAGAGAAGAGAAGAAGAAAGAAAGGAAGAAGAAAAGGTTTGGAGCAATGGAACAGTACTGGCGGCGCAAGCTTCTATTATATTATATAGGGTGGCAAAAATAAAAAGGGAAAAGACTCTTGTGCCCCTGCTGTAAGTGAGCACAATAACAGAAAATAAAAAAGGCTTCAACTGGCCAAACAGACCCTAACACAAATAACTAAATTATTTCAACATTTTCCTAAGAAATGGGCAAAAAGACTAACTATAACAGGTCAACGTATGGATGGCATGTAATACATCCATAATTGAGTGTTTTTTATCTACCTGTCATAAATTCATACTTACTAAGTTGGCAAGGGTAAACTTGTTTGGCGCAATAACCTATATATCAATAAAAGAAATTTCAAATGTGTAGATCAAGAACAACCCTGGGTGTTTAATATAACCGTCTTTCATGGATTACTAATAACTAACCTCTAGAAAACCAGTAATGATAGTTTTTGCACCACATGTATCTCATCCAAAAGATATCACTTTGTTTTGAGATTGAAACAGAAAAAGCATGGCTAATGGGATGCAAGGTGTGCCATGAACAATATACCAAGTTCATGTATTGAAGAAACAAGCTATAGTTGTGCCAGAAACCAACAGGAGGGGAAGTTCATTGTTTCTAAATTCAATCCTTTATTTCCCTTTAAATCAAGCTTCTGAAGAACGGGTACATTCCTCGTGTTTTTTATCAGTAAATAAAAATGAATGATTTACCTGTTATATTTAATGCTCACTGTTTGTGGCTGCCTCTTCAAGATAACAACAACAACAACAACAACAATAATGTAAAAGGATCAATAAATGGAATTACAAAATATTTAATGCTTACTTTTAGGGGTTGCCTCTTCAAGATAATAAGGAGAAGACTTCCAATAATTTTGCAATTTCAAATTCCAGTAAACCAAGACCTTCTCCTCTGTCACACCATTAATGTCAGGAAGTGAAACATCTTCCTGCAATTGTGTAAACCAACAAATAAAGTCCCTGCAATTGTAAAAGCCAACAAGATAAAATAGCGTAAAGGCATCTATTAAACAAACCACCCACAGAAATCTTGGACTATGTTGAAATTCTAGCTATATGGTGTAAAGCAACACGAGCTTCACTACAACATAATATTCATAAAGGTCAAATTAGTTAATATAGTATACCTTTGCTTCTATCAAGTTTTTAATCAAAGGCATTCAGGTTTCACAAAAGGAGTGTAGGGTTTGCAGATTATACGAGGAAAAAGTTAAAGAAGAAGATGAAGGAATTGAAAGAAAGAATTGATTGAGCAGAGATTATGGTTGAATACCAACAACTTAGTGCTTTTAAAGATTATTTATAGTGGAAAATCTTTCTCAATAGATTACATAAAACCCCTAATTAAACATTTTCTCCTATTTAGCCCATTCATATTCATGATTCAATCTATCCCTGGGCCAAATTACTAGAGACATGGAAAATCTAAAGAGCATCCCATCTGATTAGGGCCACTAGAGACATGGAAAATCCATTTATCAGACAGACGCAGAGGAGCGGGAGAGAGGGAGAGAGAGAGAGAGAGAGAGACTCAAATTTTAAAAGAACAAGCATAGGGAACAAAAATACTTGAAGGGTGGACCCAGACAAAGATCTCAGAAGCCATTTGAATTATGAGCTCAACCTGAAAGCAAGGGACTTTATTCTCTAACAGAATGATGGAACCTCCAAAGACCTAGAGAGAGGTCAAGCAACAAGCTAATAGTCTGTGAAATCTTGTACTTTTGGGTGGATCTTAAACAAATCTGAATGTAATCTTTGAAATCCATTAATAAAATTTCTTTTACTGATAAAAAACAAGCTGATAGTCTTCTGCAATCCCCCAACTGATGCCTCTCAAAGTTATAGAACAAGATAGTAAGCCGTTGGAGGAGGAAAAGGAGCTCTCTTCTCACTGAGTTTCTAGTCCTAAAGAGTTCAGAATAAGCATTGGAATCTCTTTGTTAAAGGGGCTCTGCTGCATCATCTGCATTCATTGTATCTCTTTTTTGAATAACTTGTCTAGCAAACTTTTTCCCTAACCCATGTACACAAAATACATACATATACAATTTTTTTTACTTAAATGTATGCATGTATAGATATACAATTATTTTTTGAGTCCACCAAAAAAAAATTATGTATGAATGTACATTTTCTTTTGGATTAAATTTTTGGAAACTTTCTTTGTACACTGATCCTTTTTTTTGATAAATTTTCTATACTGATCCTTATGATGCAAGATTTGTTGATCTAAATCATTGTATGGGAGAATTGAAAATTCTCTGCCAGCTATAATGGTCAGAGGTTACTTCAAAACCTTTATAAGCAAGCTCATGATATAACTAGATTTTTTTTGTGACCCTTCCTCCTGATCTGAAACCATCTCATTATGGTCCAAATTTGACTCCTTAGGATGTAATTCATTAGGGTCAGAGGTCTCCAAATTCAAAAGTACTTGATCCTACTTAGGAACTGCAAGAGATCCAAATAGGAACTGCACTTCGACTTTTCTATAGCTTAGCCTAAATTCCATTTATTATCTGTATCTGTGATCTCCATACCCATAGGAACAACATTACATCCAGTCTTTTTTTCTCATCCTTATGATTCCCCTGATTTTGTCTGTCAGTGAGAACAGGACACTTGAAAGCTAATGGGTTTAGCTGTCCAACAATTGACTTGGTACTTCATGTAACATGCTAATAATGCTCAAAACTCAGATCAGCAAAAAAATACTTGAACTTCACCTAGACAAGGTGCCACAAAAAAAAGGAGACACTCAACAAGGTACCAATTTGAATTTGTTATAATTCGGCCTGCCTTTGAGTTCTGTTAGTCTGATAACAGTCAAGAAGAAAGAGGAAGAAAGAGGGAAGAAAGGGAGAGAGAAAGGAGGAGAAAAAGAGAGAAGAAAAGTCTGGTTCGAATTAGAGAAAAGTGACTCTCCCATTCGGCCAGACATGTTTTTATATTATTGATATAATGGAAAAGACACATGTGCCCTTATTTAAGTGAGAGACACTAGTTCTAATATAATATTACAGATCAGCAACCTCAACATAAGTATAAAGACAGAAATACCCTACACTAACACTCTCTCTCAAGCTGGTGAGTATATATCATATAATCCTAGCTTGTTACATATGTAGTCCACTCTTCCCCGACTCAACCCTTTTGTAAATAAGTCTGCCCACCGGTTTCCAGTATTAACGTATACAATGTCTATCACTCCATTCAGCACCTTCTCTCTCACAAAGTGACACTAGTTCTAATATAATATTACAGATCAGCAACCTCAACATAAGTATAAAGACAGAAACACCCCTACACTAACACACCCTCTCAAGCTAGTGAGTATATATCATATAATCCCAGCTTGTTACATATGTAGTCCACTCTTCCCCGACTCAACCCTTTTGTAAATAAGTCTGCCCACTGGTTTCCTGTATTAACGTATGCAGTGTCTATCACTCCATTCAGCACTTTCTCTCTCACAAAGTGACAGTCAACCTCTATGTGTTTGGTTCTTTCATGAAACACCAGATTAGAAGAAATATGAACTGCAGCCTGACTGTCACAATAGAGCTTCATTGGAGTATTAATGTTGTATCCTATCTCCTATAGAAAGTTCCTTAGCCACACTAATTCACAAGCAGTATGTGCCATAGCTCTATATTCTGCCTCTGCACTGCTTCTTGCCAAGACTGTTGCCTCTTACTTTTCCATGTCACCAGATTACCCCCCAGAAAAGTGCAATAACCTGTGGTAGACCACCTATCAGACATAGAACCAGCCCAGTCGGCATCAGTATACCCTTCTATTTCAAGTGTTCCACCACTTTTGTATATCAAACCACGACCAGGGGCCCCTTTTAAATACCTCACAATTCTTAGAACCACATTCCAATGAGGAACCAGAGGTGTCTGCATGAACTGACTTACCACACTAACCGCAAACGAAATATCTGGCCGATTAATGGTTAGGTAGTTTAGTTTACCTACAAGTCATCGGTATCTGCCAGGGTCTTCAAACACTTCACTCTTATCACTGCTCAGCTTAGTATCTATTTCCATAGGTGTTTCAGCTGGTTTAGCACCTAACAAAATTGTTTCCTCCAGCAAATCAAGCACATATTTCCTCTGACACAAATTAATACCGTGCTTAGACCTTGCTACTTCTATCCCCAGGAAATATTTCAATTTACCAAGGTCCTTTGTTTGAAAATGTTCCTGTAGAAAAGTCTTCAACCTGTTTCATACCAAACTTCTTTACCACCTCACTAAACCTACCAAACCATGCTCGAGGAGACTGTTTAAGCCCATATATAGCCTTCTTGAGTCTGCATACTTTACCATCCTCCCCCTGAGCAACAAACCCTGGTGGTTGCTCCATGTAGACCTCCTCGAGCAAATCACCATGCAAAAAGGCATTCTTGATATCAAGCTGATATAGTGGTCAATCATACATAGCTACACGAGAGATCACAATACGAATCGACCCTATCTTAGCAACTGGGGAGAAGGTCTCTGTGTAGTCAATACCATAGGTTTGGGAGTACCCTTTTGCAACCAATCGAGCTTTCAGGCGCTCAACACTACCATCAGGCAAATACTTAACAGTATAAACCCACTTACAACCGACAACCTGCTTTCCAGGAGGAAGAGCGGTGAGGTCCCAAGTATGATTATAAAGTAGAACTGAGAGCTCTTCTTCCATTGCACGGCACCACCCTGGAGAGGCAAGGGCTTCCCGAACATCCTTAGGAACAACAACTGAGGATAACAAAGAGATAAACTGGCAATGAGAGGCGGAAAGGTGAGTGAGTGAAACATGATTAGAAATAGGATGAAGGGTGCAAGTGTGTTTATCTTTCCGCAAGGCAATGGAAGATCAAGATCAGATACTGGGTTCGGGGCTAGTGTGGAGACAACTGTCGGATTTGTCGACGGTGGAGCTGGAGGAGTAGCAGCCGGTACACGTGGGCGATGTGTATACACTTGACAGATAAGTGGGCGTTCAACAGGTGGTGGCACTGGAGGCAAGGAATTGGTCAAAGCTGGAACAAGGGGAACAGAATCAACAACTAGAAGTGGAAGAGGGGGAGATGATGAGGAAGAAGCATCACCGACCCCAAGAAAAACGGAGTAGACTCAAAGAAGGTAACATCAGCACACACAAAGGAACGTCGAGAACTAGGATCGTAACACTTATACCCTTTCTGGCTTCGAGAATAGCCAAGGAAGATGCACTTAAGGGATCGTGCATCTAACTTGTCGTTCCCGGGGCCCAGATTATGGACGAAGCAGACACACCCAAATACCCGGGGAGAAAGAGGAAACAGAGACAAGGTGGGAAACAAGGTAGTAAATGGGGAATGACCATCAAGGATAGATGTCGGCATCCGATTAATCAAGAAGCAAGAAGTAAGCACCGCATCACTCCAAAAGGGTTTGGGAACATTCATGTGATGCATGAGGGATCGTGCTATTTCCAAGAGATGACGATTCTTTATCTCAGCCACCCCATTTTGTTTGGGGTGTAGGTACATGAGGTCTGATATATAATTCCATGTTGGTCCAAGTATTCTTGAAATGATGAAGATAAATATTCACAGCCATTATCAAAACAAAAAATTTTAATGTGAATACCAAATTGATTGTGAATCTCAGCATAAAATTTCTAGAATATGGTAAACAATTCACTTCGTTCTTTAATTAAATAGAGCCACGTCATCCTTGAAAAATCATCAACAAAAATGACAATATCTATATCCATTGTATGACATCACTTTATAAGGACCCCAAACAACCGAGTGAATCAAAGAAAAATGACTCGACACACGATTATCAACCCTAGAACTAAAGGAAATACGATGGTGTTTCCCAAACTGACACGACTCACAATCTAAAACAGAAAGTTGACTCAACGAAGGAACCAAAGATTTCAAAACTTTCAGCGAAGAATGACCAAATCGACAGTGCCACTGGAGAGGAGAGAGAGATGACTGGAGAGTTGTTGATGTTCTTCCACCACCGTCAAGATAATACAATCCACCAACTTCATGCCCTCCACCAATCTTCATCCCCGTCTTGAGATCCTGAAAAACACACATAGAAGGGTAAAAGGTAATGGAACAATTAAGTGACTTGATCAACTTACTAACAGACATAAGGTTAAACGGAAATTTAGGGACATACAAAACTGAGGATAGGGATACAGGGTTCAGGTCAACATTACCAACACCACAAATGGAGGATGTGGAACCATTAGCAAGGGTAACAGATTGTGATGTTGAGCAATGAGAGAGTGAAGAAAACACACCTAGAATTCTAGTTATGTGATCGGAGGCTCCAGAGTCAATAATCCAGGGATTGGGTGTGGATGCCAAACAAGATGCCAAACAAGCCATACCTGAGTGTGCGAAAGTAGCCGTGTTCTGCTAAGATGTGGATTGGACAAACCTCTCATACTCATCACATGGAACACTCGCCACCTCCTTCCCGAAACCATTTGTGGATGTAAGAGGCATCTGATCAGCTGAACGATTCTCCTGTCTAAAACTGAAACTAGTGTCACTAGTCATGGCATGATTAGCCCAGGTTGAGGGTGGACCATGCAAGTCATAGCAATAATTAATGGTATGTTCATCCATACCACAATGAGTACACCTCGGACCTGAGCCACGTCCTCTACCACGGGCTCTCCCTGAATCTCTACCTCCAGTACGACCACCACCACGGTTATATGTAGGTCCACCACCACCACTCCGGCCATATACCGGACCACTACTACCACCACGGCCAGACTGAGCTCCTCGAGCTCCACCTCTAACACCACGGCCCCTTGACACTGCGAAGGCTGATCTATCTGAGACATTAGAGTTCTCAGTAGATCCAATAGAAGTCCTCTGAAGTCGAGCAAACACCTCTTCTAAAGAAAGGAGAGTTGACCCTCCTAGTACTGAGCCTATACTGGTTCATACTCAGATTCCAGCCCCACCAAAAATCGAGTCACGTCAAGTTGTTCTCTCTGTTGTTGCTGAATTTTGACATCAAAAGTGAAGGGGTGATAAACATTCAACTCATTACGGATGTTTCTCACTAGCATAATACTCCTCAAGACTCTGATTGCCCTGTTGCAGATGAAAGTATTCCTAATACAGCTAATATACTCTGGTTGTATTGTCTTGACCAAAATACAACTTCTTAGCATGGTCCCACACATCTTTGGCAGTGTCAAGAAATATGAAATTTACACTAATCTTGGGTTCCATACTATTCCATAACCATGTGATAATCTGTGCATCCTCTTATTCCCAATCTTCATACTCATGAGAATCAGTGGAGGGTTTCCCCTCCCTTATGTGTTTCACCTTCTTTTTCTTCAAAAAAACTTCTACAGATTTAGCCCAAGGTACATTATTCTCTCCATTCAGTTTAATGGAGGTCATTTGAACATTCAGGTAGTCAGTAGGTATCATCACATTAGATTTGCTATCACTGTTATCTCCCATTGTTGAATTCTGTTATCACTAAATTCGGCACACTACACACTGTTTGATCACACTGATCACACTGGTTTCAGCACTTGTTATTGCTTAAGATTGCACTTTTTACACCACAAACCCTACCCTACGATTACCTAAAATCTCACCACTATATGAGCATTACTCCTCCATCAAGTCACACAAAAAACATCATAAACCCTAGCACACTACAGTCTGAAATTCCATCATACGATCTGAAACATAATTCCTATTTGACTCATAACAGAAAATATGCATAGAAATCTCTTACCTCATCACTTGAAAGATAAACCACACGAGAAGAAAATCAGTCCACACAAGACACCCACTGCACCACACGAATCAGCCCTCTTCTCTTCATCGATTAGGGGAGGGCTACTTAGAAACCACAGCAACCGACACACAAGACACAACTAGAGGCATAGAAACCTCCAAGGGAAGAGGGCGACCACTCCTTTTCAGCCCTTTCCCTTATCTCCAATAGATGGCAGAGAAATCAAGGGAAAACCCTAGATTGAGTGTGCAAAGAACAAAAATCTGGGCAAATCCGAGCTGCTTAGTTGAGCTCTGATACCATGTTATAATTCGGCCTGCCTTGGTTCTGTTAGTTTGATAACAGTCAAGAAGAAATAGGAAGAAAGAGGGAAGAGAGAGAAAGGAGGAGAAAAAGAGAGAAGAAAAGTCTAATTCGAATTACGGAAAAGTGACTCTCCCATTCGGCCAGACATGTTTTTATATTATTAATATAATGGAAAAGACACATGTGCCCTTATTTAAGTGAGGGACACCAGTTCTAATATAATATTACAGATCAGCAACCTCAACATAAGTATAAAGACAAAAATACCCCTACACTAACAGAATTTTTTCCAAATTTCTCCTTTTTATTTTTTTTACTATGTCTATTGAATATTTTTGTAACATAAAAGTTACTAAAGTCCATTACCCATTTGTTGTTTGTAGACGTTTCCCTTCTTTGTCTCCTAAATGAATTTTCTTTCTCTTTCAGATTCATGCATTTAAGAACACTCAATTTAAAAGATGTGGCTGAGAACCTAGGCAAGGGGCATTTCAAGGTATGTGCTTCACCCAGGCCTAGGTGCAGTCCCTTTGAAAAGGTGGGCACCTGGTGTGCCTCAACCCAATCATGCGCCTTTTCAAGCATAGTTATATTCAATTTTATTTCAACAATATGTTTTATATGTTATGTTTATGTAATTTAATATAACCCAATAGGCATTTTAAAACACTGTAGTTTCTTTTAAAATTTATGTTTGCATTTTTTATTAACATTATTTATTTATTTTTAATTTTATTTTGATTTTTTAATTTAAAAAATTGTGTCGTGCTTCAAAAAGGTGAACACCTCACCTTGTGCCTCAGGCATCAATAACCCCTTGCACTTTTTTTGTGCCTTGTGCTTTTAAAAAACTGCCTAAAGTATTGCACATCTGAAAATTGAGTAATGTTTCCAAACTTTCTTTAACTGTAGAGCTACATACTAAAGCATAATTGGATACTGCAGCATGCTTAATCACTAACAGCTACAATTTTTAGTAAAGTTAGAATACTGGAGACATTTCTGAAGCCTTGCATAAAAGAAACCATGAAGAAAATGAAAATCACCCACTGGAAAAGGAATGTTAGGCTCTTGTTTTGCAATGCTAAAACCCCCATCTCCACGTCCACGCCCTCGTCCACGCCCTCTGTATGACATCCCTGTAAAGAAGAATTAGAAGCAAGAACGAACTAAATGTGAGAGCAGAACTATGAGGACAGAAAGGAATTTAAAGCATGACACTGGAAATCAATCAAGCAAGGGTCCACAGAGAATAAATGATAAGGTAAAAGTAAAAACAAAAGATACTCTGAGTAATGCAGATGTTACAAAAATCCTCAGCCTCAAAATTAACTTGATTGGATGATTGTAACTTCTCAACCATTCACCACATTATTCTCCTTCTGGAGGGAGAATAACCACATGATCGGGTTCATGAACTAAAGCTAGAAAATCCACTTCCTAAACTACTATGAAATCTCAATATTAGTTGTCTCAAACCCAAAAAGCCAATGACGCAAATGGAACTACCTAACTTAACACCAGAACTGAACCAGATCAAAATTGAAAGAAAAATGTTCTCACATAGTTTGACATCCAATGAAGAAGAAAAGATACAGGCCTTTCCTACATAGCCTAGATAAATGGATATCTAGTAGGATACAGGTGAAACATACTCACTGAATCCAAGTATGAGCATTATCTCAAAACCTAAGTTAGTGATGCAGAAAACCACTTACAAATCGTATGGAATAACTTCTCGTTAAAACTGAACAAAGATTATAGTAGCATGGTTGCATAAACCTTAGCTTCAATAGGTACTATGCATCAGTTTAACAATCCTATGGTCATTTAAGGGAAGGAGGAAACAAACCAAAAGTCCTAGAATGCCAACAAATTGATAACTCAAAACCGACACTATAGAACAAGAAATTCAAATTTCAAAGTATGAATGAAATCAGGAAAAAAAAAAAAAAGAAGGCAGGGGAAGAGAAAGAAATGACGATCTTTTTAATTCGTACCCAGACACTAGCAAAGATACAAGGAGAAATCCACAGATGCTTTAACAATTAGACTCTTTTCTCTTCAATAAACAACAAGCAAACCAATTGACCACAAGTCTGCAGCTCCTGCGCTACTCCTGCAATACAATGAGAAAAACTAATATATAGGGACTAAGGGTGCAAATTTAGGCGGGCCCAAAACGCAGTTCGCAATTTTACACGTGCTGGGCAATCCTTGTATTGTGTTTGCGTTCAAAAGTTCACAGGCTTTCTAATTTTTTGCCCCGGGTTTATACTGTTTTTTCCCATTTCTGACTTCCATTGATTAGGCATATTGAATCATTTGATGCCAACAAATATATGGAATAGTTAACTATTTTTTTTCTTTTTTGGTAGAGAATATTAAACTTCATTGAATCAGAAACAGAAGGGTTACAGATGGAATTGTTGGGTTCGACTCAATGGCCCAACCATCTTGGCATCACCTCTGAGTCTGAGAATTCCCCAACATCATTCAAACCTCTCTTGGCTAACATATGAGCTAGTCCATTAGCATCCCTATTTACAAAGGAGAATAAGGGCTCAGCCCCTTTACAAGAAAAGAGAATATCCTTGCATAAGAAGAAAGCTTCATTTACTGACGCCAAATCCTTAGATTTCAAAGCCTGAACCAGAGTCAAGCTGTCACTTTCCAAAATGAAACTTCCAGTAAAGAGCCAGTGCACCAGTTGGATTCCTTTTAAACAAGCCAAAGCTTCTGCTTGAAGTGGAGAAGAGCTTGATGCAGGACAAAAAGAGATTGCCAAAATGTAACCACAGTGATTTTTAACAGCAATTCCAAAACCAGCTATCCCAGGAACTTTAAAGCTCCCGTCCACATTAACTTTTACATTGCTTTCTGGGGGAGCTTGCCAAAAAGATTGTTTGGTCGGTCTAGCTTGAGCTTGCAAAGTATTTTTCCATCTTGGCAGCAAAGTCTTCATCCTCTCTTTCCAAGCCTTGTTACAATTTGAGAGAGCTATGTAAAGGTCGGGTTTGAAGTTTCCAAAGATGAAGGTATTTCTGGTTCTCCAAATTGTCCAAATTAACAAAGTAGAAAAACTCAAAAGCTCTTCTTTCCTTACTAAATTTTGAGAACATTTTTCTATCCAGTGACTCAACCATGCCTCCAAAGATTGGAAATTATCTAAATTGTCAGTGTTGTACCTGAAGATAGACCCGAATCAGGTTAGTGTTGCATGTTCACACCTCAACAAAGCATGTAAAACTGATTCCTCCTTGCCACAAATTTGGCATAGAGGAGAATCAATGATGCCATTTGATGCAATATTTTCTCCCAAAGCTACAACATTCTAAAAGCACTTCAAAACAAACATTTTAATTTTTGGATCAATTTTTATTTTCCAAATTTCTTTCCATAGCTTCTTGTTTAGACTATTTTGACTTTCTAGAGAAGAGTTTGGATCTTGATTTATGAAGTTCTTGGTCAGAAAGTAAGCTGGCTTTACTGATAATTTTCCAGATGAGCTTCCTTTCCAAATTAGTCTATCTTCTCAGTTACCTTGAGCTAGATTAATCTTCAGAATTTGGTTTGAAACGA
This sequence comes from Nelumbo lutea, assembly GCF_056320005.1. NCBI lineage: Eukaryota > Viridiplantae > Streptophyta > Magnoliopsida > Proteales > Nelumbonaceae > Nelumbo > Nelumbo lutea. The sequence continues at coordinate 215,061,836 of NC_142684.1, forward strand.
ATTCCGAGAAAGTATTTCTCATTAAATTCACATTACAGCATCTCCAATCTTGATCAATGAGATCACTAACAAAGATTGGGATGGGTCTTGGAGGTTCTGGGCCCATTAGCCTGAAGCTTGGGATATCCCCTAATAGGGGTGAGGAAAAAAAAAACCAAAAAAATCGAACTGATCAAAAAAACCAAACGAAACCAAACCAAAAAATCGGTTAACCAAACCGGTCAGTTCGATTTCAGTTAACTAATATAAAAAACTAGCGGTTAACCAAACCAACCGGTATACATAAATTTCTATATATTTTATATATATTTATGTATATGATATATATTTTATATATATTTTATATTTTTTATATATTATAAATTAATAAATATGCATTATATATAAATATATATTTATAATATATGATATATCATTTATTATTTAAAATATGATATTTTATATACATTTATATATTTTTATAATATATATTGTAAAAATAAAAAAACCGAAAAACTGATGAACCGAACTGGTTAACCGGTTGGTTTTGATTTGGTTTCGGTTACTGGTTTTCCAAAAACCGGTAGTACCGGTTCAGTTACAAAAAAAGGCCTAGTGTTTGGTTAACCGAACCGTGAGCACCCCTATCCCCTAACCATGGATCTTTCCAAATCTTGACTTTTTCACCTGTATTAACATCCCAAAAAGCACATAGTCTAAGAATTTCCTTTCCTACGAGCAAGCTTTGCCAACCCCAGGAGCCTCTCTTTGGAAGATTATCATTCAAAAAATCCTTGCCTCTTAGATTCTTTGCTCTAATTAAATTAATTAACTATTTGACTCCTTTTATATTACCACTGAAATTGCAATAAGAAATGTTATATTTGAATTAATATTCCCAATACATCATGTCATATAATGTATTAGGAGAATTAAGAAGTTTTATCTTCCTCATGCTGCACTCAGGTATCAGGTCCGTCCATTTGAATTATTCTAGCTAGGAGATCTACTCTCTCAAATGTTATCCAGTTAGATTATCATAACCATCTGATCTTATTGTCGTTGGCTAAAGTTTGATGCAGTTGTTCTTTAAAATTCTATTTATTGGATGATACTAAAATAGTCAATAGGCTGAAAATTATCTAGCGTTTAGGATTTTTTTATCGATATTAGATAGTCCATGATAAAATTCTGTCTTTTCTAAATCACAAGGAGAAACAATTCTTGATATGTCTGTCACATTAACTCCAGACCCAGATTACCAGTTGCTTTTGTTCCAACTCTAGTAACCAGAAGTTCTAGGTTTCCAAGAAAACTAAACCAACCTTTGCAACTTCTAAGCAGAAAGGCAGTAGTGCAAGATCTACTATCATGATGAAGAATAGGGACACAGGGTATGTGTTCACTAGGGCTTCATAGGTAACTGATGCTTTCAATAAGGTTGCCAAGGCAGCAGGAGAGGTGTCAAAAAGCAAGAGAGAAGGTTGGCATGGCTGAAAAGGAACAGAAAAGAGGAATTGTGGAGGACTATGCTCAGTCGGGTTCATCTCTCTAAGTCACCAAAAGCTGCATCAGGTGAGGAGCCTTCCAAACCTACACTTGCACAAGGGTTGATCCTAATTGACTAAAATTTTGTAAATATCTTTGTACATTCTTGGGATTTTATTTGTCTATGATTTGCCAACTGCTTTGTTCTTTTAGTTTGAAGATGGTAAATGTAGAATAGGTTACTCCTTGGGCCAGGCTCGGGCCCAAAAAGGCAAGAAGTCAAGCTTTTAATTTTTTGGGCTGGGCTCGGGCTTAGCCTTCAGGTAGCCCGAACCCACCTGAGCCCAGCCCAACTATACACATTAATACATACATACATACATACATATATATATGTATGTATGCATGTATAATTTAGACTGGGTTCATTGACCAGCCCGAGCCCAACCTGAGTGCATCAAATTACAATGTGGGTTGGGCTTGGGTTGGGAAGATTAGGCTCGATCCGGGCTCGGGCCTTAAGCCCAAATTTTAGGGTTGAGCCCAGGTGTGTGCATCGGAAAAACGGCTCACTTGCCACTTGGGCTGGAAATGGAATCGCCACCCGTCAAATTAGGAAATTGAGGTGATGGGACCTCCGATAATGATATTTAAAATGCTTTGTTTTAACAGTGACTCCAAAACCCAAGGCACCAGTCCAAACCAGTCCGGATAAGACTTGAATGGGAGAGGGAAGGATTAGGCACCCCTCTCCCGGGTCCAAAGGTGGGGCCCACATGGTGATTCCTAGGCAAATATAATACAATTAATCAAGCAAGATAACAATAAAGAAAATAAACCAAAGAGAAAAAAATGACTACAAAAAAGAAAATGCTCCTTTTATTTATTTTTTTATTATTTTTATCTTTTTTTATTATTTATTAATTTATTTTTGTTATTTTCTTATGGAACCCTATTTATTTATTTATTGTTTAGAAAAACTTTTTACATTTTGAAAATTTGTTTTACATTTTTATGTTTTTGTTTTTTTTTTCTTTTTCTTCTCTCTTTTTATTTATTTTTTTATTATTGTATACTTCGCTTTTCTGTTATTATTTCTATTTTCAGTAGCTTATTCTCCCATTATCTATCAAGCTGAACACCTGCAGCTGTTGATCACATTTGTTATTACAGATTTTCACTTTTATTTTTTTATCATATATTTTGCTATGATTATATTAGTTTTTTCTTTGTTTCAAATCTATTTTGTTTTTCTGTAAGTGGCATTCTTCCCATCTCATCCTAATCCGCATACAATTGTGGATCATTCCAGCTCTGTTATCTTCCCCTTTTTTTTCTTGAATTAATTTTATTTGTGATGAAATGAATCCTGGTGCCTCCCACTGACTGTCATCTCCAACTATAGTTCACTGTCACTAACAACTAATTATCTATCAAGCTGAACACCTGCAGCTGTTGATCACATTTGTTATTACAGATTTTCACTTTTATTTTTTTATCATATATTTTGCTATGATTATATTAGTTTTTTCTTTGTTTCAAATCTATTTTGTTTTTCTGTAAGTGGCATTCTTCCCATCTCATCCTAATCCGCATACAATTGTGGATCATTCCAGCTCTGTTATCTTCCCCTTTTTTTTCTTGAATTAATTTTATTTGTGATGAAATGAATCCTGGTGCCTCCCACTGACTGTCATCTCCAACTATAGTTCACTGTCACTAACAACTAATTATCTATCAAGCTGAACACCTGCAGCTGTTGATCACATTTGTTATTACAGATTTTCACTTTTATTTTTTTATCATATATTTTGCTATGATTATATTAGTTTTTTCTTTGTTTCAAATCTATTTTGTTTTTCTGTAAGTGGCATTCTTCCCATCTCATCCTAATCCGCATACAATTGTGGATCATTCCAGCTCTGTTATCTTCCCCTTTTTTTTCTTGAATTAATTTTATTTGTGATGAAATGAATCCTGGTGCCTCCCACTGACTGTCATCTCCAACTATAGTTCACTGTCACTAACAACTAATTATCTATCAAGCTGAACACCTGCAGCTGTTGATCACATTTGTTATTACAGGTTTTCACTTTTATTTTTTTATCATATATTTTGCTATGATTATATTAGTTTTTTCTTTGTTTCAAATCTATTTTGTTTCTGTAAGTGGCATTCTTCCCATCTCATCCTAATCCGCATACAATTGTGGATCATTCCAGCTCTGTTATCTTCCCCTTTTTTTTCTTGAATTAATTTTATTTGTGATGAAATGAATCCTGGTGCCTCCCACTGACTGTCATCTCCAACTATAGTTCACTGTCACTAACAACTAATTATCTATCAAGCTGAACACCTGCAGCTGTTGATCACATTTGTTATTACAGATTTTCACTTTTATTTTTTTATCATATATTTTGCTATGATTATATTAGTTTTTTCTTTGTTTCAAATCTATTTTGTTTTTCTGTAAGTGGCATTCTTCCCATCTCATCCTAATCCGCATACAATTGTGGATCATTCCAGCTCTGTTATCTTCCCCTTTTTTTTCTTGAATTAATTTTATTTGTGATGAAATGAATCCTGGTGCCTCCCACTGACTGTCATCTCCAACTATAGTTCACTGTCACTAACAACTAATTAGATCTGATGCTTCTCGTTTCAACTTCATGAAAAGAGGCCGAACCCGATGACCACTTCACCCAACTCCCAAGAAAAACACAGTGATAAAATATCAAATAACACAGAAGAATTCGAATGCTAGCATCAATTTTAATGACAGTAAATATGGCAAATAGTAAGTTTGTTGAACACAGATGTTACAGAATCTAAAATTTCAACCCTCGCATTTAGACTGAATACAATACAAGAATTGAGCAAATATTCTGCAGAATGAAGCAAGAGAAAGCAGAGCAAACAGGATATTAATCGTCAGAGAAAATAGAGGATGCTCGAATCCATACTTAAAGAAATTAGATTGCACTTTAATTCTAAAACAAACGCACGCAGCGACCAGAAGAAAAGAAAGCTGAGAAATAGCATCGAGACAGAACTTAGAAAACTAGCGGAAACTGGAATTAGCTACGTCGCCCTTTTTATCTCTCTCAGATCTCAACACATCAGGGGTTGAAAATGAAGTGTCTAAGAAAATAAGAAAAATAAATCGCAGACTTACCCGAGGTGTGTTCGGCCTGAAATCGAACGATTGCTGATCGGGGAACTGATAGAGTAGACAAGGAAGGTTCGAGAAGGCACTGAATCTCTGTTTCTACTCCCTGAGATGACACGGTTGAGCTGTTGCCGCTATCAAAAATTTGGACTACTGAGTCTCAGTAGCCGTCGTCGAGGGGTCAAGGATGCTGAACATAGGAAGAGAATGGCGGAGATGGAAAATGATAGAGAGAGAGAGGAAAGAGAGAGAATGAAGGGGAGAGATAGAGAGGAACTCAGAAGAGGGAGGCTCGCAGCCACTGTAACGAGTTTGATGGAGAAGACGATGAACAGTATTCTCCACAGTGATTTTTCGATTAGGGCGAAAATGAAATATTCGGGCCTTTTTAACGTGAACAGAGTGAAGAAGAGGAGGAGAATAAATGTCAAACAAAAGGAGAGAATGAGGGATAAAGCAGGTCGCCGCTGCTTTGAGTTGCAGTGGCAATTTGGAAGAACAGGGGAGCGAATCAAGAAGAAGAAGAAGAAAAAAAGAGGAGAGAGGAAGAAGGAGAAAGAAAGAGTACTCAGAGAATAAGAAACCGGTGAAGGGTGGGTTTTGTCGTCGAGCTGCCGCCGCTCTGGTTCTGCGCTCGAAGGGGAGAAACGATGGAAAGTCAATTCCTTCGAATTCTCCGGATCAGGGCGAATGAAGATGTTTTGGTTGAATTTATATGGGAGGCAGGGGTAATTTCATAATTTTGGAGAATCTGAGGAGCATATTTGTAATGTCGGAAAAGTTTGGTCAAGCCGGGTCAAAGGGTGGTGAAACCGGGGTTTCGGATGGATGGATAAGATTTTCGGTAAACAAATGGAGGGTTGAAATGGGTCTGACCACAAAGAGTGAGTTTAGGGGGGCTTAGCCTAAATGGAATCTTTTTGGATGGAATGGTAAATAAGGGAATTTTTTGTTGAAACTTTATAGAATGGAGTTTTCAGATATTCTGAGTTGATTTGTAGGGTCAAATTACCCCAATTGGGCCCGAATTGGGTAGATATGGAAAGGGCTCGATTTAATTAATCTAAGGGTTCGAAATAGAATCTTTATGCAATGAAGGGGCAAACAAAAGCAGTTTTTTGGTGAAATTTCATAGGGTAGGGTTTTTGGGCAGTCTGAGGTGATTGGAAAGGTTTGATTAGCTTAGATCTGTTTGGATCAAGTGGATATGGGTTTTGGGTGTGAAAATGGTCAAAATGGAATCTTTGTTTGATGGATGGGTGAACAAAGGAATCTTGAGTTTAAATTTCATGGGTAGGTGTTTTGGAAGGTCCTGGTTCTAGTGGTTGTGTCTGATCTAGTAGTTGAGATGTGGGTAAGGGTTAATTGGGGCCATCAAATTGGTATCGGGTAGGTTTAACGGTGGATCTGAGGGTTATTAGGGTGAAAGTCGAGTTTTTTTTTTTTTTGTTTATGGGTGTTTTGGTAAGGTTGAATGGGTATGATCGAGAAATTGAGATGAATTAGAGGTTCAGGCGACGAACCGAGCAAAAATCGAGTATTGACACCAAGTTGACCATAAACCTGACCCAACCCAGCTGACTTACACCCCTAGCCAAGTTGTTCTAAATTGTATATATATATATTGTTAAGGAGGTTACCAAGTCACAATTTGGGTCCTAGAATGAGTATTAAACTAACAACTAGCCTTGTAAGCCTATGTTGTTGGGTTGTCCTCCTCATGAAGTGGGACCCACAAATCAATAAACACAAAAAGAAGAAGAGGTGTAAAAGGACAAGAAAAAAAAAAGAAATCAAGAAATGCCTTTGTATTTTTGTCTTGTCTTGCAAGCTAATAAGTCTTTGGTTACCCAACAAATTGGAATAACTCACTTACAACTCTCTAAAGTCCAATAGTTCTCTAAGGGGAAATATTAGAAAAAGAAAAACGTCTTGAAAAAAAGGTTAGGAAGAAGAAGAAGATTTACAAGGGTTAAAACAAAGAAGACAAATCTGTTTTTCAGCATATTTTCTTGCTTCCTTGTTGTGCTTTTATTCTTGGTAAGAAACATCTTATGTGCTATCCATTTTGTTGATGTTTTATTGTTGGAATGCAAGAACATTCTTGATGTTTATCATCTAATTGTGAATAGATAGAAAAACATTGTATCCCATTTTCACTGTTGATAGTGGATGATTTGGATTTCGGTCTTGTGGTTTTTGCCCTCACATTGAGGGGTTTTTCACATAAATCTTGGTGTCTACTATTGTTGCTTGCTTTATGTTTGATTGTTTGTTTCATTATTGCATGCTTGCTATTTGTTGTTAAAATCTCTTTGATTTGCACAAAGAAAAGCATACGAATCATTTCTAACAAAGTAGTATTAGAGCAAGGTTCATGTACAAATCATTAAAGGAAGTTCAATTATGATGATTTCATTGAATGAAAGCAATTGGTTTCTTTGGAAATCAAAGATGAAAGATATGTTGCTTTATAAAGACTTGCATGCACCATTGAAAGGTGAATAAAGCAAGCCCAAGGATATGTCAAGTGACCAACGGGAAATTCTTGACTTGAAAACCATTTCATGCATTCAACAATGGTTGGATGATAGTATTTATCATCTTTTGGCAAATGAAACTACAATTGTTTTGCTTTGGGACAAGTTGGAAGAGTTGTATGAGAAGAAAACCATCGGTAATAAGGCTTTCTTAATAAGAAAACTCGTAAATTTAAAGTACAAGGAGGGTTCGTCCATTACCGAATGCTTGAACCAGGTGCAAGATGTTGTAAATTAGTTGGTTTCAATGAAAATGGTGTTGGATGATGAGTAATGCTACTTGATCTGAGGTAGTGCTTGAAGCGAGGTCATAGTCAAATAGTCCTGCCAACTGGGCAAAGTCGAGGTGGAAGGACGAAGCCGTGCACCAAGATCTGGGAACAAGAAACAAGTTAGAGGCCCGAGGAGTTATCCCTGGGTAGATACTCTGACGTTCAAGTCAGTTAAAGAAGGTGGGTGATCGGGCTGAGCAGTTGGAGAACAATACTGGTCTAAGAAAAGTAATAGTAGGAGTCGAGAGTTGGATCCCTTACCTTGAGCGGGAGGTATCTTTTTATAGCCAAGGATCCGTGTCCTTGTCGGATGAGGCTTCCGGGGTTGTCAAGATGAGGTTAACCACCGAAGTTTTTGGGATAAGATCTAATCCCCAGCGGAATTGTCACCATCCGCTCTCCTATCTTGGTTGTGCTTATCCACATGACATGGAGTCGACGTGGCTGGAAGGAAAAGGTAGGGCCACGGAGGTGACGTAGTACTGACATGGCCAGAGAGCTAAGTTGGGTCGCAAAGGTGACGCAGCGCTGACGTGGCTGAAGAGATAAAAGCGACCACATAGGCATAACGTGGTGTCTGGAGCTAGCTCAGCCAATGAGCTCCAAGCCTTATTGTTATTGAGTTCATTGCCAAAAAGTTGGGATACACTTGTGGTGTCTCTTAGAAACTCTGCACCTGAAGGAAAAGCCACAATGAGTATAGTAAAATGCAGTTTGCTCAATGAGGAAATAAGAAGAAGATCATTGGACACTAGCAAATTAGATGCACTTCTTACAAAAAGTCGGGGTAGAAGTCAAAGTCGGGGTCCATACTAAAGGGAAGGGAGATCCATCAAATGGATGGCCGAACCATACAGGGTGGCTGGGCGGAATTTCAAAAATTTCTTTCTCCCTTCTGGGAATCCTATTCCCGAAATTTAGAAAAAACTACACTTTTCAAGGTTTGTTCTTGAAACAAACTGAACCAAATTTGAAACCAAGATTAAGGAGAGGAATACTTGATACGGAATCCACATAAGAAGCTCCTCCCAATGTAGGTGTTCACGCCCAAAGAGGTTACCAAATCCTTCCTCTACTGAAAATGACATAGCTTAGGGTGAGGCAAAATCAATAAAGAAATTCATTAGCAAGAACCCCAATTCTTCAACAAGAATCAAGCAGAGATGTGAGCACAACTTCAAGATTGACTCTTCCAGCAAGAATCAATATCAAGATCTAATTTTGATAACTCCAAGAATTGAAGATCAAACAGGGTAGGGGGCCAAGAGCAGAGGGAGAGAGAACTGAATGTAGAAAACTGTGAAACTATATAACATTTTTCCAGTTCGCCCTTCTCCTTTTATATAATTCAAATCTTTATTTGGATCTAGACTATTTAAGTGATAAGGCTTATCCCTTATCTTATTTGTAGATCAGGATCAACTTCTCCTAATCCAATTAGAAGTTTCCTAATTCAAATATTTATTTGGATCTGGACTCTTTAAGTGGATAAGAGTTATCCTCTTATCCTTATCTGTTGATCCATACCTAGATTCACCCTCTTATTTAATTAATCAAATTAAGCCCAGTTCGAATTGGGCTTTGGGCCATTAAGCTTTCAAGCTCATTTCCCTTTAAGTGCTGGCTAGCTTGGCTCTCTTTGTATGGCGTGGGACCCTATCATTGATCTCCACATAAGCCACATGGATTCAACCTAGCCTCTGCTACAAGGCATGGCCGAATTCACTGCTGAATACAGTGAACCCCTGAGTTCATCAATATGGGCTCTTGATGGGCCCAACATTTACATTAAATGGTCATTGGGTTCAACCATCTTATGAAGGCCCAAGGACTGTGCGCATATATGAGATTAGCCCATTAGGTAAAAGCCCTAAATGGTCTTACACTTAACCTCTCAACCCATAATGATCAAACATTGACCGACAAGATAGGACCTCTCCATCAACTACAAGGTACATTGTTTCACTCTCTACTCGCATGGATATCAGGAATAACCTTTTGGCAAACATTTTGTGAAACCATAATATATATGTATATCTCTATATAAATATATTTTGCAAAAACAAATCTCAACAAGTTTGAAATCAACTGCCGGTAATTTAGGTTTCCATCAAAGAGAGTACATTCCCCGATCATTCACTTTATCCGACAAATGGACTGATCTTGTCACTATGATCACCCCCTCAGGTGAATTCTTGGACTACGCCAACATACCCAAGTTTTGGCCCCCTCTAAGGATCTTATTAATTGCCATATCAAAGACAACCCGATCCAACACCTAGTAAAGTACCATAATCGATTCTAGGGGCTAGGTGTAACTTTCTAGTTTTGCCCATCTGTCTCCAAGGTCTAGGGCATAACTGGAAAATGGTCTGGTTCAGGGTTTCAAGCAAATCCACACTACATGTGCTTCAAGTCTCATCCTAATAGGTGAGATAAGCCATCCCAACCGACTTGACAGCACATTAGTGTTAGCCTTGGCAAGATAAACTTCCCCAAATCTATCCAACAACTGTGAAGATTCTAAACTAACATGAGTCTCATTAATGTCCAGTTTAAGGGTATTACACAGAAATACACCATAATAACATGAATCAACTATGTATTTTATTCACTTACAATAAATGTCAATAAATACATCAATCTGATTGGAGCTAAGGGGATACACTATCTAACACATACAACCATGACAAGTCTAGAGATAAATCCAAGTCAATAAAGGATATCACTTAACATTATAAAAATAAACCAGGACACTTCAAGAGAGAATGCAAAAAAAATTAAAAAAATGAAAAAAAAAAAGAAAATTTGAAAAGAAAGAAGGAAAGGAGACGACTGCAATTGTTTCAGATGGTGAGGTTATGATTTTTATAAGCTGTGAAGAATCTTACTTTAGCCTTACATGCTAAGACACATATTGGATTATTGACACTAGTGCTTCATACCACGCTACTCCACACAAAGAATTCTTTGTTATTTACAAATCACGTGATTTTGGTGTTATAAGAATGGGTAACAATGACATCAAAAAATTTGGGATTAGGTGATGTACAAATATAGATCAATGTTGGTTATAAATTGGTTCTCAAAGATGTGAGGCATATACCTAATCTTTGATTCATCTTAATTTTTGTAGGAAAATAAGATGAAGAATGCTACAACAATAATTTTGGTGAAAGAAAATGGAAGTTTATCAAATGATCTTTTATAGTGGCAAAGGGGTGAAGATGTTGTACTTTTTATAGATGAATGCTCAGTTATGCAAAGAGAAATTGAATGTCATAAAAAAAGACTCCTCCAATCTATGACATAAATATCTTGGTCACATGAGTGAGAAATGATTTCAACTTCTTGCCTAGAAATAACTCCTCCCAAGCTTGAAAGGTATACATTTAGATTTATGTATTCATTGTTTTGCTAATAAATAACATAGGATTTCTTTTCAAAAAAACCCTTATAAGAAACAAAATGTTTTAGAATTGATTTATTCCAATGTATGGGACATGAAAGCCAAGTCTCTTTGTAGTGTCTCTTACTTTGTTAAATTCATTGATGAAGCATCTAGAAAAGTATGAGCATATATCCTGAAACATAAAAAATGAGGTCTTAAAGATATTCAAACATTTTCATGCTAGAGTTGAAAGAAAAAACAGAGAAACTCTTCAAATGCATCCGTACAGACAATGAAGATGTACATTGGTCCATTTGAGGAATATTGCAAAGACCATGATATTCGGCATAAATAGTCAATCCCAAGACTCCACAACATAATGGTGTGATTAAACAGATGAAATGCACCATTGTGAAAAGAGTTAAGTGTATACTTTCACATGCTAAATTACCAAAATCTTTTTGGGGAGAGGCAATGTGTATTGCTTGTTACTAAATTAATTTGTCTCGTTTAATTGTTTTGGATGGAGATATGACAGAAAAGGTATGGATAGGGAGAAATGTTTCATACGACCATTTACAGGTGTTTGGTTGCAAGGAATTTATGCACATTCCCAATGACAAAATGTTTAATCTTGATAAAAAGTCCAAGTAATGCATTTTCTTGTGTTATGCAAATGAAAATTTTGGGTACAGGTTATGGGATCTAGTTGATACAAAGCTAATAAGAAGTAGAGATGTGATCTTTCTTGAAAATCAAATAGTTGACCTTAAGAACATTGCAAAGACAATCAAAGTTTGAAAACTTTATTGATTTGGATCTGATTTCTTCATCTGTTGTGCATGGTGAAAACAAGAAGATTTGCAATACAATATGATTAATGATGGTAGCACTTCAGGTGGCAACTTATGTGATGTTGATCATGAAAAAGAGGGGGAGCAGCCCATAAAAGCTCCTCAAGTACCACAAGAGTAACCTCAAACTCAAGAAGAACAACAAATGAGAGGGTATACTAGGGAATGAGTGCCATCAAAGAAATACTCTCCTCATGAGTATGTTATGCTCAGTGATGTAGATGAACAACAATGCTATGAGGAAGCTATAGAAAAAGAAAAATGGTTGAAAGATATGCAAGAGGAACTAGATTCATTGCATAAGAACTGCACTTATGACTTAGTAAATTTATTAAAAGGCAAAAAGGCACTCAAGAATAAATGGGTATTTAGATGGAAAATAGAAGAAAAAGGCTTACAACCAAGGTACAAAGCAAGGTTGGTTGTGAAAGGCTTTGGTTAGAAAAAGGGCATTGATTTTAATGAAATTTTATCTCTAATTGTAAAGACGTTATTTATCAAAATAGTGTTAGGCCTAAGAACAAGTATGAATTTAAAAGTTGAGCAACTTTGATATTAAAACTGCATTTTTTTCATGGTGATTTGGAAGAATACATTTACATGGAGTAACCAAAATGGTTTGAAGTCAAGGGAAAATAACACATGGTTTGTAAACTAAGAAAGAGCTTGTGGGGGTTAAAACAAGCACCTAGGCAATGTTACAAAAATTTTGAGTCCATTGTGGACAATGGGTACAAGAAAACAGCTCTACATCATTGTGTATTCATTAAGAAATTTTCTAATGTTGATTTTATTATTCTCTTGCTCTATGTTGATGATATGTTAATTGTTGGGCAAAACATAAACAAGATTAATAAGTTGAAGAGAGAATTAAGCAAATGTTTTGATATGAATGACTTGGGTTCAGCACAACAAATATTGGGAATGTAAATATCTCGTGATAGGAAAGCTAAAAGACTATGACTATTACAAGAAAGGTACATTGAGAAATTATTGAAAAGGTTCAATATAGACAAAGCCAAGTCAATTAGCACTCCACTTACAAGCCACTTCAAGTTGAGTTTTGAATAGTCATTCAAGTGATAAAGAAAAAGAATAAATGATGAATATGCTATACTCTTTAGTCGTAGGAAGTTTAATGTACGCTATGTTTGCACTAGGTCTGACATTGCACATGTCGTTAGTGTAGTTAGCAAATTTATTGCCAATTTAGGCAAAGAGCATTGAAAAGTAGTTTGGTGGATTTTAGGTATCTCAAGGGCACTTCTAAATTATATTTATGTTTTTGTAGTGGTAAAACGGTATTGAAATGCTATACTGATGCAAGCATGGCTGGGGACAATGACTCTAAAAAGTCCACATCAAGAATTTTACATACTTTTGCAATGGGAGCAGTGTCATGGCAATCCAAAATACAAAAATGTGTTGGTTTATCCACTACAAAAGCTGAATACATTGCAACAACCAAAACTTGCAAGAAATTTTATAGATGAAGCAATTTTTTGAAGAATTGGGTACACAATAAGATGACTATGTTGTTCTTTGTGACAGTCAAAGTACTATCCACTTAGTTAAGAATCTAAATTTTCATTTCAAGTCCAAACACATTGATGTCAGGTATCATTGAATTAGAGATGTTCTTGAGAAGCAATTACAAATAGGGAAGATCCATACGGAAATGAATGGTTCATATATGATGACTAAATGTTAACACAAGAACAAGTTTGATTTCTGTAGAGACTTGACGGGTTTAAGTATACAGAAGGCCTCCTCATGAGTCGGAGGGGGAGATTTATTAATTTGTTCTCCTCATGAGATGAGACCCATAAATCAATAAACACAAAAGGAAGAAAATGTGTAAAAGGACAAAAAAGGAAAATAAAAGAGGCCTCTGTATTTTTGGCTTGTCTTGCAAGCCAATATGTCTTTGGCTATCTAACGAATTGGAATAGATCACTTACAACTCTCTAAACTCCAACAACTCTCTAAGGAAAAATATTAGACAAAAGAAAGTTTTGGGAAGAAGATGAATATTTACAAGGGCTGAAACGAAAAAGATAAATCCGTTTTTCAATATCTCTTCTTGCTTCCTTGTTGTGCTTCCACTCTTGGTAAGAAACTTTTTGTTTGCTATCCATTTTAATGATGTTTTGTTGTTGGAATGCAAAAACCTTCTTGATGTTCATCATCTAGTTTTGACTAGATAGAAAAAACATTGTATCCCATTTTCATTGTTAATAGTGGATGATTTAGATTTCAGTCCCGTGGCTTTTACCCTCACATTGAGGGGTTTCCCACATAAATCTTGGTGTCTACTATTGTTGCTTGCTTTGTGTTTGATTGTTTGCTTCATTTCCGAATGTTTGCTATGTGTTATTAAAATCTCTTTGATTTATATAAGGAAAAACATAGGGATCATTCCCAACACATGTTTGGCAGTTCAATTTGTCAATTGACAAATTCAAGATAATTCCAATACCTATCTAGGTATGAAATAGGGGTTTTGCTTCAATCCACAATCCAATATTTTGGGACAACGTGGTCATTCCCTAACTTAATTCCAAGTGTCCATGAAATTGATGAATCCATAGTATTGAAAATTTTTTTGCCGTTCGAGAAGCTTCTTGCACATGACATCACATTATCCTATTCAACTTCTTGTTGTCTTCTTGGTTAAAAGAAAATTGGTTGCAAATACTCTTCTACCCTATACTCATGGAAACGTATATCATGCATATTGCATAGGAGGCTTCCAAACAGTCTACGCTATTTTTCCCAACCAATCAAAGTTTTTCCATAAATATTTGATTATACCAATCGGCTTAATCAGTAATGTGACTAATGTCTATCAGTATTCAAAAAATGTTGGGTCTATAGATATGAACTACTCTCCTTCTTGTTTACTTCCTATACCAAAACTTTATCCTAGTTGTTTAATGTATTTTCTTTAGTTATCAAAAAAAGAAAAAGAAAGTTGTCTCAAGTGGTAAGGTTTTTTATTGAGATGTTGGTTAATAACATAAATTTGTGATCAGATCGGCTTCCTACAGAGCATCCCCCACAAACACCCAGCAACCCATCCCCTCCATGCACAATATCTTCTCATGAAATAAATCACATAAGTATGGAGGTGTTCTCAATGCAAGGCTGTAAAGACTGTTCAAACGGGCTTTGCACTGATTAAAGCCCAACTCGCACTGGCTTGTGATGAGGAGATATTTCCAGTGCATAGAGGGGATGGGCAGTGGGGTGCGCTATGTTGGCAGCCAATCCCATCTCCATAATTTTGGGATCAAATCCCACTTTCAATAACCAGAATTGAGGGGTTAGAGGAGAAATCAGCTTACTCCATTTGGAGTAGAGCTAGGCTAAAACCGTAAAACCATAGCCTTCAATGCAGTGTTGTGGACTGATGGACTCATTTTACGTCACGTCCATAGTTTTTAAGGTGCCAAGGTGAGTAGGCGATGAAATTTTTAAGTAAAACCATATATCCTAAGGTAGTTCCTTAGGTTCCATAACCATCTTTCCTTAATAATTATCCATGATTTTCATAAGAGAATTAAATTTCATGTTTAAGTTTAGAAGATCAACATTTTATGAGAAGAAAATTTCCTACTTTTGTTGTAGGAAAAGAAGAAAAGAAAAGGTGGAAGAAGAAATGTGTTGATTAGACAAAATTTTAAGTTCTTCCCTTGCTTATTGGTTCAGGTTCTAAAATCTTTAAGGATTCAATCAAGGATCAAAACTTCGATACGATACGCCCCGTATCAGTTGTATTGTATTGTATCTTTGGCGCCCCAATACACATGTTTATAGGTATTTTCGGGAACCCATTTTTTAAATATATATATATATATATATGAAATTGAAAACCAAAGAAATAAAAAAAATAGGGGGAGTATCATTATAAGTACTGATACACCTCTACCGATACCAAAAGGTGTATCGATACTTAGAATCATAGGTTCAATACAACAGTTAGCAATGTTTGTGTTAATTAGACCCTAACAAATAAAAAAATAGTAAAAAGAAATTATTACATAAAAACATAAGATGAGTATTCTAGTTCAATAATGCCTATTTTATAATTATAATGTCAAAAAAAATAAAAATATAAAAGTATTTTATAACATAATGCACAAAATTACTTGGTGACTGAGTGAAGCGAGCCTTCAAGGGCGCCTTGTTGCTTAGGCATCTTCTTGACAACTATGGTCGCTTCATCCAATTAAAAGTGAGGCCACAGCAATGCAGCGAGGGTTGATTTTGGTCGTGAGTAGGGGGGACGGGCCACCCCCAGTTGTGTTGTACCCCCATGAAAAAAAAAAGAAAAAAATATATATGAAGTATAGTTGAATTTATTAAATTTGTTTGGATGAAGGTTTTTAAAATCGACTCGAAGAACGGACCGATTAGGGGTCTGGTTCCTGAGTTAAACAGTCCGATCATTCAAACCGAATGATTGGCCCGTTCTAACAAAAAAATAAAAAATATTAAAAATGGTCAAAATCGTTTGAACGGTTCGAACAATTAACCACCTGAATCAACAGTTTACTGACCAAAATTAAACATGGTTTGGATCACAAGTAAATGGATTCAGTTTGGTTAGTTCAACAGTAATAAAGGTCGTCCTTTTTTTATGCCAACATTTTTTACTTTCTTGGCTTCGTGCTCGCTGGTGGTCCATGCAAGATCCAACCATCCATGTGCCATGTCAACTTAATGTCTCCAATCTTGATACTTGATCTGGGGTAGATTCTTTTAAATTAAGTTGTAAATAATATGGTACACTAGGCTTTCTACCAATTGTTTGTGGGCATCATGTATTCATATGTGCCACGTGGCTAGTTGTTATAAAGATAAAAATGTGGCACATTCATCGTCAAAAGAAGATAATAATGTCCAACATTCACTAACCGTAAAACTAGTTAGTAGTTTTTGTCTGGTCAAAATGTATTCACATCTATCAAATAAAGTGGATGCTGTAGAACGTATTTAGCACGTGTGGTGAAGGTAGGGCTGTGCTGTTGGTGGCACGATTTTTTTTTTTAATTGAAAAAGATGAAAGGTTAAAATAAATTAACAATATAGATAAGAAGTTGAAAAAAAATCTTAAAATTTTATTTTATACAATTGTTTACATATGAATTAATAAATAAAATTAAAAAATATAATAAAATTAAAATAAAATTGAAATATGGGTTGTGCCATGCCTGTGGGCCACAAAACCCCTAACCTGGTACCGAATGGTGGCTTGGGCCAGGCCTGCATGGCCCACTTGCTATCATGACAGTCATATATTGGGCCCTGCCACTTTAGGGTTCTATGTAAAAACCACAAAATCTACAATTTATTTCATGGAAATGGGTAAAAATAAGAAGGGTGAATATGACTCCAGATGTTAATTCGTACCTTTTAGAAAAAATATTCAGGTCCTTTCAGCCGGTGTAGAGTTATGCTGCATTTGGCATTTTTTATTTGAGCGATTTATCTCCTTTTTGCAATTAAAAAATCAAGATTCATATGAAAATTTTAACTATAAGAAGGAGATAAATTTTTAAAACAAGGAATGCATAAGGTTGCATTTGGCATTCCTTATATTAAGGATTCATCTCCTTTTTATAGTTAAAAACTCAATGTTTATAGAGATATATTAACTGCAAAAAGAAGATAAATCCTTAAAATAAGAAATGCCAAATGCAGCCTTAGTTGGACCTGATTCTTAAGTATTAGTTATATTAATTTTTATAGATACTTATATTAATTAAGTGGGTATAATATTTATGAACCCAGCCCCCTTTTAATTGGGTTCGGTAAGTCGGTTATTTGGCAAACCAGGTATCTATCCATTGACACCCTGGTCTAGCTAACAGTCGAGGAATGGGGCCCATTTATCCAAAAAAAATAAATAAATAATGTATCCAAATCACCACCCAACGGCCAAAGTTCATTTGTTACTTGAATAGAGAGGTCCATTTGCAAAATCTTCATAATCCAAACCTACTCCGAATTTAAATAGAAAAAAAAAAAATACTATTCTAAATCTCCATGAAATTTCACCCCAAAATTATAAGTGTTAATTGAACTCGATTTGGTCCAACCTGATCCAGTCCAATGTGAGTCCACTTACAAATGGATTGAACCCAGTCCAGTCCAAATCCAATACAAATCAAATCTAATCCAATCCATTAAAATATAAATGGATTGGATTGGATCCAATTCAAACTGAATGAAATATCAAAAATTATATAAAAACTTTTGGCATTGAAAAAACGCTTATGCAAAAGTACTTTGATAAAAGTATTTTCATAAAGTAATTTTACGAAAGTACTTTATTAAAAGTACTCCGTAAAAGTGCTTTTGTAAAAGCACCTTTAGAAAAAATACTTCTATAGACTTTTATAAAAGTATTTTTGTAGAAATGTTTTTGTAAAAGTACTTTTGTAAAAATGTTTTTATAAAAGTGTTTTCATAAAAGTACTTTTGTAAAAATGCTTTCGTAAAAATTATTTTATAAGAATTCTTTTATAAAAGTTCTTCCACAAAAGTGATTTCGTAAATGTGCTTTTATAAAAGTACTTCCGTAAAAGCTTTTTTGTAAAAGTAAATCATAAAAGTGCTTTCGTGTAAAAGTACTTTTATAAAAGTGCTTTCACAAAATACTTTTGTAAAAGTACTTCTATAAAAAGTGCTTTTACAAAAATGTTTTCGTAAAAATGCTTTCCTAAATGTACTTTTATAAAAGTGATTTTATATTAGCTTCAGTTTTGATTGATTTCAAATTGGACAAAGGTTTGGCCTCATGATTGAATTATTGAAAATTTGGTTTAGATCCAATTCAAACCAATAAGAATATGAACCAATCTATTTTAGATTAGCTCAATCCAATAATTATAATAAACCATCCAAATCCAATTTGATAAGGTTTGGATCAGATTGGATCCAAACCAAAACCAGACGATTGACAGTTTAACACCCCTATCCAAAATTACTGTCCCACAATTTAAAACTTTGTTATCAAAATTGAAATCCCAAGATCCAAAATAAAAACCCTTCAGACTAGGATTATGCCATTCGCATGAACATCCCTAATTCAAAGGCTGTAATGGTGTGTGAGGTAGACTAAATCTGTGTTCCCTATTGCATGTTTCACGATCCTTCATAAAATTTTTATTGTAAAAACAAAAAACATTCACATTCACATAGACAAACACCCTCCTTCGTGCTGCACTGTAACTGAAAATTCTTGGGGCGAAGATTTTCAAGGAAATGCTGATATTTTTCAAACTTAGTCCAAGGTAAATTATTTTGCTAGAGCATGTTAGAATAAGCTTTTGTCTTCCCTGTACTTTGGACATAATGACACTTTGATCCCCAAACCTTGATGTTAAGTGACATTTGGGCATAATGACACTTTAATCCCCAAACCTTGCTGTTAAGTGACATTTGAAAAAGATATGAATACCCTTCGAGTGCCATTTAATTTTTTTTATCAACCGTTTAAACATTGATAAAAAAATAAACAATGCCAAATCTTTCCATCTTCTATTTAAGAAAGTTGAGATTACCAAAATATCAACTGATATGACCCCAACTTTCTTAAATAGAAAAGTTAAAGATTTTGAATCGTTCATTTTTTTCGCCAACATTTAAATAGTTAATAAAGGGAATTACAAATATTGGATTAACACATTTTTAAAGTTTGGATATTGAATTATCATATTTTAAAGTTCAGGACTAAAGTACCACTAGGAGTAATATTCGGAAACTTTCTCTAAAAAAATTAAAATAACAATTAAATATAGATCAGAAAAAGCATATGGGACAATATTTGGTGTCATCATAAAACCACCACACATTCATAACGGCAATCTACGTGGCAACACAATGATAAAAAGCGTTGTCTTTCAAAAAAGTGTTTCCCCAATTTAAAAAACTTGATACTCAAAAGCGACAAGCCATCTACCCTTGTCACTTCCATATTGTTTATATAACCCAGTAAAAGAGGAGCACATTACACACACACCCCCTTCTACCCTCTCCAAGTTTCATTCAAGTGCGTGACATGATGACAAATGCTCGAGTAGTTAATTACTAATTGATTACATATTTTTTGAATCCATTGTATCTCCTTACAGGAAATTGATCACATTCCTACTAAATTCAGACACTGACAACTAGCTTAACTTCAACCCATTTTTGCAGGCTATTCACTACCCAACAAAGAAAGAAAGAGGGGTCTCCTCCTATTAGAGAAGAGAGATTAGTTTAAGTGGTGTCTATACACATTTAACCACTGAATCAGGATGATCAAAAAGTTTGAACCCAGCGCTTAATCAGAGCTAAGATTTACCGAACCCCACCACCGTAAAATATTTCAACTTCTTCAAATCATGAATTAACAATTTAACACAAAGTTGTTGAGGCAAAATAATGACACCGACGCACCATAATTCGGTGGCCCGCCATATATTTTGAGATAAAGTCACCGACACCAGCAATCGCTTTCACTCTTAAATTTGGACAATCATCAATTCATATACTACAACGCTCATTCACCCTCCTCCCTCAATCTTTCGATTGGAATAAAATAAGATAATGTCAGAGGGGGACCCATTTTCTATTTCAGCGCTAGATAACATGAAACCCGTGATACATTGGATAATCATGGCCCTTACAAACGATGGAGAGAATCTTGACCGTTATTTCTATAACGGTCGTAGCAACCTCTGCTGAGTACCGGCTAGACCGTTTCTTTCCTCCCGGTTCGCCCATTATCGGTGGCGGTGGCGGGCCCCACGAATGGCATCAACGCAAACGCACACGCACACGACTCGTGTGTTGTGTATAGGGTACACAACCACACACATATGATATGACGTGTTGGTTCTACAGTAGTGAAGTAACCCGACACGTGATCTTTCCAAGCGGCGATTATTTTTCGGCATGCCGGTAATCGCCGATTTTAAGCAGAAGATTTAAAGAGAAAGAACATAAATCGTGCGCTGCCATTACTAACCAACGCCACGCGGACCTGTACAATCTGATCAACAAGTACTCTTCCCAGCTGGCGATTCAACCGAGCTCGCTCGGAGACAGCAACGGTCAATCCAGCTGGAAAGCAGCGCAGTGGCACAGGTTACTAGAGGCAACTAAACGGGTGCACGTTAGCAATCTCGGCTCTGTAAGGAAACTGAGGGGCGAGAAAGGGCTGAGTTTTATTCTTCTGTGTAGTC
Source organism: Nelumbo lutea (assembly GCF_056320005.1). Lineage (NCBI taxonomy): Eukaryota > Viridiplantae > Streptophyta > Magnoliopsida > Proteales > Nelumbonaceae > Nelumbo > Nelumbo lutea. The sequence continues at coordinate 215,082,768 of NC_142684.1, forward strand.
TGTATCGTGTAAAAATGGAGACTCGTAGTCTGTTTCTTTATACAATCTCTAATCAGAGAGAGGCACACGTGCAGCCAAATGGCCGCGAGCCAGTTACACACGCGCGAGTTCCATGACGACAGCAGAAGCCAAGAACTCGAGCGTGCGAAGCCAAGGGTGGAACTATGGAAGCAGCGACAGAGCACAGCAGAGCAAAGGAAGAGAGGATTGGAAAAGAACCGGGTAATGCGATCTAGAAATCGGCGATTTTTCGGTGGAACCGGGATTTACGAGCATCCCTCCCGACCTCCTGCAAGCTCCGATGGCTCCGTATCGCCAACAAATCGCCTTTCTCTATATCTATAAACCGCCCGAAATCTCCGATCTCTGTCGAATCTGATCCACCAGTTCATGTAAAAAATGAAATGAATAAAAAAAAACTAGAGAAAAAAAGCGGATAAACCTCATCAGAACAACTAAAGGAGCTGCATTATACCTATGGGCTTCGAGGATCTCTGGAAACCATTGAAATGAGCTAAATCTGCGAGGATAAGTAGATAGTGTTCAGAGAAGAGCGATGAAAAGAGATAAACAACTATCGCAGTTTATAAAGTATACCTTTTTGAGAAGGATCGTAAGAACAAAGGTAGAGAACGAGAAAGCAGAAGATCGTGAGGATTGGTATCAGATGTATGGATCTGTCGGCCCGGTAAGTCATCGACCGGTGAAGTTTCTCTCCCTTGTTCTCTTCTTCGTCCGCAACGGCTCCACAACCGCCGACACCGGCGCTTTCCCTTTTCTTATGGTCCTCCTCATCGACCCTCTCTTCTTTTCCTACGCCATGGCTTTGGAGCTTCGACCCAGGCGAGCCTAGAGACTGTCTTTGCATGTTGAAAGAAGCAGAGAGAGAGAGAGAGGGAGAAGTAGGGGTGGGGAGGGAGACGATGATAATGATGATGATGATGCCTTTGCTGTCTAGGCCTTTTAATTGCAAGCCATTCGTTTTTCTTTCCTTTTCTCAATTTGATATTAATGGCTTTTTTTATTTCCAACTGTGCCCTTATTTGCTTCACAGGCTCTCACTGTCCAGTTTTCAATGAGTTGAGTAGGGAAAAAAAGCTGGAAAAGACTATTTGCTTAGTTGGAATACCATGGTTTTAATTAATTGATTAGTTTTTAATTACCATTTAATAATGGATTAATCTTGGAATGTGGGGAGCGTATTAACTGGATTTAGTCGCTCAACAAGCACAAGCAGGTTGCGGTCTGTATCTGTAGATTTCTAAATAGGGTAACAGTGCGTGCGCATTGCGTAATACGCACACTTCTTCCGGATCAAAATCGCAACCGCTGGAGATCTGATCAACAGTTTCCATTTGTAGTAGTATTTTATTAACTTGTAACATGGAGTTTGATATCGGCATCCGAATTAGGGTTTCGTGTTGAGTAGGGGTGTCGACGGATCGGGTTCGGTACGGGCGTCAACCCGAACCAAATTTGAAGCATTAAAACCCTCGTCCGAATTTTACCCTTTAACCCGACCAATTGACAGAGTATTATTAATATTGGGTCCATAGAACAGAAAAAGTGGTTTTGGTTTGTCGATCGTATTGTTTTTGTTAAAGTCTGAAGTCTGAACTTGTTCTAGCCGTGCTCGCTTTTGACGGTCGTGGTTGCTCCTTAGCCTTAGGTGCTGCCATGCCCATCCACAGAAACCAAAAATTAGAAGGGTCAGATGATTTCCAAGTTTCCAACTATCCAATTTGTAAATTATTTCTTAAACTTCTAACATTGTGCTTAACATGTGAGGTTGTTGTAAGGCGCCCTGTGTGGATGAAATATCTCAAGTGGGGGCAGATTATGGTGGATGCCAATCCTTGTACAATGTACACGTGGACCAAATATGTTAGATGGATAAAGAGCATCGAATCAAACCTGGGTTTCTTTATATCAGCTGTATCCAACATGGGGCCTATGGGAGGTGTCGTTGAGTCGTTTGGATGAAGAGAAAAGGGAAGCTTTGAATGGGCCTATCGAGGTCCTGGCTGGGTTCATGAGTTGGAAGATTATATGAGCCAGTGCAGATAGGATCAGGCGATGCCTACGCCCAGTCTATAGCCCTCGTCACAGGTGCAAAGCCTAGCATTGGCCCAGCTCGACCCATAATTCTCTCTATGAATTAGAGGTGTAAAGTGGGCCGGTCGTGCCGGATCGCGGGTGGCCTGTGCAAAGTGCGGGCCGTCATGGGTCGTGCCACCCTCCCTAATAAATAGTTTGAGGTTCAGCCCGGCCCGGCCCATGGTCCAAGGTTGGCCCGTGGGCCAAGCCTTGGCCTAAGTCGGGTCTAAGTTTTTGCCTATTTATTTAAAAAAATTAAAAAAAAACTTAAAATTTTAATTTTATATGAATTTTGATGTATACTATTGCATATATATAATTAAATAATTAATATGATAAAGTTGAAAACAATTGTTTATTTTATTAATATAATATATACTATATATTATTATTTAATTATTATTTATATAATATATTATATATTATATATATATAATATAAAATATATATAAATAATATATATGGGCTGTGCTGGGTCATGTCGGGCTGGGCCATGTTGGCACGAAGGTCGTGGGCAGCATGGCCCACTTGGTCGTGCTGGGCCTGGCATGGCCCACGTGCCATTGTGCCAGACCCGTCCAAAGTTGAGTCAGGCCGTGTCGGGCCGCGAGCGTCACGGCCCAATTTACACCTCTAGTATGAATTAATTTGTCCGGAGAGAGTCTATGGACAACTATGGGTGCAAATGGATCGGATCATGATCCGATTCGATCCTATCCTATCCTATTTGGTCGAATTCGAATCACCCCTGTTCGAATTTCAAGTCAGATTTCGGATCGGTTTCAAATCACCACTCTATATTATATATTTATAAATAATACATATATATATATATATATATATATATGTTATTTATTTATTTAGAAATTTGTTATATTATTCATTTTTTATAAAATGCATGTATATATATATGTTATTTATTTATTTATAAATTTGTTATATTATTCTTTTTTTATAAAATGCATGTATATATATGTTATATTTTGTTTTTATTTTATTTTATTTAAATTAGCATATTTTATTTATCTTTTAATAATCTATTAATATTTAAAAAACAAGTCGGATTGGATGAGATCTAAATATTTGACTTATCGATAGGATTTGAATTCAAATTGAGTCATATCAGATCCAATCGGATTTCAGATCAAATCAAATCCAACATGAACAATATCAGATCGAATTGGATCCAACATAAACAATATCAGATCATATCAAATCCAATATGAATAGTGTTGGATCGGATTCAAATATACCCTGATTCAAATTCGATCCGATCTGTTTTCATCCCCACTAACAATGTAAACTACTTAGGGCTGCAAGTCGGGTCGGGTTAGATTTGGTTGAGGCCAACCCTAGCCCAACCATAAGTTCTAATCTCAAATCTTAACTCAACTTTCACTACATATATTAATCCTATGTTTTATTAGTATTTATTTCTTGATGTTTTTATTGGTTCTTTAAATACAAAATAAAAAAAAAATGTTTGAAATGATTATAGTTTATTATGAGTTGTAGCTTATAATATTATGGGCATTAAACTATGGGTGGCAAACAACAAAGAGGAGATAAACAATAAAATATTCAAAAAACATAAAAAAATGTTATTAAGGTTTTGGTATTTCCAATTAGGATTAAGTGCAGTGATTATCTTAAAAGAAATAAATGATAGTATGTAGTAGGTGCTTTACAACTATCATGCATATAAACAAATCAATGTGTGATATCATATATATAACATATATTTATATATGATATATATGTACTATAGAGTCAAGTTCAAGTTCGGATTGGATCGGATTGCCCGAGAGATCAACCTTAACCCAACCCAAAGTAAAGTCGGGTTCATAAATTTAAACCCTAACCCTAACCGAAACATCAACCTGATCCAACCCAATAGATCAGGGTTGGGTTCGGGCCAACCCGGCCTAAGTTGTATGCTGAAGATGGACAGCCAAAGTTTTTTATACTTTATAACGTAGACGCTAGACAGCCATTTATTTTCCTGGATTTCTTTGCATGCTTAAGCTTAGGCCTTCTTCACGCCTTAGATTTGTTAAATGTGGAATTTGTAGACTAAATTATATATAATACATAAGTTTATAAGTGAGTGTGTCAGACATCTTTCTTTAATAGTTTATGATTAGACTTTCGTTTCTTAATTCATGCTTTACTTCTACGTCAGAAAAAAGGAAAAAAAAAAAGAAAAAGAAGACGACTTTGAAAAGTAAATTCATCTTTATATATATATATATACACTAGTAAATGTTGACGTGCATTGTACTTTAAAATTTTAAATTACAATGACAATTATTATTATTATTATTATTATTATTTAATTTTACATTTTATTTCTATTATAAATAAAATTAAATTTTATTTTAATAAATTTTTATCTAATATGATGAATATATAACATTAGAAATGTCTCAAAGTGTTGTCAACAAAATTGTATACTTTTCATTTTTTATGTTATATCTTTTTTAAATATTTATTATTCAATTATGACATCACCATGAGTTTATTTGAAAAGTTTGATCATTAACCCACCACCTAAACCATTTATTATTGCATTTCCGTCATTGATAAAATTATATATAATACTTACTTTTGTTCAATATAATGAATGTATAATATTGTAGGTGGACCCAATATTTTATTTTTTATAAATATGTAACATCAAATATGTGCCCAAATTGTTCTCTAATTTTTTCTTCATTTTTGTGATTTTTTTTTTGTATTTTTATTATAAAAATTTTATTATTTGACTATGACATCATTTAATTTAATTTCAAGGTTTATTTTAGATTTGTAATTCCATTTCCATCATTAATAAAAGTATTTATTGCATTTCATACTTAATTTTATTTAATATAATGAATATAAAATATTAGAGATATGCTCAATTTATATATATTATTTATTTTGATTTTTATTATTTAATTATGACATTATTGGTTAACCCATTTGACCCAAATGGTTAAATTGCTTACCCACCACTGGGAGGGAAGAAAATTGTTTTATTTTCAAATTATTTTTCAAAGTATTTATTTTTATACTTTTAAAATCAATGTTGTGGATTTAATTAATAGAATTTAATGATGAGAAAAATATATCTTAAATATAGGATTTAATGAGAGAATATACCTTAGATATGAGACTTAATGAGAGAGAATAAGAAAATAATTTTATTTCCAATTAGTTTTAAATTTTGTATTCAATTTCCATCATTAATAAAAGTATTTCTTATTTATCATACGTATTCTTGTCTAGTATGATGAATATATGATATTAAAAATGTTCCCAAGTTTTTCTTTAATTTCCATTTCTTTTGCATTTTATCAAGTTTTAATTTTTATTATTTAATTGTGGCAACAATGCAACATGGGTTCGCCTATTTGACCCAAAATTGTTTAATTTTTATTAGAGTTATTTATGTATGAATTTAATTAGTGGAATTTAGTAATTAAAAGAAACAAAAATGCCTTAAGTGTATGGTTAAATGAGGGTGAATGAGAATTAATACCTTAAATGGAATTTAATGAGAGAGAATTAAATGCAATGAATAATAGTATTCAAATTACATTCTCTGCCCTCATAATAGATAGGGACCCTATTTCAAAAAAGGGTATTTTAGTCTAAAAATTTCCATAAATCTTAGACCCTATTTGTACTTTTTATAGTATATATATATTCCAGCAAGTGAAGTGCATTTGTGTTTAATTTAGTTATTCTTGAGATTTCTTTACAATGGATCTCTCATAGTCTCTCTCCACTCCTTAACACGCATGTGGCACAGAGAATAAAGACAAATACAAATATTAGGGTCCGTTTGGTTCGTAGTCAGAATCGGAATAGAAATCGAAATCAAAATCCTCTGGAATCGGAATCAGAATGGTTCATTCCCATAGTCTGTTTTGTTTAAATAAGAATATGAATTAAAATCAGTAGAAATGGGATTTCATTCCCAAAGGAGAGGCAGGGAATGGCCATTCCCTCAAATGGGGATATGCCATTCCAACAGAAATGGGAATGGGATTCCAGTTCCGCCCAACCAAACAGTTGGAATTGGAATAGCCCATTCTGATTCCGATTCCAGAACCTTATTCCCGCGAACCAAATGGGGCCTCATTTTATTTAGATCAAATTGAAATGCAAGTTGATATATATATATAGTCTCTCTCCACTCCTTAACACGCATGTGGCACAGAGAATAAAGACAAATACAAATATTAGGGTCCGTTTGGTTCGTAGTCATAATCGGAATAGAAATCGAAATCAAAATCCTCTGGAATCGGAATCATAATGGTTCATTCCCATAGTCTGTTTTGTTTAAATAAGAATATGAATTAAAATCAGTAGAAATGGGATTTCATTCCCAAAAGAGAGGCAGGGAATGGCCATTCCCTCAAATGGGGATATGCCATTCCAACAGAAATGGGAATGGGATTCCAGTTCCGCCCAACCAAACAGTTGGAATTGGAATAGCCCATTCCGATTCCGATTCCAGAACCCTATTCCCGCGAACCAAATGGGGCCTCATTTTATTTACATCAAATTGAAATGCAAGTTGATATATATATATATAGTATTAGGGATGTTAATGGGTTGGATTAAGTGATAAACCGCACTGATCTAACACCATCAGGTTCAAATCAACTTTAATTGGTTTTTTGGTTCAGTTAAATCTAAGGTTTAAAGTATTGATACATATCATAGCATATCATATAATATGTATTGATTTTCAAAGTCTCAAAATATTAAGGTTTATGTCCTTTTAATAGGTTTAAACATTAATATTTATTTAAATGTTTTTATGGTTGAAGACTTTATACATGAACTTTTTGTATATCTACAATATTGATACTTTGAATTATGATAAGTCCACACTGAACTCCACCCATTAACATTGCACACACTCAAATATTTGTATACATATAGCATGGCCTATTGACACCCCTAATTAGTATCAAAGAAATTGAAATTGAGACATTTCAGTCCATTGATGAGAAGGCTATGTGTTATAAACTATGGTGCCATTTGGCAAGTCTTTTTACAAATATCTTCCAGCAGTCCAAATAGACAAAAGACATATTGAGCTTTTGGGGTCTTATACTTAAAGGCAAAGACCATTCGGTAAGCGGCTCGGTCTATTGGGCTTTTAAAAACATGGTTAACAACTATATATCACGCAAAAAGACCATAAAGCTTCATTTGAAACTTCCAAAAATTTGGCGTTTTTTTATCTTTCCGGGTCTTTCCACACGTGTCTTCTCATCTTTCTAGCTTTTAGTTACCAAATGGGAAAATGCCGATTTTTCAGTCTTCTGAGCTTGTTGAAGCCCAAAAGATTGCATAGAAGACTTGTCAAACACCACCTATATTTTTATGAGATGTTTTAGGGTAGTTTGAACAACTTGATCTAGTCCTAGCCTCTTAGCTCTTTAAATTGTGTTAAGGGTGCAAGTGGGTGGGTTGGGTTAGGTTGGCATTCAATCCAGGCCCAAACCATAAAATGTGCAAACGTTGGGTTTGGGTTCGACCCAACCCAAGCTCAATTTTGAGTTTATTAACCCAAGCCTAACCCTGAACATAACTTAACACAATTTGAGCTAGGTTCAAGCTCGAGCTGGGTGAGGTCAAGCTTAGTTGAACTTGGGTGGGTTGGTCAAGTTTGAAAGAATTTATGAATATATGCACAAATTTAGGAGTAGAATTGATTGAAAATATGTACAAATTATAATTGCAAAATGCAAATATACATATACATGTATATAATTAAATAAAAGATATCTTTATATAAATAAAATGCAGTCATGTATGCATATATTAGGGGTGGCAATTTTCCCCATCCCCGACGAGTACCCGGGCTCCCCGACCTGATGGGGTCTGGGATGGGGCTACCCCTGAATCCCTAGTCGGCTTTAGGGACAGGGAATGCAATTCCCACCCCAACCCATCCCCAATTTATATATATATATATATATATATATATATATATAATATAATATAATATAATATAATATAATTATAATAATTATTATTCATTTTTTTAAAGATTAAAACTTAAAAAATAGTAAAATACTAAAACCCTTGACAGTAAAACACAAAACTCTTCGACAGAGAGAAGAGAGAACTCTATCTCTGAACCCTAGGTCCCTAGCTTCGTGCCTTCGTTTTCCACTCTTCCTTCGTCTTTGTCGCTGGTCGCCAATTCACCGACCATCATCGTTGTCTCCACTCGCCTATCGGACAGAGATACTCCAGTGACAGAGAATAGCTACTCAAAGAAGAGCTGTTGTCGCCACTCGCCGATTGTCGTCACTTCAACCTTTGACTATCGTCGCCAACCATCGTTGCCGTCGTCGTCGCCCATCGGACTCTCTCTCTCATCGCCAACCTCAACTCTCGCAATGGTCCTCTCTCTCTCTCTCTCTCTCAATCTCAATCTCTCTGTCTCAGACTCTCAGTCTTTCATAGTATGATCCAAGATGTGTGCATACATATCTCGTTAGGGATTTGGGTCTCTAATGGGAAATTCATCCCTGTCGGGGGTGGGGATGGAGGGGGGACTCCTTTCCCACTGGGGATGGGGGTGATTTGGGGGATCGGGCTCAGGGATGGGGAATGTAATCCCCGCCCCGAACCCGCCCCATTGCCATTCCTAGCATATATATGTTTGTTCGATTGGGCTTGAGTTGGGCTCAGGCTACCCAAGGGCTCAACCCAAGCCCAACCCAAACTTAGGTCAGGCCCAAGTTTCCTGGACCAGGGTTAGCCTACAGCTAAGAAACTCAAGAGTTCCTTGGACCAGGGTCAGCCTACAGTTAAGAAAATCAAGCCAAACCTACATAAAAACTAGGGCTAGACCTGCCTAACATGTAGCCATAGACTGCGAATTGTTAAGGAATTTCCTAAATTAGTTAAGAGCTTTCCCTAACTTTCTATTTCTCTCTGATTTTCTAAATGGGTTAGCGATAGTGATATGGTAGTTCAGTATGATAAGAATGAATGATTCTTTCAAAGATCAAATAGACTAAGATGTATGAAAGAAAAGCATACAAAAAAGAAGCACCACTAAGCAATAATGAAAAGGAAAAGAAGAAAAGCAAAAAGAAACCAACAAAGAAAAAGGCATGTTTGTTTTGTTTATTTAGATGAGAACAAAAAGAATGGGGTGGCTAGTTTACCCTTTCTTCCTTTCCTTGAGTATTACTAATTCTTTTTCTTTTTCTTTTTTTTTTTGAATTTTATCCTTTGAAGTAGGTAAGTTGGTTTTCCTCTACCAAGTTGGTTAATGAAACAAAGGGGACCCAACAAAGGCTGTTTGAGCTACTTGCAGGGCTTTTTTTAAGAAATTGATTGGTGGGAATGGGTTGCCCAACAGGCTCAGTCTGAATTGAATAGCATTGGTTGGGCCCCTCTCATATTTGCACTTGTTAAATTAATATTCAATGCCAATGGGTGGTCCACCAAACAGGCCCAGCCTGACTAGGACTGGGCTGGGCTTAGCCTATTCAGACAAGTTCATAAATTTCCAAACTGTTCTGGAATTCCTAAGTCCTAACAATTGGAAAGTGTGTTCTTTGTTTTTCCACTTTTACATAGAAAACGAACACAAACTAATGAAAGACAAGAAAGCGTATGATGATGATGTGTAACAAGTGTTTTCTTCGCCGCGCCATCAAGTGCCAACTATCATGCCTACAGCCGCCACTCCAGTGTCCAAGAGTGTCATGGGTGGGCTATGCATGTACTTTTGTATGAGGGGATTGTCAATGACATTATTGTAATACTGTAGTACGATTTTTCACCTTTTTGATGTTTTTTATTGTCACTCTCCCAAAAGCTTAATGTACTTTTTGAGGGGAGGTAGGTAGTCGAGTGAGCTCATAAGCGTGTAAAGGTTAAGTACGAGACCCCCTCGACACTGTACTCTGTGTTTGTGCTTGCCACTGATTATTGCAATACAAATAGCCTTTTGCTAATTCGTGTTCCATCTTGTTGCCTTTTTGTGTGTGCTTGCTTTGTTGCGTAGGCTTACTCGCCCCTTTCGAATGCCACTCGGGGCCCCAACAATTACCCCCGTGACAGATGGGATCAAAGTGAAATTATCACAAAAATAAACTTTCTGAAGCAATTTTTGCTGGAATGCAATTAGGTGGACAAATCCAATATAGTTAGGTGTGATGGGCTTGGGCTTGGGCTTGAGCTATCATATGCTAGCTATGGCTCATGGGCTTTGCTTCTTGTTATCTATGGATTCTTGTCTGCGGAACACGTGCTAAGAGAGAAGATCGAGATGAGTCTTCTGGCATTGCGCCAGATTGAAACATGGAGAAAGAGGGGAAGGAATCAAATTTTCGTAGAAGCCGAAACCGAGAGAGATGGTGCTGTGGGAGATCACATTGGGAACCGCTTACTTCTTGGGACTGAAACGCACTTACAAGCTCGTTTTGAAGATTCAGCGTCGTCTAATTAGCCCTAGGCATGTTAGGCTCCGACAATTTGTTTACAGGTAGTCTTCTCTTGCTCCGTCTCTGAAATTTCTCTCCTTTATTGTTTTTCATCTCTGTTCATGGAGAATTTGATTTTTATTCCATTCTTCTTTATTGGATGATTACCAAGAAATGAACCACTTCTTGAAGGAGTTTGTTAATTATCTAATTGGATAAGTACGGTTTTGCAGCTAAAGATTGCAGTTTTAGGTGCTTTAATTATATTTCATAAAAACTGGTAGTTGATATCAAATCGCTTACCTGCATTTGCAGTATCAATGTTCGGGCTATTGAGGAAGATGGCCATTTGCTTTAATTATTTATGGTTTCTTCTTCTTTCTGCAAAGGCTGATAATAGGAATAAAAGATCTTATTCTTTGATGGAGGATTGAAAAGTGGACGAATAACGGAAATTTATTAATGATCAAAATGAAAATATATAAGCAATAACATAAAGGGTTCTTACCCACAACAAGCTACCTAGAGTACTAACAAGAAAGAACAAATACAGAATAGAAAGAGAACTTGTCCAGAATAAAAGAACCCCAACAATAACTCCTCTCAATATTGATCTTGGCCAAGCTATCAACCAAAGAACCAATTAATAACTCATTCATTTTCTAATTAATCTTCGAAGCCTCTAGTCCCTTTGATAAGATTATGTTGGGATCCCTGTGTCAGTTGCTAACTTACAAGAGATGAAAGGTGTTAACATTCTCACCACTTTTCTTGCATAAGTTGCTATTTGGGAAGGGATAAATTTCAAGTCTTTCTCCTCCGATTAACATTGTCAATGTATTCTTTTTGGTATTCCTAGAATCCTAGTCACTAATAAAAATTCTAACTTTTAGAGGGTGTGGCCAAATTAACCGGAGGAGCTTGGGTATTAACAACATTTATTAAGCACCTTCAATAAAGGAAGATCTGAGAAGAAAGCTTTGGGATCAAAAAACTGAATTCCACTATCAACACTCTTGGAGTCAACGATGACATTTTGTTAACATGAATGACCAGATGGAAGGGAGGATGTGGCAGAAGAGTCTGGGTATTCCTAAGGAATGAGATGGAATTAAGTCTATGATACTTGTTCATAGTCAACTATCTCTAAATTCAAATCTTCCTATGGTAAAATTCTCCTACTATAAACAAGGTCATACCTAATGAAATTGATGGAGGAGGGATGGACAACTTAAATGAATATCCAAGTTCATAGCCAGGTCATACTACCAGCTAATCCAGTATCTCAATCATTAGCATGGAGCTTGTACTTCTAATTAAAATATGCCTTAAACTCTGCTTCTACCCAAGGAATCTCAACAGCCATTTCCCAAGGAGAGAATTGTTTCTATTTCTGTTACTTCACCAACATCAGTGACTCCTGAGTCCTTGCCAGTTGATAAGATTATCCTTTTTTAAGGTCCCTTGGATTCCACAAGAATCTTTTTTTTTTTTTTTTTCTATATTACTTCATTGGATCCCTGAAAATGGAAAATAAATACCTAAGAACTATAGAGGACTTGATTTGATTAAACCTACTTTTGTCTTCTAAAGAGATTTTTTTTTTCCATTGCTGGAATTTCTCAGCCTTCATTTGTTCGCAAAATGATTTTTTTCATTTGCTTTAGTACAAATGCATGGGAGTGTAAATGAAAAGTGCAAATTCTTGTTTACTTTTGCTTTAAGTTTTTGTTTTTGCTTATTTGCACTATAAAAAAAATTAAAAAATAAAAAATAAAACCTAAAAAAAAACTAGTATTTTGATATGTCCAAGAAATTTGACACGCAGTTCTCAGACTCACAACAAAATCCAAACCACTAGTACCTCAACAGGGAACTGATATTCATTCAGAAGAAAAGAGGGTCACTTACAGTAGGTCGGTTCTTCGAGAGACCACTGGCTCTCCCAAGCACTCTCAGAATTCTGTACTCAGCAAAAGTCTGCCTTCTCCATCCCCCAAAGCCCTTTCTTATACACATCTTACAGCCTAACTACCTTCCATAATAAATGCCCAGCTGGCCGAAATATAAATGCCCCACTCTTCTTCTTCCCAACTAACAAGCTATAAATGCTAAATGCCCTATACTCTTCCTATTCTCAACTAACAAGCTATAAATGTCACAAAAACTCTATAAATGCCACAAAAACTCTCCTTATTCCCTCCAGCCATAAATTCCCCCATGTTCAATTATTCCCCCCCCCTCCCACCTTGGCCGCCAGCTGACCTTTCCCCTTCCTGGTGTATGTAAAATTAATTGGGGGCCTATCATTACCCGCCACCCAAAGTCTAACCTTGTCCTCAAGTTTGAAATGAGGGAATTGGTCGCAAAGTAAGTCAAAGGGCTCCCATGAATCTTCAAAATCAAGCAGGTCCTGCCAATGGATAAGCACTTCCGAACCAGTAACTCCAGGCATAGTGGATGGACGCACCCTCAGAACGGCCGCAGGTTCCACCAGCATTTCCATATCAGCTAACAGAGTGGAAGGAATCACGGGAGAAGAGATATGATTGCCAATTGCCTTCTTGAGTTGCGAGACATGAAAAATAGGGTGAATCCTTGCCTCTGGAGGAAGTTGAAATTTATAAGTGACAACACCAATTCTTTCCACAATAGCAAATGGTCCATAAAATCGAGGGGCAAGCTTTTCATTGGCTCGGCGAGCTAGAGACTGCTGGCGATAAGGTCGCACTCGTACATACATCGAATCCCCAACCCCAAAACTAACATCCCGGCGGTTCACATTAGCCGAGTCTTTCATCTTTTGTTGTGCCCGGTGTAGATGAGCACGCAACTCCCGGAGTATAGCATCTCGCTGAAGGAGAACAACTTCAACATTAGCATTAGTCGTAGAGCCAAGCTCATAGCGGATTAATGGAGGAGGATCACGCCCATAAACCCCCTTGAAAGGTGTCATGCTAGCAGTAGTGTGAAAAGAGGTATTATAGCTGTATTCTGCCCACGATATCCAAGAAGACCAGCGGGAGAGGGAATCAACTGCAAAGCACCTCAAATAAGTCTCCAAACAACGATTAACCACCTCCTACTGTCCATCTGTCTGAGGATGGTAAGCTGAGCTACGATGCAATTCTGAACCGTGAGAGCTGAGAAGGACTATCGCGCCAGAAGAAGCTCATAAAGACCTTATCACGATCAGATACAATCGAGCGGGGAATGCCATGTAAAAGGACTATGTTGTGCAGGAAGGCCTGAGCAACCGTGAGAGCTGAGAAGGGATGACTGAGAGGGATAAAATGGGCATACTTGGAGAGACGATCGATCACCACCATAATTGTATCAAACCCCTTAGAGCCTCAATAAAGTCCATAGCAACATCTTCCCAAATCTGTTCAGGTACAGGCAAAGGTTGTAAAAGGCCAACAGGGGACATGGCTTCATATTTATTGCGTTGACACACATCGTAGGCCTGCACAAACTCCTGGACAGAATGCCTTATCCCCCGCCAGTAAAATTCAGCTGCTATGCGCCTATATGTCCGGCGGATACCCGCATGTCCTCCCACAACTCCCGAATGAAACTCTTTAAGTAAGAGGGGGATAAATGGGGAAGAAGTTGGTAGAACCAATTTACCATGATAATGTAGGTGTTCTCCAACTAAAGAATAGGTGGGATAGGCAGTCAGATCCTGCTGTATGGTATGCTTGATGTTGGCCAGAAAAGGATCATCATCAACTTGCTCCTTAAGGTCATCAAAATCAAGAAAAAATAGGTACTGTAAGTGAGTTTAAATGCATTTCGGCAGGAACTCTGGATAGGGCGTCAGCCACGGTATTATCGACACCCGATTTGTACTGAATCTCGAAGTCATAATTCATAAGCTTAAGAAGCCACTTATGATGCTCACCTTTGACAATCCACTGCTCCAACAGATACTTGAGACTACGCTGGTCGGTCCGAACAATAAAGCGTCTTCCAAGAAGATAGGGGTGCCATTTTTTAATAGCAAAGACAATGGCCATTAATTCCCTCTCGTAGATAGATTTTGACTGTGCCGACGGGCTAAGCTTGTGGCTATAAAAAGCTATAGGCCGATTATTCTGCATTAATACCGCCCCGAGACCTACCCCAGATGCATCTGTCTCGATCAAGAAGGGTTGGGAAAAATCTGGAAGGGCCAACACTGGTACGGTCGTCATAGCCCGTTTCAATTCCCGAAATGCATTCTCAGCCTCCACATTCCATGAGAAAGCATCCTTTTTAAGCTGCTGCGTCAATGGCCATGCTATTTTACTATAGTTACGCACAAAACGACGATAATAGCCTATAAGTCCCAAAAAACCGCCAAGAGCTTTAAGTGAAGATGGTTGAGGCCAGTCAACCATGGCTTGGATTTTAGAAGGATCGGCAGAAACACCAGCCACGCTAATAATATGACCCAGATACTCAATGCTAGGCTGAGCAAAGATACATTTCTTTGAGTTGGCAAAGAGACGGTGGGAGCGCAACACAGAGAAGACCTGTTGGAGGTGATCCCAATGGGCAGTTTCGGAAGCACTGTAAATCAGAATATCATCAAAAAATACCAGCACAAAGCGATGGAGGAAATCATGGAATACAGTATTCATTAATGACTAGAAGATCGAGGGCGCATTGGTGAGACCGAAGGGCATGACAAGGAATTCGTAATGGCCCTTGTGGGTGCGAAATGCAGTCTTGGGAATGTCCTCACTGCGGACCCGAATTTGGTGGTAGCCCGATTTAAGATCAATTTTGCTGAAAATAGAAGCACCATGGAGCTCATCGAGAAGTTCTTCGATGACCGGAATGGGGAACTTATCTGGAACCGTAGCACAGTTAAGGGCTCTGTAATCCACACAAAAACGCCAACTTCCCTCTTTCTTTTTGACTAAAAGGACTGGGCTAGAGTAGGGGCTTGTACTTGGCTAAATAATTCCCGCAGCCAACATCTTAGAGACAAGACGTTCAATCTCATCTTGAGGATATCTGTAAGGACGAACAAAGATAGGAGAAGTGCCTTCCTGTAAGACAATAGCATGTTCCGTAGCCCGTGCAGGGGGTAAGCCCGTAGGCATGTCAAAAATATCTTTGAACTCATCTAGTAAGGCGGAGATTGGCGGGGGTGTAGGCAAGACAAAGTTCAACGGAGGATCCACCATCTGCAATTGTTTTAATTCTATCAAAACCCTTTGTCCTTCATGTTGTAAGTTGCGCATCATGGCATGCAAAGATACCTAAGAGGAACAGAGAGAAGGGTCGCCCTGCAACTTTACCCGGACACCTCCCAAATTGAGCTTCATAGACATGTTGCCCCAATTCATCACTGAGTCCCCGAGGGATGCTAACCAAGGAAAACCAAGAATGACATCCGTAGAACCCAACTTTAAGGGAAAGAAATCAGCAATGACATCCAATTCGGGTAAGTTGAGGCAAACCTGACGGCAGACTCCGGAAGTTCTCACCTCATCACCATTTCCCATCTGAACTCCAAATTCGTGTGTAGGGATGCGGGGTAATTTCAATTCTTCCACTAAAGTTGCAGACATAAAGTTGTGGGATGCACCCGAGTCTACCAATATGACCACCTCACGTGACAAAATACGTCCACACACCTTAAGGGAATTTTCCACACACAACCCAACAAGAGACGAGACACAAAGTGCGGCTGATTCTGGAGTCGGAGCAATTTCAGTGTCCCCAGAAGTGCAGTCCCAATTAGACGCATCAGAATCAAGTCCCTCCATGTCATCTTGAACCCATAAAACCTGAAGTGATTTCTGAGCACAACGATGTCCCGGGCTGTATTTCTCGTCGCAACGGAAACATACACCCTTCGCTTGTTTCTGCTGCATCTCTTTGTTGGTCATCTTTTTGAAAGCAGGAGGTGGGGCCTTAATAATAGGGGCTGATGCAGGAGGAGGAGGGATTGCGGCTCGTGTAGGTCGGGTGACAGCAGAAGTAGTCACTTGTGAAACCCGTGAGTTAAAGTGGGTTCCAGAGAGGGACATTGCGGGCCCACGAGGATATGAACTGGATTGATAGGCCCATAAGGCCTGATTCTTTTCCTCAGTTTTCTGGGCTGCAACCATTTTTCTAATCAGTCCAACGGGTTCCATCTATCGGAGTTCGGCCTGGATATCTGGGCACAACCCATTCACAAAGGCTGCTTCAAGGACTGATTCTGGTAGGTCACGTAAGGGGACAGAAAGCACCTCAAAATGGCGATGATATTCCTTGACAGTAGTGGATTGACGTAATGATAGAAGCTGCTCCTGCAAGTTTCCCTCCTGAGTTGATCGGAAACGTTCAAGGAGGAGTTCCTTGAATTCTGCCCAGCTACGAAAGGGTCGCCGACCATCCTCCCAATAATACCACGCCAGCGCATCACCTTCTAAACAGACCACTGCCGCCTGCAGACGTTCCGCTGGAAGCAAGTCATTAATCTCAAAATAGCGCTCCGCGCGAAAAAGCCAACCGTCTGGATTTTCCCCATATAAAATAGGCAGCTCCAACTTCCAAGGAAGTGAATTAGAAGTATGTTCCGGGACTGTCATTGAAGGGGACGTTGGGAAAGCTGCACCCTTTCCTTTGTCAGCCGCACGACTTGATGCGGATACAGGAGGAACATTGTCAGTTGTAGACAAAGGATCTGACAAGGACTGTTGCTGCAGCAACAGATCAAAACGCCTTACCAAGTCTTGTACGCCTCCTTCCAGGGATGTGATCTTCGACAGTCCATCTGTTATCTCATCACGCAAGCCATCCACTTCAGAATGTAGAGAAGTCAAGCATTCTTCGAAGCCCTCCACCTGCGATGCCACTTCCTTAGCTGTCACCATAGCCGAGGAAAGACGTGCTCTGATACCACTGATATGTCCCAGAAATTTGACACGCAGTTCTCAGACTCACAGGAGAATCCAAACCACTAGTACCTCAACAGGGAACTGATATTCATTCAGAAGAAAAGATGATCACTTACAATAGGTCGGTTCTTCGAGAGACCGC
The DNA here is from genome assembly GCF_056320005.1 of Nelumbo lutea. Taxonomy (NCBI): domain Eukaryota; kingdom Viridiplantae; phylum Streptophyta; class Magnoliopsida; order Proteales; family Nelumbonaceae; genus Nelumbo; species Nelumbo lutea. Next base: position 215,100,341 of record NC_142684.1, read on the forward strand.
CGGCTCTCCCAAGCACTCTTAGAATTCTGTACTCAGCAAAAGTCTGCCTTCTCCATCCCCCAAAGCCCCTTCTTATACACATCTTACAGCCTAACTGCCTTCCATAATAAATGCCCAGCTGGCCGAAATATAAATGCCCCACTCTTCTTATTCCCAACTAACAAGCTATAAATGCTAAATGCCCTATACTCTTCCTATTCTCAACTGACAAGCTATAAATGCCACAAAAACTCTCCTTATTCCCTCCAGCCATAAATTCCCCCATGTTCAATTATTTCCCCCCCCCCCTGGCCGCCAGCTGACCTTTCCCCTTCCTGGTGTATGTAAAATTAATTGGGGGCCTATCATATTTGCATTCCCATACTTTTGCACCAGTGCAAATGAAAATGGTTTTGCAAATAAATGCGGCCTTATAAAGTTTCTTAGTTATTGTAAATTAAGAGAGAATTCAATGTAACCATTTTGGTACCTTGGTTGAATAATTCATAACAAGGGAGAGGTTGAGGAGGATGTCACCCATAGGATTAGAGCATGATGGGCAAAATGGAGGACTGCATCTGGAGTCTTATGTGATAGATGAATATGGCTTAGATTACAAAGGAAATTTTATAAAACAGTTTAAAGTCAGTTATTCTATATGGAGCAGAGTGTTAGGCAGTCAAGAAACAACATGTTCCGAAAATGAGTTTGGGAGAAATGCATGAGATGAACGAGTAGAAAAACTAGAAAGGATAAAATGAGAGAAAGTAGACTAAGATGGTGTAGTCACGTTTACAGAAGACAATTGACAGCAACCTTAAGAAGAAGTGATCTGTTGCAAGTTGAAGGAGCTAGAAGGGCTAGGGGTAGATAAAAAAGGGCATAGGTCAGAGTAGTAAGAAATGATTTAAGCATTCAGAATTTAACAATGGATTGACATTAAACAGAACGGAATAGTGAAACAGGGTTAACAGAAATCAACCATTTCTTTTGTTGATTTGGTTTCCAAAATTGTATAACTCAATAGAACTTTAACCCTAATACCTGTTCTCACTCACCAGATTTCAAAGAAGCCACTTCCAACACAGAATCAAAAGACATGTCAATGTGCCAATATCCTCCTTTCTACCCTTAGTGTCCTTCATGCCCTTTCTACTTCCTAGTCTCCTATTGATCCACCATCAGAACAAGGAGGAAAATCTTTTCACAGTATATGCCTTTGTCTGCCATTTCTGGGGGCTGGTTAGCAAGGGATCAAGGTTTATGAGGATGCCTCATTGTAATGTGTTATGGCAAGTTAAAATGTTGTGGTGCTGGATTTTTGCTCTTCTTATCCTGGCTTAGTGTGAAAATAATGCATAGATAGTATGCTCTTTTCATTGGTTTAGCCAAGGATTTGCTTTAGGCATATTGTACGAACTTGATTAGGCTTGAGTACATCCTTTACCTTGGAATGTCTAATATCATATAGGAACAAGTATATGTAAATAATACTTATATAGAAACCTCGTGTACATTAAACTGGGCATATTTTTTGATGAGCATTAATGATGGATGAATACATAGCATATGAAAGGTTTTTCGGGTGCATTTCTGATTACTTGTCCTTATGAGAAAAAATGGTGAATTATGGTCACAAGGCACACAAATTGGAGGCTTGTGGAACATGCCAATCTCTTTCCAACCAGGGTTACCTTGGCAAAGTGTGTCATATCTCAGGCATGTTCTATAACACCATATTTGCAAGTATTGGCACTATAAATGCTCAAAATTTTCATATATCAGCTCATGTACATCGGGAATATACCAGTGTATCTTAATTAGAATTGTTTACAAAAAGCATTCAAGTATCACAAAAAAGAAAAAAAAAAACTGTAAGGCACCCCCTGAAATGGTTTTTGGATCACTGGCCATTAGCAAAGCAAGCCCTTCGTTTCTCTGATTTTGGTAAGCAGCCATACACCTCTAGATATGGAAGGACTGATGCCCGCAATTTATATGAGAATTTGTAGTAAATGGACATGTGGTTGGACGATTCTGTACAGTCTGTGCAGAGAACACAAACTGATTCCCTATCATCACCACTATCATTTTATTTTAACCTTGGAATTGGGTATGGTAAATTTAGTGAGCTTCTATCTCACTCCTTTCCCACCTTTATTTTTTATTTTTTATTTTTATTTTTAGGCGAACGCGTGCTGTTTTTGACATAGCACTAAAGGTTCACCGCAACATACAAGAAAGAGATATAGAAGTTGGTAGGAATGTGGGAAACTGGATTCTTAGGTGGCTTGATAGGATGAAACCATCAGCTAATATCCGTGGTGATCCACCTCCGCCTCCCAGTGGTGGCAACGGCAACATGACCAAGAATGTAACAAACACCTCCTCCGGCAGGCAACCTCAGGGACCAGTCCAAAGATCCAGTGGAGAAAATGGAAATCGGGGAATTAATGGACGAGTATCTGCTTCATCAATGAACATAATATGGCGAAAATCTTTCCCTACTCTGGGAACGATGGTGTTTCCAGCAAAACCAGTTGGCACCAATGTCCAATACTGGCACTTGTTCTTCTGTGGGCCTGAGATGCAGAGTCAGAGATTGAACTGTGCAAAAGGTAGTGGATTTGAGGGAGTAATCCGAAAAGATATACTGCAGTGGATGCTGCGAAATTGATGGAAGAACGGAGCTTTATTTGCAAGAGGTTTCCTTTTCCTTGTTTTATGTATTTTTCTTTTATTATTATCATTTTTCCACTAGGAATAAACTTTTAAAGTAGCTTTACATTAAATTTGGCATTAAGATTGTGAAACAAATAAATAAATAAAGAAAAGTTTTATTGTAAATTTGTAAATTGAACATTGGACTGGCAATTCTGCTGAACTGCCTGGTCTGATTGATGAATGATGATGGGCCGACCAACTCTCAGAATTGGAGACTTCGGAGGCACATTACAACTGCTATCTTACAAACGTCTGTAGAACGAAGGGATGACTCAAACTCAATGCATTTTAATATTAAGATAGGTAATGTGCTTAGACCTCTCAGGCTCAGAATTGATCATTTGTTATCATGCAATGGAATCTTTCCATTATAGAGATTCCCTAATGTTTCGAATTTCGAAAAAAAAAGCGTTACAATGTATTTCCTAATAATACTGTACTCCATATTACATTGTTAGCTTTCTATTGTTTTATAAAATTTTCTTTAGCTTTTAAGTAGATTGTCTCACCACATAGCATGCTAGCACTTCAGATTTACTTTCATTTCTTCTTATCCTGCTCCAATTTTATGGGTTACATCTTTTTTTTTTTTTTTTTTTTTGTAATTTCTCTTTTGTCATGAATTATCCAACCAAAACTAAAGAATGAGGTTACAATTAGTTGCTTCTTTAACTCCAAGTCTTACTCTTGTTATCATCGAAGTGGGTAAATTACAAACACTCTGTACTTAGGGGTCATGGCACACACCTAATCCCTTGTGTATCATTCCGCAACAAAGATCTTATATTTCTAGACTCCAGCACTTACCCATTGCTATTACCTTTCCTTCAATTAACCATGTGGAATATTGCACTTGGTAACCGCTAGCTACTTGTGGCGGAGACTTGAGATCAAATCCCTTTGCCACCATGATTGGGGTTTGGTACCCCCTGTTGTGAAACCCTATGAGCTATGAAACCCCCCTAAAAAAAGTATGGAATATTGCAATTAGATTGTCATGTGCAGGTTTATACATTTTTAGAACCCTAAATTGTTCTTGCGGCATAGATTTTTAGAACCCCGCTAGATACTTGCACCTAACCCCTTGGGAGAACCCTAAATTCTCCCTCTCTCCCTGATCATTGCATTTGGTCTCTTACCTCCACTGTAACCTTTTCCACTTTAATTTGGCCATCACATCTAACACTGATGCAAATCCTTTCCTTGAGAGAAGACTAGCTTTTGTCGATTTCACCTAGAGTGTTCTTTTTGTTTGGGTAGCTTTGTGTAGGCGAACCAACACTTGTGAGTTGTGCATTGGTACATAAAAAGTATCTGACGATCGTTCATTGTGGTGTATTTGGGAAGAAAGGAATAGAAATTTTTTGACAATAAAGTAGCTTCCTTTGAAGCATTGGTGGTGGTGGTGGGGGGGGGTGCTACCCAACATTAATTCTTGGATCTGGCCACCAAGAAACATAGAGATATTTCTGCAATGGCCTTAGAAAAAGGAACTACTTGACATTCTGCTATTCCCCCATCGAAGTAGAAGAGAAAAAACATATCACTTCCCAGGATTAGGGTTTACTCACCACTCACCTTACAACTAACAACGATCCAGCACCAGACACGGGAGGGAGAGAATTGGAATAAAGAGTACAACGGTTGAGAGAGTTAATGTAAAATGGGCCAAAGTTGTCAAGGGGTCGGGTCTGGTTCAAGATAGCGTGTAGATTGTACAAGTTCAAAAACCATAATTTCTACATGAATCGGTTTATAAAATACTAGCAGAAAGGGCACGGGCTACACACGTGTATATATATAATTATTAATGTGAAAGATAATTTCTTAAAATAAAATCAATAAGTCACAATGTAGTGGTTTTATGATGACACCAAGTATTGCCCAATATGCTTTTTCTGATCTATATTTAATTTTTATTTTAATTTTTTTAGGAAAAATTTTCTATTATTACAACTCTTACTTTGGGCCTAGTGCTACTTTGATTCAAAACTTTAAAATATGATAATTCAGTACCCAAACTTAAAAAATCTATCAATCCTGTACTTGTCATTAACTAGTTCATTAATCAGATGTTAATTGGCATTTGAAAAGACATAAATGTCCTTCGAGTGTCATCTAATTCTCTTTATCAACCATTCAAACGTTAACAAAAAAAAATACAGTCCAAAATTCTTATCTCTTTTATTCAAGAAAGTTGGGGTCATGTCTTAGTGGGCATTCCGGTGACCCAACTTTTTTAATAGAAGATGCAAAGATTTGGGACTATTGATTTTTTATCAATGCTTGGATGGTTGATAAAGAAAATTAGATGACACTCAAATGGCATTTATGTCTCTTCAAATGCTACTTAACAGCCTGTTAATGGTAGGTACTGGATTGGCACGTTTTGAAAGTTCGAGTGTTTAATTGTTGCATTCTAAGGTTTGGGACCAAAGTGTCATTAATCCCAAAGTACAGGGTACTAATAAGGATTTTCCCTTTGTTAATTGAAAAAAGATGCAGAAGACAAAAGCTTATTCTAACATGCTCTGCCAAAATAGTTTACCTTGGACAGTTGGACTACATTTCGAAAATATCAACATTTCCTTGAAAATCTTTGCCTCGAAAAATTTCAGTTACATTGCCTCCATATTACATGTAAACAACCTCAGCTAATAACAATGCAGTTTAAAGGAGGGTGTTCGCCTATGTGAATGAATGGTTTTAGTTTTTACAAAATGAAATTATTAAGGATTGGGAAACAAAATCTGTCCATATTACACAGATTTGGTCTTCATAAAATCTATCCTCACACCATCTTTACAGCCTTTGAATTAGGGATGTTCATGTGAATCGCATAATCCTAGTCTGAAGGGTTTTTATTTTGGATCTTGGGATTTCAATTTAGATAACGAAGTTTTTGATGAGGGGTAATCTGGTCCTCCCAATCACATAGAGACACATGGCCTCTGGCTGACACGTTGACGCTGAATCAGCAGGCCGGCTCAGAAAGTTGGCTCGAAGCACCTCGCCCAAGTTGGTTGACCTCCATCTCGGCAAGGCCGAACTGATAGATCTTGTAAGATTATGATGACCTGCCTCAGGAGTTGGATGAGTTGAGAGGACCTAAGGTGACCTGTGGGGAAGAGCTCGCCAACTATTACTGGCAGCACACTACCAGGAGCGCTAATGTCTTGACCGTTACAACAATCCACCGCGCTGTGTGCCTCGACCTCGCTCGGGAATCATAACCTCCGTGAGGATCTCACAACTAACAAATTAACACGCTAGACAAAATGAAACAACTTCGCAAAGAGCTCAAACCCGTTACCAAGAAGACCTTGAGTGTTGGTGCCTATAAAAGGCACCAGTCTCCACTCAGAAAGGTATGCGCACTAAGTACTCTTGAGCTCTCTCAACCTCTCAGAGAAATTCTCAAACACTTCTAACTTAAGCACCGTAGTGCCCTCCCTAGGTAAAAGATGCCCGAGCACTCTCATCTCTCTTTTACTTGTAGCATATGTCAGCTTGGGCATACAAATACCAGCTCGGCGATACGTCAGCTTGGCCTAGCTAAGCAGACATCCATATCAAAGTCCAAGTCATCTACCACGAGGGAGCTTCCAGATTGCGCAACCAATTGGCGCCGTCTGTGGTAAACTACAACAAAAAGCTAAGGTCTCTTTTACTTTTTTTTGGAAATTAAGTAATGACATCCTCAAGCAATCAGCCCACCAAAAACAATAACAACAACGGTAGATCCCCACTATTACCATTGGCTAGATCAATGTTGCACCTAGTTGGAACACCGAAGAATGTGAACGTGCCTCCCCTTGCGGTTGAGCCCCTAATGGATCCTATAGTGGTTGACGTGCGCTAGTTCTATGATCTAGTGCGGTGTGTCCAAGGGATGAGTGAGCAACTCAAGTCCTGGGAAAACAAGTTTGCCTCCGTGGTAGGGGGCAACAACAACAGCAACAAACAACAACAACAACAAGAAGCACCTCTCCAACATGTGCCCCTTCAGTAGGTAGCTCAACATAACCAACAGGCACCCCTTTAGCATGTACCTCAATAGAACATTGGTCAAAACCAAATCGGCCAAAATGACCTAATTCCACCCTGGGTTCGTAGCCAAGTTCAGGTCTCCAATAGAGCACCCGAACACAATGACAACCAGCATCACGTCAATGACCCGACCCACAACAATTAGCTCCCAGTGGAAAGCTGAGCTATGACTCACATTGGGATAGATGCCGCCAGCTCGTCCGAGGGATCTAAGAAGAGGCACAAGAGATGTGCACACTGCGCCGGGAAGAAAAGCCAACTCGCTCCAGCAATACAGCTCATCGTGGCCAAAAATGGCATACGACACCCCGATCTACACTGGGAGATTAAGTTGAACTCGCCAGCTACAATGGAGAAAGATTAAATTGAACTCGCTAGTTCAAGATGATAAATTGAACTGCGCTGGGAAGAAAAACTAATTCGTCATCCCCCGATCCACAGGGATGTTGGCCATGATATAGAGAATTGTTGGAATCCCAAGAATGAAATTGAAGACCTCATCAAAAGATGATACCTGAGGCAATTTGTCAAGGACAAGCAACGACCCAAAGAAGAGTCGAGTAGGGATGCACCCCAAGCCAGCAGGGAGCAGGAAGAGGCTCCTAGAAATCAACAGCAGCAAGAGACACCTGTCCTGGGGACCATTAACATGACCATCGGGGGGTCAATCATCGCCAGATGCACCACCTCAACAAGCAAGAATCCAGTCAGAGAGTTGGAGCAAGAGGATAACAATCCGTTGAAGCGTCCCAAAAGAGAAGAGGTAAACTATTTTACCGAGGACATGCGCGGGATCCAATACCCGCATGACAATGCCTTAGTAGTTAGGTTACTCATCAATGATTTCAGGGTGAAGAGAATTCTTGTTGACTCCGACAGCTCGGCCGACATCTTATTTTTGGAGGCCTTTGAGCGCATGGAGCTCGGCAAGGCAGATTTACAACCTGCCGATATTCCCCTAATAGGCTTTAGCGAAGAAGTAGTTCGGCCCGTTGGCAAGGTAAGAGTTCCAGTCGAGGTGGGCTCTCCTCCTCATACAATGTGATTTGAGCACGACTTTCTAGTGATCACCACCCCATCTCCATATAACACGATATTAGGCCGACCTTGCATACCCTCTGAGCTGTGAAGAAGAGATCGGCTACCAACATAGCACACCCCACTGCCCATCTCCTCCGTGCATTGGAAATATCTCCTCATCACAAGCCAGTGTGAGTTGGGCTTCAATTAGTGCAAAGCCCGTTTGAACAGTCTTTATAGCCTTGTATTAAGAATACCTCCATACTTATGCGATTTATTTTATAAGGAGATATTGTGCATGGAAGGGATGGGTTGTTGGGTGTTTGTGGGGCACGCTTTGTAGGAAGCCAATCCCGACCACATATGTTATTGACCGACATCTCAACAAAAGACCTTACCACTTGAGACAATTTTTTTTCTTTTTTTGATAACTAAAGAAAATACATTAAACAACCAAAATAAAGTTTGGTACAGGAGGTAACCAAGAAGGAGAGTAGTTCATATCTACAGACACAACATTTTTTGAATATTGACAGACATTAGTCACATTACCAAGTGAGTCGATTGGAACCATCAAATATTTATGGAAAAGCTTTGATTGTTTGGGAAAATTAGCGTGTACTATTTGGAAGCTTACTATGCAATATGCATGATATACGTTCCTATGAGTGTCAGGTAGAAGAGTATTTGCAACCAATTTTCTTTTAACCAAGAAGACAAACAAGAAATCGAATAGGATAATGTGATGTCATGTGCAAGAAGCTTCTCAAACAACCAAAAATTTTCAATACTAAGGGTTCATTAGTTTCATGGACACATGGAATTGAGTCAGGGAATGGCAATGCTGTCCCAAAACACTAGATTGTGGATTGAAACAAGACCCCTATCTCAGACCCAAATAGGTATTGGAATCATCTTGAATTTGTTAATTGACAAATTGAACTGCCAAACATATGTTGGGAATGATCCCTATGTTTTTTCTTGTGCAAAACAAAGAGATTTTAACAACAAATAGCAAGCATGCAATAATAAAACAAATAGTCAAACACAAAGCAAGCAACAATAGTAGACACCAAAATTTATATGGAAAACCCCTCAATGTGAGGGTAAAAACCACGAGACCGAAATCCAAATCATCCACTACCAACAATGAAAATAGGATACAATGTTTTTCTATCTAGCCATAACTAGGTGATGAATATCAAGAAGGTTCTTGGAGTCCAACAACAAAACCATCAACAAAATAGACAACAAACAAGATATTTCTCACCAAGAGTGGAAGCACAACAAGGAAGCAAGAAGAGATGCTGAAAAATGGATTTGTCTTCTTTGTTTCAGCCCTTGTAAATCTTTTTCCCAAAACCTTCTTTTCAATACCCTTTTCTTTCTCTAATACTTTCCCTTAAAGAGTTGTTAGAGTTTAAAGAGTTATAAGTAAGCTATTCCAATTCGTTAGGTAGCCAAAGCCGTGTTGGCTTGCAAGACAAGCCAAAAATACAAAAAACTTTTTTATTTCCCTTTTTTGTCATTTTATACATTTTCTTCTTTTTGTGTTTATTGATTTATGGGTCCCACCTCATGAGGATGACAACCCAACAAATCTCCCCCTCCGACTCATGATGAGGTCTTCTTCATACTTAAACCCACCAAGCCTATACAAAAATCAAACTTGTTCTTGAGTAAACATTTAGTCATCATATATGAACCATTCATTTCTATATGGATATTCTATAGTTATAATTGCTTCTCAAGAGCATCTCTAATCCAATGATACCTGACATCAATGTGCTTGGACTTGAAATAAAAATTTGGATTCTTAACTAAGTGGATAACACTTTGAGTATCACAAAGAACAACATATTCATCTTGTTGTATACCCAATTCTTTAAAGAATTGCTTCATCCATAAAATTCCTTGCAAATTTCGGTTGTTGCAATGTATTCAACTTCTGTAGTGGATAAAGCAACACATTTCTGTATTTTGGATTGCCATGACATTGCTCCCCTATAAAAGTAAGTAAAAATCCTAATGTGGACTTTCTAGAGTTATTGTCCCCTGCCATGTTTGCATCAATACAGCATTCCAATACCATTTTACTATTACAAAAACATAAACACAAGTCAGAAGTGCCATTGTGATACCTAAAAATCCATGTAACTGTTTTCTAATGCTCTTTTTACCATTACAAAAACATAAACACAAGTCAGAAGTGCCATTGTGATACCTAAAAATCCATGTAACTGCTTTCTAATGCTCTTTGCTTAGATTAATAGGAAATATGCTATCTACACCAACTACATATGCAATGTTAGGCCTAGTACAAACCATAGCACACATTAAACTTCCTATGACTGAAGAGTATGGCACATTCATCATTTCTTATTTTTCTTTCTCATTTGAAGGACTTTGTTTAAGAATCAACTTGGAGTGACTTATAAGTGGAGTGATAACTAACTTGGCTTTATCTATGTTGAATCTTTCCAATACTTTCTCAATGTACCTTTCTTAAGATAGCCATAGCCTTTTAGCTTTCCTATCACGAGAGATTTGAATTCTTAATATTTGTTGTATCGAACCCAAGTCTTTCATAGCAAAACATATCATCAACATAGAGCAATAGAATAATAAAATCATCATTAGAAAATTTTTTAATGAATACACAATGATCTGTAGTTGTTTTCTTGTACCCATTATCCACCATGAAAGACTCAAATTTCTTGTACCATTGCCTATGTACTTGTTTTAACCCATACAAGCTCTTTCTTAGTTTACAAACTATGTGTTATTTTTCCTTGACTTCAAACCCTTTTGGTTGCCCCATATAGATGTGTTCTTCCAAATAACCATGAAGAAATGTAGTTTTAACATCAAGCAACTCAACCTTTAAATTCATACTTGCTTCTAGGCCCAACAATACTCTGATTGATGACATATTCACAACTAGAGAAAAAATTTCATTAAAATCAATGCCCTTTTTTCTAATCAAAATCTTTCACAACCAACCTTGCTTTATACCTTAATTGTGAGCCTTTTTATTCTATTTTCAACCTAAATACCCATTTATTCTTAAATGCCTTTTTGCCTTTTAGTAAATATACTAAGTCATAAGTGCAGTTTTTATACAATGAATATAATTCTTTTTGCATAGCTTCCAACCAATTTTCTTTTTCTTTATTTCCTATAGCTTCCTCATAATATTGTGGTTCACCTATATCATTGAGCATAACATAACCATGAGGATAGTATTTCTTTGATGACACCCATTCCCTAGTAGACCTTCTCAGTTGTGGTTCTTCTTCTTGAATTTGAAGTTGCTCTTATGGTACTTGAGGAGCTTCTATGGGTTGCTCCCCCTCTTCTTTATGATCATTATCACTTAAGTTTCCAATTGAAGTGCTATCATCATTAACCGTATTGTATTGCAAATCTTCTTATTTTCACTATGCACAACAGAGGAAGGAATTAGATCCAAATCAGCAAAGCTTTCAAACTTTGATTATGACTTTGTATTGTTCTCAAGTTAAACTATTTGATATTCAAGAAAGATCACATCTCTATTTCTTATTAACTTCCAGTTGGATCCTGTAACCTGTACCCAAAATTTTCATTTGCATAACAAAAAAAAAAAAAATGCATTGCTTGGACTTTCCATCAAGCTTGGACCTTTCAGCTTTGGGAATATGCATAAATGCATTGCAACCAAACACCCATAAATGGTCATATGAGACATTTCTCCCCGTCCATACCTTTTCTAGCACATCTCCATCCAAAACAATTAAAGGAGACAAGTTAATTAAGTAACAAGCAATATGCATTGCCTCTCCCCAAAAAGATTTTGGTAATTTAGCATGTGAAAACATATACCTAACTCTTTTCTTAATGATGCGGTTCATCCATTTATTCACACCATCATGTTGTGGAGTATTTGGAATTGACTATTTATGTTGAATACCATGGTTTTTGCAATATTCCTCAAATGGACCAATGTACACTTCCATTGTCTGTACGGATGTATTTGAAGAATTTCTCTGTTTCTCTTTTAACTCTAGCATGAAAATGTTTGAATATCTCCAAGACTTCATTTTTATATTTCATGGTATATGGCTATACTTTTTTAGATCCATCATCAATGAATGTAACAAAATAAGAGGCACCGACAAGAAACTTGATTTTTATGTCACATACATTGGAATGAACCAATTCTAAAACATTTTGTTTTTTATGAGGGTTTCTTTGAAAAGAAATTCTATGTTGTTTACTAGCAAAGCAATGAACACATGAATCTAAATGTGTATTTTAGCTCGGGAGGAGTTATTTCTTGGCAAGAACTTGAAGTCCTTTCTCACTTACGTGACTAAGCCACTTATGCCATAGGTTGGAGGAGTCTTTTTCTATAAAATTCAGTTTCTCTTTGCATAACTAAACATTCATTTTGTAAAGAGTACAACATATTCATCCCTTTTGCAACTACAAGAAATCATTTGGTGAGCTTTCATTTTCCTTCACCAAAATTATTGTTATAGCCTTATTTATCTAATTTTCCTACAAAAATTAAGTTGAAGCGAAGATCTGGTACATGTCTCACATATTTGAGAACCAATTTATAATCAACATCGGTCTTTATTTGTACATCACCTAACCACACAATTTTTTATGTATCAATATTACCCATTCTTACAACACCAAAATTACCTGATTTGTAAATAACAAAGAATTTCTTGTGTGGAGTAGCATGGTATGAAGCATTGGTGTCAATAATCCAATTTATGTCTTGGAATGTAAGGCTAAAATAAGATTCTTCACATCTTGCAAAAATCATAACCTCACCATCTAAAACAACTGCAGTCGTCTCATTTCCTTATTTTCACATTTTTCTTTTTTTTTTTTTGTCACTTCTTATCTTTTTGCAATCTCTTGAAGTGTCTTGGCTTATTGCAATAATGGAAAGTGATATCCTTTCTTGACTTGGATTTACCTTTGGACTTGTCACGGTTGTATGGACCTCGGCTTTGACTTCTACCCCGACTTTGTGTAAGAAGTGCATCTAATTTGCTAGTGTCCAATTATTTCCTTCTTATTTTCTTATTGAACAAACCGCATGTGGCTTTTCCTTTAGGTGCAGAGTTGCTAAGAGACACCACAAGTGTCTTCCAACTTTCCGATAATAAACTCAGTAGTAATAAGGTTTGGAGTTCATCAACACCATTTTCATTGAAGCCAATTGATTTACAACATCTTGCATTTGGTTCAAGTGTTCGGTAATGGACGAACCCTCCTTGTACTTTAAATTTATGAGTTTTCTTATTAAGAAAGCCTTATTACCGATGGTTTTCTTCTCATACAACTCTTTCAACTTGTTCCAAATCAGAAATTGAAATTACATTTGCCACAAGATGATAAATACTATCATCCAACCATTGTCGAATGCTTGCAATGGTTTTCAAGTCAATAATTTCCCATTGGTCACTTGACATATCCTTGGGCTTTCCTTGCCACAAGATGATTCCTATGTTTTTCTTTGTACAAGTCAAAGAATTTTAACAACAAATAGCAAGCATGCAGTAATGAAATAAACGATCAACCACAAAACAAGAAACAGTAGTAGATACCGAGATTTATGTGAAAAACCCCTCAATGTGAGGGTAAAAACCACGAGACTGGAATCCAAATCATCCATTATCAAAAATGAAAATGGGATACGATGTTTTTCTATCTAGTCACAACTAGATGATGAACATCAAAAAGGCTCTTAGATTCCAACAATAAATCATCAACAAAATGAATAGTAAACAAGATGTTTCTCACCAAGAGTGGAAGCACAACAAGAAAGTAGGAAGAGATGCTGAAAAATGGATTCGTCTTCTTTGTTTCCATCCTTGTAAATCTTCTTCTTCCCAAAACTTTTTTCTCAAGGCTCTTTTCTTTCTTTAATTTTTTCCTTAGAGAGCTATTGGGGTTTAGAGAGTCGTAAGTGAACTGTTCCAATTTGTTAGGTAACCGACTTATTGGCTTGTAAGACAAGCAAAAAATAAAAAGGTATTTTTTTATTTCTTTTTTTTGTCATTTTACACATTTTTCTTCTTTTTGTGTTTATTGAGTTGTGGGTCCCACTCCATAAGGATGACAACCCAACAACATAGGCTTAGAAGGCTAGCTGTTAGTTTGATATTCATTCTAGGACCCAAATTGCGACTTCATAACCTCATTAACAATATATATTACAAGATATATAACAAATATTACAAGTTAGAACAACTTGGTAGGGGTGCAAGTTGGGTGGGTTGGGTCGGGTTTATGGTCAACACAGGCTCGACCCTAAAATTTGGACTTAAGGCCCGAGCCCAATATATATATATATATGAACGCAAAATGTACATATATATACATATGTATGTATTAATGTGTATCGGACTACCTGAGGGCTAAGCTTGGGCCCAACCCAAAAATCTTGGCTATAAAAAGGTAACCCCCGCTCAAAGTAAGGGATTCAAATTTTTTACTTTCTAACACTTTGTTACTCTGCTCTGACCAGCATTGTCTTCAACTACTCGGCCCAACCACCCACCATTCTTGACTAACTTGAGCATCGGAGTACCTACCCGGGGAATAACTCCTTGGGCCTTTGACTAGTTTCTTGTTTCAGTTCTTGGAGCGCGACTTCATCTTTCCACCTCGGCTTTGCCAGTTGGTAGGATTATCTGACTATGGCCTTGATTCGGGACACCTCGGATCGAACAACATCAAATTGGCACCGTTTGTGGGAATCACACAAAAAGCCATTCCAAACCCTCTTTCCGTGCAATCAAGAAAGATGCCAGGAAACACATCCGATTGCTCCACAAGCCAATCCCCATCTCGAGGATCCCGTTCTCACCACAGCCCTCTGCATCGCGAATCCCAACAACAACCTCAACCATAGACCACAATCGGCCTTGCCCAGTTCCAAGTGATGCAACAAAAGGTCGATTAGATCCTGGCGATGATGTAGACACTAGGATCTATAGTGCAACCTACTCAGACTATTCCCCCTCCTTCCCCGATGCTTACCACGGCCGATCCTCGCCCCGAGGACCCCAAAAAGCACAGTCAAACAAGGATAGGGTACGGTCTAACCAAGAAAGGCAACAACCGTCAAGAAAATCAGACTCTTCAACCCGATCCTGTGAATGCGATGACCTTAACAAAATACACAGATCTACCCGAGTACTAGCCAAAGAAAGGCTTGGCAAATGGGCATTGCATCAGTTGGTCCGAGTCTAGTTCAGTCAAGACTGTCCAACAGTTCACAAGAAAGAAAAGGTCATGCCCATAATACCAAACAACAGGGATGCGGAGATTAGGGAACTCAGACAGCGCCTGACCGAGTTGGAGCATAGCCAAGTTGGTAGAAGTGCGACTCCTCCCTTCTAGCTAGCTAGTGACCTCTGTAGTTTGAAAAGTATGACAGAGCCATGGACCCCAACGATCACACTGAAGGATTCAAGGCTTTGATGATGCTGCACGGCTCGTCCGAAGGCTTGATGTGCAAGGCTTTCATTACGACCCTCAAGGGAGTTGCTCGAACATGGTAATCATCCATTTCCCCGCGTTCCATCTCCTCTTGGGATCAATTGGAGAGCCAGTTCCTGGTACACAGTTCATGGTCAGCCAGAGACATTGGAAAACTTCGGCAAGTCTCATGCAAGTGCGGCAGAGGAAGGGAGAGTTCCTTACAGAGTACTTGGTGAGGTTTAATGCCGAGGCCCTACAAGTCCGAGACCTTAAGCAATCGGTGGCAGTCACATCCGTCATGCAGGGCCTGCGTTCCTCCCCTTTCAACTTCTCATTATCAAAGAACCCTCTTAGACCGTGGCTGCGCTGAAGATTCATGCATAAAAGTACATCAACGCTGAAGAAGAACAAGCACAACTATCAACACACGATTTTTGCTTGGTTCGTCACCTGAACGTCCAACTCATCCTGAACCACCAATCAGACCCTTCTGATCCTTCCAAAACACCCAAAAACCTAAAAACCTCAACTTTCAGCCCTAAAGCCCCTAGATCCACCGTCAAACCTACCCGATACCTATCCGATGGCCCCGATGGCCCCCCACTTATGCCTCAACCATTAGATCAGACACAACCATTAGGCCCAAAACCTCCCAAAACACCTACCCATGAAATTTGAACTCAAGTTTCCTCCTTTCACTCGTCCATCAAACAAATATTCCATTTTGACCCTTCTCACTCCCACAACCCATATCCACTTGATCCGAACACATCTAAACCAATCAAACCTTTCCAATCACCTCAGATTGCCTAAGAACCCTACCCAGTGAAAGTTTGCTCAAAACTGCCTTTGTTTGCCCCTTCATCGCACAAAAATTCCATTTTGAGCCCTCAAATCAATCGAATCGAGCCCTTTGTAGATCTATCCAATCTGTACCTCGTTGGGCCAATCTGACCCCACCAATCAACTTAGAATGTCTGAAAACCCCATCCTATAATATATTAGCCAAAAATACCCTTATTTACCCTTTCATTCAAAAAGATTCCATTTTGGCTAATCTTGTTAGCCCATATACGCAAACCCACCCTCTGTGGTCAGACCCATCTCAACCCTCCATGTTTGACCCAAAATCTCAGCCATCCATCAGAACTCCGGTTTGAGCATCCGTCGAACCGGTTTGACCAGATTTATTCGAAATTACAAAAATGCCCCTAAGATTCTCAAAAAATACGAAATTGACCCTGCCTCCCATATAAATTCAAGGATTCGACTGTTCACTCTCCCTTCGAACGAAGAAACCAGCGGCGGTAGCCCTTTCAGCTCCGGCGTTTCCTCTCCCCTCTCTAGTAGCCTCCTCTCCCATTCACTCCCTCGGTCCCTCTCTCTCATTCTCTCTCTCCAACGAGATAAATCAAGTGAGAACCTCTGTTCATCGTCTTCAACCTCTCGACAGAGGCGGTGAATCAGTGGCGATTCCCTCCCCTCCGGCCTTTCTCCTCTTCCATTTCGTCATCCTCTGCGCTCCTCTCTCTTGCTCCTCAATCCCCTATTCTTTTTAATGTATCTCCACCACTGAACCACCGATCACCATTGGTCACTACTGTCGACTGAAGAAATCAGACTACGGTACCCCCTGTTGCATCATTTGAATTTCGGCCAACATCTCAACTCAGGTAAATCCCGTTTTATTTGCGATTCTTCTTTCTTTCTTTCTTTCTTTTTTTATTATTGTATTTGCTCTCTGCTGGTTTTGGGGATGACAATGAAGCTCTACAGAGTCATCCACTGCATCATCCCTTACCAGCGACAAATGTGGTGATAGAAGGAGTTACCGCATGGATCGTCTCCTAAATATCTTGTGGATGGATCAGCTCTTTAATTATTTTGTTTGATTTAACTTTCTCTGTCGCTGATGTCTTTCATTGATAAATTTCTTCAATAACGAAGCATTCGTTTGTTAGGCAGTAAGCTCCTAATTTCCGTTTTCTTTCTTTTTTTTAATTCCTTATATTCAAGACAATGTTAAATTCATTGCTCGATTAGTTCAGTTGAGGTTTGACCTATGCAGGCTATTATTTTTTATTTTTTTAACTTCATATTACCTGAGTTCGGACTGAACAAACGTTGAATCGGGTCTCTAGAGTTCAAGACCGAAGACCCTCTTTCCCTTTATTTTATTCTTCAATATCTTTGATGCCGAAGTTGGAGAAGACGACCGGCCCGATCTTTCCCGCAAAGATTTCTTGTTATAGTAAGTAAAATTTTGATTTAGCATGAGATTGTGTGAGATTTTGGGTGGCTTACATTCTTGAAGGCATGACATGATGATGTGATAATGGGATACTTTTACATGCTAAAAATTTCAGGTTGCACACTGTTTTTGGAATCTAATATTCGATGAGTTTGAATGGCTATAGTAGTGGGTCCATGTGAGAATGTCATTTGCTTTGTGTGGATTGTCAACTCAATATGACGAATTTGATCTTTTGTGGAAGCACACCCTTGCCGAATTTTTTTTTTTTTTTTTTTTTTTTTTTCTGATGTTGGGATTTCCTTTGGACCCCAACATGTGAAAATGTTGATTCTAAAAGCTTCTCTAGTGCTGAAATTTCTGATTTTGGGGTTTCCTTTGGGTCCCAACATGTGAAAAGATTGATTTTAAAAGCTTTCATAATGCTGGATTTTTTCTGATTTTGGGATTTCCTTTGAACCCCAACATGTGAAAATGTTGATTCTAAAAGCTTTTCTAGTGCTGAAATTTCTGATTTTGGGGTTTGATTTTAAAAGATTTCATAGTGCTGAAATTTCTGATTTTGGGATTTCCTTTGCATGTGAAAAGATTGATTTTAAAAGCTTTCTTAGTGTTGAAATTTCTGATTTTGGGACTTCCCTTTGGACTCCAATATGTGAAAAGATTGATTTTTAAAAGCAAACATAATGCTGAAATTTCTGATTTTGGGACTTCCCTTTGGACTCCAATATGTGAAAAGATTGATTTTGAAAGCATCCTCATTGCTGAAATCTCTAAGTTTTAGGGACTCTTTTGGTCTCAAGAAAATGATAGTTTGGAAAGCCTTTTCATTGTTCAAATTTCTGGATTTCTGGGTTCTTTTAGTGCCAAGTGTATGAAACATGTTGATTTTAAAAACATCTATATTGCAGAAGATTTTGGGTTTTGGGTTCTTGTTGATCCAAATGTTTGAAGATTATTTAGTTTAAAGGTGTGCACTTTGCTGAAATTTCTGGGTTTAGGGGTTTTTCTTTGATACAAATGTGTAAGGAATGCATACTTTCAAAACCATTTTCATTGTTGAAATTTTTGTCTTTTTGAGTTCATTTGGATTCAAATATTTAAAAAATTCTGGGTTTGGAAGTGTGTTCTATGCTGAAATTTCTAGGTTTTGGATACTCTTTGGCTCCAATGTTTAAGTAGTGCATGATTCTAGAAGCATTCTCATGATGAAATGGGACGTTCTATGTGGTTTTTAAACTCATTTGTGATAGATATTTGTGGTCTAGACTTGTTCTAAATGCTGAAATGGTATGCTTCATGGAGAGTTTTGGAAGGTTGAGGTTATGATAAGCATGATGGTATTTGGTGAGAGGCTTGCAATGAGAAATTACTGTTCATGATGATAAATGATGGAAATTTTGCCTTGGGAAATTTGCCTATGCTGAAATGAGTATTCTCATATGCTTTTGTTGGAATTAATGCTTGAAGTAAATAAACTTTGGAGATGGGATTTTTTTTTGTGATGAAATAAGCTACACATGTTAAATGAATCCAAGAATGTTGAACAATGCATACAATTTGGGGGTTAGGATGAGAGTTGTGGGGTCTTTTAGCGCTTTAGGTTGATAGGTGAGTAGTGTAATTAGATGTTCTTAGGGTAATTATGAATAAAATGCAAGCAAATTGGGTATCATGTTTTGTGAGGTGAAAAAAAAATCAGCTTTAGGATAGAAGTTTAATCTCTCTTTTTCTCATTAATAAGTAATAAAAGAAAAGACTTGGGCTAATTCAGTTTTGGTGAGTGTCTAGGGTTATCATGAATAAAATGCAAGCAAATTGAGTATCATGTTTTGTGAGGTGAAAAAAAAATCAGCTTTAGGATAGAAGTTTAATCTCTTTTTCTCATTAATAAGTAATAAAAGAAAAGACTTGGGCTAATTCAGTTTTGGTGAGTGTCTTTTTGAAACCCTTGATTCTTGAACTTGTTTATTTTGGAGACATGAAAGAGATTTCAGCATTGTTCTTTTGAAGTTTGTTCACTTGGAATGCTGAAATTTGAGTGAGTTTCTAGCTTCTTGGGTAGGTTTAGCTCTCTTGAACTTGATTAAGTCGTAAACTTTCTCATGGTGAATATGTTTAGGAAATGTTTCAGCTTTATTTCTTTCAGGACAAACATGATCGTATGTGAAATGGGGAGAGAAGTTAAAATCATTCAAGAAGAATATCTTTTAATTCATAAAGAGATTTTGAAAACCCACTTAGATTAAATAACTTGGGCTTTGTAGGAAGTTTAATAAAGAATTTCTTAAGATGAAATGTATTAATGATTTAAGATAAAAAAAGAGAAAAAACTAAAAAGGTGTATAAAAAAATAGAGAATCAAGTCAAAATAAAAAGCAAATATTAATGTTTAGTATAAGAAAATAAAATGGGGGATTTGTATCTAATAATTTCACATTCCAAATAAGTATACTCTCCTAGATTGGAAGTTCAAGGCACAATTGGTTAGGTCATCTATCATTTCTCTCTAAGGATTTGTTTCCTAAGAACCACTCAAATACTCTTAGTATAACTTTTAAGAACCAAAAAAAAAATCAGTTGTACTTATTAATGTGTAAAACTCAACCCAACTCAGCTCAACTAAGCCTTGTCCCAATTATATGGATGGTTGTTAAATCTTGTTCCACCCAAGGTTTTTAATACCGACTCGGAGAATGAACCGGTTAGGGGTCCGGTTCTCGGGTTGAATGGTTGGAATGTTTTGACAAAAAAATAAAAAAATTTAAAACATAAAAAATAAAAAACGGTCAAAACTGTTTGAACGGTTCAAACGGTTAACCTCCCGGGTGAGTGGTTCTGACCAAAATCAACGGTTTTGGGGAAAATGGAACCAGTCACCTGATTGGTTCTTGGTTTGTTCGGTCCAACTGTCCGGTCTGGTCCGGTTTTGAAAACCATGGTTCTACCATTCCACTCTTTTGCCTGTCCAATCAATTTCCTTGTAGGCCCCCAAGCTCTTTTACGAGTCTAACAACCAAGACATGTGCCCAACCACACTAAGTTTTATCAATCCATAAAAAGAAAATATACAAACAAATATATAAAGCTGCAATTCACATCTAGATGAACCGATCTTTGAATATAAAGAAATCTAATTTTATCCCAATGACCAATATAATTTTTGAGAAGAACAAGAAATTTGTATTTGAAATAATAAAAGATGTAGATAAGTTGATGTACGGATTGCACAGAATGTGGATAAAGGTACCCACCTAAACTAAAACTATAAAATTAAGGTGCTATCACCATACAAAAGGACCTCATCAATCACTGATTTGGCAAGCATATTGGCCTTGGCACCAAGTTCTCTTGGAATCCAGCTAGTATGGGTATTAATCATGTCCAATAATTCTCTAATTTCATCAAGGTAGTGTTCCTTGTCCCTACTTGGATTGCTTGGCAGCCCACTTATTGGAACCACATAATTGCAATTTTAGAGTACACCATGAATTACTTAGTAAGAGATATGAAGCTGTTTATCCATACATACTCCACAAAAACAAAGTCCTGCTTCTATGGAGTTGGCATTTCTTCCTAAATACACCACAATGAAAGTTCGCCAGATCCTTTTTATGTATCAATGCACAACTCACAAGTGTTGGTTTGCCCACATAAATCTACCCAAACAAAAAGAACACTCTAGGTGGAATCGACAAAAGCTAGTCTTCTCTCAAGGAAAGGATTTGCATCAGTGTCAGATGTGATGGCCAAATTAAAGTGGAAAATGTTCCAGTGGATGTAAGAGACCAAATGCAATGATCAGGGAGAGGGGGAGAATTAAAGACAACACTGAGGCTAGTCTAACAGCTGAAGATATGGCTAGAAATCTGTTACCTGTTCCTATACAATTCACTCTTTCATAGTAATGATTAGTCTAGTAACTTACTTGTAATCAATTTCAGTTGCTCAAACATATTTTAATTATGTAGTATTGCTTCCTTTTAGATCTATTAGTGGTCTAGAAGAATAGCAATCTAAATAGATAATGTTAAAATACTCAATGATCAGAATTGTAACTGATTGCTGGAGATTTCATCTATTAGTGGTGTAGAAGAATAGCAATCTAAATAGATAATGTTAAAATACTCAATGATCAGAATTGTAACTGATTGCTGGAGATTGCAATTTCCTATGCAATCTTTAGCTATTGTATCTTAATCTCTTTGTTATTAATGAAAGATTGTTACTGATAAAAAAAAATACTCAATGATCAGAAAGAAGTTGGTCCACATGATACTAACCATTTTTCCAAAATATTTAAATTCAACAGAGTTTCCAAAATTTCAGGGTTCTCCTATTTTAAGCCTATCCAAAACCACATTCCATCCATTTCCTTCCAAATTAAATAGGATTTAAGAGAAATGATGTCGAAGGAAATTTGGATAAAGATGAAAGAGGACATATTCAGATCATTAGGAAGAAAATGGCAAACTACAAAATTTATCAAAAAAAAATGGCAAACTACAAAAAAAGCTTAGCTTTTTATCTTTAATATTTCTTCAGTTTTTTTTTTTTTTAATTTCTGCCTAATATTTTTTAGTTTTGGTCAATATGCGAAATACTAAAATAGAGGTCAAAACCAAGGTCCAGACTAGGATGGAACCGACTAGTATCATTGGAGTATTCTATTTATTTATCGAAATACAAGACTGACTGGCATCTGATAAAACCTATTAAGTATTACTTGGATTAAGAACTTGTGAACCAAAAAAAGAGGGAAAAAAAGAAAAAGGACCACCAAACGGTAACATTCTCAAAGAGAATTTTGAGGTTCAACCAATCCATATAATAGAGATGAAGATCCAATTGCCTTTGAATTACAGAATAACTGAATAAAACGGAGAAAAACATAATAACAGTTGAAGAACAAGAATATAGGAAATCTAAGGACAATAGTATGATCAAAGAATAGAAACCTCGTCCACCACAGTGTGAACACTATAAATGCAAAACATATATTACTACAAAAGCAATTTCTTGCTGAACTTTAGAGATCGAAAGATCTATTTAGTTCGTTTTGATAGTCTCCAGAGTTTCTGAAACCCTGTTTTTTCATGAGATCTTCAAGTGGAACACCAGAATTCAATCAAAGAATAAAGAGAACATAAATGTCAAGTGCCAAAGGAAATTAAAAAAAGAGAGAATCAAATTAGAAGAGAAAAACCAGGATTAGGGTTTACTCACCACTGATGCGGGAGGGGGAAGGTACAGCGGTTGCAGTAATTCTTGCGGGATGAAATAAGATAGATGAATCCCGTCGCGAATAGAGATCTCTCACTTATCAAAGGAGTAAATGATATGGTACAATCGCATCAGGATAAAACCGTAGGACATTTCATGGTTTACACCACGACCGTTGATCTCTTTCAGCCCCAACAATGTCGCATTACCTATTATCAGTTTGGCCCACCCCAAAGTGCTAAACTCAAAGATGATCAGATGGTTGAGACAGTTATTGTAAAATAGGCCAGAGCTGTCAATGGGTTGGGTCTGGTTCAAGATAGCGTGTAGATTGTACAATTTCCAAAACCATAATATCTACATGAATCGGTTTATAAAATACTAGCAGAAAGGGCACAGGTTACGCACGTGTATCAAATATATATATATATATATATATATATATATATATATATATATATATATATATTACTAAAAATTATTAATGTGAAAGATAATTTCTTAAAATAAAATCCATAAGAAAAGTCACAATGTGAGAAAATATATTTTTTCACAATCCTTGCGTATAAAGATTATTACAACTGAATAATTGATTATATGGTAATTATTTTAATCAATAATTATCAATAATATACAAAAAAACAAAATTTAGAGAATGGATAATCACTTTTGTTAATTGGGTAAGCATTATTTGTCTTTTATTTTTTCTTTCTCGTAGAGTTTTCTTTTTATAGATATAAAGGTAAAAATAGGGTCAGTCATATATACTATCAAAGATAAGGTGTGATACATTAACTGGTTTGAACTTAGTATGCATTGGAGGTTGAGCCTTTTGTCTTTAACAAAAGCGGTTTTATGCTTTGAGGTAGTATAGAAATGATTATATATATATATTCACATTTGATACATGTGCGTAGCCCGTGTCCTTTGTACAATCTACACGCTATCTTGAACCAGACCCGGCTCATTGACAGCTCTGGTCCATTTTACAGTAACTCTCTCGACCATCTGATCTTCTTTAAGTTTAGCACTTTGGGGTGGGCCAAACTGATAATAGGTAATGGGATGTTGTTGGGGCTGAAAGAGATCAACGGTCATGGTGTAAACCATGAAATGTCCTACGGTTTTATTCTGATGCAGTTGTACCATATTATTTATTCTTTTGATAAGTGAGAGATCTTCTCTATTTGTGACGGGATTCATCTGTCTTATTTCATCCTGGAAGAATTACTGCAACCGCTGTACTTTTTATTCCAATTCTCTCCCTCCTGTGTTTGATGCTGGATCGTTGTTAGTTGTAAGGTGAGTGGTGAGTAAACCCTAATCCTGGGAAGTTATATGTTTTTTTCTCTTGTTCTTCGATTCTCCTTTTTTTTTTTCTAATTTCCTTTGACACTTGAAATTTATGTTCTCTTTATTCTTTGATTGAATTCTGGTGTTCCACTTGAAGATCTCATGAAAAAACAGGGTTTCAGAAACTCTGGAGACTATCAAAACAAATTAAATAGATCTTTCGGTCTCTAAAGTTCAGCATGCAGTTGCTTTTGTAGTAATATATGTTTTGAATTTATACTGTTCACACTGCGGTGGACGAGGTTTCTATTCTTTGATCATACTATTGTCCTTAGGTTTCCTATATTCTTGTTTTTCAATTGTTATTATGTTTTTCTCCATTTTATTCAGTTATCCTGTAATTCAAAGG
Organism: Nelumbo lutea; assembly: GCF_056320005.1. Classification (NCBI taxonomy): domain Eukaryota; kingdom Viridiplantae; phylum Streptophyta; class Magnoliopsida; order Proteales; family Nelumbonaceae; genus Nelumbo; species Nelumbo lutea. The sequence continues at coordinate 215,124,781 of NC_142684.1, forward strand.
AATTTGGGTCTTCATCTCTATTATACGGATTGGTTGGACCTCAAAATTGTCTTTGAGAATGTTATCGTTTGGTGGCTCTTTTTCTTTTTGTAGTTTGCCTTTTTTTTTTTTTTTTGATAAATTTTGTAGTTTGCCATTTTCTTCCTAATGATCTGAATATGTCCTGTTTCATCTTTATTCAAATTTCCTTTGACATTATTTCTCTTAAATCCTATCTATTTTGGAAGGAAATAGATGAAATGCGGTTTGGATAGGCTTGAAACAGGAGAACCCTGAAATTTTGGAAACTATTGAATTTAAATATTTTGGAAAATTGGTTAGTATCACGTAGACCAACTTCTTTCTGATCATTGAGTATTTTAACATTATCTATTTAGATTGCTATTCTTCTACACCACTAATAGATCTAAAAGGAAGCAATGCTACATAACTAAGATATGTTTGAGCAACTGAAATTGATTACAAGTTAGTTACTAGACTAATCGTTACTATGAATGAATTAATTGTATAGAAAGGGATATTTTTGCAATGGCCTTAGAAAAAGGAACTACTGACATTTTGCTATTCTCCCATGTGAATCATTCCTTGAGGGTCCCATGGCTTCCCTGAATTTTTGGCAGGGATAGGCTTCAGCTTGATGTCGAGAGGGAACCATGACCTGTTGGGATTGGTTGGCTATTTTATAGAGCAGATGCAACTATGGATTTGGTGTTCAACTGGCTAATAGTGGATGCCAATTCCATAGAAGCAGGACTTTGTTTTTGCAGAGTTTGTATGGATAAACAACTCCATATCTCTTACTAAGTAATTCATGGTGTACTCTAAAATTGCAATTATGTGGTGCCAATAGGTGGGCAGCCAAGCAATCCAGGTTGGGACAGGAAACACTGCCTTGATGAAATTTGAGAATTAATGGACATGATTAATACCCATACTAGCTGGATTCCAAGAGAACTTGGTGCCAAGGCCAATATGCTTGCCAAATCAATGATTGATGAGGTCCTTTTGTATGGTGACAGCACCTTGATTATATAGTTTTAGTTTAGATGGGGCTACCTTTATCCACATTCTGTGCAATCCATACATCAACTTATCTACATCTTTTATTATTTCTAATACAAATTTGTTATTCTTCTCAAAAATTATATTGGTCTCTGGGATCAAATTGGATTTCTTTATTTTCAAAGGTACGATTCACCTAGATGTGAATTGCAGCTTTATATATTTATTTGTATATTTTCTTTTTAGGGACTGATAAAACTTAGTATGGTTGGGTACATGTCTTGGTTGTTAGACTCATAAAAAAGGTTGAGGGCCTACAAGGAAATTGATTGGACAGGCAAAAGAGTGGAATGGTGGAACATGCTTTAACAAACATCCATATAGTTGGGACAAGGCTTACTTGAGCTGAGCTGGGTTGAATTTTACACATTAATAAGTTCAACTGATTTTTTTTTTGGGTTCTTAAAAGTTATACAAAGAGTGTTTGAGTGGTTCTCAGGAAACAAACCGTTAGAGAGAAATGATAGAAGACCTCAATTGTGCCCTCAATAAATTTGCTTTTATTATAATGACTGATTGACTAACTAATGAAACTAGTAGATTTAGTTGCCTTAGAAACAGTCACTTGGTCTAACATGTAGTGATGTAGTATCTATCTGCCACGATTTCTCTCCCAAGCATCCTCCTGGTGGTCAAATCGTAAAAAACACAGGAATCAAGAAGAAAAGATACACAATAATTTAAGGATTTTTTAATGCTAATGATGAGAGGAGATTAATAGGAAGTTTTGGAGATGGGGCACAGTTATTGGATTAGACCAAGAGGGAGAGAGAATACTCCTTGACCAGCAATGGTGGACAATGAAACAGCTAATTTCACTTTTTCTTTACTTGATAATAAATTTTATGAAGATAAAATGCTAGACTTTACTTTTTGAGGGCTTTGCCAGTTAGTAGTAGATAGCTGAATATTGATGTTGGCTTACAATTTACATTTTGAGGAATTTGCTTCATGAACTTGAAGCATTTGTATTTGGCCTTGGTAATATTGTTTAACTTGTAAAATAGTAATAATCTAATTAAAAATATTTGACTTGTTATTTGCTTACACCTTGCAATATTCATTTCTTTTTGTGGTAGTTTGTTTACAAGTACTATGCCCTAGATAGAAATTCCTTGGGGAAATGTTAGAGGAAAGCTGTAGGGAACTAGGAGAGATGCGATTGTTGCAGGTTCTGTGACAAGTTATGTTTAGAGTAATGAGCCATATATTGCTGATTTTTTGTAGAAACCCATGTTCGGGTCAATCCCTTTCCCACCCTAATTTTTATGAGATCTTCAGCAGAATGGTATTGTTAACAAAAGAGAAAACAGAATAATAAGCTCCACTTTGGCATAGTTTGTTCTTATCCTTTCTATTTTGGGGATAACTTAAATGATACAATTCTATGATTAATTTTTTCCTCTTATATTTTCTAGAATTTTATGAAGTAAATGACTTGCATAATTTTTTCTATAGGTGAAGACTATAAATAACACCATGGAGTTGGCAGACAGGGCAGTAGGGTTTCTGTTATCTGTTATCAGCTTATCTATATTCACTTATTATACATTTTGGGTCATCATCCTGGTTAGTTCCCCAATTTCCGTTCTATTTAGGTTATGTATTTTAACCATATTCCTATTTGTAATTTTCTTTGGTTCTATTATTTTGCAGCCCTTTGTAGACGGTGATCATTTTATCCACAAGTACTTTCTCCCTCAAGAATATGCTATATTGATACCCGTGGTTGCTGGTGTGGCACTTCTCTGCTTCTTATGTGCCTTTATTGGACTTGTGATGCTTAAATCGAAAAAGAAGAAGGCTTGAGGAATTTACAATTTCCTTCCTCGTTAACTAACATGAGCCTGGATTATTTATTTCTGGTTGGTTGTATACATATCGTAGCTGCTTTGAAGTGATAACAGATTACACATTTTATATTCTTCGTCAATTATTGACACCCTGCTATTTCTGTTCCTTTGAGACATTAAATCTTAAATTTGCCCTTGTGGTTTTTGATACTTTAGCTTGTTGCCTTGTTGGTGCATGAATTGGATATGATTGCAATTTGTGAAGTTGTTCTTGTAAAGAGGAAAATCTTTCACCCAATTCTACTTCTTAAGTGGCATTCGGGAAACATTCTAATGGATATCTGATGTTCCAGGAACAGAAAACATTTCTTTTCTGCTCCCAGAACAGTAGAAACATTTCTTGTTATGCCGAATATTGTTGTAACTTTAGGCAACACCCATAAGCTGGATCATATGATGTCCTTGGTCCTCAATGGAGCTGCTTCCCAATTAAAATCGAAATTTGCATACTTATTTGAACTACCTTTCTCCATAAACTTTACTTTTCCCCATTTCTCTATGACCACTTACTGAGGAGAGCTTGATTCATCTTTTCTAGGGAGCGAATGCCAATGCCACCCAGCCTTTTCAGTTGGCAAACTTTGGACCATGCCACAAAGATGATACTTTGAATTTCAACCTTGGAGGTGAAACTCAAATTCATTATCCAATCTTTTTGTTGATGATCTCATTGACGCAAGAAGCCAAGCCAAAACTTATCACCGAAGTGACACAGGTTGGTCTAATTCGTAATTAACAGCTTTATATCCTCCACATTTAGGTTCTACTTTTTCTCTTGATCCTCCATTTTTTTTTTCAGTTTGCAAGCTGATGATACTTCTGGTCCGTTCCAATATTCTAGATCATGCTTCAATGGGAGGAAGCGGAACCATGATCTGTTCATCTACAATAGATTTGATAAGCACTGTGGATCGAAAGGAATACTTCAGTTATTCCACTCAAGTTTTGTATTTGATCCTCATCTACGTGATGATGTGGTGCTAGCAACTTAGCAAGGGATAGAAGAGTTGTTCCAGCAACCTGCCCTGCTTGGGTTAGTAGCAAGGGATAGAAGAGTTGATCCCCACTGGCTATTGATTCTATACGATTATATTTATAAACCCTAAAACGCCCATATTTATTTGGGAGAATGACTTCAGCCCACAGTTGGGGTAGGTGTCAGCTTGGAATTGATGTCAATACACAGGTGGATATTAGTGTTTAGGGTGGGGGTGTTTGACATTTTGAATTGTTATAGGTCTACAATGGAATTCAGAATTCTGCAATCCATTGCAGTGCATTTTTCTGTATTTATTTTGGTGAAAATACTGGAATGTAAGGGTTCTTGGGTGGAGATTTCACCCAATGATGGATTTCATGTCAAAAGTTAAAACAGACTCTAAACTAAACCAGGAAGGGTAAGGGATACGATTGGAGCTGTTAATGGGTTTGGTTTATTAGAAAGAGCCAAACCGAAAACCAAGTGGGTGTTTGGCACTGGTGCGTTTCACAAGCAATTCGTTTTTGCTGATGTGGCATGAATCACACATCAGCAAATAAATGGAACCGGTACGAGTGGTTGGCACCGTGTTTTTCTGAGAAACAGTCAAAACATTTTTGCCTCGGCATTCCCAATTTCACCTTTTAATTCGAAACACCTTTTTGACGTTTCTTGAATCGACAATTCTCATGACACTTTTTTTAGCCTCCAATGCATCCCATTGCAGACGGTCACCGGAAGGGATTTCTTCTTGCTCTTGCCTTCATCGAGCAGTGCCCAGTGTTCTTGCAAGGTAAATGACGATCTCTGTTAGCGGATGAACCCCTGTTAAAGTGTTTTCTAGCTTTTTGTTAATAAAATATTGCTTTACAAAACTAGTTTATTCAGTAATTAAGTACCAAGGGTTAGGTTTTTTGGGTTAATAGGCATGCACCTCTTAGTATGAACTTTCGGCCCACCTATGTAAACATATATGTCAATTGGAACTCATGTGCAAAATAGTTTGTATGTATTAGCAGAATTATGTTTTATTTTTTGTGAATTATTTGAGTGCTACACTATCCCATGTTAAATCTAAGGATGTTACTTATTTAGAATTCTTAAAAATTTTTTAAGTTTTTTAAACCTTTTTTTTTTTTATTTTCTATTCTTTAAACTATTAATATAGTTATTTATTTGAAATTTTGTTTATATTTAATGTGGATTTTTGACCCATGTCCAAGTTATTTTTAATAAAATAATGTCTTTTGAATAAACTTTTTCCATGTATCTATAATTGAATGAGGTTTTTTTTTTCTAATTTTCCATGCCGTAAAATTATGTTTTATTTACTTCAAACTTTTTAATCCCACCTCTTTATTTGTAATTTTAATGTTTGTGGAAGTATTCATGCAAATAGAAGTATTTTTTTTTATGTGCTTATTGCAAAAGGTTTATGCTTGTTCCTTTTAGTATTATTTTAATAAAATACCTTTTTATTTATTTATTTTAAGCTATTTTTATGTATCTTTAAATCTAGCTTGTTTCTAATTTTCTATGATTTAATTCATATTTAATTAAATTTATGTTTTATTCTCACAACTTTTTTAAACATTGCCATTTATTTGCAAATATTTATTAAATTATTTATTCAGATTCTGAGTTATGTTATATATATATATATATATATATATATATATATATATATATATATATATATATATGCCGTTGGATTATAATAAATTATGCATATTTATTCAGTAAATTTGTATGTATTAAATCATGCCTTTTTTCTAATTTTCTATGCCTTAAATCTATGCTGTTGGATTAGAATAATAGCGTGCATCATATGCACATGCATTGCATGAAGTCATGTTAGAGACAAGAAATCGCTATGGAGAAACACCATACTGCCAAATACATTTATGGGGAAAACGTTTTTTCTTGATGATGTGGCATGAAACAGAACCAAATGCATTTTTCTGTGAAACGATCATAGAACATTTTTCAACCGTTAGGTGATTCTTTGAGAAACGAATCCCTAATGAAACACACCGGTGCCAAACACCATCCAAACTAACCAATTATGTCAGTTCTGGTTATGAGTTTTGTGTCTCAATTTTCATAGAACATTTTTCAACCGTTAGGTGATTCTTTGAGAAACGAATCCCTAATGAAACACACCGGTGCCAAACACCATCCAAACTAACCAATTATGTCAGTTCTGGTTATGAGTTTTGTGTCTCAATTTTAATTTGTTGGAACCTGTTTTTGCTGTTCAGAACCAGTTAAGTCCTGAACCGATTATGTAATTAATATGTAAAGGTCTATTTTTTTTTTGTAATTTTTGTTATATTTTATATTTAAAAGGATGAAATCATAGGCAGAACAAGATAACTTTGCTTAAAGACACTTGTTTTATCAATATATAAACCAGTTTATTATTTACTGTCATTTTCATTAACATTATATTTATCAAAAATGGAAATTCCAAGTAATATTTAAAATCTAATCGGATCCTGATTAATAACTGATTTGGATTTAGGTCTATTTTATAGCACTCCGGATCTGTTACCTACAAGCAATTCCCACATCACCACCCACAGAATACCACCACTGTCTGTTGCAAACATCTCTCCATGAATGACAGAGGCTCCCATGCGCTGCCGTAATTGTCCCAATTGGTTCAGGATTGGTCCCATTGACAGATCTACGCAGGATCTCTTCATGTCCTTAATGACAACTCCGAGGGACTAATCAACCCCTTGTTTGATGAAGCTGGTCAGAAATTCCCATGGCAAGACACAGACAGGGAGCATTTAGTAAATAGATTGGATTTTGGATTGTATTTCTTTTAAAAGAAACTGTAACATGAATAAGGCTCCATTTGGGAAGAATGCGAATACAAATGATGTAGAATGCATTTTAAGAGGCTCCATTTGGGAAGAGTGCAAATACAAGTATATAGAGTGCATTTTGGTCCATACAAATGCAAAGTTGATTTAATTTTGCAGTAATAGATTGGAATGGATATAAACACAAATTCTTAGATTTCAATCTACCTTTTTTTTTACATTGACCAACTTTATATCCATTTTTTTGATGCAAACTTTGCTCTCATTTTAGGTGCAAACATGCCTTGAAATTTGTGAAAGCTGTCACTTTTTGGTTCATAAATGCGTTCTTACCAGAAACCAAATGTATACTGTACAAATACAAGGTTTTACACTCCACGTATTTGTATTGCACACTTCCCAAACTGAGCCAAATAATATACCCCTGTCAGGGCAAATTTGCTGACTGCCGGTTCGTTCAACATTGAAAATTGTTTAAACTTGAGAATAAGATATGCCAACTATCTATTGATATATAATCTACAGATTACTATTTAAGAATTTATCGATTAGGGTCTGGTTATAGTCTATAGAAATCACAGGAGAAGGGAACTGAAGTAAGCAAAATGAAACAGGCCTTCTTATCAAAAAGTTGACAGCTGAGCAGCAAATTTAGGCTGCGTTTGGAAACGGTGTAAATGCAATGAATCAATGATCCTGTTCAGGTGCATGCAATTGAGGACCAGGTTTTCACTTTATTTTGCACTCTTCTCGTCTGGCAACTAGTGATGCAAAACATGAGTGCTTCTGTCAATGGAAGAAGGGCGTGAATTTACTTTATTAAGATCAAAATAGTTTTTTACCATAGGCTGCGTTTGGAAGAGGTGTAAAACGTCATCAGTGTAAAATATATTGATTATATGACCATTGTATTTTGAAATCGATGTAAAAAGTTGTTTAAGTTTTGCATCGATAAAATCAATGTAGTTTTTACATCGACTATCGATGTAAAACATTAAATGTGATGAGGTTTTACATCTACCATCGACATAAAACTATACTCCATCCAAACACATGCAAAACTGAAACTGGAGTGTAGTTTTACGTCGATAATGGTTACACTTTTTTACTAAATACGTACAAAAATGAACCGATGTAAATTTTACATCGGTTCTTGATTTACATCGCATCCAACTACAGCCTTAACATCGAAGTAAGCCGACATTTTAACATCATTTCCAAATGCATGCAAATCAGGACTGGGGTACAATAATGTACCAAACTGGCATATACACCCTTTCCAAACACAGCCTAAAGGAATTGCATGTTTAGATTTAAAACAATCATACAAGCAAACAGTCTTATTTTATTTTTATTTTCAATTATGCTTGGGGGCACTGTTTTCAAAACCGGACCAGACCGGAAAACCGGTCACCAATCACTTGACCGGTTCCGTTTTCCTCCAAAACCGTTGATTTTGGTCGGCAAATCACGACTGGCCAGTAAACCTTCGAACCGTTCAAACGGTTTTGACTATTTTCTAATTTTTTAATTTTTTTTTTAATTTTTTTGTCAGAACACACTGGCTGTTTGGGTTAAACGGTCAGACCGTTCAAACCGGTAACCGGACCCCTGACCGGTTCGAGCCGGTTCGTTTTTAAAAACCATGCTTGTGGGGGAGTGAAAGCATGCTTATAAGAAGAAGAATGGGAAAAGCAAACTTGCACGGCAACTGTGTTTGACGTGCTTGCAAGGGAGTTTTGGCAAATCAAATAGGGCCATGTAAATTAGAATTCGTAACTGGTGCAATAGGTTCCTGGCTAACGTGCCACCTAGTGAGTTATTCCTTGATTCCTTGCTCATCTCATCTGTACACAATTATCTACAGTTCTACTCAACCTTCTACACTCTACAGGGCATACAATTGATGTTTATGTTATTTTTTATTTCTCTTTCTATCACACTTGATTAGTAAATCACTTGGGCTTCTCACAACAAATTCAAAAGCAGGCTGGTTATGGGGTTTTGGGAATGAAGTATGGAGACAAAGCAAACATGCAGACGCCCGCAGGTCATGGGCCTCCAAATGTGTCTGATAAAAGAAAACTAAACAATGACATCTTGAATGTGTCTGCAAGCACAACAAAAAAAGATTTTGCAGAGAGGCCTCCAAATTGTATTCCTGCACCTCAATTTCAGTTACACGGAGTTCTTACATCTTTTAACTTTCACATGCCCAAAACAAGAATCTGTCTTCTACAAGGGAGTGCTTTACAGTTACTACCTGGTATGTTTGTTTCTCATTTGCTGTTACTTGCAGATCTTGAATTCCTTATACTTCGAAGAGATCATTTTTCTAGATGACGATGATTTACAAGGGAAACTTGTTTCAAAATTTTATTTTCTTAGGGAATCTTAATCAAGTTGGCAGTTTTGCTCTCAGGTTTTCAATTGTGTATTTGACCATCTTGTATATAAGAAAAAAAAGTAGTATTTTACCTTTCTCTGGCTGTTTCAAGGATAAACACAATGTTGTCTACCAATGATCACTCTCCCCATCAAAAGCTGCAAAATAAGAGGTAGATACCATTTTCAATTTTAATATTTTGACTTTTAATGGGTTCATATTCATACTGAAAAACTATTTAGACAAATGTTTGAAAATGTGGAGGCGTTTCACTACCTAAAGGCATGAGGAATAATTCAGAATGCAAGAGGCGTCAGCCTCCCCAATAAAAGGAGGCGTAAGCCTTCTTAAGAGTAGGGGGGATCTCATTTTTTTTTTCTTTTTTTTTAATAAAATTCTTTTATATTGAAAAGAATAAAGATGCATAACAATAGTTCAAGGGGGGGTCTTGTCGAAGCGAAGGCGGGCAGCCGAAGGGGCAGGGGGCAAACCATTTTCTTTCCCCTTATCTTTTCTTCCCTTCTCTTTCTTTTTCTCTTTTTTTCTTCTCTTTCATTTCCTTTTCTTTCCCTTTCTTTTCTTTTCTTTTCCTTTCCTTTCATTTTTTTCTTTTTTCTTTTTTCTTCCTGTATTTCATATCAGGTGTGCATGAGGCACAAGAGGCATACGCCTCTAGCACGCCTCATGAAAAAAAGCGCAACAGGCGTACGTCTCTTGCACTTGAAGCGTACACCTCAGAGGTATCAGGGCGTTTTGGGAGCACCTCGCCTGGAGGCACATCTCTAGGCGTATGCCTCCCAGCCTTTTAAAACACTGATTTAGACCATGTCTTGAAATCTAGGCTGATGCAATTCCTGTTTGTATTGGCATATGTTAGATTATTTAGATGATAAAATTCTACAAAAAGAAAAAAACGATACAAGATATTTCATCCTATGTGGTTATTAAGTGATCCACCAAAGAAAAGAAAGAATATCTAATGGACCTGGAAGTCATAGTTATATTAGCAACCAAATGGTTAGCAAGGCCATAATAGAAGGTTTTGTTTCAAAATTTCAACAATGTTACAGAACAAGATAAAGTATAGTGTGAAAATGAGGGCTTCACAGTAAAAGGAACAGAGCAGAATCTCGGATCATCAACTAAACCCTAATTGTCAGAGAAAAAACATATAATGTTCTAATAAATTTCTGCTTTTCTTAATTCTAACCAAAGACCTTGGTCGATCCATTTGAACATATAAACTACACAATTAATAGAAAGCAAAGATTTGGCGGAGAGCACAAAGTGGTAAATTTGATCTACATAAAAGATATTATGGTGGAAATTGGTAGTATTGTTTCTTAACTTCGGTTCCTAGGGATTCTCACAAAGAAAAATTTTGGTACTAGTTCTCCCAGTGTGGGAAGTTGGTAGCATTGTTGTTAGTGATTATTGAAAATAAGAAAAAAAAATCAAACCTGGGGTAGATTCTAGTATAACTTTTCTGCATGATATTGTTTTCAATGGGAATGGTTGTTTTGAAATTTCTGTTCTTCTGGATGATTCATATTCCTCTTTCACCATTAAAAATAAAGAAAAGAATAATGTAAAAGCACATTGGTCCGTAATGAAAGTATTTTCTGTTGCATTTTTTTATTACACCAATTTGTGCATAAAAAAATATTAGAGAATCCTGTTGTCATTTTCAAAAACGAAAACAACATAATCCAAGAATCATCTTTTACATCAATACAAATGCAATGCATTGATTTTTTTTTTTCCAGTTCGGATCTGTAAATGTTCAACGTTGGCTTCACACCTAGATGCTCCTCTAAGTATATAACCTTGAAATTAACATTGAAACTTGAAAGTTCAAACATCCATTTGTCTGATCTTCAACATTGAAACTTGAAAATTCAAACATCCATTTGTCTCTGCTCAACAACAACCGATCGACTCTTGGCCGATTCCAGGCAATTTCACAGAGAACCCGAATGATTGTACGCTTGAAACAAACAATAGAGGAAAGAAAAGAACGGTGTGAAAAGGGGGAAGGAGAGAATGATGAGAAGAAGAACACACACCAGCAACGTCAAATGCTTTCAAGTCCATGAGTTGTCAAAAGCGGCAGCAGTGATAGCCTGAGAGAATTCCTGGAAGTTAATACGGCCATCGCCATTAGTATCGGCCTCCTTAATCATTCCTGTCAATTCCGTTGCCGTAAGGGCATGACCAAGCTTGGCCATGGAATGGGCCAATTCTGCCGCTGTAATGTATCCATTGCCATCACGGTCAAACATCCGGAATAGCTGCCGGAGTTGCTCTTCAGTGTACGGAGATTTCGTAGTGAGGAGCTCCGGCGACACCAAGGCGACGAATTCAGAGAATTCAACAAAACCATTGTTGTTCATATCAGCCCTCTGGATTAGAGCGTCGAGCTGTTCCTGACTCGGTTTGAGTCCAAGTGATCTCAATAATGACCCAAGCTCAAGCTGGGTTAGGCTGCCATCATTGTTCCGATCAAATGATCGGAAGATCTCCCTCAGTTCTGCAATCTGCTCATCATCGAGTTTCAACGGTTCGTCACCGCTCATTTTGACACTGTATCTTCCTATAAATCCAATCAATCCTCTATCTCCCTCAGAATCCCTACTTTCAAACTGCAATTATACGAAAATCCGGCTCCTACTTTCCATCGGATTCACAAGCTTGTATTCACCTTTTTCTCCGTGCGTCTTTATTTCCCGTCAACCGATTCCGAGTTCTCTTCTCTAACTACCAAAATTGAACGCTTTTACAAGATCGTGATCAAATCTTTGTTTCCTGTGATCGATCACCAAACCATTTCTCTCAATCCCTAAGAACTTACATAGAAGAACTTCGAATTCATCTATTGATCCTTTCCTTTCTTGCCTTCCTCTGCTTCTGGGATCAAAATCTATCTTCCTGGGTTTCGACCTTCATGGATCCGGAGCTCATCTCTCCCCGCGGATTCTCCTATCAAGGACGAAGAAGAAAACTAGAATCCGTGTGAAATGCCCTCGTCAACCAAAACACGCGTAGAATTTGTTTAATTATTATTTTTAATTTATCTCTTGCACCATTAATGGAGACGGTCGGCCTTTAGGTCGCTCGTCAACAACAAGAACAACTTGCTGCTACTTGATTCTTCATCACCCAAAACCTAACCCTAACCCTAATGACTAATCCCGTCTATCCTCCAAGCACCGAAATCGGCGGGAGATCCGTGACAGTTCTTCTTTCCTCTCTGGAGGACTTCGTCAACAGCTTTTTGAAAATTCACATAAGCCTTATGATAAAATGCAAAGCGCTGCATGATCTCTGTGCGGTCCTCTTCTTCTTTGACCGAACGATGACCTGGGTCCCACGCATTTGAGCATCTGACGCTTTATCAAAGCGTGAATTTGGCTGTGAAAGCACCATATGCACAACGCTTGTGATAAAAAAACCTGTGGGGCAGTAGAGACTTGAGGGTTGAGACGAATCCGGATTTCTTCCTTACACAATTTTCCTCACAATCATCACTTGCTTGCAGCCGTGAACTGGGAACATCTAAACATAAGATGTTACGATGTGCGGCTGCAACGTAGCCTGTGACTGTGAGGTGGGTGTGCGAAATATTTATGAGAAGGAAATCCGAATTCGTGAGCCGGCGATATTAATGACGTGGCAAGAGTTGTTTTTGGCTAAAATATTTTGCGCAAATTTAATATCTCTAATATATATATATATATATATATATATATTAAAAAAATTATTAAGTGGCTTTTTCAAATTCAGACATGGTATTTTTTGAGAATCCATAAGGGGCAATTTATGAGAAATTCTTAAAACCCACAATCCATTACTAAATATATGGTCTTTTCATTTTTCTGGAAAGCTAGACATGCATTTCCTGAGAAGTTGATGCTAAAGCCCATAACCCACTATCACCATTTTCAATCTATTCTTAAAAAAATGCATAAAATACAAAAGTGGTTATCCACAAACACTTTCAATCCATATTTTAATAATTATTGAAAAGTTATTTTTTGAAATAAATATTTCTTAAAAATTTAATAATTATTTAAAATATTAATAAATATAAATTTAACATTACTAATTTCCCGTACTTAGTACGGGGTCATTCACTAGTATATATTAGAAGAAGGTTTTCAGGGTACAATCCCCACCATTCAGACACGTGACTTTTTCAAATTTAGACATACGACATTTTCTAAAAAGTTGTTATCAAAGCCCAAAACCTATTATCACCATTTAGAAAAGTGACATTCTTATTTTCTAAAAAGCTAGACACATGACAATTTCTGAGAAATTCTTGGTAAAGCCCACAGCCCACTATAGGCTACATCCTCCTACCATTCAGATTTTAGACACATGACCTTCTCGTTTTTATGGAAAAAGCTAGACACATGGCATTTTTGAGAAGTTGCTATTAAATCCCATAACCCACTACCACCATTTTCAATTCATTCCTAAATAATGCAGAAAATGCAAAAGTGGTTTTCCACAAACCCTCTACGTATCATAACAAAAGAAAATTATCCATATTCTAATAATTATTGAAAAGCTATTTTGAAAATAAATATTTCTTGAAATTTTAATAATTATTTAAAATATTAATAATTATAAATTTAACAACATTGATTCCATAATGTAAATTTAACATTACTGATTCCCCATACTTAGTACAGGGCCATTCACTAGTGAATATTGATATCAGGAAGAAAACACATGATATCGAGAAGATAACACATCAACTGGATGGGGTTGATGTGTTCATTCCTTTTGTTATTTTTATTCTTCATGTGAAGCAGTCTGTGTGAGCCACGTCCATGATGCAAGTGGCATCAAGGTTGATACGTATCATATTCGGGATTTCTCGATACGTTCTTATAGGGGTGTTTTGGGGTCTTGACCAGTTCAAAGGGTGGATGGACCTTAAATTGATCCCTTGTGAACTGATGTATCGGGTGTATCAATATTTTGAACCTTGGGTGGCATGAAAGAAAGTTAGGGTCTCTTCATTTCCTCTACTTTCTTAAGAAAAAATCTTTCGATTTTAAGAAGAAAATGGGTGTTCCTTTTCTCTTATTTCTTAAAGAGGAGTCTTAAAACTTTTTATTTTTTTTAATGGTATCTTCAAAATATGAACATAAATTTTCAAATATAAAATTAAAATAGACATTTAATAATTTTCAGAATTCAAAATTCAAAATTTAAAATAACATAATACCTTTTTAATGTAATTATTATGGTTTCGGATGCCACTCTCAGAACAAATGAACAGGGTTTTAGTGTTTAAACAAAAAATGGAAAAGAAATCATCTTTTTCCCAAAAATACAAAAAATTGCCTTTATACCTATTAGATTTTTCTTCTTCCATGCACTGGTGTCTAGTGGCTAGTGGGCTTGAGAAGGTAGTAGGTAGAAATCATCTCTTGACAGTAGGCATAAACATTGTTCATGGCAACCAGTCCCAATAAACGAGAGAGAGAGAGAGAGAGAGAGAGAGGAACAAAGGGTAGGGGCATTTTGGCATTTCTTCTCGTGGGACCTTTTCGGCTGTTCAAAGCTTGATAGACTAAAAATTTGGTCTTTCTCCTTTCGCTAAAATATGCCAGAAAACCAAAAAGATTCATAAAGCTTACAGATGCCCAAAATGATGAAAATCATGCCTAAAATATCCATCTACTTCATTTTTAACAGCCTGATAGACCCAGATACTTATCAGGTCTTAATCTTCAAAGATAAATTCCAAAAAAATTCGATATATCTTTTGGTCTGTTAGACTGTTGAAAGATCTACTTAAAAGACATTGCCAAACAGCTCCATCCATATATATATATATATATATATATATATATATTATTTTCTCCACCCACCAAAGATCCAAAACACACAGATCCAGATCCAGCTCAACAAAAGTCAATCATCTTCCAGAGCATTGACTGAGCCAGCATCATATTTTGACAATTGGGGCTCGTTTGGTTTATGGGAATAGGGTCTAGGATTAGAATCGAAATAAACCATTCCAATTCTAGTTGTTTGGTTGAGCAGAATCAACCCCATTGTTTATGGCCATTTTTTTCTCCTTCTTTGGGAATAAAATTCTATTCTAACTGATTCTAACTTTCATTTAGATTCTTATATGAATCAAACAAACTATAGAAATAGAAATTCCAATTCGGATTCTGACTATGAACAAAACGGACCCTTGGTGTATATAGTATAACGGCATAATGCACCAGGGCTCCATTAATGACCTTAACTGACGCCAAATACACCGGCATTCATGCCCAAGCCAAGAACTAATTTTAAAATTTTTGGGCTGCTTAATTGCAGCTTGTTTGTGAAAAAAAATAAAAGCCCAGTTTAACAATAGAAGGCACACCTCTCATTTGTCACAGTATGTTAAGCCAGCCAAACTGCAAAACCCAATACAAAGCTATTTATCCCAAATCCAATCTCTTTTGGATGACTTTCGGCAAATTAGGCCAGTTGACTCTTGATGCTTTTGTATATATTTGGCATCGATGCTGTAGATACAGCACTGAGAAAATGATACTGCCAATGTTCGAGTTAGAATTACTGTTTTCTGAGAAAACAATATCTTTTTTGTTTGAAAATGTTGTTGCCAGATAGTACGTTTCCTGGAGCAACAACAATACTTTTTATTTAGTACCAGTGCTCCATATCTGTTTTCGGCACTGATACCCATTAGTCTACATAACTGCTAGTAACGAGCTCCAATCTGAGAAAATGTCAAATCGGCATTGCTCCAAACCATGCTTTCTCAATTTCTATGGCGTAACTTAGAAGACCATTTTTTTATAAAAAAAACGATTCCAAAATAAACAGACATTTCCTAGAAAACCGTTTTTTCAATGTGGCGCTGATGTATCATCGTTTTCTGAAGGAACGACATCGATGCCAAAGAGACGATTTGTTTCCTTCGACTGAAGACCCTTTCTTTGGCTTTTTCCTCTACTATTTACACATCTGACCAGGCTTTAATCCAATCTGTTAAAACCAGTGGCTGGATTCAATCAAGAGGTCAAGTTTCAAAAGTTACTTATGGTAAATTGCAAACCGAAGATGAGGTCCTAGAAGAGGTCAAGTTAATGCGGAGAATCCCGACTAAGAATTCAGGAAAATGTGGTAAAGGAATTCTTTTTGTCCATTGATGCCTAATAGAAAACTTACAGATGTACATTGCAGTACACAGCAATAGAAAAACCATAGATGTATAGAATACAACAGTACAATGGAATACACAAAATTTATTGGATTTCAGCAGAGACGGGGGGGTTACATGAAATTGATGGCTACTGATCTAGCAGGGAACTACCTTCTTTTGCAAGAATAAACAAGCCACCATCGCCTCTTGATATCCGAAGATCTTTATCCAGGTATGTTATTATCAACCAGGACTGAGACCTTTCCCCTGGAATTGGAAGCTTGAGAGGTGGCTGGCCAGAGATTGCCCGAGAAATGCTTGCTACAGCATCTTGCAGAGGCTTGAGAGACTGCTGTATGGGTGCTAAGTCAATCTTCTGCCCAAAAATTTCTACATTTTCAGGAAGATCAACAGTAGACTTTATTTCTGGTGGCTGGAAGGCCCCTTCCGTGAATTTGACCTGCAGATTAAAAGTCAAGGGATAACTAATCACAGACATGGTCTCTAATGGAGGAGGTTTATGCGTTCCTTTTGAGGATAGAAGCTATGCTCCTTATCCAGTAACTGAAACAATTCTGAAGACTTGAAATTCTATTTGAACAACCCTTAAAAGGATGTGAGAAATTGTTCAACTGATTACAAACTAAATCTATCTAATCAAGTTACTCTTTATGTTTTATGCAATGTAATTCATCTGAACTCGCATGTGGCTTGTGATAGTACCTGTATTTTTGAAGGACCTCGGACTTCAAAAGTAGCAGACGCACTAAAGGAGAAAGTAGCAAAAGGACTAGAGAGTGCAGTGGAGTTCTCTATGGCGAGGCTTTTGGTGTCGATCTTTTGGCATATCCTTTTAATCTTAAATAATGGAGTTGTCCCAGCTGCCAGAAGAGGCAAGAGCTCGGAAAATGCCGTGTACCTAATGAACCAAACAAACCAACATAGATCATCATCAACATTATCTATTAAGAATTATCCCGAGTCCCAATAATGCGGGGTTGACCACAAGATTCAAGAAGGATCCTACTCATAAAACATCACAACAGCTGTTAAAATACCGCTATTTTATTTTGATTAGTACAAATAAAAGTTTATAAATGAATGGCAGACAAATCCAGAGAAAATCTTCAATTCAAATCTCACAGACCTCTCACTGGAACATAAACAAAAAAGTTTACTGAACGTTTCCCCTAATATTGTTCCATAATACTAAACCTTTCTAGATTCCTCTTTCAATAAAGATTATTGATCACTTTTGGGTCATAGCTCAAACACACTTAACCCTTACTGTCACACCATATATTTAATGTATTCTTCCTCATTGCCTCAATATTCCAATACAATGACAATAGAAAATTGATGCCATCAATCAACTTGGGGTGGAGGGGGAGGGGAAGATCAGCTATATGGATCCTGTTGATTCACTTTATCACGGGCTACGACCTCTATCAAATTGTGAGCTCCCAGATCATTTCTCACTACCTCAACCCATGTCCCTTTTGGCCTTCCTGAGCTTTTCTAACTTTCATAAACAATTCCATCCTGCTGGTGCAATAGCTGGTCTTCTAAGCAGATGGTCAAACCCTTCTAGTTAGTTTTCTTCTTTATTTTATCACCTATTGGGGTTACTACTAGAGTAGCACAAATGAAATAATTTCTAATCCTATTTTTATCTAAGGTTGCAAACTGTCCATGTAAACATCTTCATCTTCGCTATAATCATTTATTGATCAGATGATTCTTCATTGCTCGACATTACTCCATAGACCATTTCTGGAGCAGCCACGGGCTAAAATTCCAAAAGGTCAAGCTCATCACAGATATTATAAAGAGAGAAAAAACTATATATAATTTTTAAACGATGATTTTACTTCAACTAAGAAAAGAAGATTGTCTGATTGGCAGAATAACTAGCAAATGAGATTGGAGTGAAAAGTAGTATAATAATGTATATACATATCTATCATACCTTTCAGATCAATGGCAATTAAATTTAACTCTGAAGATTTTGACAATAATATATATGTAAAAGACTAAAAGTAAAGGAATAAAATAAACTAAACTATAATTGATACTTTAAAAGGCTTGAAGATAAGGATCATCATTTAAAGAATATATATTTGCAACACAGAGTGCAAAAAAGCGTTATACACTGTACTTAATATAGTTTCTAAGTACAATTAGTAATGGATCTAGTGCAGGGGCGGAGCCAGGAATTTTTTATGAGGGGGGGCAAAACCTAAGTAGATTGGTGGTGGGTGGAATAAATATGGATGTGCCCATAGGGGGAGCCAACCATTGGGGTGGGGGGTGGGGGGAGAGGGGAAATTGTATTCCTGAGGGGATTTCTGGACCATAGGGGGGGCTGTGGTGCATTTCTCCAGTTGCCCTTCTTCTAATGGTGTAATACTTTACAATACTTTCTTTGAAGGACAAAACTATGTAAATTGTAAGAAAGGGAAAGATGAGAACTTAATTAAATATTTAATGTACAAACTACGTGCACCAAAATTCATATTTTACATATGATTCCTCTATGCTTTTGTACTTGTAAGGAGAGTGAGGCAACAGAATTGTCAACATGTAGAGATGGCAATTTTCCCCATCCCCGACCCCACCCTGACCCTGATTATATATATATATATAACATATTTAAAACATTATTTAGATTTTAAAATTTTTATTTACTTTAAGTAAATTTATTTTTCAAAAAATACTGTTATCTGAAAAAATTTTGGGGATTCGGGTCCCGTGGGGAACCCGCCCCGTCGGGGATTGGGGATGGAGGACAACTTTTATCCCCGGCGGAGATTGGGGATGGTGATGGGGATGGGGATTAATTTCAAAATTGGGGTCGGGGACGGGGAATATGGTCCCCACCCGTTGTCATTCCTATCAACATGCAGCAAGAAGCCCCTTTGAAGGAGTAATAGAATTGAAAAAGTATTCTTCAGGCAATAGCACATGTAAAATGGAAACAAAGATGTAGAACCCTCTTAGGAGGACTTTCAGATGAGTAAGTTAACAACATTTTTATTCAGTAGGAATTTAGATATGCACCATTTTTAAAGGTGATTTGTTACATAGAGCATTCCTCCAACCAACTGTACTTTCTTTTGCTCTATTTTAAATAATGCACTATCATTTTGTAGGTTCTCAATTATCTTACTTCCACTTGGAATTCTCAAACATGTTAATGACTACAATATTTACATCTGATGATATTCTAAGCACAGTATTAATAAGAATAAAAGTAGTCAATGATAAAAAAAATTCATAGTAGTCAATACCATTAACATGATAAGAAGAAAGCAATAAGAAGTCTTGAGATGAAATGGATGTATTATGACAAAACATAACAGATATGAGAAGGGCATTCATAGGAGGCTACTTGTGGGTGAAGTGGACTGCTTCCACGGGATATACTTCATCAAATTGTAGTTTGGGAGAAGTGGACTGAGAGTGATAGTTATTCAGCACAGTGAGTCTGGGGGTCACTAGTCAATTGGATGCACCATTAAATTAACATTTTGTTCAGTTTTGAGTCTCCCCACAGGAGAGGAAGGCCAAGCTGGCGAAAATTTTGTTTTGAAGTTTCATTAACTACTTGGAGGAAAATGACCAATTAGGATAAGAACAAAAGGTTGTAAGTAGGGACAGAGGACGTGACAGTACAACTGAGTGTATTGGAGGATAGGACACTTTAATTGAGAGAAGGAGATGTTGGATTGGTTTTATTCATTCGAACTGATGGTGAGGCCTAGCAGGGGGAGGGGGTAAGGATGAAAGGAGAGCTGTTAAAATTTGATTTTATTCTTGTGGTTCAGGGCGTGCTGTTAGTGTTTGATAGTGGAGCTGAGTGCATTGGAGGATAGGAAACTTTAATTGACAGGAGATGTCAAATTGGCTTATTCATTGAAACTGGGAGGCCAAAGCATCATAGATATGAGAGGGAGGGGGAGAAGGGTGAAAAGAGTGCTTCTAAAACCTGCTTTTTTTATGGTAGTTAAGGAAATGCTGTTGGTGTTTGGGTGTGGGTGCAGGGGGAGTAGGTCTTGATGTTGATGTTTATTTTTCTGGTTTTTGTTGCATTTGCTTCTTGTATCTGAGGTACATTAATCTAGAAAACCTCTTTTTGGGAATGGTAATTATATCGTTTGTTTTAATAGCATATTTACGATAAATAAATGTATGAGAAGTGCTGGAGCACATTGAAACCACATGGTAATTATATCTTTTTATTATTATAATTATTATTATTTTGTTCTTTTAATACCTCATCTGGGAAAATTGACTTCTCATACATGATAGAATAACTGTCAGTAAAAGAATTCGGAACAAGCAAAATAACAAATGATGAGGAAGCGAGTCTCTCTGATCCTCTCTCGCTAACCCTTCTTTTAAATTTAAAACAGAAAAATTTATAGATGAAGCTCTATTCTTTCTAAGTAATCAAATTCCATTTGTTTTCCCAGTTTCATTTTCTCCTGCAGTTTTGCATCTTCAACAAACAATTATATGCATTTACCATTAGCGAACTTTACCTTGCGTCCTATTTCACTTCTTATTTACTTCCAGCTTCTTTACTACAAGATGGTAGATGCTAGCCGAAGAACAGAAAACACAAGAGAGAGAGAGAGAGAGAGAGATTCATGTTTTGAAGCAGTGGTTATCTCTTTCCTTTTCTAACAGGTACTTGGTATCAATAATAAAAAGAAAATAAACTAATTTATCGTATAGAGAAGATAATTTTCCCTCCAAGTACTTACTACTGATCTTTTACTCAGTATAATTAGATAATTTTCCCTATTCTTTTTCAGACAATGGGCTTCTCCTATTGCATGACTCTTGTTGTCCAGATGCCCTTCTCACTTTACCAGTTCATTGAACTCCCCTCTGCTTCAATCAAACAACTAGCTGGCTCCAACTGCATGTTACTGCGTTCCCCGCAAACAAGAAACCATTTTATTATCAACCAGAATCTGCACCATATCTTATTGTGTCCCATTATTCAATTGCTCTTTGGTGTTGTCATTTGTGTATGATTCCAATACTGGATTAATATGACCATTTCCCGTTCCACTGACAAGTCGATAATATTAAAATCAATTCAAAGAACAGCACCTCTTCACATGCAAGCCGTTGACAACTAGAACCAAGAAAATTAAGAAAAGAGATTAAAACCAAGAAAACCCACTTACAGTAATATCCAGTTTCCATCAAGAAGGGATGTAGCCTCCAAAGGAGCAGGAGTGGGATTCGAAGATTCCAGATGATTAACCAATTCCAAAACCTCTGCTCTTACTTCTGCAGATGCTTGGAACCCAAAACCAGTACCATAAACAGTATCAACCAAGCTCCGCTTCAAGTCCCCAAGCTTATCGTACAAGGCCGCACTGCCATTCCCTGACGCGCTCTCCTTACTACCTTCCCATTCATCTTCATCATTGGGAGGATCAGCATCAGAGAACTTCGTGTACGAAGTCTCTGCTTCGGGCTCAGCTTTCTCTCCCCATTCGTCGGTAATGCCCGCAGAAGAAGTCCCATCATCTTTCTTCTCAGCGTAGATCTTCCCGGAAGATTTGGCAGAGGATTTCTTATTGGAAATTTGATTTTTTGGAGGCTTGTTTACTGAATATCGACCGGGGAATTGCCCGGGAGTTTCGCCGGATAATGAAGAACGGACACGAAGGAAAGAGAATTTGGAGCTTGGGGAGGTTAGGGAGAAGGATAGAGAAGGATTTAGGGAACGGAGAGAGTAGAGACGAAGCGTTTTGGGGTGTTTGAGGAGAAGCGAAGGATGTGAGGTTAGCAGCAGCGCCATTTCCGGTTCGCGGGAGCCGGAACGGGAGGAGAGAGAGAAAGAGAGGAGTCGCTTGGCTTGGGTGCATTATCTCCGCTTATACATGTGTTTTGATTCTTTAGAAATTAGTAAAGGACAAACGTACCAACCAAAACTAACTCCCACGTGTACAATTCAGCGATTTAATGGTCCCACGTAAGATATTAAAACCAGCTTCGTGTCGAATTAAAAGGTAAGGGCATCTTTGGTTGATCATCGGAGTGCTCGTCAGGACTATACCTGTTCATCGGCCGGGTGGCCGGACGGGCCGGCCCAGCCCGGCCCCGGATGGGTTTGAGCATGTGTTTTAGCTCGCGGGCTTGATCTTGGGCCTAAAAGCTCGAGCCTGACTATTTTACGGGCTGGGCTCAGGATTTGTTAAAAAAGCCCGGCTCGAGCCTGGCTCAGCCCGACTTTTCCTAAGCTACCTAACCCTAACCCTAAATACTTAAAATTTTTCTTTTCATTCTCCTTTCTCACTCTCAGAAGCGGCTCTCATTTCTCCCTCTCAATTCTTAGAACCGATGAACCCAACTGCACCTGTGAACTCAGTCACCGACGGCCGACTCCACCAGAGCTAGTCATCTCTCTCTTTGGCGGTGATCTCTCTCTCTCTCTCTCTCCCTCTCTCTCTCTCTAGCTGGCACCGTTTTCATCTTCTTTCTTCTCATTCTCAGTTCTCTCTCTTCTTAGTCTAGGTCTTCTATCTTCTCAGTTCTCTCTCCAGCCGGTGCCACCAGAACCCAGGCGCACTGTTTTCATTCTGCGAACTCAAGCACCGCCACACCAGCAGGTGGCACCACCAGATCTAGATCGTCTCTCTCTCTCTCTCTCTCTCTCTCTCTCTCTCTCGAGCGGTGAGCTCTCTTTCTCTCTCTCTCTCTCTCTCTCTGTAGCTGGCATTGTTGTCATCTTCTATTTTCTCACTTTCTGGGTTTCTATTCTCACTCTCAGACTCATAGGAATCGGCGAACTCAACAGGCACCATTCTCTCAGACGGCACCGACGCTCAGACTCCCAAGTCGGGCTTCGGGCTCGGGCCCGGACTTTGGGCTTTTTTGAGGGCCAGGCTTGGCCCCAAGTTTTAGGCCCATTGGTCGAGCTGGGCTCGGGCTCGGTCCTGAAAAGTTTATGTTAATAAAGAGAAAAAGCCCGGCCCGAGCCCGACCCAGCTCGACCCATGAACATGTTTAGTCGGGACCCTTTGCGAATGCATCGCTTTATTTATAAGCAAAATTGAAGATGGAATTCTATGATATTTCTAATTAATGAGATGTTTGAAATTGAGGCCATTTAAAAAAAAACAGTGCCACATCGGATCTATATAAGTGTTTCAATAAATGTCCATGTATTTCATTGTTTGGTTTAGTCGATTATTAAAAAATCGGGTATGCCTCAAAAATCGAGACCCCACCGATGTATATCGGTGAATCGTTTCTCCCAGATGTGTATCCTGTGGTGCTTACCTGTTAGCACATACATGAAAAATGGTGATGAAAATTATCTTACCAAACAACATAGTGTTGTTGCTCACTGCCTACGTGGTAGAAGTGTTTTTTTTTTTGAAAAACGGGTCTTGGAAGCATGGACGTTTTTTTTTTGAAAATCGGTCCCAAAAAGCGCCCACACTTCCAAACACCATGTAAGTGGTGTTCATCTAAGTTCAATTCAGGTATTATTTTTTGGGTTATGTCTAAAGAAAACAAAAGGGATGGTTGATCAAATCCAGTGGCAGTAGTTGCAGATTGGCTGGACTGCTTGTAGGAACCCCTCTTGACAAGATCTGGGCGTCCTTCCCTTTTACAACCCTTGAACTCCTCAAGAAACCTTAGCCTTGTGAATTGGGTGAATTGACCAACACCTTCTCAAGGGCCCCTTGGGTAGCTTTTGGGTTTATGCAAAAATATGGGTGCCCTAGGGTTTGAGAATGGAGGGTTAGGATTGTTCTAAGGAGATCCTAAGGCTAAAAAGAGGAGGAGAGGATGCTCAGTATTATGTAGGGCTAAGATTTGGGCGCCCAAAATAGAGGGTGTAGATTTGGGTGCCTATAGCTGGAGAAAGGTGATTGGTCTGTGTGATGTGGCACCCTAAGGTGATTGATTGAGGTTTAAGGAGTGAGGTGTAAGGCTACGATGTTGTATAGGGAGAGAGCTAAGGGTATGAGGTGCTGCTAAGGCTTGAATGGTTGAGATTAGAGGTTAGGAGAGAGTGGAGGGTAGAGATTTGATAGCCTAGCGTGGATAGGGTTTGTTAGAGGTGCCCTCATGTGCTCAGTTTTTCACAGAAACACCCCCTCTCTTAGTTGGAATTCACACCAGCTTCCCAAAAATTGCATTTTAGCCCTGAAACTTCCCCTGTTTTCCCAAGATTTGCATAGAGACCCTCAGAGGTCACAATATTGAATTTAATTGGGAAAATGACACATTTTGACTATTCTAAGGCCTAAAATACCACTGAAATGATGCCCCTTAAGGCATTAAAATACAAAATTATCACACCCCTGACTTGATCATTACTAGTCCTTAGCAATGCAACCTTAAAGTCCTACTGAGTATAAAAAGAAGTCATTCCCTTAGCAAGATCATCCTTGACGAAATCAACTAAGTATCCTGATTCCAGAATTCTCAAACTTTGTATATATCAGTATTGGGCTTAAGGGGTAAAACTGTCTTGCTTTGAATATTTAGAAACTTAGCTTAAAAATCTTGTATACTCTTCCATTTGCAGTTTGTTAAGAAAATCTGAGATTGATTTCAAAATCGGATAGGTATTCTTCTTACCATTTCTGACAATGGATTTCTACCCTTGAACTTTGAGATGCATACTTATTTTTATTGCTACCTTCCACCATTTGACGTGAATCTCAACACTTGCCTTACGTGAAGAGACATGGTTACTAAGTGTTAGGTGATTGTTTTTGGCATTCCTTTTCTTGTTTGATGCGAATATCAACACTTAACTTAGGTGAAGAGACCCAGTTACTAAGTCCAGGGTGTCCATTGACCTTTTTCTTTTTTTTTTTTTTGGAAACACTATTCAGGATAGTCTACTGTTTCTAATGACTTGAAGAACTTTTGTCTAATTTCTCAATCTTTCTCCTTTTATCCTTCTAGGGGCAAACTTGGGAGTATTTTCCAATTTCTAAATGGTTTTAACAATATTCAAACAAGACCAATTTTGACTCTTATCACTTGCTACCAATTTCTACAAAATTCAATATTCTTCTATCGGTTTCCTCAACTTTTTTTTTTATTTGGAAATCTCTTTTAATGGAAAAACTTAAAAATTTCTCAATAAATTTTTTAGTTCTACATTTCTAAAGGCTTAGCTATTATTATTATTATTATTATTATTTTCTTTTTCCTCACCCCCCAACTTAAGTGCCATTATCCCTAATGGCATGACTAGAATGTTGCAAAGGGACTTGGGCCAAAGGGATCAATCAAGAGGGTTTTCCAAGGGGTTCAAGGTCTTCTAAGTAGTCTCGAATCAAGAAAAGAAACAAAAACAACTGAAAACTACGTTGGGTTGTCTCCCAACCAGTGCTAAGTTTAACGCCATCAGCCAGATGCCATTTTCTCTGGATCACTTAAGCCTATTTTCTCAATCTTTCCGCTCTCTGAGACTCCTTCCACATATGGCTTAAGTCTTTGACCATTTACTTTGAACGAGCTTCCATTCTTTGGATCAACAATTTTAATTGCACCATATGGAAACACTTTTTTCACAATAAATGGCCCGTCCCACTTAGACCTTAATTTACCAAGGAACAAACACAACCTAGAATTAAAAAGCCAGACCTTTTGATTCGGTTCAAAAGTTTTTCATGACATAAGTACCTCGGGATCTTCACAGAAGTAGTATTTGAGTTGTGAAAATAATATGTCTTTCTCATTCTTAGACCACCCCTCGGGAATTTTACGTACTACTAATTGACAATATGAGTGTACCATGGGGGAGCATTATGAGAGATCTAAGAGGTGCTCATTTGGAAAGGAATAGTTATGGACATGCTTGCTTTTTTCAATTTGAATTCGGGACAGATGATTAGCTACCACATTTTTGGACCCCTTTTTGTCCCGAATCTCAACGTCAAATTCTTGCAATAGAAAAATCCAACTAATGAGCCTGGGTTTCACCTCTTTCTTTGACAACAAATGTCTTAGGGCCAAGTGATCAGAATATGCAACAACCTTAGTGCCTAATAGGTAAGGGCGAAATTTTTCCAGAGTAAATACAAAAGCTAACAGTTGTTTCTCTGTGGTGGTATAATTCAATTGGTCGTCTGAGAGGGTACAACTTGCATAATAGATTACCATAGGATGCTAATTCACCCTTTGTCCCAAAACAACTCCGATGGCATAGTCGAAGGCAGCACACATGATTTCAAAGGGCAAAGACCAGTCAGGAGGTTGCAGAATTGGAGCCTTGGCCAGCGCCTCTTTCAAGTACTCAAAAGCTTTAAGACATGCTTCATTAAAACTGAATGGAACATCTTTTGCTAGAAGGTTGTACAATGGCCTGGAGATTTGGGAGAAGTCCTTAACAAATCGTTGGTAGAAACTGGCATGTCCAAGAAAAGAACGGATTTGCTTGATAGAAGTGGGGGATGGAAGTTTAGAAATTAGGTCAATTTTTGCTTTATCCACCTCAATACCCTGTTTGGAAACTATGTGACCTAAAACAATGCATTCTTTGACCATGAAATGGCTCTTCTCCCAACTGAGGACCAAGTTTCTCTCGATACATCGTTAAAGAACTTTTCATAAATGTTTGAGACATGTTTCAAAGGAATCCCCAAAGATAGAGAAATCATCCATAAATATTTCTAAGAAATCACCCACCATTTCTAAAAAAATCGCCGTCATACACCTCTGAAAGGTTGTTGGTGCATTACATAATCCAAACGGCATTCGTCGGAAGGCGAATGTTCCATAAGGGCAGGTAAATGTAGTTTTCTCTTGGTTTTCAGGGTAAATGACTACTTGGATATACCCAGAATAACCATCTAAGAAGCAGAAATATTTTTGCCCGGCAAGTTTTTCCAGAATTTGGTCAATGAAGGGCAAAGGAAAGTGGTCTTTTTTCGTACTACGTTAAGTTTCCTAAAATCGATGCACACTCGCCATCCTATCGTAAGTTGGATAATGATTATTTCACCTTGATCATTACTGACCACAATGAGTCCAACTTTCTTAGGCACCACTTGCGTAGGACTTACCTAATTACTATATGAAATCAGGTAGATAAAACCCACATCTAACCACTTAATTACTTCTTGCTTGACCACCTCTCTCATATTTGGGTTCAACCTTCTTTGTATCTCCCTACTTGGTTTTGCACCCTCATCTATGTAAATATGGTGCATACAAATGGACAAACTAATCCCCTTCAGATCAACTCCAGACCAACCAATGGCACCAATGGCACTCCTATACTCCTTTAATACCTCGATCAGTTTCTCTTCCTATTTAGGGGTTAAGTCCGCGACTATGATCACCGGTAGTGTTTGGTCGGGTCCTAAAAACACATATTTAAGGGAGTCTGATAAAGGGCTTTAGTTCCAGTTGCGGGGGAGATTCAAGAGAAGGCACAAGTGGTTCACTCTTTAGTTCTGGTAGAGTGAGGAGACTTTATTGAGGCATTAGCTTCTTTCGTCTGGTCATCTGCTGTGACCAGATTGGTTTCTTTGGGGTTTCTCTTTACATCTATAATACAACAATTCCTATTCTGTTCAGGGTATGCAGAAGGACTCTGGGACTCACACAGGTCTTCAAACTTTCCTTCCCTTTGAAGAGTTGAGATTTCTTCAGCATTTTCTAAGTATGAGACATTAGAGGATGTAAGATCTTGGTATTGGGGAAGACCTAGGGATTCATTTTTGGGGTCGACAACCGACTGACTAAGAATTGAATCATTCTCCCTTTGCAAGTTAGCTTCCATGCGCTGAATTACTTGGCTATCTAATCTTAGGATTGACTGTTGCTGAGATAATTACACCTCTACAATGAACCCAACCATGATGATGGTGGAATTCTTGGAAGTAATGGATTTTGATGTTGCTCGATCCGAGGTAGTTCTTGAACTGAGGTCATAGTTAGATAATCCGGACAATTGGGTGGAGTCGAGATGAAAGGACAAAGCCATGCTCCAAGATTTGAAACTAAGAAAATAGTCAGAGGCCCGAGGAGTTATCCCCGGGTAGGTACTCCGACGCTCAAGTCAGTCAAGAATAGTGGGTGGTTGGGCGAGTAGTTAGAGAATAGTGCTGGTCCGAGTAGAGTAACAATATGGAAGTCCAAGGTTGGATCCCTTACGTTGAGCGGGAGGTACCTTTTTGGATTTTTAGCCAAAGATCCATATCGTGGTTGGATGAGGCTTCCGGGGTTGTCGGGATGAGGTTGTCCGCTGATGTCTTTGAGATAAGTCCTAATCCCCAGTAGAGTTGTCCCCATCCGTACGATGATCTCCTATCTTGGTCATGCTTATCCACGTGACGTGGTGTTAACGTGGCTAATGAAGTAAGATAGGCCACGGAGGTGATGCAGCACTAACATGGCGAAGGAGATAAGGTGGTCATAGAGGTGACATGTGGCATCCGGGGCCAGCTCAACCATAACCTGAACACCACTCCCCTAGCTTCAAAGTTGAAGAGTGTAGTACTCGGCCGTGGTGTGGCGTGGAGGAGTTATTCGATTCTCGACTGAGGAACTTGAAGTTGAAGTTTGGTTGAGCATGCTATCTAGATCGAGTGGTTCAGTGTTAGACCAGTTTTTCTTGGGCATATCATCCGATTCAATGCAGATTATGTCTCCAAAATGGGTTGTCAAACACGTTGTTTCGTTCCCTGAGGCTTCACGCGTACGAAAGGTGGTGGTGTTGATTCACCTTCCCGAGCCATCAGAGGGTGGCATTTGATCTATGTCGTTGATCTTGCCTTGATCTAGACTGGTGGGAGTCCTATAAAAAGGGGAGAAGAGCATTTCCCCTTTGTCATAAGTAATCTTTGGTGCTCACTGTTTGCTTCAGTTCTATGGTCTTAGCCTTCAAACTAGGTAAGATGTCTTCTTGTCTTCCCATTCTTCTTCCTCTTCTTCTCCCTCCACTTCATCCACTTCCTCTTCTTCCGCTTACTCTCATTATTTTGAGTCTGAACTGGGGTCTCTCACCAAGGCTACCGCACTTAATGTTTGTGAGGCTGAATCTTGCACGAAGGTTGGGCAAAATTTCAAAAATTTCTCTCTCCCATATGGAAATCGCATTCCCTATTTTAGAAAACTGTATTTTTAATGATTAATCTTGAACCAAACCGAACCATATCTGAAACCAAAAGGAAGGAGAGGGATATACCTGATATGAAGTAGTAGTAACCCCCAATGAAGGTGTTCACGCCCATGGAAAAAACCAAAATCTGCTTCCACTGAAGATGACACAGTGTGAGGTGAAGCAGGATCAGTAGGATGGCTCTTCAGCAAGAACCGAATTCTTCAACAAGAATGGAGAAGAGGACTGGTGAACATGACTTCAGATTGCTTCTTCTACCAAAAAGCAATATCAAGAACAATTCCTGATCACTCCCACAAGTGGAGATCAAACTGCGTAGGGGCAACAAGGATAGGGAAGAACTTTGCAATTTGCTGTGTGTCTGTAACTGAGAAATTCGCCCCCTTTTTCTAACCTTCTCAAGATCATCCTCCTAATCCAATTAGGAGAGAGTTCCTTAATCCAAATATGGTATTTGGATGTGGACTCTTGAATGCATAAGACTTATCTTATCCTTCAGCTAATCCTAATCAAATTATAAATCCTATCTTGCCTCCTTTTAATTAACTAACTTAAGCCCAGTTCGAATTGGGCTTTAGGCCCATTAAGTTTATGTGCTAACTTAACCTCTTAACCTGTTGCCTAGTGGCTCTCTTTGTATGACATGGACCCAAACATTGATCTACACATCAGCCACATGGGTTCAGCCCAGCCTTTGTTACAAGGCTTGGCCGAATTCACTGTAAAAGATAGTGAATCCCTGAGTCCATCACTATGTACTCTTAATGGGCCCAACATTTACACTAAATGGTCCTTGGGTCCAGCCACCTAATGAAAACCCAAGGACTGTGGGCAGGTGCATGATTAGCCCATTTGGTATTACTTTCAATGGTCTTACACTTAACCTCTCAGCCCATAATGATTAAACACTACCTGACAAGAGAGGACCTCTCCCTCGGCTACAAGGAACTGTGTTGCACCCTCTACTCACATGGATCTCGGGAATTAAAAGCTTTTGCAAAACATTTTGAAACCATAATATATGTGTATATCTCTATATAAATGTATTTTGCAAAAACAAATTTCAACAGTTGAAATCAACTGCAGACAGTTTAGGTTTCCATCAGAGAGAGCACATTCACAGATCATTCACTTTGTCTGACAAATGGGCTGATCATTTTACTATGATCACCCACTCAGGTGAATTCTCAAACTGTCCCAACATACCCAGGTTTTGACCCCTCTAAGGATCTTACTGATTGGCATATCAAAGACAGCCCAATCCGACACCTAGTGTAATACCATAATCGAGTCTAGGGTCAGGTGTAACATTCCAGTTTTGCCCATCTATCTCCAAGGTCCAGGGAAATACTGGAGTTTTGGTCCGGTTTAGGGTATCAAGAAAACCCACACTGCATGTACCTCATGTCTCACCTTGGCAGCTGAGATAAGCCACCCCAACCAACTTGGTGGTACATTAGTGTCAGTCTTGTCAGGATAAATCTCCCCAATCTATCCAACGACTGTGAAGATTCTAAACTAACACGAGTCCCATAAGTGTCTAGTTTAAGGGTATTACAAAGAAACACATCACAAACACATGAATCAATTACGTACTTTATTCATTTACAATAAATGTCAAAAGGTACATCAATCTGATTGGCGCTAATAGTATAACTGTCTAACAACTCCCACTTGCACTTACGTCCAATCAGGTACAAGCTGAAGTCCCATACTTTCTACGTGTTTCTCAAACACTTTCTGTGTCAGTGGCTTAGTTAATGGGTCTACTACATTTTCCGCTGATGCTACCTTCTGAATTAGGATGTACCCTCTTCCAACTATCTCCCGCAGTACATGGTACCTCCTCTCCATGTTCTTCAACTTTGAGTGGGCTTGTGGCTTCTTATCCTGAGCAATGGTCCAGTGTTGTCACACAACAATGGAATGTGTGATGTGATGGATGGAACTACTCCTAAGTCCTGAATGAACTTCTTAATCCAAACGGCTTCTTTGGCAGCTTCACTCGCGGCAATGTACTTGGCCTCGATTGTGGAATCTAAAATGGACCCCTGTCTGTTGTTTTTCCTGCTAACAGCACACAAACCTATCGTGAAGATATAATCAGATGTAGACTTTCTACCATCTGGATCTGACTGGAAGTCGGCATCAGTATACCCTTGGATCTGTAGTGAACTACCATCAAATACCAGACTTTCCATGTGTTTCATAAACACTTTTTGTGTTAGTGGCTTAGTCAATGAGTCTACCACATTCTCCGCTAATGCTACCTCTCAATATCATCCTCCCGTAGGTCCAGCGTTGTCATACAACATTGGAATTGGTGATGTACTGAATTCCAAATTCAGGAATGAACACCTTCATTCATAAGGCAGCCTCACTTACGGCAATGTGTTTGGCTTTGGTAGTGGACTATTAATTTGCTGCTTAGGACCCCTATTTGCTGACATTCAGAAAACAACACATGATCTTATCGCGAGAACATATCCAGATGTAGATTTTCTATTATCTGGATCCGACTGGAAATCGACATCTGTATACCCTTGGATCTGAAGTGAGTTATCGTCGAATATTAGACAAAACTCTTTTGTCCTTCGAAGGTACTTAAGTATGTTTTTCACAGCAATCCAGTGATCCTGCCCTGGGTTGGCCTGAAATCTGCTTACTACACTCACTTCCTGAGCAATGTCAGGACGAGTGCACAGCATGGCATACATGATGCTTCCTACGACAACGACATAGGGAACGTCTTTCATGCCATCAATCTCTTTAGAAGTCTTGGGAGACATCTTTTTGGAGAGAGTGACTCCGTGCTTGAAAGGAACATTTCCTTTCTTGGAGGTCTCCATGCTGTATCTTTTGACTATTTTGTCAATGTAAGCAGATTGAGATAATCCTATTATCCGCTTCAATCTATCTCTATAGAGTCGAAGACCTAGGGGTCGGGTGTAACTTTCCAGTTTTGCCCATCAATCTCCAAGGTCATAGGCAATACTAGAAATCTGGTCCAGTTCAAAGATTCAATTAATCCAACATTGTATGTGCCTAGGGTCTCACCCTGGCAGCTGAGACCGCTACCCCAACCGACTTGGTGGCATCATAGTGTCAACCTTGTCAGGATAGGTCTCCCTAAACCGACCCACTGGCTGTGAACATTCTAAACTAACACGAGTCTCATTAAGTGTCCAATTTAAGGGTATTACACAGAAACATATCAAGGGAATACGAATCAAATATGCACTTTTATTCATTTACAATAAACTCATAAAGTACATCCTATTGATTGAAGCTAAGGGCATACAAAATTGTCTAACACTCTCCATCAAGAACAACTTCCTGATGATTATTATCCGAGATGTAATCTTCTTCTATGAAGTGGGCATTTCGATTGCAAAACATGTTTTGCTCTTTTGGATCATAGAACATGATAGCTATAATTATAACCCTAGCAAGTGCACTAGTTATCAAGTAGTATAAAAATATCGTTCCCACGAGGATTTAACAAAATAAGTATTAGAACTACAGCCTTCCCTAATTATTTGCACAATCGATTTTCAGATTTGAGAATAAGATCTAATGAACAAACAGAAACAGGAAAACAAGAGCAGAAGTAACAATGCTGAAGTATGTAATGATTGGTTGAATTCACTGGGGCTTTCGGTCCACCTAACCATTCCAATGAATATTAATGGATGAGATTATCCAAGATAATTTATGATTCCCATAAGCTGAAGTGTTTCCAATTTTATTTAATATTCTCTCTCGAGATATACTAAAACTACTTCTATCAGGTAACCCCTCGATCTCTCGACTAGAGTTCTCAAGATAGAAGCACGTTAAGTCCAAGGAAAAACTATTATATTCAGATGAATCATGTGTATATACCCCTATATACCATTCAATTCACACCATGAATTATGTGGTCAGCTATGTGAATTCCTCTCTCGATTCATTCACATACGCCTGATCAATTAAGAGATGGTAACTCCTAATAGCACTAAGCAAGATAATTCATAGACTATATGGAAATCACGATCTTGAATAAATCAGAATAAAAATATATTCATTGATATGATTAGGCTTTCCACAACCCTAACTACAGATAAATTAGTTCATACTAGCAGAAATAAAGCAAACAAGAGGAAAGAAAGAACTCATGGTTTCGCCATTTGGAGTTGAGATCTCCTCTTCTTCTTGTCGCCACCTCCTTCTTGTAGACTTCTTGCTTGATAGCTGGATTGCTCCTTTGCTTCTTGATGCCTCTCTAGTCCGCCCCCTACCCCTTTATATAGCTTAAGGGGAGGGGGGTGGTCTCCTACTCTTTCTTGAAGTTAATCTCTCAAAAATAGAAAGTCCTAGTCTAATCCTACTCTTATCTCTTTATCTAATGAACTCAGTCTCTTTATCTTTATGGTATTACATCATGAATTTAGATCTAATAAGACTCTTCTTAGTTTCTTGTTCTTGGATTCGTATTAGACCTCTTTTGCGAATTGGGCTGCTACCAGGCTTTTCTACAAGTTGGGCTTAAGCTGTAGATTGGGCCTTCCTACGAATTTTCCCCGACCTCGGGCCCGGATTTGACTTCGATTTAGGCCGAATCTGTGAAACCCCTACACGAAAGTTGTGTTTTTTTCTCTTATCTTTCCAGTGGATCTTGAATAAGCCCAATCGGAGTTCGTATACGAATGGTGCTAAAACTGTGAAAACTCATCCGATTTGCCTTTCTTTGCTCCTGATGCCTTCTTTCATGCCCTGAACCGAAATACAAGAAATATGAGTCTAATTAAGTATGAAAGACAGAACATTTGGGGATAAAAATGTGATAAATTCTACTCTCATCAGAACAAGTAACCTACAGAGCCTTTGGGGTATCTTATAAATATGCAACCGGGTCTTGGATTGCAATTTGTCAATACTAGCTCTTTTAACATGAACTAGACAACCCCAAATTTTCAAGTGTCTCACACTTGGTTTCTTACCGGTCCATAACTCATATGGATTTTTTGGAATGGATTTGGTTGAAACCCGGTTCAGCACGTAAATTGCAGTCTCTTATGTGAAACCCCAAAAGGATGTGGGTAACTCTGAGTGGACGAAAAGTGATTGGACCATATCTAATATAGTTTGATTTCTCCTTTCAGTCACATCGTTTAATTGTGGTGTAGCAGGAGCAGCTAGTTGTGATACTATCCCATTGTCCTTTAAGTAGTCACTGAATTCGTCAGAGAGATACTTGCCGCTTCGATCTGATCGAAGGGTCTTTATTTTTCTCTCTAACTGTTTCTCGACTTTTTGTCTAAACTCTTTGAACTTTTCAAATGATTCAGAGTTATGCCTCATTAGGTACACTTAACCATACCGTGAGTAATCATCAGTAAATGTTATAAAATAAACGTGTTGCTTATGTATCCTAACATTTAGGGGACCATATACATCAGTATGAATAAGGTTAAGTGTGCTTGTAGATGTTTCAGGCTTTCTCGTAAATGGTCTCTTCGTCATCTTTCCCTAAAGGCAAGGTTCACAAGGTTCCCGTAAATGGCTTCTTGGGGATTATTTTCGACATAGTTTCGGTAATATTTGTTTCCAGAGAAGGATGAAGAACATAGAGACCATTCTCAAGTTCTCTGTATGAGGAATTTGTTATTCCATTTAATAGTAATCAAATTATTGAATAAGATAGAATAACCAATCATGCACAATTTTGAAACAGAAATCAAATTTCTTCTTAAATTAGGAATGAAAAGACAATCTTTAAGTATAATTATCCCTTCTCTGAAAACTAGTTCTACAATTCCTATGGTTGTAGTTGCAACTGTTGCAGAAGTTCCCAAGTAGAGCGTCACTTCTCCGTCACTCAGTCTTCTATTTATCTTGAATCCCTGCAGTGAGTTACACGCATTAGTTGAAGCCCCAGAGTCAATACACCATGAAGCAGAAGTGACCAACCAATTGCTCTCTATGATAAAATATTCGAAATTACCTTGTTTCTTAGTCTCCAGATATTGAGGACAATTCCTCTTCCAATGGTTGGTATATTTACAGAAGTGACAGGCATCCGATGCCTTATCTTTCTTCTACTTTTTATTTTTGCTACCCTTCTTTTGAGCCTTCCTTTTAGCCTTCCACTTTTTCTTGCCCAATTTGCCACCTTCAACAAGCATGGCTATCAACTTATCCTTCTTAATCAGTTCTTCAGCCCTATGCAACAAATTGCTAAGTTCCTGAAGGCTAATGTTTAGCTTATTCATGTTGTAATTTATGATAAACTAATTGAAGGACAGGGATAAGGAATTGAGGATAACATCAATTTTGGTGTCATGATCTAGCCCTGACCCAAGAGCCTCAAGTTCATTAATATAACCCATCAACATTAGACAATGGTCATGAACATGTTGGTTCTCGGTCATCTCTGCGGTCATAAACAATTTTAAGAACTTTTGTCGAGTAGAACAGTTCTGCTCTTCATACATAGTCTTCAGACTATCCAATATATCCTTGGACACTTCGATCTTATCGAATTGTCGCTATATCAGATTGTTTTAAGAGGCTATAATATAACACTGGGTAAGAGAGTTTTTCTATTCCCATTCTTGATACTCTCTTCTTCAGGCCTCAGAAGCCTTGTCAATCGGATGATTCAGAGCAGGGTTCTTAGCAATTTTGTCCAAATTCTTGAACGTCAAAACCAACATTAGGTTTCGAAACCAATCATCATAATTAGGGCCCTTGAGTTTGTTATCATCCAACAATTTGGTGAAGTTTCCGTCAGCCATTTCTGGTAAAGGCAAGGCAGATTTATAAGTCCACAACCAAATTGATTCATGTCATCACATAGAAAGGGCTTTTAATCTATGTTCCATTTCCATTTTGGGCATCTCTGAGATTTCCTCTAATCTCAGTGATGAAGACAGTTGTATCTTTGGAAATGTGGAAAACCACATGGGGTGCATGGAACCAACAGTTTCAGCTACAAAACCTCACCACCTTCTGTGAAGGATCTCATCCACTCATCTTATGAGCATTCCCTTTGGCCTCTGTCAGACAAGATTTATAGCCATTTTAGATTAAAACTTTCTGTCCAGTAAGTGCTCACCCATCA
Source organism: Nelumbo lutea (assembly GCF_056320005.1). Classification (NCBI taxonomy): domain Eukaryota; kingdom Viridiplantae; phylum Streptophyta; class Magnoliopsida; order Proteales; family Nelumbonaceae; genus Nelumbo; species Nelumbo lutea. The sequence continues at coordinate 215,161,309 of NC_142684.1, forward strand.
TGTTCGTGTACGCCAAGGTACCGTAAGAATCTTCCATTTTAGGATAGGCTCCTCCCACATTGGTCTATGATGCCTCTATCATCTCATGAAGCAATCCAGTCAACTACATTAGCAGATGGTTAGTCCAATTTTATGGTGCATCCCCACCCACCAATATAGCCAACCTTCATACTAATGATAGAAGGCCTTTAGAGAATTCCTCATATGAAATTCCCTATCACATGCACTAATATTTAACGAAGGGAACGAAAAACCCCCTATATCTGATTTATGTCAAACCAAAGTGGCTCCCACTAGCTTTCATAAAGCCAGACTTAGATGGGCACTAAACAGCTAGGGTTCCGCATGGTTCCTCTTGGGGAGGAAGATGATATGGGGCCCACCATGCAGGGAGATCATCCAATGATCTTAAGGACACTATGACACTGATGTGCATTCAGCCATGGTGTGAGAAAGAGCCACTATCGAATCAGCATGGGCCAAGTGCTTATGGCCCATGAACATAGCACATCACACATACATACATCACATGCATGAAATCCATTATTGATCCAATCAATTAAATAACTATAAAAACCATAAATAAAGCCCATTTAGTTCTATAATATTACCAATTAATATTATCTAGGTATATGGGCTGAACTGCAAAGAGCAATGCTGAATTGGGCTAAAGCAGTTTTAACGGGTTAAAACTGGATTTATAGATATGGGCCAAATTGCATCTCGTAATTAACCATCAATCACTTGGCCCATGAAGGAAATTTTAGGGTTGAAACAGCCCCCGTCGAACCACAGATTCGGACCAATTAGTTTGGTCCAATCTGGTTCGAATGGATCTACGGTTTGATGTTTAATTCAAGATTCAATTCAAGAAGATGATCTGAAATTAAACAACTGATAGATGATATTCAAGAATCAGTAATCAAACAAAAAGGTGCTATTCACAAGGCTAGAACCCGGCAAAACAAAGATCAGTTCGCAGTATGCAGTTTAAAAAACTGTAAATCGTAGATTGCTAAACCCGAATTTGCAAAATTCTCTCCTTTGCATTTTCAGCTTCGTCTTTGAATGAAATAAAATTAGAAAACCTAATTTTTCTATTAATATTACATCAGATTCGATTTCCTATACATTATGTCTAAAATTAAAAATAAAAAAATAAAATTAATTACAGACCAAGAATGATAGAAAAAATCACAGATTTCTTGCACCAATAAAAGAATTCGATCTCCACCATACGAACAACCCCAAATCCAAGAAAAATATATAGAACAGTTCTAAATATAAATCAGATTAATAAAGATTTAATTTCAGATCATTCACCCAAAAACTAGGAACCGATTTCTCAGAAAAGCGTTAACTGCACAAATCGGGTAGAATGCCTTCTGCCCATTTGTGCAGATCTAGATCTGGTTTAATTCGGTTCAAGATTTGAACCTGGCTCTGATACCACTGAAGGGATGAGAGATCCATCATAAGGATGGCTGAACCCTACAAGAAGATTGGGCAAAATTTCAAAAATTTCTCTCTCCCATCTGGGAATCACATTCCCTATTTTAGAAAATTGCATTTTCAATGATCAATCTTGAACCAAATCGGACCAGATCTGAAACCAAACTGTACTAACTAGCTCCTTGTCACATGCAGGTGTTATGATTGTGAGTCATGAGGACATCATATGTCGCATGAGGGTTGGGCAAGATAGGTGCAACCAAGGTGTTTAGGGGTCCTAGCCCCAGTTCGAGGGGGTGCAACCGAGGTCTGCCGAGCGGACTCCTTGGCATCAGAATAGGGTAAGGTAGGTTGAGGAAGAGGTCATGGTGGTTGACCCAGAGAAGGGAAGCCAAGTCGTTCACCCCCTTCCCCACAAAACAACGTGCCAAAGGGTGGCAGTTCGGCCATTCGCATACCATAGTGGAATGTCCAAACCGAGGATAGATTAGGAACAAAGGGCGTGGGTGAGGTGCGTCCGAGAGAGCGTGCTTGTGCTCCAAGCTATGTCTTGCTTGTGCTGGTTATTCTACTTTGGTTTACTAATGTTGTTGTACTGGTACTTGGTTTCCTCTTTGCGAATGCTTTCTCAGCGATCGTGGTGGTTGATCTCTTCAATCCATGTGGCGCATCTACGATTATAGTTAAGCCAAGGTTGAAAACTTGAGGGCTCAGGTGTGCGGATTGCCACACTGGAGGCTGAGAATACCTAGCTAAAGCACGGAATCAAGGAGCGGTCTGAAACCATCCCCAAGCTAAAGGGGCACGTCTCCGAGCTAAAGGAGGTGTGAGAGAAGCTATAGAAAGATGAAGGCGAGAGGGTATCCTGGGTAAGGGAGGAAGCCATTGCCGAGTTCAAGGCTTCGGTGGAGTACTAGAATGAGATGGATGACTTCGTTGCACTCTCCTGGGAGACAGGATTCTCTCTTTGTTGGTAGAGGGTTATTTTCCGATTCCCGATACTATCGAGGTCGTGTAGGGCTTGGGCCCTTACAATCCCAACACCCCTCTCATCGAGGATAACACAACCATAGTTGACGTACCCGAGGTGGCTGAAGAGGCTGAGGACTGCCTTGCCAAGGATTGAAGTGTTTGTCTGTCACTGCTACTTCTGATGTTTTGTTCCTGCTTTGTTGTTGTCGTTCCTTTTTCTTTTTGTTCTTAGCTTGTTGTATCCCACTCCTCTTTTATCTTGTCGAACTTAGTTGTGAGCCTCGGCCTTCTCCTTGCCAAGGTCTAGGGTAGTCGAGGTCTTCAGTCCTTGGCTTTCGCTTGTCGAGACGCTTCCGAGCTCTCGTCATTTGGGGATGCTCAGTTTGCATTGGGTCTCGGGGAGCTTTATGCTCTTCGTGGGATGGCCATTCATCATCTAGCTCTAATCTAACGGTTCGTTTGCAAAGTGTGCAGAGTATAGTGACTGCCCACTGGCCTTTGGAGGCGGGAGTATAGTGACCGGTCAAGTTGGCTTGCTTGGTCGGCTATGCGCTGTTGGGATAGCGCGTGGCTATCCGTTGTAGGCTCTGGACGTTGTGGGTTGGCCGAGTCAGTGCGTAGATGGTCTAGTTGTTAGGGGTCAGATGGGCGGTGCTCATCGTCTGGGGTGTACTTTGTGGTATGTGTTGTGCCATGTGTGTCGTGCAATGTGTGTTGAACAACTGATTGTAGAAAAGGCTCTCTTTATTGATGTAGATTCACTAACAGTACATTCTCAGAAACCTGATTTTCCTACTCCTTGGTACAGGTCTTTTGTCGAGGTGTTCTAGTCTATAGGTTCCAGTTCTGTTCAAGCTTTCCTTCTCTTGGTGTAGGTACATAGTGCTCGCTCAGTCCCTCAGAGCACAAAAAACACTGGATTGATACCTCATGGACGCCTACAAATAGCCCATAGCCAATCTTTCCCTACGATGAACCTACAACATATCACAAGTCTACAATGAACCTATGATGCATCGCAGGTCTGTGTTGAAACCCATTCCTAGCGCAATCTCAAAGCAAATTCAGGTGGAACCCGCGAAGAGGTTCACACGGACCTGGCCCCAAGTTGAACCCTGGATCATTACGGAGCTATGGTTCACCAAAATCAGGTCCAAATATTAGTTGCCTGTGAAACTTTAAGTTACACATGTGACCAAGCGCCACGTAGGTTTAATAAAAGGATACCCATTAATCGATGACACCACTAATGCCACGTCAGTTAAGTGAGATGAAATAGGCGGTAGTACACGTGGGTTATGAGGATCTTTGGGTGAAAGGAAAGTCAACTTTTGAGAAATCCCATATGAACACGTGGTGAAACCCTAGCAATGCTCCTTAATTGTTGACAACGAATCTAATATTCTCCTTCCTAGTAGAAAACAAATGCTTTTGTCTCCTTCCTTTCAGGATCTTGGGATCCTCCCTTTAAATAGGGATCCCCCTCATAATGAAAGGGATTCATTCAACTCTCAATCAACCCTATCATCTGACTCCCTATTCAACCGCCTCCCCACTTCCTTCACCCTAACTCTTGGTTGATTCTCCGTTCTTGGTCTTCCTCTATCTTTCAAGGAGACCACTCTCCTAGCCTAACCACTCACTACTTACACCTAGCACGAGGTCTAGACACCTCGAAGGTCATCCTTTGTGGAGGTGATTGGGTCCTCCCGCCCTTTTTGCTCCCCATCATCGATCTTGAACAACCTTACATACACCTTGTGACCCAAGCTTCTTTCCTCTCCAATGGCCATCCCTCGTGAGATTATTGCGATGACCCCTGCTGGAGGAGCTTGGGCAGGAGGCCTAGTTGTCTGGCGCAGTTCTTCCTTTGCCTTATCGTCCTTGTTGTCAATGAACCCATTAAGGTAACTGTGTTAAAAAGTTGTATGCCCTTAGCTCCAATCTGAATGATGTACATTATGAATTTATTGTAAATGAATAAAGTACATATTTGATTCATGTTCCTATGGTGTGTTTTTGTGTAATACCCTTTAACCGGACACTTATGAGACTCGTGTTAGTTTAGAATGTTCATAGCCATTGCATAAGTCTGGGGAGATTTATCTTGCCAAGGCTGACACTAGTGTCCTACAAAATGTTGGGGTGGCCTGTCTCAGCCACAAGGGTGAGACCCAAGGCACATGTAGTGTAGGATTGATTGAATCTTTGAACCGAACCAGATTTCCAGTATTGCCCTGGACCTTGGAGATTGATGGGCAAAACAGGAAAGCTACACTGACCCCTAGACTCGATTATGATATTACATTAGGTATCGGATCGGGCTGTCTTTGATATGCCAATCAGTGAGATCCTTAGCAGGGGTCAAAACCTGGGTGTGTTGGGACAGTCTGAGAATTCATCTGAGTGGGTGATCATAGTGACAGGATCAACCCCTTTGTCGGACAAAGGTAATGATCGGGGATGCACTCTCTCTGATGGAAACCAAGACTGACAGTAGCCGATTTCAACCGTTGAGATTTGTTTTGCAAAATATATTTTATATGAGATATAAAAGTATATATATTATGGTTTCCAAACGTTTTCAAAAGGTTTTAAATCCCGAGATCCATGTGAGTAGAGAGTGCAGCACTGTTCCTTGCAGCCGAGGTAGAGGTCCTCTCTTGTCGGGTAGTGTTTGATCATTATGGGCTAAGATGTTAAGTGTAAGACCATTGAGGGTAATACCTGATGGGCTAATCTTGGATCTGCCCACAGTCCCTGGGTGTTACAAGGTGGCTTGGCCCAGGGACCACTTAGGGTAAGTTTTGGGCCCATAGAGCCCATGTGATGGGTTTCAAGGGGTGCACTATCCATAATGGTGTATTCGACCAGGCCTTGTAACAAAGGTTGGGCTGAACCCATGTGGCTGATGTGTAGATAAATGTTTGGGTCCCATGCCATACAAGGAAGTCCAATTGGGCAGTAGTTTGGAAGGCTAAGTGAGCACATAACCTTAATGGGCCTAAAGCTCATTTCAAACTGGGCTGATTTGATTAGTTAAATAGGGGCCGAATTCTAAGATTAGATTTGCAGATAGGATTGGGTCTTAAACCTATCCACTCAGAGAGTCTAGATCTGAATGTGATTCAGATTTGGAAACCTCCTAATGAGATTAGGAGTAGGCTGATCTAATCTACAGATAAGATAAGGGTTTACCATTATCACTTAAAGGGAAGTATGATCCAAATATGATTTGGATCAGCAACTCCTAATGGGATTAGGAGTTGATCCCTTTAAGGTTATAAAAGGAGGAGGGGTCGGCAGCCTTTAGACACAAAACAAGATCACCATCTGTCTTCAAAGCTGAAATCACAGAAGAGAGAATTCAGCACATCTGCGAAAATTCTCTCTTGCTGCCTCCTTCTAGCCGCCGCCACACCTGGCAATTCGATCTCCAGTTCAGTGGGAGAAACCAAGATTCGATCTTGATATCAGTTCCTTGTGAAGGGACTGATAGGAAGTTGTGATCACGTGCCATCCTGCTAATTCTTGCGAAGGATTAGGTTCTTGGAAAGAACATTGCTGATTTTGCTCCATCCTACACTGTGCCATCTTTTGTGGGAGCAGTCTTTGGATCCTTGGGCGTGAACACCTTCGTTGGGAGATATTATTTCTCCGTATCAGGTATATCTCTTTCCCTTTGCTTTTGTTCAGATCTTATTCGCTTCATAGTTCAATTCCTAATAGGATGGAGAGAAATTTTTTGAAATTCGCCCATTCTATTCCACAAGATTCGGGCATCCATACGATGGATATCTCATCCCTTCAGTGGTCTTAGAGCCAGGTTCAAGTCTTAAACCGAATTGGATCAAATCTGAACCTACGCAAATGGGCAGAAGATATTCTACCCGATTTGCGCAGATATAAAGTTTTTTTGGAAATTTTGTTTCCAGTTAATGGGTGATTAATTTGAAATTAAATTTTATAAATCTGATTATTATTTAGAATTGTTCTTTATAATTTTCTTGATTTTTGGGTTGTTCATACACATGGAGATCGAAATCTTGATTGGTGCAGGGAACCTGCGATTTTGCAGTTTCTTGGTTATTTTATTACATTTGGTCTGTAAAATATTTTTTTTTTAATTTTTTAGATTGAATGTATAGGCATTCGATCTAATGTAATTATAATAGAAATTAAGTTTTTTATTTATTTTAATTTTGGATCGAAGATGGCGGCGCAAGGAAGGAGATTTCGTAGATGGGAGAATTGCTATCTGCGATTTGCAATTTATGAAACTACAAACTGTGATCTAACCTCTGTTTTGCAAGATGGATTGTGCGAACAGCCCTATTTGGCTGATTCTTGAATTTCTTTTATCAGTATTTAATTTTAGATTAATTTCTTGAATTAAATCTTTAATTAAAGATCAAACCCTAGACCCATTCGAAACAAATTGGTCCAAACTGGTTGGACCAAATCTAGGGTTCAATCAAGGCTGAATGTCAGCCCTAATTCTACCACTAATGGGCCTAAGGATTGAAAATTAATTGAATATTTAATTCGGCCCAACCTATAAAGGCCCGGTTTTAATTTGTTAAAACTGCTAAAAGCCCACTTGAATTAAATCTTTAATTAAAGATCAAACCCTAGACCCATTCGAAACAAATTGGTCCAAACTGGTTGGACCAAATCTAGGGTTCGATCAAGGCTGAATGTCAGCCCTAATTCTACCACTAATGGGCCTAAGGATTGAAAATTAATTGAATATTTAATTCGGCCCAACCTATAAAGGCCCAGTTTTAATTTGTTAAAACTGCTAAAAGCCCACTTCGTAGATAAAAGTATATGGACCAAATTGATCAACCCTAATTTCGGCCCATATACCTAGATAATATTAATGGTTAATATTATGGGCTTTAAAATGGGCTTTACAGATATTAATTGATTGGATCAATTCTTTCCTGCATGTGATGTATGGATGTGTGATGTGCTACGTTCATGGGCCATAAGTGCTTGGCCCATGTTGATTTGATAGTGGCTCTTGCGCACACCATGGCTGAATGAACATCATTGCCATGGTGTCCCTACTGGTCATTGGATGACCTCCCTCAGTGGTGGGCCCCACACCTCCTGAAGAGGATACGTGCGGAACCCTAGCCAATTTGGGCCCATCGAAATCACGCTTTCTGAAAGTCAGCGGGAGCCACTTTGGTTTGACGTAAATCAAACTAGGGCGTAATCATTCGTTCCCTCCAACAAATATGAGTGCATGAAATAGGGATATTCATATGATGAACTCTCTAAATGCCTTCCATCATTAGCATAAGGATGGGTCCTTCAGTAATGAGGAAATGCACCAGAAAATGAGCTATCCATTTGCTATTGGGCTTGTTCGAGTGTTTCATAAGATGATAGGGGTGTCATAGACCGACGTTGGAGGGGCTTCACCAGAAAATGGGAACTCTCTCACAGTACATTGGCATTCACGAATATGATGGGTGAGCACTCACTAGACACAAAGGTTTACCTGAAAATGGCTATGAACCTTGTCTGACAGAGGCCAAAAGGGAAAACTCATATGATGAGTGGATATGATCCTTCAAAGAAAGGTGGTGGGGTTTTGCAGCTGAAACAATTGGCTCCATGCACCCTATGTGGTTTCCCACATTTCCAGAGACAAGTCGCTGTCTCCATCACTAAGATAGGAGGGAAATCTCAGAGATGAACAAATGGAAATGGAACATAGATTAAAAATCATATCTATGTAATGAACATGAATCAAATTTGGTCATGGACTAATATTTGTTGTTTTACCAGAAAATGGCAAACGGACAATTTGCAAAGCTTCTTGATGACAACAAGCTTAAGGGCCTAAACTATGTCGATTGGTACCATAACCTCATGCTGGTCCTAACGTCTGAAAATTTGGATAAGGTAGTTAAAAATCTTGCCCCGGAGCGTCCGAGCGACAGGGATTTGAGGCCCGAAGGAGGGAATTCCAAGATTGGGAGGATAAAAACTCCCTAGCCCGCTGCTATGTCATTACCTCTCTAGACAATCCAATACAGAGGTAGTTTGATCAGATCAAACTAGCCAAGGACATATTGGACAGTTTGAAGACAATGTACGAAGAGTAGAATCATTCTACTCGACGGAAGGTCTTGAAATAGTTCACGACCATTGTCTTCGGATGATGGGATATATCAACGAAATTGAAGCCCTTGGATCCGGGCTAGATCTTGGCACGCAAGTGAATGCCATCCTTAACTCTTTGCCTCCTTCCTTCAACCCGTTCATAATGAATTACACTATGAACAAGCTGAATGTCAACGTCTAGGAACTCAGCAGCATGCTGTAGAGGGCCGAGGATTTAATTAGGAAGGATGAGCCTGTTGCTATGCTTGCTGAAACTAGCAAATCGGGCAAGAAAAAGAGGAAGGCAAAGAAGCCTCAGAAAAAAGCTACCAAACCCAAGAAGTAGAAGAAAGACAGGGCATCGGATGCGTGTAACTTCTGCAAATAGACTGGCCACTGGAAGAGGAACTGTCCTCACTTCTACAAACTCTAGGGCTTCAACTCATGCGTATAACTCACTACGGAGCTTCAAGGTAAGCAGAAGGCTAAATGAAGGCGAAGTGACGCTCTACTTAGGGACTTCTGCAAGTGTTGCAGCTACGGTGATAGAAACCATAGAGTTATTTTTTAGAGAATGATCCATTGTACTTAAAGATTGTCTTTTTGTGCAAAATTTAAGAAGAAATTTGATTTCTGTCTCAAAACTGTGTGCGGATAGATATTTTGTCTTTTTCAGTAATACGATTACTATTAAAAGAAACAACAGATTCATCGCATACAGGGAACTGGTGAAATGTCTCTATGTTCTACATCATTCTCTAGAAACTAACATAACTGAAACTACGTTGGCTGATATCCCTAAGAAAAGAGTGTGTGATACAGTTAATCCCACGTGCCTATGGCGTTACCGATTTGGCCATATCGGTATTGACCGAATCACAAGACTGGTAAAGGATGGTCCTTTGGATTTTCTAACTGAATAATATCTTCCCACTTGTGAGCCTTGCCTTCAGGGTAAGATGACAAACAAGCCATTTAACGGTGAGCCTGAAAGATGTACATGCACGTTTGACCTTATACATACTGATGTATGTGGTCCCCCGAGTGTTAGGACTCGTAACCAGCACATGTATTTTATAACATTTACCAATGATTATTCTCGGTATGGTAACGTGTACCTGATGAGACATAAGTCTGAATCATTTGAAAAGTTCAAAGAGTTTAGACAAGAGGTCGAGAAACAGTTAGGGAGAGAAATTAAGGCCCTTTGATTGGATCGAGGTGGCGAGTATCTCTCTAACGAATTCAGGGACTACTTGAAGATCAATGGGATAGTATCATAGTTGGCTCCTCCTGCTACACCACAACTTAACTGTGTTTCAGAGAGGAGGAATAGGACCTTATTGGATATGGTTCAGTCACTTCTTGGCCATTCAGAGTTATCCACATCCTTTTGGGGAAACGCATTAGAGACTATGATATACGTGCTGAACCGGGTTCCAACCAAATCAGTTTCGAAGACTCCCTATGAGCTTTGGATAGGAAAGAAACCAAGTGTAAGACATTTGAAGGTTTGGGGTTGTCTGACATACGCTAAAAGAATGAGTTCGGACAAATTGGAATCCAAGACCAGTCGTTGCCTATTGTAGGCTACCCAAAAGGCTCTGTAGGTTACCTATTCTATGATCCAAATGAGCAAAAGGTGTTCTACAGTCGAAATGCACAACTCTTGGAAAGTGATTACATCCTGGACAATCATCATCATGAAATCTATCTTGATGAGGAGAACTCGGATGAAGTGGGAGGTGTCCCACAAGTTCCAGGTAGTGACCAACCTAGAAGATCTACTCGGTTATCTAGGCCACCAGTCCATTTTGGTTATGACCAGGATAGTTACCTGGTGGAAGCCTTGACTAGTGAGGAGGATCCCATGACTTACGCGGAAGCTATGTTGGACATAGACTCCCTTAAGTGGGTAGATGCCATGAAAGCTGAGATGGACTCAATGGAGACCAATTGAGTCTGGACTCTAGTAGATCCGCCCCCCAGGGTAAAAGCAATTAGTTGCAAATGGATTTACAAGAGAAAGAAGGACCCCGATGGCAAGGTTGAGACCTACAAAGCTCGACTGATGGCGAAAGGGTACATCAGAGAGAGGGCATCGATTATGAGGAAACCTTTTTGCCTGTGGCCATGCTTAAATCCATTAGGATCCTGCTAGCTATAACATCATACCATGACTATGAGATTTGGCAAATGGATGTCAAAACTACATTCCTGAATGGAGGTCTTACTGAAGATATCTATAATGCAGCAGCCACAAGGCTTCATAGTTGCAGGTCAGGAACACATGGTGTGTAAACTAAATAGATCCACATATGGACTTAAGCAAACTTCTGGGAGTTGGAACATCCGATTTGACTCTACTGTCAAAATGTTTGACTTTGAGCAGAATCCAGATGAGCCCTGTGTTTACAGGAAGACCAGTGGGGACAAGGTTACGTTCTTGGTTTTGTATGTAGACAACATTCTACTCATTGGGAATGATGTAGGAATGTTGACTACAGTGAAAGTGTGGATTTCACAGCAATTCTCCATGAAAGATCTTGGAGAAGCCTCCTTTATACTGGGTCTTCGACTCTATAGAGATAGATCGAAGCAAATAATGGGATTATCCCAATCTGCTTACATTGATAAAATTGTCAAGAGATACAATATGGAGAACTCCAAGAAGGGAAATGTTCCTTTCAGGCACAGAGTCATTCTCTCCAAGAAGATGTCTCCCAAGATCTCTGAGGAGATTGAGGGCATGAAGGACGTTCCCTATGCCTCAGTTGTAGGGAGCGTCATGTATGCCATGCTGTGCACTTGTCCTGACATAGCTCAAGCAGTGAATGTGGTAAGCAGATTTCAGGCCAACCCAAGGTAGGAGCATACACTGTTGTGATAAACATAAATACATTCGAAGAACAAAAGAGTTTTGTGTGGTATTCGGTGGTAGTTCACTACAGATCTAGGGGTATACTGATGTTGATTTTCAATCGGGTCCAGATGATAAAAAGTCTACATCTGGGTATGTTTTCACGATAGGATCGTGTGTTGTTTCCTGAATGTCAGCAAACAGGGGTCCTAAGTAGCAAATTAACAGTCCTCAACCCAAGCCGAACACATTGCCGTAAGTGAGGCTGCCTTTTGAACGAAGGTGTTCATTCCTGAATTTGGAATTCAGCACATCACCCATTCCTTTGTTGTATGACAACATTGGATCGATGTTGAAGGGTAGCATTAGCAGAGAATGTGGCAGACCCATTGACTAAGCCACTGACACAAAAAGTGTTTGAGAAACATGTGGTAAGTCTGGGACTCTGGCTTGTACCAGATTGGACCTAAATGCAAGTGGGAGCTGTTAGACAGTTGTATGCCCTTAGCTCCAATCAGAATGATGTACATTATGAATTTATTGTAAATGAATAAAGTACATATTTGATTCATGTTCCTGTGGTGTGTTTCTGTGTAATACCCTTAAACTGGACACTTATGAGACTTGTGTTAGTTTAGAATGTTCACAGCCATTGGATAAGTCTGGGGAGATTTATCTGGCCAAGGCTGACACTAGTGTGCTACCAAATGTTGGGGTGGCATGTCTCAGCCACCAGGGTGAGACCCAAGGCACATGCAGTGTAGGATTGATTGAGTTTCTGAACCGGACCAGATTTCCAGTATTGCCATGGACCTTGGAGATCGATGGGCAAAACTAGAAAGTTACACCTGACCCCTAAACTTGATTATGATATTGCACTAGGTGTCAGATCAGGCTGTCTTTGATATGCCAATCAGTGAGATCCTTAGCAGGGGTCAAAACCTGGGTGTGTTGGGACAGTCTGAGAATTCATCTGAGTGGGTGATCATAGTGACAGGATCAACCCCTTTGTCGGACAAAGGTAATGATCGGGGATGCACTCTCTCTGATGGAAATCAAAACTGCCAGTAGCCGATTTCAACCGTTGAGATTTGTTTTGCAAAATATATTTTATATGAGATATAAAAGTATATATATTATGGTTTCCAAACATTTGCAAAAGGTTTTAATTCCCGGGATCCATGTGAGTAGAGAGTGCAACACAGTTCCTTGAAACTGAGGGAGAGGTCATTTCTTGTCGGGCAGTGTTTGATCATTATGGGTTGAGAGGTTAAGTGTAAGACCATTGAGGGTAACACCTGATAAGCTAATCTTGGATCTGCCCATAGTCCCTGGGTGTTACAAGGTCACTTGGCCCAGGGACCACTTAGGGTAAGTGTTGGGCCCATAGAGCCCATGTGATGGGTTTCAGGGGGTGAACTGTCCATAACAGTGTATTCGGCCAGGCCTTGTAACAAAGGCTGGGCTGAACCCATGTGGCTGATGTCTAGATCAATGTTTGGGCCCCACGCCTTATAAGGAAGCCCAATTGGGCAGCAGTTTGGAAGGCTAAGTAAGCACATAACCTTAATGAGTCTAAAGCCCATTTCGAACTGGGTTGATTTGATCAGTTAAATAAGGGGCGAATTTTGAGATTAGATTAGCAGAGAAAATTGAGTCTTAACCCTATCCACTCAGAGAGTCTAGATCTTAATGTGATTCAGTTCTAAAAACCTCCTAATGAGATTAGGAGTAGGTTGATCTAATCTACAGATAAGATAAGGGTATACCCTTATCACTTAAAGGGAAGTCTGATCCAAATATGATTTGGATCAGCAACTCCTAATGGGATTAGGAGTTGATCCCTTTAATGTTATAAAAGGAGGAGGGGGTGGCAGCCTTTAGACACACAACAAAATCATCATATGTCCTCAGAGCTGAAATCACAGAAGAGAGAATTCAGCACATCTACGAAAATTCTCTCTTGTCGCCTCCTTCCTACCGCCCCCACACCTGCCAGTTCGATCTCTATTTTAGTAGGAGAAATCAAGATTTGATCTTGATATCAGTTCCTTGTGAAGGGACTGATAGAAAGTTGTCCTCACGTGCCATCCTGCTAATTCTTGCGATGGATTAGGTTCTTGGAAAGAACACTACTGATTCTGCTCCATCCTGCACTGCACCATCTTCAGTGGGAGCAGTTTTTGGATCCTTCCTTGTAAGTGAACACCTTCATTGGGGGCTATTTTTTCTCCGTATCAGGTATATCCCTCTCCCTCTGCTTTTGTTCAGATCTGATTCGGTTCATGGTTCAAGATTGATCATTGAAAAATATGATTTTTCTAAAATAGGGAATACGATTCCTAGTAGGATGGAGAGAAATTTTTTAAAATTCGCCCATTCTATTTTGCAAGATTCGGGCGCCCATACGAAGGATATATTATCCCTTCAACCTGTGCCTGATTAATAAACCCATTAAGCTGGCTCTCCAGTTTTTGCCAGGAGGAGATGGAGTGCAATGGGAGGAGTACCAAGTCAGAGCTACTCCTTTAAGAGTCTCAACGAATGCTTTGCACATCAAGTCTTCGGACGAGCCATGTAGCATCATCTGGGCTTTGAAGGCTTTGATGTGGTCACTAGGGTCCATGGATCCATTGTACCTCTCAAGCTACGGTGCTCGCCATCCAGCTGGGGGAGATCGTCCACAATGTCCTATGTGAAGGGTATCTCCTGGGCGGGCTGTTTGTTCAGCTCTATGGGTTGGATCATGGGTGGGGCTGCTCTCCTTTGAGCTTAGTTGTGCTCTAACTCTGTCAGGCATTGTAGGAGTCCTCTGATTTCTACATCCTTGTTGTTTGGGGGCACAACAGGCATTTCCCTTTCTTTCTTGGGCGGTTCTAGGCGATCTTTGACTGAATTGGACTCAACAACAGAGACCGATTGATGTTGCATCCGACCACCGAATCTTTCTTTTGCCAAAACCCAAGTAGATTGGTATGTCTTGCTATGATCATCACGTTCACGGGACCAGGCTGAGGAGCCCGATCTTCTTGATGCCTGTCTTTCTTCCTCGAACCGCACCTTACCCTAGTCCGACCAGCACCTTTTGGGGTCCTTAGGGGGAGGATTAGCCATAGTAAGTGTAGGGGCAAAATGAGGGAAGGTCTGTGTAGGTTGTGTCGCGGAGCCTAGTGTCTGCATCATGACCAAGATCTGGTTGACCTTCTATTGCATCACCTGAAATTGGGCATGATTGATTGCAACTTGAGGCTGAGGTTGCTACTGAGACTCATGCGGTGGAGGACTATGGTGAGAGCGGGATCCCCGAGATGGGGATCGGCCTGTTGAGCATTCAGATGTGTTTCTTGGTATCATTCTTTATTGCACGGTAAGAAGAGAACTTTGGAAGGACTATTTGTGTGTTTCCCATAGATGGCGCCAATCTGATGCTGCTCGATTCAAGGTAGTTCTTGATCCGAGGTTGCAGTCAAATAATCCTGCCAACTGGGGCAGAGCTGAGGTGGAAGGATGAAGCCACTCTCAAAGATCTAAAATCAAGAAAATAGTTAGAGGCCCGAGGAGTTATCCTCGGATAGGTACTTTGACGCTCAATTCAGTCGAGAATAATGGTCGGTTGGGCCGAGCAGTTAGAGAACAGTGCTGGTCCAAGAAGAGTAATAATATGGAAGTCCAAGTTTGGATCCCTTACCTTGAGTGGGAGGTACCTTTTTATAGTCGAAGATTCGTATCCTGGTCGGATGAGGATTCTAGAGTTGTTGGGATGAGGTTGTCCGCCGAGGTCTTCAGGATAAGTCCTAATCTCCAACAGAGTTGTCCCCATGTGTATGACGATCCTGTCTTGGTCACGCTTATCCACATGATGTGGTGCTGACATGATTGATGAGATATGATAGGCCATGGAGGTGACACGACACTGACGTGACCGATGAGATAAGGTGGTCATGGAGGCGACACGACGCTGCCTTTTTTTCAAAGACCCTAACACAATCTGATGCCAACAGTTGTAGTGATTTCTTTTCCCATCAGTACTATGTTGAGACAATCTTCCCCCGCCTCAACTATTCTACAGATCCTCCTGTGCAAATTGTTCTTGCCAAGGAGGTTCATAGTGAGGTTTCGAAATTCAGACATATTTATAGGGGAACACCACGTCGCCACCTCCTGACAACAGGATGAAGTACCTTTGTGAACCAAAAGAAGCTCATGGCAAGGGATTCAATCGTGTTCCTAAGAGCAAAGAATGGTGAGCTCCGTGTTGGAATCCAAAGGGAAAAAAGAGGTATTGGCAGCGGACCAAAATCCCCATTTGAATGGAATCCAGCTACTATAAACTGTGTCTCGCCATGTGAGGGGGTTTTTTGTCTTCTCAAGGGAAGATGAAAACAAACTAACGAGAAATGTCAACAGTGGGAACTCAAGTTCTGGTTTGGGTTTGAGAATATTGGGGAGGAGTGAGGGCTGAATCTATCATTGGTAACCCTTTGAGGTCATTTACTACCCAAGAGCAAGCACTCCAAAGTTCTGTGTGAAGACCTTAGTTGTAAAGGCAACAATGTGGATCCAATAGTGTCTAGGAATGAGGTTCAAGATGGCATTTGAGACTAAAGATTATTCATGGATAAGCTGGTCCATGGGGACTGTATCTTCTGTTCAGGTTGTTGATCCTATTGATTGACCTAATTCACCTTAGAGGCTACTTTAGGTATACTGTTACCAATTATATTGTCATTTAAACTTGATGAGGGTAGATTTGGCCCTCCACTAACATCATGACACGTGGCATCTCAAAACAGATGGATGACACCATGGCACCACGTAGGTGATGACTTACCTTATCCAAAATGATGGAGACCTACATCTAGAGACCTACTGGAGACCTGGAGACCTACCTCCAGAGACACATGGCATCCATGTAACACCTCGATATTGAGTAAGCAAATCCCCCCAGCAAGTTAGCTAGTAGCACCTCGCCTGTGGCCGACCTAAAGTACCTTGGCCTGGCCGACCTAAAGGACCTCCGCTTAAGGAGCGACCTCCTTTGGAGAATGGCCGAGCTAAGTAGGGTATAAGTGACAACCTACAAGGTGTGCTTGCCGACCTATTACACATATTTGTCATCAAGATCAAGTTCTCCAGAGTAATAACGCTCGACCGTTAGGCCGACCTACCCGCGCCAGCGTTATTCAGTTGAGCAGTAACGCCCGCGTAGATCACGTAACCAACGTAACAACTCAACTTTACGGAAATGACTCTGCGAGAAGATGGGACCCATTACAGGAGGTCTCTAATCCCTCACACCTATATAAAAGCACCATTTTCCTGAGAGAAGTTATGTGCGATTACAAGCTCTCAAGCTTTCTCACTTTCTAAAATACTTTCAAAACACTCTCTGACTTAAGCATTGGAGTGCCCTCCCCAGGTAAAGACACATGGGCACTCTAACTCTATCTCTCTTGTAGAACAAAAACAACTTGGCCATCTCCAGCTCGGCCCAATACAGTTCGACTAATATTGTTTTCCTATAGGTCTCTCAGAAAATTACACAGCTCTCTGTTATATATCTCGGTCATCTCCAGCTCGGCCCAGACAAGGGAACCATCCAAATCAACTTCTGAGTCATCAGCCAACAGGGGAGCTTCCAAATTGTGCATCATCAATTGGTGTCATTTGTGGGAAACCAACACAAAAGCTAAGTTCTCACCCGTTCTTTGAGCCTCAAGTAATGGCATCCTCAAGCAAAAAACAACAACGCCTGAATCAAAGGAATCCCCCAGGGGCAGAATCAAAATGATTAGCCCACACAAGTTCTCACAGTTTTGCCCAAACAGAATCTCCCTAACTGTGAGACCACCCCCATAGGTCGAGCCCTACATGCTCTTTGCGAGAGTTGATGGCCAAAAGAATGTGAGGCCACCTCTACAGGTTGAGCCCTCTGTGGTTCCTAGGTGAGTTGATAGCCAACAAACTGTGAGGCCACTCCGTAGGTCGAGCCCTCCATAATCTGTGTGGGAGTTGATGGCCAGTAGGTTGTGGAGCCGCCCTCGTAGGTCAACCCTACCAAGCTAACGACGTGTTTGTAGTCTGAGGTGCTAAGAGAATACTTGATTGTTAAAATTTTGATGACTTGATGAAGACTCACTTTGGCGACCTGAACGAGCAATCCCGGGCGAGCCTCATCTGCCTTGTTCGCGAGGTCTCTCCTCCAAGTCGAGCCCTTTGCGGCTCCTGCCGGAATCAACAGCCAATGGACTACAGTCACTCTTATGGGTCAAGCCTCTCATGGTTCCCATGCGAATTGGCAACCCGCAATTAGTAGAGTTGCCTCCGCAGATTGAGCTCCCTATGGCTTATCATAGGAGTAGACGACCAACACCTCCAGGGATTGACGTAGTACAACTGTGGCACTGACTTTCTATTCAAATGCCAAAGCGACACATGTATCACAAGGGGAAGCCAAACTTTCAACATCAAAACCTCCTAAGTTGACCTCAAATGTCTTTGTAATAGGTAGGCCGACCTATGCAGCTCGGCCCCATCTATCCAGCTCAACATCATTTTGACAGTCGAAATTATAACTGCTTTGTCAACCTAGGCCGATACTTATGAGCTTATCAAACAAGTAACTCCAAGCCAAAGGACCTACAATAAGCTACACCCTTCACCAAGCTGACCTCAGCTCGGGACGGGGGGCAATTGATGAGGGCAGATTTGGCCCTCCACTGACATCATGACACGTGGCATCTCAAAACAGTTGGATGACACCTTGTCACCACATAGGCACTGACTTGCCTTAGCCAAAATGATGGAGACCTACCTCTAGATACCTATTGGAGACCTAGAGACCTACCTCCAGAGACCTACTAGAGACCCGGAGACCTACCTCTAGAGATTTACTAGAAACTTGGAGACTTACGTCTAGAGACCTATTGGAGACCTGGCGACCTACCTCCAGATATCTACTAGAGACCTACCATTGCCGACCTGGTGGCCTACCTTCATAGACCTATTGGATGCCTGGAGACCTACCTCCAAAGACACATGGCATCCAAGTAACACCTCGACATTGAGTAAGCAGATCACCCCAACAGATCGGCTAGTAGCACCTCGCCTATGACCAACCTAAAGTACCTCAGCCTGGCTACTAGAGACCTACCTTCGCCAACCTGGTGGCCTACCTTCATAGACCTATTGGATGCCTGGAGACCTACCTCCAGAGACACATGGCGTCCAAGTAACACCTCGACATTGAGTAAGCAGATCACCCCAACAGATCGGCTAGTAGCACCTCACCTATGACCAACCTAAAGTACCTCAGCCTGGCCGACCTAAAGAACCTCTGCTTCAGGAGTGACCTCCTTTGGAGATTGGCCAAGATAAGTAGGGTATAAGTGATGACCTACAAGGCTTGCTCGACAACCTATTACATAGATATGTTATCAAGATCAAGTTCTTCAAAGTAATAACGCTCAACTGTTAGGCTGACCTACCCACTCCGGAGTTAATACGGTGAGTCGTAATGCCCGCGCAGATCACGTAACCAACATAATAACTCAGCTAACTATACAGAAATGACTCTATGAGAAGATGGGACATGTTATAGGAGGTCTCTAATCCCTTACACTTATATAAAGGCACCGTTTTCCTAAGAGAAGGTATGTGCGATTTCAATCTCTCAAGCTCTCTCACTTTCTAAAATACTTTCAAAACAGTCTCTGACTTAAGCATCGGATTGCCCTCTCCGAGTAAAGACACATGGGCACTCTAACTCTGTCTCTCTTGTAGAACAAAATAGCTCAGCCATCTCCAGCTCAACTAATATTGTTTCCCGACAGGTCTCTCAGAAAATTATACAACTCTCTGTTATATAGCTCGGCAATCTCTAGCTCGGCCCAAACAAGGGAACCATCCAAATCAGCTTTTGATTCATCAGCCAGGAGAGGAGCTACCAAATCACACATCCTCAATTGGTGTCGTTTGTGGGAAACCAACACAAAAGCTAAGTTCTGTGTGAAATGTCAACGGTGAGAACTCGTTCTGGTTTGGGTTTGAGAATATTGGGGAGGAGTGAGGGCTGAATCTATCATTGGTAACCCTTTGAGGTCATTTACTACCCAAGAGCAAGCACTCCAAAGTTCTGTGTGAAGGCCTTAGTTGTAAAGGCAACAATGTGGATCCAATAGTGTCTAGGAATGAGGTTCAAGATGGCATTTGAGACTAAAGATTATTCACGGATAAGCTGGTCCTATTGATTGACCTAATTCACCTTAGAGGCTACTTCAGGTATATTGTTGCCAATTATATTGTCATTTAAACTTGATGAGGGTAGATTTGGCCCTCCACTAACATCATGACATGTGGCATCTCAAAATAGATGGATGACACCATGGCACCACATAGGCGATGACTTACCCTATCCAAAATGATGGAGACCTACATCTAGAGACCTACTGGATACCTGGAGACCTACCTCCAGAGACCTATTGGAGACCAACCTTCATTGACCTAGCGGCCTACCTATGGAGACCTACCTCCAGAGACACATGGCATCCATGTAACACCTCGATATTGAGTAAGCAAATCCCCCCAGCAAGTCAGCTATTAGCACCTTGCCTATGGCCAACCTAAAGTACCTTGGCCTGGCCGACCTAAAGGACCTCCGCTTAAGGAGCGACCTCCTTTGGAGAATGACCGAGCTAAGTAGGGTATAAGTGACAACCTACAAGGCGTGCTTGGCAACCTATTACACAGATTTGTTATCAAGATCAAGTTCTCTAGAGTAATAACACTCGACCGTTAGGCCGACCTACCCACGCCAGTGTTATTCACGTGAGCAGTAACGCCCGCGTAGATCACGTAACCAACGTAATAACTCAACTTTACGGAAATGACTCCACGAGAAGATGGGACCCATTACAGGAGGTCTCTAATCCCTCACACCTATATAAAAGCACCATTTTCCTGAGAGAAGTTATGTGCGATTACAAGCTCTCAAGCTTTCTCACTTTCTAAAATACTTTCAAAACACTCTCTGACTTAAGCATTGGAGTGCCCTCCCCAGGTAAAGACACATGGGCACTCTAACTCTATCTCTCTTGTAGAACAAAAACAGCTTGGCCATCTCCAGCTCGGCCCAATACAGTTCGACTAATATTGTTTTCCTATAGGTCTCTCAGAAAATTACACAGCTCTCTGTTATATATCTCGGTCATCTCCAGCTCGGCCCAGACAAGGGAACCATCCAAATCAACTTCTGAGTCATCAGCCAGCAGGGGAGCTTCCAAATTGTGCATCATCAATTGGTGTCGTTTGTGGGAAACCAACACAAAAGCTAAGTTCTCACCCGTTCTTTGAGCCTCAAGCAAAAAATAACAATGCCTGGATCAAAGGAATCCCCTAGGGGGGCAGAATCAAAATGATTAGCCCATACAAGTTCTCGCAGTTTTGCCCAAACAGAATCTCCCTAACTGTGAGACCGCCCCCATAGGTCGAACCCTACATGCTCTTTGCAAGAGTTGATGGCCAAAAGAATGTGAGGCCACCTCTACAAGTTGAGCCCTCTGTGGTTCCTAGGGGAGTTGATCGCCAACAAATTGTGAGACCACTTCGTAGGTAGAGCCCTCCATAGTCTGTGTGGGAGTTGATGGCCAGTAGGTTGTGGAGCCGCCCTCGTAGGTCAACCCTACCAAGCTAACGACGTGTCTGTAGTCTGAGGTGCTAAGAGAATACTAGATTGTTAAAATTTCGATGACCTGACGAAGACTCACTTTGGCGACCTGAACGATCAATCCCGGACGAGCCTCATTTGCCTTGTTCGCGAGGTCTCTCCTCCAAGTTGAGCCCTTTGCGGCTCCCGCAGGAGTCAACAACCAATGGACTATAGTCGCCCTTATGGGTCAAGCCTTTTATGGTTCCCATGCGAATTGGCAACCCGCAATTAGTAGAGTTGCCTCCGTAGATTGAGCTCCCTATGGCTTATCATAGGAGTAGACGACCAACACCTTCGGGGACTAACGTAGTACAACTATGGCACTGACTTTCTATTCAAATGCCAAAGCGACACATGTATCACAAGGGGAAGCCAAACTTTCAACATCAAAACCTCCTAAGTTGACCTCAAAATGTCTTTGTAACAAGTAGGCCGACCTATGCAACTCGGCCCCCATCTATCCAGCTCGGCATCATTTTGACAGTCGAAATTATAACTGTTTTGTCGACCTGGGCCGATACTTATGAGCCTATCAAACTAGTAACTCCAAGCCAAAGGACCTACAATAAGCTACACCCTTCACCAAGCTGACCTCAGCTCGGGACGGGGGGCAATTGATGAGGGCAGATTTGGCCCTCCATTGACATCATGATATGTGGCATCTCAAAACAATTGGGTGACACCTTGGCACCACATAGGCACTGACTTGCCTTAGCCAAAATGATGGAGACCTACCTCTAGATACCTATTGGAAACCTAGAGACCTACCTCCAGAGACCTACTAGAGACCTGGAGACCTACCTCTAGAGATTTACTAGAAACTTGGAGACTTATGTCCAGAGACCTATTGGAGACATGGCGACCTACCTCCAAAGATCTACTAGAGACCTACCTTTGCCGACCTAGTGGCATACCTTCATAGACCTATTGGATACCTGGAGACCTACCTCCAGAGACACATGGCATCCAAGTAACACCTTGACATTGAGTAAGCAGATCACCCCAACAGATCGGCTAGTAGCACCTCGCCTATGGCCGACCTAAAGTACCTCAGCCTGGCCGACCTAAAGAACCTCTGCTTAAGGTGTGACCTCCTTTGGAGATTGGCCAAGATAAGTAGGGTATAAGTGATGACCTACAAGGCATGCTCGACAACCTATTACATAGATATGTTATCAAGATCAAGTTCTTCAAAGTAATTACACTCGACCATTAGGCTGACCTACCCACGCCAGAGTTATTACGGCGAGTTGTAATGCCCGCGCAGATCAAGCAACCAACATAATAACTCAGCTAACTATACAGAAACGACTCTATGAGAAGATGAGACATGTTACAGGAGGTCTGTAATCCCTCACACTTATATAAAGGCACCATTTTCCTAAGAGAAGGTATGTGCGATTACAATCTCTCAAGCTCTCTCACTTTCTAAAATACTTTCAAAATAGTCTCTGACTTAAGCATCGGAGTGCCCTCTCCAAGTAAAGACACATGGGCACTCTAACTCTGTCTCTCTTGTAGAACAAAATAGCTCAGCCATCTCCAACTCAACTAATATTGTTTCCCTACAGGTCTCTCAGAAAATTATACAGCTCTCTGTTATATAGCTCGGCCATCTCTAGCTCGGCCCAAACAAGGGAACCATCCAAATCAGCTTCTGACTCATCAGCCAGGAGGGGAGCTGCCAGATCGCGCATCATCAAAACTAATTGTGCATTTTCTCTGATTTTTCTTTCTATTAACTTTGGACTATTGCCATCTGTTATTTTTTCAAGGATAGTGACATTTACTTTTTATTATTAATTAAAAAAATTAGAAAATAGCAGTTGTTTTACACCTCAATCGGTTTAGTATCAAGGTAGAAGACAAGGCAAAGTGTCTTTTTTAAGGGTAGTTTTGACATTTTCAAAAATTTTAAGTTGCGCATGTCATCATGTGGTCAAATAACTGACAGTCGGTTAGTGGTAGGGACCAACTTGACACTTTTTGAAAGTTTGGGTACTACAGTGACACATTTGAAAGTTCAAGTACTAACTTGACATTATCCCCAAAGTTTAGGGTACTAAAGTGCAATTTTTCCATTTCTTATTTGTTCTATTTTTATGGTTTCATTCAATGTTTTTAACCCATTATTGGCTCAGCCGGTCAAACCGTTTGGACCATCACCTAGCCAGGATTTTGAGTATGGTTCAGTCAAGACCCATTAGATGGTCAACAACTGTTGACTTGGTCAAGAACCGTTTGACTCATCTGGTTTGACCGTTGGCCCATTCGACCCAATGACCAGGTCGCAGGTTGTACATTCAATATATGCAAATTTTTGGAGGCCATAACTTTGCACTACAATGTTCGACTGGGGTAATTTTTTGAGACCTATGCACCCCAAGGGTCGTAGGCGCCTTGCCCCACTATTTTCGTGAAACAAAAACCCCTTTTTTTGCCTCAAATTGAAACTTTTAATATTTTTTTATAAATAAAAAAACTAAAAACTGAATTACAAACATATATTAAATATAAAATAATACATATAACATATCTAAAACATACACTAAGTACAAAATGTAATATAAGATAATGCATATAACATATCTAAAACATATTAAAAACTGACATGGCACGATCTGAATTGTTTGGACCAGTCTGTCGAACCAATGACCCGCAACCCGAAGGCAAAAGCGGTTTGATCTCCGGATCAGTTTTTAAAACATTGACTTCATTTCATAAAGCTACACAACTGCACTAGGAAGAACTGGGATTTGCTCCTTGCTCTTCACAGAATGCAGTTAAAACCAACTTCACAGCATGTTGCAGCTTTCCATTGATATTATCTTCCCATAAATCACAACATACAAATAGAAATATGAAAGATATTTCCAATGTGTTCAGATTTCTCCACGAGGGGTAGTTTATTCCGATAACCCATAACCCAGCCAGAGACCCTATCAACTGTTATGTCTTAAAAAATTTTGCACAAATCAGATTTTTATTCAATCCGCCCTTCCCAAGATCCAGACAACCGGAATCAACATTGGTTAGCGGTCCTTTAGGAAGCTGGCATGAAATTCAAAGTTAGAACATCCCTTTCCCCATGAAATTGTTGGAATAAAAGTAATTAGAATTCAAATACTTGCAATTTAGGACCAATACCATGCCCAATTCCAATTATACTTCAAAAATAGATGTCAAATGCAGCCTTAAACTTTAAACAAATGGAAAAAGATTGAATTTATTCCAACTTTACAATATTTTCAAGATCATTTACCTGTATATTTATATACTGTTGAATTTCCATGGGCTAGGTTCGGAGTTAGGCCCAATTCGTAGGGGTCCTAAATCTATAGGCCTGAGTTAAACCCGGTGCTTGTGGGCCTAAACGTTACCATTCCGTAAGAAGTTATGCCCCCTAGCTTCATATGGTACGGATAATTAGAAACTCTGCCACAGGCTTAGAGCGATCCAAGGGCAACCCAAGATGTCCAGCTAGAGAGAGAGAGGAGTATGACATAATGACACTTAGATAGCACTTTATATAAATACAATCTGTAATTACAAGTTTATACACATTATATGCTATATTTCTAACATCTAAGAGCTTATTGTCCTAGACTTGGGTCCTGTCTACTGTCTGACCTGAACTAGGATTTGTTTGGGCTACCTGAAGCTTCAACTCAAGCCCAATTTGGGTCAGGCCCTACCATTATCCCACAGGCCTAACATATCAAATCGAACATGTGCAAAGGTTGAGATTGGACTAGCTAGAGTCCGAAGACTCCGAAATGAGTCACGACACTAGATTGTTTCACTCAAATACAAAATGCTGTACATTAGATAGAGTAATAGAGATGCTTCCTGTAATTAAAAGACTACAACACCACCACGACAGTACTTGATGCATTGGTCAATAGAACTACTCACTAGTGGCAAAAGACATAGATGGACCATATTACACATCTCTCTCTCCCCCATGTCTATCTATATAGTAGTCTTCTCCCAATGGGAAAAAATGTTAATTGTTGCATCTGAACATCTGAACACAGGAGCAAGCTTTCTAAACAGATCAGTTTGGTCTCATCTATGGAGTATGGACCACCAATCGGAGTAGTCCAGTGGATAGGGACAGCTTGGATTGTCTAAACTTGACATCCTCATCTGGTGTTAGTTCTTAGTTCTAATCAGCGAAATATACTATAGCTAGGTAGCCGCTTCTCAAGTAATGCTAGCCGTAAAAATTCATTAGGAGAGAAACATTTCGCTATCACTATAAATGTTGTACTATCTAGCTTTTTCAGACCACTGGTGGAAGATTCGAGCTGTCCAAATACAAATTAAACCCCAGCTGTATAAGATTCAATTGACACAAAAATCAGATTGACTTTATGCCTCTATCCTTTAAAATAAATACACCTTTCTCAAGAGACAATTGTAGTCCTTACCATTCAAGAACAATTTCATCTTATGGCCTAATGTTAATTACTATCTCGAGTACATGCCCAAATAAACGAGTGATGATGAGATTTGTGGAGGCAGCTGAGTTAAAAAAAATTTCTAGTTGAGTTTAAATGTGTTACATCAAAAGAGGTTGCTGTGCATGGTGAATAGCTGAAGCCCTACTAGTACGTACTGGCCACATGAGATGAGAGAGAAACCCAGAATGGATACTTCCATTCTCTGTTCATCATGTGTTCAATGTTCTGCCACGTCGATCTGGGTCAAGAGTCAAGAGATGCGCCAATCTTCCATATTAAAACCCAATAAGAAAAAATGGTGATGAGCTGTTGTCAAGCGTGACTTACGTAGCTTTATGTCCATGACCCACGGAGCAAATGTGTCAAGTTGTGGCCAGTGCCAGTGGTGGTCTAATTAGGGACCAAAGAGGATGGATGCATGGTCTAACAGATTAGCCGTCCAAAGCTACAATGTACCATGCAATTAATAATTCATACATCCAAACAATACTGGGGGAGAAGTCTACATGTTTGGGTTGGCGATTGCCCAATTCCAATCTTGACCTTATCTTTGCATAATTTCCGGAGGAATTCCAAGGTAAAATTGGCAGTTGCAACCAAGGTTCAAAATATCAATATGTCCGATACGTTGGTAGAGACATATCGGGTGATATCGATACTGTTTTTTCTTTTAGTTTTTTTTTCAAAATCAGTTTAGTTGGTCAGTTTAGAGTTTTCCCACCCCCTGAACCAATCAGAACCCCGATACATCCACTGTAAAGGTATATCGAAAAGGCCATGAAATAATACATATCAACCGATACAATCCGACATATATAAATACTTTAAACCTCGATTGCAACAAAAAATACCCCGACCCACAGAAGGGGAGGGCAGAGGGGGTGATGTGTAATTAATTAATTTCATTTCCTAGGATACCTACACGAGTTGGACTAGCTAACTAGCTTCTTATTAATCTCAATATATGGATACCGTTGGTGCATGAATGCAAAAATCATGATTGATTCAGGCAGTAGTCAAGGCCTCAAGGGTGATATTTGCTCATAAGCAGACATCAATGCCAAATTAACATCATATCTAACTATATATTGACCAAAACTAATATGCACCAACTTTACATATACCGCCTTATGAGTAGGAAAGCTGATACAACATAGAAGCAACAATTTAATTACCAAAAGCAAAGTAATTGTTGTAAGAAAATGACATTCCTTCTAATTTTCCATGTCAATTTTCAAACAGAGGGTGAATATTCTCAATTCAAGTGTTGCAACAACCGGGTATTTCTCAACTACTGAAGTTTCTTTTCCAAGCTAAAAAATCAAACACTAATGAAACTTTAGGCTGTGTTTGGCTG
Organism: Nelumbo lutea; assembly: GCF_056320005.1. NCBI lineage: Eukaryota > Viridiplantae > Streptophyta > Magnoliopsida > Proteales > Nelumbonaceae > Nelumbo > Nelumbo lutea. The sequence continues at coordinate 215,188,242 of NC_142684.1, forward strand.
CAGTGCAAATTTATTTGCATTAGTACAAATGTAAAAAATATATATAAATTCTTGCTTAATTTTGTTTTGGTTTTTACTTTATTCTGCATTATGTCTTAATTTACTTCATTTACACTGCAATCAAACAAAATTAATTATCTAAATTGTGTCATCTTCAGTGGATGGAGGATTTGGTACTCTCTTTGGGCGTGAACACCTACATTCTTGTGTGGATTCCGTATCAGGTATATCCCTCCCTTATTTTGGTTTCAGATTTGGTCCGGTTTGGTTATAAGAGCGAACCTTGAAAATGCAGTTTTTTAAATTGGGAATAGGATTCCCGGATGGGAGTAAAAAAAATTTTGAAAATTCGCCCAACCTTCCTACAGGGTTCAACCATCCATATGATGGATCTCCCATTCCTTCAGTGGTATCAGAGCCAGGTTCAAGTCTTGAACCAAATTAGGACAGATCTGAATATACGCAAATGGGCAGAAAGCGTTCTACCTGATTTGCGCAATTAGCATTTTTTCTAAAAATTGGTTCCTAGATTATGGGCAGATGATATGGAAAATAAATCTTTATTATTCCCTGAAATTTATAGAATTGTTCTGTGAATTTTTCTTGAATTTTTGGGTTGCACAAGTGATGGAGATCGAATCTTTGTGGTGCCAAGATTGGCACACTGCGATTTCTATTCTATTCAATTCTGGTCTATAAATAATTTCTTTTAGACAAATTGTAGAGGATTTTGATGTGATGTAATAATAGAAAAATTAGGTTTTTCTATTTTATTTCCATCTGGAGATCGTTGGAGAGTGCAACAGAGGAGAAGAAATTTTCGCAGAAACAAGTTTTGCGATCTGCGATTTTGCAGATATCGATTATACAATCTATGATTAACTGTTCTTTGCAGGTTTGCAGGATATCCAAGAAAATCACAATGCAACCCTCTAATATTAGTATCTTGATAATTTGATTATCTTGAATTATTTTTTTTTCAGATCATTATTCTTGAATTAAATCTTGAACTGAACACCAAAACTTGGGTCGATTTACACCAGATTTGGTCCAAATTAGTTGGACCGAACTGTTAGTTCGATGGTGTTTCTTTTTCTAACCCTAATTCGATTCAGGCTAAAGAGTCGATGGCCCACTTCAATCTTTAATTCAGCCCACCTCTGCAAAACCTAATTTTAATATTGTAATGACTGAATCAGCCCTAAATTAGCTACATGGGCCGAATTGCTTTTTGTAGTACAACGCATGTACCTAGATAATGTTATATGATAACATTATGGGCTCTGTTGGGATAATACTAATTTAATCTAATTAATTAAAGTTTTTACAGATATTTTAATTGATTGGATCAATTTATTTCATGCATGTGATGTATGGATGTGTGATATGCTACGTACATGGACCATAGGTACTTGGCCCATGATTATTTCAATAGTGGCTCTTATGCACACCATGGTTGAATGCACATCATTGCCATGGTGTCCATAAGATCATTGGATGATCTCCCTATTTTATGGGCCCCACATCAGCTTCCTCCCCAAGAGGAACCATGCAGAACCCTAGCTGTTTAGGATCTATTTAAATTTGGCTTTGAGAAAGTCAGTGGGAGCTACTTTGGTTTGACCTAAATAAAACTAGGGTGTAATATTCCATTCCCTTCACTAAAATATGAGTGCATGTGATAGGGAGATTCATATGATGAACTCTCTAAAGGCCTTCCATCATTAACATGAAGATGGGTCCTTCAGTAATGAGGAAATGCACCATAAAATTGGGCTATCCATTTGCTATTGGATTTGTTGGATTGTTTCATAAGATGATAGGGGCGCCATAGACCAATGTAGGAGTGGCCTATCCTATAATGGAATATTCTCTCACGGTACTTTGGTGTTCACGAATATGATGGGTAAGCACTCACTGGATAGAAATGTTTAACCTAAAATGGCAATGAACCTTGTCTAACAAAGGCCAAAGGGAAAGCTCATGAGATGAGTGGAAGTGATCCTTCATAGAAGGTGGTGGGGTTATGTAGCTGAAATAGTTGGTTCCGCTCACCCTATGTGATTTCCCACATTTCTAGAGACATAGTTTGCAGTCTCCATCACTGAGATAGGAGGAACATCTCAGAGATAAACAAAATGGAAATTGAACAAAGATTAAAATCCACATCTATGTAGATAACATGAATCAAATCAGGTTGTGGACTAATATTTGCTTTGCCTTTATTAGAAATGGCAAACGGACAATTCGCCAAACTGTTGGATGACAATAAGCTTAAAGGCCCAAATTACGTTGACTGGTATCGTAACCTTATGCTGGTCCTGACGTCCGAGAAATTTGACAAGGTTGATAAGAACCCTGCTTCGGATCGTCCGGGTGATAAGGCTTCTGAGGCCTACAGGAGGGAATATCAAGAATGGGAGGAGAAAAACTCTCTTGTCCGGTGTTATATCATAGCCTCCTTAGACAACCAGACACAACGACAATTCAATCAGATCGAAGTGTCCAAAGATATCTTGGATAGTCTAATGACAATGTAAGAGGAGTAGAATCGTTCTACTCATCAGAAGGTCCTAAAACAGTTTATAACCGCACAAATGTCCAAGAACCAACTAATTCATGACCATTGTCTTAAGATGATGGGGTACATCAATGAACTGGAGGCTCTTGGATCTAGGCGAGATCATGTCACCAAAGTTGATGTCATCCTGAATTCTTTACCTCCTTCCTTCAATTAGTTCATAATGAATTACAATATGAACAAACTAAATTTTAGCCTCTAGGAACTCAGCAATATGTTGTAGAGGGCCGAGGAATTGATAAAAAAGGATGAGCCCATTGTCATGCTTGTTGAAGGTGGCAAATTAGGCAAGAAGAAGAGGAAAACAAAGAAGAAACCTCAGAAGAAAATTGGCAAACCTAAAAGGTAGATGAAGGACAAGGCATCAAATGCTTGTCACTTCTGCAAATAGGCCGACCACTAGAAGAGGAACTATCCTCAGTACCTGGATACCAAGAAACAATGTAATTTCGAATCCTTTGTCATATAAACCAATATGTTGGTGACTTCTTCTTCCTGGTGTATTGACTTCGGGGCTTCTACTCATGCATGTAACACATTGCAGGCATTCAGGACAAGCGGAAGACTGAGTAATGGTGAAGTGATTCTTTACTTGGGGACTTCTACAAGCGTTGTAGCTACAGCCATAGGAACTATAGAATTGTATTTCAGAGAATGAACAATTACATTAAAAGATTGTCTTTATGTACCCAATTTGAGAAAAAATTTGATTTCTGTTTCAAAACTATGTGCGAATCGATATTCTGTTCTCTTTAATAATATGATTACTATCAAAAGAAATAACAAATTCCTCGCATATGGAGAACTTGAGAATGGTCTCTATGTTCTTCATCCTTCTTTGGAAACAAATATAATCGAAACTATGTTGGATAATAACCCCAAGAAAAGAACCCATGATACAGTTAATCCCATGTACCTGTGGCATTACCGACTTGGCCACATTAATATAGATCGTATCATAAGATTCGTAAAGGATGATCATTTGTATTTTCTAACTGTAGAAGATCTTCCAACCTGTGAACCTTGCCTTCAGGGTAAGATGACGAAACGACCATTTAACGGTAAGCCTGAAAGATCAACAGGCACACTTGACCTTATATATATTGATGTATGTGGTCCCCTGAATGTTAAGACATGTAACCAACACATTTATTTTATAACATTCACCGATGATCACTCTCGGTATGGTTACGTGTACCTACAGAGACACAAGTCTGAATCATTTGAAAAGTTCAAAAAGTTCAAGCAAGTTGTCGAAAAACAGTTGGAGAGACACATTAAGGCCCTTTGATCAGATCGAGGAGGCGAATATCTCTCTGACGAATTCAGGGACTACTTAAAGGAAAATGGGAAAGTATCACAACTAGCTCCTCCTGCTACACCACAATTAAACGGTGTATCAGGAAGGATGAACTAGACTTTATTGGATATGGTCCGACCACTTCTCGTACACTTGAAATTACCCACATCCTTTTGGGGTTACGCATTAGAGACTACGATATACGTATTAAACTATGTTTCAACCAAATCCATTCCAAAGACTCCCTATGAGCTTTAGTAAGACACTTGAAGATTTGGGGTTGCCCGGTATATGTTAAAAGAACAAGTGTTGGCAAATTAGAATCTAAGACCAGTCGTTGTCTATTTGTAGGTTACCCAAAAGGCTCTGTAGGGTATTTATTCTATCACCCAGGAGAACAAAATGTGTTTTATAGTCGAAATGTCCATTTCTTGGAGGAAGATTACATCCTGAACAATCATCATCAATAAGTTGTTCTTGATGAGGAGAGCTCAAGAGTAGTGGGAGATATCCCACAAGCTCCAGTTAATAACCAACCTAGGAGATCTATCCGGTAATTCAGGCCTCTAGTTCGTTACGACTATGACAAAAAAAGTTACTTGGTGGAAGCCACGACCAATGAGGAGGATCCCGTAACTTATACGTAAGCTATGTTGGACATAAATTCCTTGATGTGGGTAGATATCATGAGAGCTAAGATGGACTCAATGGAGACCAATGGAGTCTGGACTCTGATTGATCCGCCCCCTGGGTTAAAAGCAATTGGTTGCAAATGGATCTATAAGAGGAAGAATGGCCCCGATGGTAAGGTTGAGACTTATAAGGCTCGTCTTGTGGCGAAAGGGTACACTCATAAAGAAGGAATCGATTATGAGGAAACCTTTTTGCCCGTGGCCATGCTTAAATCCAATAGGATCCTGTTAGCTACATCAGCATACCATGACTACGAGATTTGGCAAATGGATGTCAGAACCGCGTTCCTAAATGAAAATCTTATTGAAGATATCTATATGCAGCAACCGCAAGGTTTCATAGTTGCAGGTCAGGAACACATGGTATGTAAACTTAATTGATCCATTTATGGACTTAAGCAAACTTCTAGGAGCTAGAACATCTGGTTTGACTCTATTGTCAAACATTTTGACTTTGAACAGAATCTGGATGAGCCCTGTGTTTACAGGAAGACCAGTGGGGATAAGGTTACGTTCTTGGTTTTGTATGTAGATGACATTCTATTCATTGGGAATGATGTAGGAATGCTGACTACGGTGAAAGTATGGCTTTCGCAACAATTCTCCATGAAAGATCTTGAAGATGCCTCTTATAACTTGGGACTTCGATTCTATAAAGATAGATCGAAGAGGAATATAGGATTATCCTAATCTACTTACATTAACAAGGTAGTCAAAAGATACAGTATGGAGAACTTCAAGAAAGGAAATGTTCCTTTCAGGCATGGAGTCATTCTCTCCATGGGTATGTCTCCCAAGGCACCTGATGAGATTGAGGGCATGAAGGAAGTTCCCTATGCCTCTGCCATAGGGAGCATCATGTATGTCATGTTGTGCACTCGGCAAGACATTGCTCAGGCCGTGAGTGTGGAAAGTAGATACCAATTTGACCCAAGACAAGAACATTGGACCATTGTGAAAAACATACTAAAATACCTTCGAATGACAAAAGAGTTTTGTCTGGTATTCGATGGTAATTCACTATAGATCCTTGGGTATACCGATGTTGATTTTCAGTTAGGCCTAGATGATAGAAAGTCTACATCTAAATACATCTTTACGGTGGGGTCTTGTGCAATTACCTGGAAAAGCAGCAAACAAGGGTCCACTACAGATTCCACAACCGAAACCGAGTACATTGCCGCAAGTGAAGCTGCCAAGGAAGCCGTATGGATGAAGAAGTTCATTCAGGAGTTAGGAGTAGTTCCATCCAGCACATCATCCATTCCATTGTTGTGTGACAACACTAGAGCCATTCCTCAGGCTAAGGAGCCATGAGCCCACTCGAAATCAAAGCACATCGAGAGAAAGTACCATGTACTACAGGAGATAGTTGGAAGAGGGGAAGTCCTGATTCAGAAGGTAGCATCAGTGAAAAATGTAGCAGACCATTGACTAAGCCACTAACACAGAAAGTGTTTGAGAAACACATGAAAAGTATGGGATTCCTGCTTATACCCGATTGAACCTAAGTGCAAGTGGGAGTTGTTAGACAGTGTATGCCCTTAGCACCAATCAGCATGATGTACATTATGACATTTATTGTAAATGAAAAAAGTACATATTTGATTCATGTTATTATGATGTGTTTCTGTGTAATACCCTTAAACTAGACACTTATGAAACTCATGTTAGTTTAGAATCTTCATAGCCGCTGGATAGATCTGGGGAGATTTATCCTGCCAAGGCTGAAGCTGATGTACCACCAAGTTGGTTGGGGTGGCTTATCTCAACTACTAGGATGAGACCTAAGGTACATGCAGTGTGGGTTTTCTTAAAACCCTGAACCAGACCAAAATTCTAGTATTTCCTTGGACCTTGGAGATAGATGGGCAAAACTGGAATGTTACACCAGACCCCTAGACTCGATTATGATACTGCACTAGATGTCGAATTGGATTGTCTTTGATATGCCAATCAGTGAGATCCTTAGAGGGGGTCAAAACCTGGGTATGTTGGGACAGTCCAAGAATTCATTTGAGTGGGTGATCATAGTGACAGGATCAGCCCATTTGTCAGACAAAGTGAATGATCGGGGATGCACTCTCTCTGATGGAAACCTAAACTGTCGGTGATTGATTTTAACCATTGAAATTTGTTTTGCAAAATATATATATATATATATATATATTATGGTTTCAAAATGTTTGCAAAAGTTTTTAATTCCCAGGATCCATATGAGTAGAGAGTGCAGCACTGCACCTTGCAGCCGAGGGAGAGGTCCTGTCTTGTCGGGCAGTGTTTGATCATTATGGGCTGAGAGGTTAAGTGTAAGACCATTGAGGATTATACCTGATGGGATAATCTTACATCTGCCCACAGTTCTTGGGTCTTCATAAGATGGCTGGACTCAAGGACCATTTAGTGTAAATGTTGGGCCTATTAAGAGCCCATAGTGATGGACTCAGGGGTTCACTGCATTCAGTAGTGAATTCAGCCAGGCCTTGTAATAGAGGCTAGGCTGAACACATATGGCAGATGTGTAGATCAATAATAGGGTCCCATGCCATACAAAGAGAGTCAAGCTAGTCAACATTAAAGAGGAAGTGAGCTTGAAAGCTTAATAGGCCTAAAAGCCCATTTGGAATTGGGTTAATTAGAATAATTAAATAAGGGCGGATCTGGGATTTGAATCAGTAGATAAGATAAGGGATTATCCTTATCCACTTAAAGAGTTTAGATCCAAATAAAGATTTGGATCAAAGGAACTCCTAATTTGATTAGTAAGGCTGATCTTTATCTGCAAATAAGATAAGGGATTATCCTTATCACTTAAAGAGTCTAGATCCAAATAAAAGATTTGAATTAGGAAACTCTTAATGGGATTAGGAAATTTTCTCTTTAAGACTATAAATAAGAGAGCAGGGCGAACTTCCAAAGACACATTCGCTGAATACAAAGAGAAGACAATACAGTTAGACTGCTTTTGCCTTCTTCTCTTTTTCTTCTTGCTCTTGCCGCCTCACCTTGTTCGATCTCCAGTTCTTGGATTGGATCAAGATTTGATCTTGATATTGTTTCTTGTCGGAAAAAATAATTTGGAAGTTGTGCCCATTGTTCCATTCGATTCTTGCTGAAGAATCACTAGTTCTTGGTGAAGAACTACTTGTTGATCATGCCTCACCCTAAGCTATGTCATCTTTAGTGGAGGGAGGATTTCGTACTCTCTTTGGGCATGAACACCTACGTTGGAAGGAGTATTCTTTCGTGGATTCCGTATCAGGTATGTCCCTCCCTTATATTGGTTTTAGATTTAGTTCGATTTGGTTACAAGAACGAACCTTGAAAATGCAGCTTTCTAAATTGGGAATAGGATTCCCGGATGAGAGTAAAGAAATTTTTGAAATTTCGCCCAACCTTTCTGTAGGGTTCGGCCATCCATATGATGAATCTCCCACCCCTTCATATTCAATCTTAACCTTAAATTGCCAAGATAGCTACTAAATAGGTTAACCAAAATTTTAGGAAAATAAATTTTAAAGAATAATGTGATTATGATTATTCACTTGTCTTTTATTAGGACTATGGCATATGGTAGAATACAATGAATTGGACCAAAAGCTATTAAGCTCAAACAATAATCTAATTCTGATAAGGAACTATTGCTTTTTCAAGACAATGATATTCCTTGATTAATACAATTGCATGCAGTCCTCTCTCTCTCTCCATGCAAACGATTTGGTTGGTTTGATTATTAGACTTTCAATGATTCCATCAACACTTCAAACTATATTTGTCTTTTATGCATTTTTCTTTAGAGCAGTTGAAGGGTGAATCAGAAACCAAATCTTTTCTAAAGTAAAATAAGGTGGCTAACATATTCTAAGTTCACATAACAGATCTCAAATTTCATGTATATACTTGTTTCCCCCAAATCCAAGTATCATAAAAGCAAATATAATTGAAAGCTCAATCAATCCTACTTTAACTTCCTTATTTAACAATCCAGCAAACCGCCCCCCCCCCCCCCCCCTTTTTAGGAACTAAATCTAGTGTTAAAAGGCAATTTTTGTATAGCAATGATAGCATGCCCTGAATTCAATTTTTTTCCATGTATAACCTGTTCCTTCCTTATTATTAATATAACACCTTGTGATTTCTCAATCAAAAAAATTCTTGAAACCTCCCTAGAAGTTCAGTAATTACAATCATCTCCCCTAAATTTTTTGATATATTGCAAGTATATCCCATATGATTTTTTTTTAATATTTTCGGTATTTGGTGCTATGCTCCATTAACAACTTCCCCCTGAACCTTTTTTCCCCAAAGTGCTGGTTGTGGGACTTAACTCCATGTCAATACTGGAACAAACCAACTAACAGACTAACGAGCCAATCCTCGATTGGTGCATAACAAGATGCACGAAAATGTTCAAAACACCCATACAATTACTTCGACCAAAATGTTTATATTTCAAATTTTCTCTTCATATCACTTGCTACCCCAAATCCTTCCAATATCTTTTTCGAAATTAATTTTTTTCCAAATTTATCCTTCATATCAATTTCTCATGAGGTAAAACTCCAACTTCATAAAATTTGTATTTTATTTATTTTTGAGAAATTGTCTAAATCTCATCATGACTTTCCAACATTTCTCTTAAACTCACCATAACTTTTCAAAGAGGACTAATGTGTATTAATAAATTACCATTTTACCCTTTATTACATTCAACCCATTATTCAATATTCAAAAAAAACGCCCCTATTTTCATCAAATTCAAAACTGTGCGGGAAAATAAATTCTCCGTCACGTATTCATGTTATTTTTCTCTATCAAAACTTTTCCCGATAGAGACATTCCTTGAGAGAAATATTACACCATCCCAGTTCGTATCGCGTACCTCCAGGTTTTTTGTTGAACATTCCAATGAACAAGCAACGTGTCTGTTATTTTTAGCTTTCCCTCATCATTTAATCATCCCTCCATACCCCCAAACTCGCTAGATGGGAATCGCAGTCACTTAATCCCTTTTCTTCGCTCTATTTCTCCAAATGCGCAACCAGTAACAGAGATGATGAGGAAGACGACGAAGGCGGTGGCCAAAATGGGATAGACCACTGCCTTTGTCATCTTCCCCGCGAGTTCTTGCGCACCTGCAACTCTGATGTACTGTATATTTGGTAACTAAAAAAAATAAGGCTGACATTGACTCGGCAAGGGATAGTTTGGTCATAAAAAAATTATTTATGCCTGTTTGGACAAGTTTTATCAATGTAAACTAACAGTTCTCTAATGAAGGGTGAGTTTTGGAAAATAAAAATTTATCAATATGAGGTTTTTTGGACGTTTTGAAAAGTTATAATGAGTTTAAGGGGCGTTTTTTTAAATTTTGAGAGGAGGGAAAGTTGGTCAATGGGATTTTAGTTTCAAAAATCCTATGTTTCTTTTTTAAATTTATGTAAGGACCGGAGAAAGTTTATTTTCCTAGGTACCACCTACCCAAGTATGTGATAACCATCTCCTAGGCAAGTAAATAACTTTCCCACCTAAGGGGAAAATTGTCAAAACTTGAATGAAACAAAAATGTCTCTTTTAATAATGGATTTTTATGATTAAAATGGCCATTGCCTTATTTACATGAAAAATAAAATAACATGAGTAAATGCACTTATCCGAGTAAGTGTTTCCTAAGAAATAAAAACTTACCCGAATAAGTGTATTTATCCAAATAAATAACTTACTAAAAAACAAATAGGCTGAAAAGTTATAGTAAATTTTAAACAATTTTACTTTATTTTTTGTTTTATAGAAACTGACTTCAATATTAACTTTTTGTAAAAGGACTTGCACTGTATTAAAAAGTTTTTAAGGGGACGTGATGGCAATTACCAAGTTTGAAGACTCAGCAATTTACCCAAAAAAAAAAGGGTAGGAGGTTGTTGGGTATGTTGGATGCTAACTTTTCCGTTTAATGAAAGTGTGTCTCTTTGTCGTTAGGAGAAAATAGTCAAGTATGAAATGAATAAAAGAAGGGAGGTTGTTGTTAGATATCGGGGGGGATGCTATAACTTAGCTCAGCCATTAAGTCTCCTTTTTGTCCTACACGTCATAACGGGGCTCAATTCCCATTCACACAATCACACTCCTATCTTCCCTTCTTTCTTCCTCGCTATTCTCAAATAAAATAAAGAAAAGAAATAATTAAGGAAAAAGGGGAAAAAGTTAATTTGTATAGTCATAATTAAGGTAAAGGGAAAAAATTCAACTTATATAAATTAAATTTACCAAGTTCCACCTTTGCTCAATAATCTACATGTCTCCATCCTGAAAGATTACAAGTGATGTCTCATAAATATAGCTTTTGTTTTTTGGGTTGCACTTTGATTGTCAAACACCTTGATGAATAAGATGTTATTTTCCTTTTACTTGTAGACTTGTTTTGTCCCAACAAATCTGCTAGGTGGGACATCAAACTATAGGCTTTACAATTGAAAAAAAAAAAAAAAAAAATCCTTATCAAGAGCCTACATGTGCTCTAATTGTTTCTATAAATTTAGAAGTCACTTACGCCTTAACACCCGCAAAACTAATGAATCCTTTCATTTAACCAAATAAGTCTACTTCAATTAGAGCACATGGCTGAAATTGAAGTCAACTTTAATCTATACCGTCTATTTTAATTGGATTTGATTTGGTCCAATCTGATCCAGTCCAATGTGAATTTATCCAATGAATATTTTAGACCGGCCCAATTCAATGTCAGAATCATTCAAATTTGTTTTAATTTAGAGAAATTCTAATCCAAATCTGGTTCATTGACACCTATGTTCTTATCTTCTATCATTTGACCAGATATTGGCTCAATCCAACCCAATCCAATATAAATTCATTATAGACGGCATCCAATCCAAAACTGGTCCATTAACACTCCTAGTATAAACTATAGACTATAGAAGGCTACAAAGCACCTGTACAACAGCCCTGTTGATCAACTCAAGTCTTCAACTGCATTATCAGTTCTTCCCCACAAACTAACAAATAAAAATAAATGAGAAGAAGAAGAAGAAGAAACTCAACTGGCTGATGCGCTAATATAATTCAGTTCTGAGTGTATGTGTCTGTGCATGTGTGGCTTGTCTTAAGTCTTCTCTATAGCTAGGCCTGTCAGTTGGTGGGGTTCTGGGCTGGGTCAGAGTAGAGCCTGATCCCAAATTGATTAAAAACAGTGTGTCCTTATAGGGACAATCGGACAATATATATAAAACCCAATTATAACTGAAAAGCCTTTGCACTCTCTCTCTCTCTTGTCAAAATATCTTAGGGTCCGTTTGGTTTATAGTCGGAATCAGAATCGAAATGATCTATTCCTATAGTCTGTTTGATTCAGACAAGAATGAAAATGAAAATTAAAATCACCAAAAATGGGATTTCATTCCCAAAAGAGGGACAGGGCAGGAAATGGCCACTCCCTCAAAAGGGGGAATCCCATTCCAACAGGAATAAAAATGGGATTTCAATTCCACTCAACTAAACAGTTGGAATCGGAATAACCCATTCTAATTCTGAATCCAGACCCTTATTCCTACAAATCAAACGGAGCCTTATATCTCATTTACAAAATGATTATAATAGGAAATTGCTAAACATAGATATATTTGGGGACCCAAAATATAGCTGAAAAACCTTTGTTATAGTGTTGAATATGTTTGGGTTTGTCAGCTGGAAACAGACAATTGACAATCTATTACTGCACACATATAAAGAAGATCTGAGTGCCCCAAAATTAGATTTTATCCTCCATTTGTTGACATTATGAGTGATCATTGAAAATTGGTTCTTCGGTGCAAAACCTAACCACTCGGTTCATGTGTAGTTGGTTGGATGGACACATCTAAGTGATTTTTTATGCAGAAAGTAGTATGGTTGGATGATCTTTGAATTTTGATTGTTTATTAAATTATCTTGTTTAATAGTTAGGGTTGATTTTTTTCATTAAAAAGGAAAGAAAGAAAGAAATTAAATAATCAAACAGCTAATTTGAATAATGACTTTGATTAAATATAGGATCCCCACCACAGGCACAGGGGATCCAGCTAGCAGTGCTCTATCTTGATGATGAGTCTTGAATACTGCCAATGTATAACAGTACAAAAGCCATGAACATTAAATGGGTTCCACTATTTGCGTGGTTCATTGATTCCTTAATTGACTCTTTGACTGTTAAATACTGAATGCTACCAACTATTTTTATTCTTCCAAGTCAAATGACGACTGACGACTCTTTAGCACTTGACTCCACAAAACAACAGACCAAAAACAAATTTAATATATCCATCAATAATTTGTATCAGGAATGCTACTATGCTAGCAACAAACTCCATTAACACCTTTTCTTTTTGAATTCAGCGCCCTATAGATGGTGGGACATGTCTTTATTTTAATGGATTTCATCTTATATGCAGGGAGGGATTGGAATTCAAGGTGTAGTTGGCTTGTTCATTTATCTCTTCTCTTATTCTTCCTAAAACCCTAAAATTGAAAGCTCCCCCCTTAATGCCCATATATCCAAAATCTTCAAGGATAAATAAAAATTACCTCTATTAATTTTATTATTTACTGCAGCTTGGCTTATTCTAATATTTAGATCTATTTATTGTTTTATATCCAAAGTGGATTTTATTAGATGTCTTAGAATTTCTTTATATATTATAAGTTAATTAATCATATTAAACTTGATGAACAAATCAAATAGAAAAGCAAAATTGATGGTTGAAGTCATCACATCATGGTGATCCTATGTGATTCACATTCTTATTCACAAAGTGCAAGATATAAACAGCTATATATGGCACGGTCTTAAATAACCTTATTTAAGGTCAACATATTTTTGCATAAAAGAAAAAAATCTTTCGTAGGGGGTGTATCCTTTTTCACCTCATTTATGACCAGCCAATTGGTGTCAGTTGAACGAATTGATGGTGGCTTTGTAGTTGCTTTGGTTAGTTATAGGGAAGACTTGTTCTCCATGGTTTTCAAAATCGGACTGGAAAAATCGAGAATGGTCATTTGATTGGTTTCGTTTTTCCCTAAAGTTGATTTTTTCCTTCAAATGGTTGGTTTTGATTAACAAATCGCTGAATCGATTAATTAATCATTCGAACGGTTTTAACCGTTTTACAATTTTTTTTGTCAGAACAAACCAATCGTTCGATTCAGACGGTCAGACCGCTCCAACCGATAACCAGACCCCTAACCACCGAGTCGATTTTAAAAACCATGAAAAAAACTATGCTGCATGATACCAGAAAGGCTTGGACCAATTAAAATCCCCCATGATTCCAGACGATGGGCTAACCCTATCGTCTAACCCCCTCTTGATTCGGGTCGCCGACTTTTCGCCTTCGGCCGACGTTCTCCCTTCCTCCCAAACACTTCCTTTCTCAGTCCCACTGCTACTATTGCCGGGACACACGCTGGAAACAGAATGCTGGGTTTCCCGGCGCGAGCTCCTTCTTGACTGCTGAAACTCCTCTCTCCTTGGTGACTTTGGATCGTCAATTTTCCTTCAACTTTTCTTTTTTCTGATTGTGTGATTGGCTTGCTTCGGATCAGCGGGCCATATTGTACCTTGGCAGAACTTGCTTCTCCTATCAGTTTCATTGTCAATACGCTCGTCCATATCAGCCTTGAAAGAGCAAGCCTCGATCAAATGACCAATTCTGCCACAGAAAAAACAGAATCTGAGCAGCCTCTTATATCTGTAAGAGACATCGATTATCTCACCATTTAGGAGTTTGTATTTCCTTTGTTTAACCAGCTCCTTGTTAATATCCATCTTGACTCTGATTCGAATATATTTACTCCAAAGCTCAGCCTCCTCCAGTTTTGACTCACAAGGTTTCTCCACTTCAGCTGTAAGCTTGATGCCGACATTGAAGGTGAGGTAATCAATGGCGAGACCATAGATTTGAATCCAATAGTCAATAGAACCCAATCTGTATTTCTCCGGGGGCTTATCCGCAAGACATCTCTCAATAAAGATAGCATCGTCATTGAAATTCTAAGGAATAATTCCCTGGCCTCTCTAGATTTGCATCTTACAAGATAAGAATCCACCACAAACTATGTAATTTCTTTGTTGTCTTTAAGCTTCCAAGCTTTCACCAGATAATCTTTTAGCCCTGCAACACGAACCTGTTTATTTGATAGCACTCTAAAAACCAATGACATCCTCAGCTTTTGCCTCGAAGATCTTTCCTTCGTCTTCTTTCAACACATTGTCCATAGATTTCTTCTGTAGGGCCGCCATCTCTTAGTCACAGTAACTCAGAGATAGGTGAAACTAGTAAGAGCGAGAGACAACTCTTGGTGAGTATGTTGCGGACCCAAACTTCCCCGACTGGATTTTCTAGAGTGAGCTGTTAATAATTCTATCTATTGTATCTCAATAATAGCCACTCAACAGAATCAATGCCATTACAATGTTTCTTTTATAACATTAAATAGGGCTAAACCTTGTTTGTATGGTCCTTATCCATCATTCTCATCCCTAATTACAAGATTAATAAAATTATCTCCTGTTGGTAAAAAATTGTTGTTTTTGTATATATTTGGCATTGATGCTGCAGATGCAGAGAAAACGGTGCTGCTGATGTGTGGTTGGAAATACCATTTTGCTTTTATTTTTGTTTGGAATTATTGTCCTCAAGAAGGATGTTTCCTTGAGCAACAACAACTTTTTCTGTTTGGTACCAATACTCTAGTAAACGTTTTCAGCACTAACACCCATTGTCCAATGCCACATCACAGCCCTATTGGCAATAATGAGCTGCAGCTCTAGGAAACGTCAAATTTGGTATTACTCCAAATTATGACTTATTGATTTCCAAGACATGGCTTAGAGTACTGTTTTTTATAAAAAAAAAAACAATTCTAAACAAATGCATTTTTCCTAGAGCACCATTTTTTTCAATGTAATGCTGATGTAGTATCGTTGCTCCAGAAAACGGCAACGATGCCAAATAAACGCTTTATTTGTATTGGATCAGTGGATGGTATTGGCTCTAGGCTTAGGGAATGGAAGGGGATGATGGGAGATGGAGAAAGGATTTGGAATCCATGTTGTTAAGAGGATTACACTCTTTTGATCTTTTACACATGGGCACGGAGGAGCCGAGGATTGATAGAACATGTTGTGATACAAGTTATTAATTGCAGCCACTGAACAATATCAATGCATCAAAACCCTATCTATTATTAGAATTCTTCTTTTTTTTTATCTCATCAAAGTGGGCCATCACACTATCTGTATGGCCCTAATCCATCATTCTAATTCCAACAAAAAGATTCCAATCCGGTGAGTCTAACCCAACTAGTACAAGTAGATTCCTATCTAGCGATGGTGGAACAACATTCACATATAAAAAGAAACAGAAAAGAAAAGAATAAATATAAAGAACCGAAGATGGAAAGGTTAGAAAAGGACTCAAAAGGTTGACTTTTCACCCTTCAGAAAAACGCTTCCTCTTCCACTGAAACAGCTCCACGTGTTCGCGGGCAGCATTGACGGATTAACTGCGTTATCGGTTTCTGTCAACCGTAGTTAAGGTCGCATTTACCCCGTACGGTAACTAATTATTACCGAGAGTTATGGTGGGGTGGGGAGAGTGAAATTACAAAGAGAGAGAGAGAAATAGGGAGGAGAGAAGGAAAGAAGAGTGGAGACCGTGAGTCGGTCTCAGAAATTCAGCAACCAGACAACCTATAATCTTGCTTCAACTTCTCCGACTTCTCCATTTCCGAAAAACACCGACACCGGTATTTATTTTCTCTCACTCTGCTTTCTCTTTAATCGAATTATTTTCTTCTTCTACATCTTTGCCTCTTCTTTTTCATCTTTTCGAGCTTCGATGGCGGTTTTGGAACTCAAAAATCTTCTAAGTTTCTTCAACCTTTCAGGAGAAATCAGTCGTTGAGGTATCAGTGCTTTTATGCGATTCTGGTTCATATTCTCGATCTGGGTTTTGGTCATCTTTCTTTTGTGGGTTGGTTTTATTTACTGCATGCTTTGGATTTGGTGATTCTAGCTAGCTAGAGGATTTTTCGGGCTTATTCTTGGGATCGTCCCACTCTTCTATAAATCCTTTTTCTTCTTCTTCTTTTCAGTTTACTCAGTCTAGGTGGATTGCTATTGTTTAAAGATCTGCTCGATCTTTCGGAGCGATTCCAGAATATTTCCTATTTGTTTTGGCTAATTTTGGAGGCTGTTTTTTGGGTTCTAAAAGCAGTAACCTTCTTCAGTATGTAACCGTTCATGTTTCGTTTCTGGACAAAAAGAGAACCGCAGGTCTGCTCCGATCGAGTGATGCAAAAAAGAACATAACAACATCTGATAGTATCTTTTCTGGGTTAAGTTCTGGCTGGGAGCAAGAATGTATGGCGGAGGAGATTGTCAGGTTCTGTCATCAATAGGAGGAAACGTAGTCTCTTCAGACCCACTCTTCTCGTCGCCGATCCGAAACTCTAATCTCAATTTCATGTCAAACCTCCCTTTCCATCCTTTCTCTGCCATCATTCCGGTAACTTTCCTTACTTGCCTGAGCAAAATCAGTCAAGTCCCTTTCTACGATTTCATTCCATGCTAAAATGTTCCGGCCAGAAGGCTAACTGGGTACATTTTGCTTTGTTGCAGAAAGAAGAAGTCGGGGTGGTTAGAGGGAAGGAGGAGGAGATGGAGAGAAGCGGGTCTGGTAGTGGGCATGTAGAAGGCGTCTCTGGCGATGAGCAAGAGAACGAGCAGCAGCCTAAGAAGAAACGTTATCACAGACACACTGCTCGCCAGATTCAAGAAATGGAAGCGTACGATTTCTCACTCTAAGTCTAAACCCTCATTTGCTATCTTACTCACTTTAGAACCTAAAATTCTGCTTGACTCACTGGCTATATATGTCTTTGTCTCAGGATCTCTTATTCTTCTGAATTATATAATTGTTTATTTCGTTTGTTTCTAGTACATATTTTTTACGTTAATGTTGTGGATTTAGTCTGTTCAAGGAATGTCCGCACCCTGACGACAAGCAAAGGATGAAACTAAGCCAAGAGCTCGGTCTCAAACCTCGCCAAGTCAAGTTCTGGTTCCAGAACCGGAGGACACAGATAAAGGTGCGCACGTTAGCACCCTACTTCTCTGGTTTTTACCCTAACCCTAATTCGCCTTGTGATGTTGCTGTACTGTTGACACACGCAACTTTGATTTTCGAGGACGGATTTAAGTGCTTACGTAGAGGTAGAGCTACGCGTTAACTATCAACATATGCGCACTGTAGAGAAAAAGCGCATTTATTCTGGTTGGAAAACTCCTTAAATACACACTGGGGAGCGCAATAAACCCTACCTGTTCATGTCTTTCCTCAGTTGCAGAACCAGTACTGTAAGCTGTAAGGTTCTTAGCTGTGGAGTCCAGCCCAAACTTTTAAAGAGTTCTCTCAAGGTTGAAGAATAAAATACACTAGTATGCGTAGGATAAGACTTAAAATCCCATATTAATAATATAGACTATACTATTTGTTTTCTTTTTTTATCTTTCTTCTTCCTTCATTAATCTGTTGTTTCTACCTCTCTGGTATAAATAACAGGCTCAACAGGACCGAGCAGATAACGTGTTACTTAGAGCAGAAAATGAGAACTTAAAGAACGAGAACTTCCGCCTGCAAACAGCCCTGAGAAATGTTATCTGCCCAAACTGTGGAGGTTCAGCCATTCTCGGAGAGATGTCCTTCGACGAACAGCACCTTCGCCTTGAAAATGCCAGACTCAAAGAGGAGGTATTGCCCTGCTGCAGACTATCTGAACGTAATTATGTAAACAATTAATCATTTCGAAAAATCGTTGTTTGCCTCGTAGACAAACAGTGGAATTGATCATCAGCTTCGTATGTATATGGATGGGTTCTCGCTATTCAAGTCATTTACAGTAGCTTCTGTTGATTCGAAAATAAATCAAAATTAAAAACTGGCTGGGCTTTCTACTTTTGCAGCTCGAACGTATCACTTGCGTCGCTTCACGATACAGTAGCCGGTCATTACAATCACTACCACCGGCAGGACCTCATCTTATGCTGCCCTCATTGGACCTTGATATGGGCATCTACTCGAGGCATTTCCATGAACCTATAAACAACTGCACTGACATAATTCCAGTACCCCCAATGCCGGAGAACCAATTCATTGCAGCTGGAGGCTGTATGATCATTGAACAGGAGAAGCCTCTAGCTCTGGAACTTGCCATGACAGCCATGGATGAACTATTAAAGATGTGTCATGCGACTGATCCTCTCTGGGTTCGAAGCAGCAATGGTAACAAGGAAGTTCTCAACCTAGAAGAGCATGCGAGAATGTTTCCATGGCCACTGAACGTCAAGCAGCAAAGTAGTGAGTTCAGGACGGAAGCCACTAGAGATAGCGCTCTCGTTATAATGAACAGCATCACTCTGGTGGATGCATTCTTAGATGCTGTAAGTCCCGATTTAAATAACTACGAACTTAGACGCTGTTTGAAGGTTTAATCACTTCCTTGTGAAGTAAAATACTTGAGGCAGGCCGCAAAGATTCTTTTTAATCCCATTTCTAGCTATGTTAATCAAATATTAATATTTATTGAATTGTTGTCATATGTTCTCTAATAAAAAAGAAAAAGGAAAATCCAAATTAGATTTTGAGCTTAACTATTTGTACTCTGTCTTTTCGCACTCTAATTCAAAACTTCTTCTTTCTTTATTTTCCAGAACAAATGGATGGAACTGTTTCCGTCTATTGTATCTAAAGCAAGAACTGTTCAGATTATAACTTCTGGGGTTTCTGGCCATGCAAGCGGTTCCCTTCACCTGGTAATCGTGATCCTAATTTTACTCTTTAGCGTAAATTCGTTCTTTTTAAAATATGATTTTTGAAGTCTTAACCTTTTTTTTTTCTTCGGGTAGATGTATGCAGAGTTGCAGGTTCAGTCACCCTTGGTGCCAACGCGAGAAGCTCATTTTCTTCGTTACTGCCAACAAAATGTGGAAGAGGGGACTTGGGCAATTGTTGATTTCCCTGTTGATAATTTCCATGACAATCTTCAAACTTGCTTCCCCAGATACAGAAGACGACCTTCTGGCTGCATTATTCAAGATATGCCAAATGGATACTCAAGGGTGACGATCCAACCTTAACATATTGTTTTTTTAAAACAAAAAAAAACACTGAATTTCTGTTGATTCTTTCAATGTAAGCCATTTGTATGCATGCAGGTGACATGGATAGAACATGCAGAGATAGAGGATAAACCAGTACACAAAATATTTAACGACTTCATGAACAGTGGGTTGGCATTTGGTGCTCAGCGCTGGTTGGCAGTGCTACAGCGGCAATGTGAGAGATTTGCAAGCCTCATGGCTAGAAATATATCTGATCTCGGAGGTGCTACTTTTCTTCCAATATGCATGAATTATGTCTACATGAATAACAAACATAAGTATATGTATATGTGTATGTATGTATGCATGTATTGACTTGGGATAACGAAGCAGCTAACCTTCTTAATTTGTCTTCTTCTACGTAGTACGTCGTTACTTATCTTTGGTAGGCTTTGGTTTACTTGCAGTGATACCTTCTCCCGAAGCAAGAAAGAATATGATGAAGCTGGCGCATAGAATGATAAGAACTTTCTGCATCAATGTTAGCACTTCTGGAAGCCATTCATGGACAGCCCTCTCTGATTCAGTGGATGACACTGTTCGGATAACAACTAGAAAGAACACAGAAGCCGGACAACCGAATGGAATGATTCTTTGTGCCGTCTCCACAACATGGCTACCATTTCCCCATCACCAAGTGTTCGACCTTTTGAGGGATGAACGCCGCAGATCTCAGGTATTTTAACGATGTTGTTAATTCTTTCCGTCTTCTCAATTTCATGGAATAGAAAAGAATATAGTAGGGCCCGGCTCGAGGAGCCTCAGATAACTAATTAATGATGTTGTCCCGCAGTTGGATGTTCTCTCCGGTGGAAATTCATTACATGAAGTTGCTCACATTGCCAATGGCTCTCATCCTGGGAATTGCATTTCACTTCTTCGTATAAACGTAAGATTCTTTCCAACGCTTTTTGAATTTTTGGGATCCTTAATCAGATGCACCCGGTTTTCAATGATTCTTCGGTAGCTTTTTTTTTTCTGAAAATCTAAATGCTTCGTATGCTACTGTCCTAACATGAAATCTATAACTCATCAGTAGTAGCAGTTGTTAGTTGAAATAATGATGGTTAAACGATTAGAACCCATGAATCCATGCAACCTTTCTTTAGAATCAACGACTGTTTTTCTGAAGGAGATTCCCAGCAAATTGAAATACGACTTGCCTGAAAATGGCAAAATCTTCTAACCGTACACGTTTTTGCCTTTGTGGAGTAAAGTAGGATGAGATCAGACACGCCATCCATTTTTTATTTCTATTTCCATTATTTCTAGTCTAGAGATATGAACATTTTGGTTAATTTTGCATGCATGCAGGCATCGAGCAACTCATCACAGAACGTAGAGCTCATGCTGCAGGAGAGTTGCACCGATCCATCTGGGAGCCTCATTGTCTATACTACCATGGATGTTGATGCCGTTCAGCTGGCAATGAGCGGCGAGGATCCATCGTACATTCCCCTTCTTCCCATAGGGTTTGTCGTAATTCCAGTAGGGTCGGCCGGCGTCGGTGGAAGCATTAGCTGCAACGGGAGCGGCATACCATCGGAGGGCGCAAACGGACCATCTCCAGGCTGCTTACTTACCGTAGGGCTCCAGGTGTTGGCAAGCACAGTGCCATCCGCGAAGCTCAACCTCTCGAGCGTCACAGCAATCAATAACCATATATGCAATACTGTGCAGCAAATCAATGCAGCTCTGAGCAACAGCAGCAGCACTGATGGTGGCGGTGCGGGCGCCGGTGGCGGAGGCTCCACTGAGCCAGCTGCAGCATCTAGTTGATTGTCAAAATCACCACCGAAGTTACCCGAAGCCTCCCTCCCTCGCCATCAAAAGAACCCCACCACCCCGTTAACAGAAAAAAAAAAAAAAAAAAAAAAAAAAAAAGGTATTGCCACTCAAGACGTCGTGTACCCAAGAAGCAAGGAGATCGGTGAGAGGTAAATGTGATCAAATGACCATAATACCCTCCAATGAAGAAAAAGGGGGGCATTATTGTCATTTGCATGCTGCTGGTCTTGCCAAGAAGAGAAAAGAATAGGGACCCAAAAGGACAAAAAAAGGGCCTTGCTTCATGGGTAATGCTATCTCAATGTTATAAGGGTCATCTTCTGTTTTGAATCTCCTCTGGGTTTTCTCTTTAATGGAAAGAGATCGATGGGAGGCTTCCGGGAATTTGCAGGCGGAAAAGCAGTAGTAAATGGAAATTGGGAAAGAAAATATGGTAGAAATTAAATAATATTAAGGGGGAAAAAAAGAAAGGAATTAGATTCAAGATTGTAGTAGGGAAGTGTGTTGTGTAAAGCGAAGTGAAATGGTTAGAGGAAGTCAAGAACGCACCAGATTAGATCCTCGCTTCCTGGTAAGGCTAATCCGCGCATTAATGTGGAATTCACTGGCTTCACCAGTATGCAAGGATGTTGGTTCGGGAATTGACTTCTCCTTGTGTGTTGGGTCCCCTCCTTTAATTTGTTTTTCTTCTTCTTCTCTTTCCGGCCCGACTAATTGTGTTTATTCTTATTATAGTTGTTGTTCTTCTTGCTTCTTACTGTTGTCTTTCTATTGCCATTTCCAGTTTCTGATTTCTCTGTTTTAACTAAAACAGACGGACAGAGCCAGTCCGGCGACGCCAATATAGGCTTTTTTTTTTCTCGAGGGATTCCCTGAGTTTGAATGCACTCCGAAAAAATAGTGGATTTGGGGAATCACTGTGAACTGGAATTGCTAGATTGGTGGCTGACCGATGACCCTATTGCTAGATTGTTCGGTGGTTTGGAGGAAGAAAGAGCTGAACGGTATTTCTGCCCCTTTTTTATATCTAAAAAAACTAATCCATTCTAAAAACTATATTAAAAATATTATTTTTATTGATATTAGTAGGGCTGTTCATAAGAAGACCCAACCCGACCAAATCAATCAACCCGGACCGACCCAACCCAAGTCGGCCAGGTTTTCTTCAATACTGGTCGGTTTCAAGTAAACCGATGGTTCATGTAGGTTCTGGTTTTCATGTGTGAAAATTGAAACCGACCTGACCCGAACCGAACCGACTTAGTAGTTAGTAGTTAGTAGTTAGTTCCTAGTTAGTAGTTACAACCTACTTAGTTCCTACTTAATTAAGTTGTCTCTATCCTAGTTACGACCTAACTTAATTTCTAGTCTTCTAGTTAGGAATGACATTAATGGCAAGTATTGTAAGACAATCAGACAAGGAATTTTTTTGGAAAAGTTTAAAGAAAATAATCAGAGGATCCTAGTTTTTAGTCTTTTACACCAAATAGGCAACCAATTACAATTATAATTAGGTGTCATTTTTTACTTGGATTATAAGGTTTCTTGAAATATACAAATTTCAGTATTCTTTCTCTAATACAGTTTGACTTTCTATTTTCTTGATAACTTCTATTCTAACTTGGTGCGCCCCCCTTAGCCCCTCAACTCAAGCACAATCTCTAATACAATTTGACTCTCAAGCATGGTTGAATTTAGAGTCGAAACCGACCCAACCCGATTCAAATCGACCAGGTTGGTTTTGCTTAACACAGGGTTGGTTTCGGTTTCAATTTTAGGTAACCCGACCAGATTGGATCAGTTGGAAAAACCTCAATAAACCGACCCAACCTGACCCATGAACAGCCCTAAATATTATGACCCAAAAATTGCCCCATCAACTAAAATTCCAAAGAAAAACCTATTAAAAATTAATGGAATCATAAAGCTGTAAAGTGGGCCTGGAAGCCCGTGGGCTGGCACTCCCCAGCACGACTTGGGTCGTGCCAAGGTCTATGGCCCAAGCTGCATCCATTACACCCAAAACTCAGGTCAAAAGATGACTAGCAAACGGAACCATAGAGCTGTACATACCAACTCAGGTTGTGTCATGGCACATAGACCCATCCATAAGGCTTGAGTTCGATTTGAGCTAGAGACTTGAGATATATGATTTTTTTTTCATTTATTGAAGAAAGGAGTGGATAATTTTTATATTTTAAGATAACGAGACACACTCGTGTGAGAAAAAATGAATCAAAATTAAAAAAAAAAAAACTTTTTTTCTATTGATAATAAAATGATTCTTATTATTTTAACACGTTTCACTTGGAGGAGAAATTTGAGATATTTTGGGTGAATTATGATTTAAGAGAAAAGGGCGATAAAAAAAATAAGGAAAGTTTAATTGGGCATTTCAGTAAGTTAGTGCTTTTCATCATCTAACTTAACAAATAGGGATATTTCACTGCAAATTGAAAGTTTAGGGGTTATTTGTCACTGATCCCATATTACAAGGGGTCTTTCTAATTTACCCAATTATCTTTGACTGAAAGAGAATAAGAGGGTTCGGCAAGAATTCTGGAGCCGGTTGACCAAGTAAACACGCTTTTAATCGAACATGCAAACTTGACTGGTAGAGAAGCCAAGGATCAGTTGAATAGACAGGATGCTTGACCACGTAGGAGAGGAATCTGATTTTGGAGATGTATATCGTTAAACATTTTGCACTTTATCATGTTATTAATCTTATTTTTAATTTTACAATTTTAAATTTCATTTCTTTTTTTATGTTCAAAGCTCTTTTTTTCAAATCAACAAATTAGTTTCCTTTTAATTAGTTTTAAATAGGTGCTAGTTGCTTTCTTTACATTTTATTTTATATTTTTTCTATGCAACCAAATCAAAATTTCATTTCTTTTTTTTTTTTTTGGAAAAAGGGTTCAGCTTATAGTAATATTTTCATATTATGCTCTTTGTCTGTTCTAGAATTTTATTATCATATAGAATGAACAGGAAACAAAATATGGATTAAACCTATCGTAACATGGAAATTTAATGGAGATAAATTCATGAGGGATATATAATAGGAGATTAAAAGAAACGATTGTAAGTGGATTTATACTTTTACATGGGATGTGTATCTCTCAATTTTTTTTAAAAGAAAAGGTAAAATACAAAAACCTCCCCTGAAGTGAAAAGTTCTTTTGGGTGTATTTTAATAAATTTTCATCTGAATTGATAGATATATAAGGGTAAAATGGATATTTTTGAAAAATTAAAGCATTAAGCCATCGTTTTCATGCGGGACAATAACAAAAGGTGGGTAACTGTAGGTATTTTCAATACTACAGGGGAGATTTTTATGATTGTCAAAAAACTGAGGAAGTTTTTTATATTTTACCCAAAAAAAAGTAAAACAAATTTTTGAAAAATTAGAATAAAGAATTAGAAAGGAAACATCGTTCTTTGCTCTTCGGGCCTGAAATAGTTATTTGGTTGTTATTTGTTAGGAAGACCTGTTGGGCTTTTAGTCTTCATGGGCCCAATGCAAGTTTAAGGCGATCTCAGAATTCAAACTGTAAAGGGACCATCGTGGATGTGGTGTTGGGCCTGCACCGACTCAAAGGATAGGGTCCCGAAACTGATTGGGCCTGGGGCTAGCCCCAGAAGCAACCACAGTTGGGTGATCCGTAGGGATGAGCACAATTCGGTTAAAACTGAAAAACTGAACCGATATTTTGGTTTTAGTTGAATCGGTTCGGTTTATTCGGTTGTTCAATCGGGTTTGGTGTTTTATTTGGTTTTTATACTTTTCGGTTTTTGGTTTTCGACTACCATGTTTTATAAATTGGTTAACTAAATTAATCGAATTAGTTTTGTAATTATATATCATTAATATTATAATTTATTATTTTATATTAATATTTAATAAATTAATAAATAATAAATATACAATATATATCGTCGAAGATACGAGATGAATTTGGCTATAAGACAAATTTCCTTATTAAGCAATAACATAAACATTCATATTTCCTTATTACTCACGAAAATAATTCTAAACAAAACAGGAAAGAGATTGACTCTTCGTCTTCTTCCACACTCCACCATCTCCACGTCCTATCCTAACTCCTGAGTCTCTCACTCTCAATCTCCTACTCTCCACTCTCCAGTCTCTTGGTCTCTCTTGAATCTTGACGCCCAGTCGTCCACAGTCATCTTGCCGTCTCGGTCCACACAAAGTTCGTCGCCTAGTCATCCACAATCGGTAGTCCATAGTTTGGACTTTGGCGCTTATAGTTACAGAGTACAAAGACTCTTCCTCTTCACCGGCTCACCAGCATGACGGTGCCAAGTAACTCCGATAGGGGTGTTCACGGGTCGGGTTGGGTCGGTTTCTTGGGATTTTCCCAACCGACCCGACCTGGACAGGTTAGCTAAGGTGGGAACTGAAACCGACCCACTGACAGGCCAAACCGACCTAGTCGGTTTGGGTCGTTTTCGGTTTTGCTCCTATACAAAGCCAAATAAAATTTGAAGTAGTTGATAATTTGATATTCAAGAGTCCAAGATAAATCTAAATTTAATTCAAGAATAAAATCAATAAATTTTTCATGTAAAAACAAGTGTCAATAATGGCCTTCTAGAGTAAAAAACTAGGTAAATCTAGGTAGGTAAATCAATAAAATAAAAATTTAGAAACCTTCTAAATTCTAATCTAGGTAAAAAACTAAAAAATGACACCTAATTGAATTCTAATTGTAATTGCCTAATGGGCCTTCTAGAGTTCTAGTTCTAGTAGAAGTCTAAAAGTAGAAGACTATTAGGAATTAGGAAACTACTCAAACTAGGAAGTAGGAACTACCAAACTAGTAGAATACTAGTTCGGTTTGGGTCGGGTAGATTTCGGTTTTCATGCAAGAAAATCGAAACCGACCCAAAATTTTGGTTTATGTATGTGCTCAACTCGAAACCGACCGGTATGGATGAAAACCCGACCGACTCGGGTTGGGTCGGTCCGGGTTGGTCGGTTTAATTGGGTTGGGTATTCTTATGAACAACCCTAAACTCCTCCTCCTCCTCCTCCTCCTTCTTCTTCTTGTCAGAGTACAGAGTACAAAGACTCTTCCTCTTCACTGGCAAACCGGCATCGCAACGCTTGCATCCTTGCATTCTAATATCAGTAAGAATGAATGGACTTACTTGATGCTAGTTTGTTATTCTGGTAACAACAAAAAAGTAGGCTATTTTGTTCCATCCTTGCATCTTGTTCCTACGAACAAGTGATAATTTGGAAGGAAGGAAAATACCAGAATGAATGGAGTCAAGCACTCAAGCTTCATGTGATATTTTGTCACTTTGTTAATTTTTACAATTTTTGGTTTAATAAAAAAAAACCGAATTAACTGAAAATAATTTTGATTTGGTTTGTTCGGTTTAACCTAAATTTGGTTTCGGTTCGATTTCCACAGTTCACAGTTCGGTTTATTCGATTTGGTTTTAAACCGAACAAACCGTTTGCTCACCCTAGTGACCCAAACTACGAACCAAGCTTACCACATGTTTAATCCAATATCCAACAGCCCTCGTTGACCCAAGCAGCTGCATATCCGACGTCAAACCTAGAAGCCATCGAGTTTGGATCAACTTCTCACAAAGCAGGCCTCACACAGACCTCACAAACCTAGTTCCACGAAAGACAAGGTACAACATTAAAGCCTTCCATGCAATATTCATAGCTCTACAATGACTCCCAGTACCAATATAGAAAACCACTATACTGTACCTTAGAATTCATGATATTTTAAATATGCTTTTAGTTCGAGAGCACGGAGGAAATAGGAATTCATATTATTAAAGCTTTGGGCAATTTTTTAAAGGAGCTTGCATACCACTCTTACTGTAAGGATCATCACTGTGGTATATCAAGTTCTCTATAATAGCCATAGATTAGGTTGTTTTACACCCTAAAGTTGTGTTCCAAAATATAAGTAAAATAAGTAAAAATTTAACAAATAAGAAGAACTAATAAGCTACCTTAAGTGTTCAACCATTTTGCTTATATATCTCTAGAGGATTTATTGCTATTATATTTTCAAAAGTAAATATTTTGAGATTAACAAATAGGAAAACTAGGAAAGATAAGATCGGGGATGAACTTATTCCAAGAAACCTAGGAATAATTCCAATAGGTGCTAAAATGAGGGAGACTGAAGATGGTTTGATCAGATGCAGAGAAAACTAATAATAACACCAATATAAAGAAGTGATTAGTTACAAGCTGATGGGACTAGAAGATCGAGCAAGGGGCACGCCATAAAAGAAACGGAGAAGTACAGATAGGCCTAATGCAGAATTCTGAATTTTGCTACAACTTTATAAGCATTCAAATGTTCAAAAACCCACACCCTATGCACCCATATCTGCTTGTTAAATGACATCAATTCAGAGCTGACACATACCCCAACTGTACTTTAGGCCTATGAATTCTGACCCTGGGCTGAATGGTCATTCTCCCTAAAAGAAATGGATTGAGCTGTAGAAAATCATTTTGAGGGATCATAGTTTAACAATGGATAAGGCACAGAACATAATATAATGGAAGAGCAGGATTCATGTAGCCAACCCCATATAGTTGGGACAAGGCATGGATGACCATTAGGATGATATTAAGATTTTTGACTTTTTGTCTTCCATTATGTGACATGTCTAATGCTTGTTAGTCCTAATCATCATGGATTAGCTTATGATGCCTATACTTCATTTCTAGCTTGAGTGTTGAGGTACAAGTCGACTTGGCCCAAGTTAACAGTTTCCACTATTTCGAGCTCAAGCTTCAGGTTGGGCCCATTGAAATTTTGACAAAATCCCAACCCTAACCCACAAAGGTTGCACCCCTACTTTGAGTGTCATCAATGCATCCTCATGAACAATTATTTTAGATTGGCAATCAACCACCTACATATTGGGAGCGGGTGGTATTCATCCCACCATTCATTAAGACAATGGCCAAAAAAGGCCACAATAGGAGTAGCCAAGATGAAATTCCTAAGGCCAATGTTTGGTTCATTTTTCATTTTCTCATTCTTACCCAAGATGAAATTCTAAAATGGACAAGAATGGGTAAAAATAGGCAGAATGAGAAAATATTGCTATGAACCAAACGCTTTTTTCCTAAAAATGAATTCTTTTCAGATTGACAAGTGTCCTATGTAAATGTGCTTTTATAAAAGTACTTTTATAAAAGTGCTTTCATAGAAGCACTTCCATAGTAGTCGGCTAATAAACATCTATGGCAACAGTTTTGTAGGTAGAGTTTCCTCAAAGAATGAAAATAAGTTGCTTTTGTGTAAAAGTACTTTTATAAAAGTACTTTCGTAAAAGTACTTCCACAATAGTTAGCTATTAAACATCTATGGCAGCAATTTTGTAGGTAGAGCATCCTCAAAGAATGAAAATGAGCAAGATGGGACATGATTATTTTTCATGCTACAGGCTACCTCGATTTTTGTGTTATGGGTTGATTTTTCATTCTAAAAAGAATGAGGCCCATGGTAAGAATTTTATAACCAAACACTTTAATGTTATTCATTCTTGCTCATTTTATTGAGAATGAGCAAGAATTAAAAGAACGAAGAAGTACAAATACACCCGATGCAGAATTCTGAATTCCAGCCCCCCTCCTACTAGCCCTCTCCCCCCTATAAACCACATCCTGCCCGTGAATTTGGCATCAATTCACGGTCAGGATCATTCCCCCTGTACTATGGGGCTATAAAATTCTGATCTGGGCTGATTGGTCATTTTCCCTTAAAAGAATGGGGCCAAAAACAATGAACCAAGCATGACCTAAAATGGACATGAGTGGGTAAAACATGGCCTAATACTTCTACTTGAGGAAACTTGTTTTGGCATTTCTTGTGGCTAGGAACCTTCTCCCCCTTCATCAGAGCATAACAAATAGGGAAAATTCCCCAATAGTATCCTATACTTTGGGCCTAGTGCCACTTTGGTCCCCAGACTTTAAAACGCAACATTTCAGTATCCAAACTTTTCAAAATATTCCATTTAGTACCTATCGTTAACTAGTCGTTAAGTGGCATTTGAAAAGACACAAATGCCCTTTGAGTGTCATCTAATTTTCTTTGTCAATCATCTATATGTTGATAAAAAATGAACAGTCCCAAATCATTGCCCCATCTATTCAAGAAGGTTACGGTCAATAAAATGACCACTAAGACGAGATCTCAACTTTCTTGAATAAAAGAGGCAAAGATTTGGGACCATTCATTTTTTATTAACATTTGGATGGTTGATAAAGAGAATTAGATGGAAGTCGAAGAGCATTTGTGTCTTTTCAAATGCCACTTAATGACTGATTAACGGTAAGTACTAGATTGGCACATTTTGAAAGTTCGGGCACCGAATTATTGTGTTTTAAAATTTGGGGACCAAAGTGGCATTAGGCCCAAAGTATAAGGCACTAATTGGAAAATTTCCCTAACAAATAATGTAGGAAAACTTCCCACACCAGCATGAGAGGAAGAATCATTTGACAAGCAAAAACAACCACAAGAGATGATCCCTATTTGTATCTGCTTTACAAGTATTATCACCTTGGAAATCCCATTCCTTAGTACAGATTTCTTTCTCATTACCCCAACCCTTACTCTAGTCCATTTGTTAATGAGTATGCTGATTTCTGTATCCAGATGAATGATGGGGGTTTGAGGACCTATACGAGTTATTTTGACCGTTGGATGTGGTTTGCATCTAAGATCCACCGTTGGATCTCAAAATCGGCCATTATGTGTAAGCATGAGTAATTTGAACCATTGGTTCGACTTAATGACACCAAGATATCAAGTAAAAATGTCACACTGAATCACCCATATGATTATTTCTTGAAGTTGCCCACCAAACAGCCAAACATGAATTGGAAAGTAACCTTATGAGAATGTTTCTTGTTTCTTGAAACGCCCAAATCAGGCCCAACCAAACAATAAATGTTTAAAGTAGTATTTATCAAATGAATGTTTATACGATAAACCCCCACCAAACATCTTCTTTTGAGTTTTCTTGAACCCCACTTCCTTTTTGCATTTTTTTTTGTTGGGATTATGTTTGATAAAGGCATCTATTATATCATATTATCAATAAAAATAACCTTCTTAACATAATTTCTAGAATAAGGTAATTTAAAAATTATATATATCAAAAAAAGGGTAGAAACACTTCATCTCCTTCCTCGTTCAGACCATGAACAAATGTCCCCACCTCTGGTTTCAATCTTTCTCTTTCCTGAGTTTGCATCCTATGAACCCGCCAATAAGAATGAACCACGTTGGCATTTTGCTTCAGTGCTTTCTTTTGATGTGCTCCAATAGGCATAATGGTGATCCTCTCTTTTTTCCGCTTCTGGCACGAGTTCAGATCAGTGGTGATTACCCACTTTTTGCCACGATTATTTCCGAGTATACCAACAAGAAGACTCGTAACGCCTTCATTGTTGCCATCTTCACCATGCAAGTATTTGGTATCTTAGCTGGTGGGGTGGTTCCAATCATCATCTGCTGCAATCAAGGCCAAATACTCCTCTCTGGCTTACGAAATTGACGCCGGTGCCTCAACTGTCTCACAAAATGATTACATATGGCACCTTGTTCTGATGTTTGGTATATTGCTTGCTACTCTAACTTACTACTGGCTTATGAAAATGCCCAAGACTGCTTGGTACATAGCCCTTGTCGCCAAGAATGCGAAGTAGGATGCATCCGACATGTCCAAGGTCTTGCAAGTTGAGATTGTAGCCAAACAGAAGGTCGAGCACATTACGGAGGACAGCGGCAACTCCTTTGGCCTATTTTCCAAGGAGTTTCTTTGTCAGCCTCACCATGGCCTTCATCTACTCGGAATCACCAGCACATGCTTCTTACTAGACATCGCGTTTTACAACCAGAATTTGTTCTAAGAAGGACATCTTCAACGCAATTGGGGGTGGATCCCTCACAAAGATGATGAACGTCATTGAAGAGGTCTTTAGAATTGCAACGACATAGACTCTCATCACTCCGTGCAATATTATTCTAAGATACTGTTTCACGGTGGCCTTCATCGATCGAATGAAAAGGTTTGCAATTCGATTGATGGATTTCTTCTTCAATATAGTGTTTAACCTATTGAAATCTTATTTGCACACCAAAACTGTGGTTAGGGCTTTCGGGAATTACTTAAAAAAAAGTCTTGAAATAAAGAAAAAAAAGATAACTTATTTTAAATATTATATTAAAAAAAATATTTTTATTGATATTTAAACTCAAAATATGATGCTAATAATCTAGGGTATCGTGCAACGTAAGGTGGGTCCTCTCTGTTCTGTCAAAAAGGATTTCACTCACAGTATTCCAGATGAACGGTGTTATGATGGATATTATGTGAACATTTGAGGCACAGGCGAGATGGCAATGGCGGTTTTTGTGACGTGCAACCTGTGAGCTGCGAGTGCTTGTTTCTTCTCAGAAACCTCCAAAGTTGGAGGGATTTCTGAGAAAATGGCGAGGGGTCTGATATGGGCGACGGCCGAGGACATGGCAAGTAACAGAGGGAGAGTTCTCTCATTGTACCGCCAAATACTACGGAGCCTCAATTCGCCAAAGCTTCCACTAAGCTTAGCGGCTAGACTGGCCAGGAAAGCGGAGGTCCGTACTATCTTCATGCTGGGTTCCGAGGAGCGATCTCTTCACAACATCACCGACCTTACCGATGCTGCTGAGTACTCACTTTCCCTTCTAAGAAAAGGCGAAATTCCCAAATATATACAATGACAGTGAGAGAGTGAGTTTACTTCATTTCTCCCAAAACCCTTGTTGGTATCTTCTTTAATCTCTGGTTGATTTTTAATCTGATTTTAGCTTGATTTGTAGTGAAGTTTTAGACTTGGAGAGAAGTTAGGAATTTGGATTGATGTTTTCCTGTTTGGATTCTGCATATATATATTTTTTTATTGGCCCCTCTAGCTGTTTTGCAGTCTGTTTTTCTTGTGGTTGGATCCTTTTGCTGTTTGCTCCTTTTTTTTTTTTTTTACTTAAATCTATTATTTATTTTGCCGTATATACTTTTGGGTATCTCCCAGTTTTTGTGCTATACAATTACGAAACCATCTGTAGTGAGTTCTGATTCTGCAAATTGTACAGGCATTCGTCTGGTTTGATGGTTCATCCATTTTTTTAACAGTTGCTGATGAAAAAAGTGGCTTAGTTGGGCCTCATGTTCTTAGCTTTGTATGTTGATCTCTGGTGATATAATAATGATTTTGTATGTATGTCATTTATTATTTCCAAAAATATCAATTGTTACTCTTAACATTTGGTGATATTTCCCAACATTCCACAATTCTACAATTTTTAGACATATAAGTTGATTCACACATTTTCAGCATTTTGTTCTATTTTAACTTACCAATATTTCCACCCAAAGTAACCCTTTAGACCTTGTCTATATTGGGTATTTTCTATGTAGGTGCTTAGTCATGGGATGAAATATAAGTTTCCATCCAGGTACAACATATCTATGTATAAGCTAAACAAACAAGATTGTTTATGTTGGGTAGCTACTAACTAGGTAGCAGGAGAGATCACCCAGGACTTGTAGGCCTCGGGGGTCTAGTTTCACCATTGAACCATTTAATGTCTTTGAGCATTAACATCACATGACAGTGAGGACATTTTCAAGAGAACTCTCTGAAGGATGCTGATTTTGGCACATTCCATTTTTGAACCGGGTACATGCCTATTAAAATCAAAAGATACTCTTATTTTCATTGATGAAAAAGAATAGAAATACTTTTTGACTGTTAATTATGGATTTCCAGTTTATCAAAACTAATTTATCCAAAGTACCACCCTCCAAAAGCAGAAAACATAAAGAACAATAAATGAAGAAGTTGGAAAGGAATTTTAAAGAAAAAAGTTCCTACTTTTTATTAATGGGTTTCATTTCTCATTAAGCAGTAAATAGCTCCTATATAATATTCTATCAGTACTGTATGCTTTCTGACTAAATATTGTAGAGCAGTAGAGGGCATTCAGCAACATGAGTGATTTGTTCTCCTTGTTTTCAAATATCAATATCACTCACAAATGACCAAAACTTGTTCGCTTCTGATGTTGTGCTGCCAAGTTTTGAAATCTACCCATTGAAGATAAGTTGGTGAACACCCACGTAGTTATTGTACAATCCTGACAATAAAAGGAAAGAAGAAAATATGCAGAAACCCAAATAATAGAAATCAAGACTGCATTAGACAAGCTCTGAAAACAGTGAAGTAATTACCACTACTACAAGTAAAGGAAATTTTTGTACATTATATATACACTGCCTCAATGGGCTTTCATGGACAATATTCATATTGGTCAGTAGTGGTGCAAGTCAGGTACCCAATTTGAAGAATTTACACTGCATCAGGCCTGGGGCCTCTCCAGCTGGAACCCATCAAATTCTAACAATTACTCAACCTGGGCCCATCAAATTGCATCCCCATTGGCCTGGAACCCCATGTATCTGTTATCAATACATCTATTGTCTCAAGGAAGACTGATGCATGAACGGCAGTGATCTGCACTTTTACTCTTCTTGCTTGTTTTTAGAAAAATGATGTCAAGGTGTTACCAGAACCTGTAGTTAAATGGGATAGCTCCAAATTTGTCTGTTATTCTGTATATATTCACAGTTCCATACGAATAATGATATAATTCTGCTTATCAGAATCTAGAAAGAGCCCATATCATTGTTGGTCCTGTCTATCTGGGGTCTTGGGAGGGGCGGACTAGAGATATACCTAACCTTTGGCATTCCTGCAGGAAGTGTCTGTTCTTAAACTTGGACCTACATTCTCACACTTGTAAGCCCAAGATCTTACCATTGCACCAAGAATGGCTGCCCCTAACCTATAGTATACTAACATATACAACATTAAGAATGCTTAGCTGGGTGAGAAGGGAAAAAAATTCAAAGCAAACTTGTTGCTTTGAAAGCAAATATGTACCTTGCATATACTTGGTAATTATATAAGTTTTCCTGCACGTGTTTTCTCCACACATTTGTTCACTTTTGACTCATCTAGGACAATATTCTTTCTACAATTTTATTTGACTAAACACAAGATGGAGGTCACTTCATTACTAAATAAGAACTGTGGTTTTCCTCTTGCTCCTTATAAGTTTTTTTATCATTGTTTACTCCATAGAGATTAAAACTATAGAGCACTATTTGACACCATCTAGCTTCATCTTTTAGGTTAATATTCTGTATGTGAAAGTGCATCGTGGCAGCTAATGGAAATTTATATAAAGGCTCCATTTGTTGCCTAGTCTAATTAGGTGCTCTTCAAAACACTATATGTCTATACCATACATCACAATGGTCTCTGCTGGTGAAAACTGTAACATTCTCATCAAATGGTCATTGGCTTATTGATGAACACTTTCATATCCTATTCGAAACTTATTTAAAACATTGAAGATAGACCTGACAATAATGTAATGCTGGAACTTCTAGAAGATAAGTTGCAAGTATGGCTGCTTGATTATGGATATAGATGCAACTAGCTAAAAGAAATAGCAGAACTTGCTCCAATAAAGAAGGCCTCAAACTCTTGTTGGCTCCCTCCACCTCATGGCTTTACTAAACCGAACTTTGATGGCAGCAGCATGGGTAATTTAGGGCCATCCGGAATAGAGGGAGTAATAAGAGATGAACAGGGGAATTTGTTAGTTATGTTTTTTGGACCAATCGGGGTGGGAGATTCCTTGAGGGCTGAGATACTTGCAGCTCTTGAAGGGGTACAAAGGATCAAGGATATGCAAATTAACAAGCTGATCATAGAAGGAGATTCTGAAGTGATGGTAAACTAGCTAAAAGAGGATAACTGTAGACTTTGGAATTACAACAATGAAAAGAGGAAATTTACTTGTGGTTATGGCATGAAGTGGTGACAAGTATCCATGGCTGTTTTGGAAATGGTTGGGATGCAGGGGTATCTAGATGGGCAACTCTTGCAACACCTTAGAAGGCAATTCATGGCATCCTCCCACAGTTCCTACGCTTTGTAAGGTATGATGCTTGCTCTAGGACTCGGGTTATTTTCTGGGAAGACACTTGGGTGGGAAATTTGCCCCTTAAGGATCTGTTCCCTTCTCGCTTCTCTATTTCCCTTTATAAAAAATAACCTGTGTCTTTCTTTCTTTTGTCCCCATATACCCCCTTGTCGACAAATTGGGACCTTGACTTCCGTAGAGGGTTGAGGGATGAGGAATCCCTATCAGTTTTTTAGCTCTTATTGCTACTTGGTTCTGTTTGCCTGGATCCACTCATTTCTGATAGGAAGATTTGGACTTTGACTTCGAAAGGGTCATTTACTTGTGCTTCTTTCTTTAATTCCCTTTGCTCCAGTTCCTCTCCTCAGGTTTCCCTAGTTAAGGAAGTATGGTCTAGGCCTGTTCCCCCAAAAATAGTCGTCTTTTGTTGAGAAGTTTACTATGGTAAAATCAATACGATGAATAACCTACATAATAAAAGAGCAGAATGAGGGCTGTTGCCACTTATTGATTTCTTGTCCTTTTGCTGCAGCCATTTGGTATTGGGTATTTGATTTGTTTGAGTGTAGGTGGAACTAGCCAGCTAAGGTAAATTTGTTGTTTTCCCCTTCTACCTTTGTGTGGACCACAAGAAGAGGGAGAATCATGTTGAAGTGTATAAGAGCAGCTCTCCTTGGGACTATTTGGGAAGAGAGAAATTTCAGAATTTTTCAGGAGAAGGAAAGAAGCATTCTTGAGGCCAAAAAATATTACAAGGACTATTTTGTGGCTGAAATCCTTAAAACTCTTTGAAGATTATTCCTTTGAGGATTTAATGAGGAATTGGTCCGTAGTTGCCCTCACTTCCTCTAGGAAGCCTGGAGTTCAAGTAACTTGGACTCCGCCGATGGAGGGTTTTGTTAAGCTGACCTTTGACGGGAGTAGTCAGGGTAACCCAGGACTGTGGGATTGGTGGTGTATTAAGAGATGAGAACAGCAACATCAT
This sequence comes from Nelumbo lutea, assembly GCF_056320005.1. Lineage (NCBI taxonomy): Eukaryota > Viridiplantae > Streptophyta > Magnoliopsida > Proteales > Nelumbonaceae > Nelumbo > Nelumbo lutea. The sequence goes on from NC_142684.1 coordinate 215,224,877, forward strand.
TTCCTTTTTTTTCGAGACCGGTGGGAATAGGAGACTCTATGAGGGCTGAAAAAAATTCTCTTACCTTTGTTTTATTCTTTAACTAAAGAGTTAATGGTCTCTTCCATCTCCCCTCCTTAAAGGGGAGGTAGCATCTTGTGCCTCTCCCTAATTTGTACTATCTTTGGCTTTGATTTAATAAATCTGATAATTCACTGATAAAAAAAGAGGAAATTTAAATGGCTGACTAAGGACATGGAAATTCAATACAAATGGGTAAAAAGAAGTGTGAACTCATTGGAAGATGGTCTAGCTAGACAAGGGATGAACATAAATTCTATATTTTGGGCTGTATTGTAATCGTTTTTTTGGTGTTCAATGGTTGTTATCGGGAGCTAAGACTGTTTAGCTCCCTTGTTCTGTAACCTTTCATATTAATAATTTTAATACAATTCACAGATATAGATGCAACAAATACCTTGTGCTGCCAAGAGGTTGGCATCTCTATTCCAGCTTCCCGGAAGGAGGGGGGTCTTTTGTCTGTAGTGATTAGGTTTTCATTTTAATCTCTTCTGGGGGTGACTTCATGGCTCTTGTTCTTCCTCTCCCATGTTTCATGATCATGCATCTGAATTAACCTGAATGTGTGGGGACCTGAACCTTGAAGCTAGTCAAATACATGTCCCTTAAGTTTGGGAGGATATAGATTATGTAGTTGATCAGGATTTGTGGTGCAGGTCAGAATCCCTGAAAGAATTTATTCCAAACTCAAACAAGTTCAATCTATGACCCCTAGTACTGCATAATGCCCTGCCTAGAATGCAATAACCAACACTGACATGTTTTACTGTGTTATGTAATTGTCATTATTAGAAAGATCCAACTGCAAATTAGATTTTGAACTTGAGACTTTCTTGTGTGACTATGTCCAGAAGCATTAGAGGACATGAATATGGCTTCTATCAGTGGATTGGGTTGGCTTTTCTCCTATGCTATTTTATTGTTCTGAAGGGAGTTTATTTTATAGAAAATTGAGAAGCTAATAAACACTTCAAAGAAAAGTAAATGACTTTGGCCCCATCTGAATTCTGTTGGATGATTGTCTAATCACTATTTTTGCCAGGTGTGGTATTCCTGTAAATTTGGTACTGATTCAGTTGAAAGGATGTTGCATTGAAATGAATTGAATGGATGTTCTGTGCTTCTGTTACATGCCCATTACACAAGTTATTTGTCTGGTGTATCAAGTTTCAAGGAGGAAAAAGCAATTACTTACAACCTTTTGTAATTTTGAAGTGAATAATGGACCTCAGCTAATCACTGTTTTTGCTGAATGTCATTTTTATGCTCATTTGGTATTTGATTCCCTATAATTATTTCAGTTATCCTTATGTTTCTGATAGTTTAAATTTCAGATAACTGGGTACAGATTGTTATCTTTCTCCAGCATTGCTCTAGAACTTTAGATGATAATCACATGCCATATTTGCTTAATACAAAGGAGTGAACGACCAGATGTTTGCCAATTCAGTTTTACCCTGCCATTGTCTTCATTTCTTTTCTCTGTTTCAATGTGACCTATTGATCTATTTTACCTTGAGAAATTATGCAAAATCCCCTATATCCGGTTACAATGTGAAGATGCATATATAACTATCTCAATCTGAGTATAGATAATGGGATTAATTTGAAACTTTCAATACATAAGGTTTTTTATTTATGGGCTTGTTGTGCTGTTGTGCAGACAATGCGTGAAAAGGATACTTTTTCTTTTAATAAAATTCTTGCATTTGGCAGTTGAGGCGACTTACATGTACAATTCAACATGTCTCCAAGCATTTTTTTTTTTCTTTGGGTGGGGAGTTCTAGCACAACTGCACAGAGATGCTTGGCCACATGGGCAAACGTGGTTCCTTGCATTAGGATTACAATTTGCATCCATTTTCCTGAATTCAAATTCAAATCCATTTCATGTTAGGCAATCTGAATTCAAGTGGAGTGATTAGTAAAGTTGGCTTGAAGGTTGATGTTTACCAGGAGTAATAGAAAGTGTCATTGAAATATGCAATATCAAAGTTGTTTTTGGTTCATTTTATTAGTATATAAGATTCATGATCTTTTTTTTTTAGTTTAATTGGTTAATAGTATTTAGATGCAAGTTTGATTAGAAGCCCAATGTCAACATATCAAATTTGGATCCAGGCATATCCAATTCAAGCAGTTCCTTTTGGCTCCATTTGTTTGCGATACAAACACCGAACTGGGGTATTTATATACTCTGGTTCGCGTTTGCGAGCGTTTGTTTGAAACATAAAAATGTAATGATTATCAGAGCAAAATTGTATTTTCTGACACTTTTATATTCTGAGAAGAGAGCATTATTATACTTATTTTTTGGATATAATTTTGTGTTCTTTTGATAATTAACTTTTTGACCAAAATTAATGCATTGGAGCATAAGATAGTTGGAGCATTTAGTGATAGGCTTACACTTTTGCACCGATTTCAAACAAACAAAATGAATGCAAAAACAGTTTAAAATGCAAACCATGTTTGCATTCATGAACCAAAAAATGGGTAAATATGCATTTGCATTGCAACCAAACACAGCCTTTGCGGCATTGCCTAGTGCTTGACATGAGAGAGGTATGACATATTTTTGCCAAATTGAAAGAGGAAGCAATAAGACCTAGGTCTATTTTGCCATATTAGGATTGTTTACCGCATACCTTGATTAACTTTGCTGTATTATCTAGTTAGATATCCGAAGTAGATGAAGATATCAACTGCAGGCATGTTAGAGAGGTCCAGAGTAGCGAGGTTAGACAATGAGTATGTCAAGCAGGTATTGTTTACCGCAGATGTCTTGGTGGCATAGTTTTAGAGGACGAGTGGAGCATTATATAATCAATTTTAACTTTTATTACCTGCACCAAGATCAAGGCAAATATCCACTCTATAATAGTGTAGTATAATTTAGATCATGACTGTTATACAATGTTTGGAAGTGGCATTCCAACATGAAGACCTTGTGGCCATGGGATAGGTATCTTGTATTGATACAATACGCCTCATATCGGGCGTATTGCATCGTATCTTTTGAAAACGACATGGTCCAAAATGCCTGTTTCTAGGTGTTTTGGACCTCCAATTTCTTTTAATAATAAAAAGCATGTTAAAGGTTTCCTAAAAAATCAAAATTTGAAAAAAAAAAACAAAAAAATAAAGTTTCAGCTGTTTCTAAATGCTGATACGATATGGCCGAAAATTGTATCATATCAATACTTTGAACCTTGATCACAGGTCTTCTTAGCTTGAGTGGGCAAATGGTTACCTGAAAACCTTAAATTTGGTTTATTGGGATTTTGTTAGAGCTCGTACAGATATTAGCAAATCCAAGTCATCTCGGAATTGTATGTTACCAACTTCTAGAATTTTATGAGGTAGCCTCTGATTTCTAAAGATTACAATCGAATGTTTTTAAAACGTGTTTGTTATCAATTTCTGTCCATTGCTGAATCCCTTGAAGTTTGGTAATCGCAGTCACTTTCCCCCTCTTTTTAGAGGATTCTAACAAAGGGGATTTATTTGCAGTTATGTTAGAAAGTTGATGGGAGGTGAATGCAATCCTATTGTGAAATCCCATGGAGGAAAAAAAAAAAAAAACCTGGAAATATGCTTTTGTCCAAAATTGGTAACAAACATGTTTTAAAAACAATACTACCTTGTAAAATTCTTGAATCTGGTGCCATCCGATTTCGAGATGCTAGTATCTGTATCTGAGATCTAACAAAATCCCATTAAACCAAAGTTTAGGTCTTGGGCAACCATTTGCTCACTCAGCTGGAAAGACCTGTGATAGCTTTAATTGTCTAGGTTAACTTTGTTTTCGGTCCATTAGTACCATTGAGCTATAGATCTCAACAAACAACAGGGTAAACCCAGCCATCTCCCAACCTGGTGCAGGCGGGATTCAATCTCAATTCTTCGCTTCAATCGGCAGGAGCCTTTGCCAACCAGCCAGTTGGCACCTGTGCATATTTCCAGAGCTGATTTCGATGTTTGGTCACGCAAAACTGGGGTGTGTTCTGCAAAAAATGGGACTAAAATAAATGAAGAAGCAACATCTTGGGTCTTGTCCCCATGAATCAAAAAAAAAAAAACGTTTCTGGGAAAGAAAATGAAGTCAGCTTTCTGCTGGAACCACAACATTCATGAGAATTGGTTATCTGAGAGCAAACCATTTATCCTATGTTAGTAGTAAATGGATGCAATCGAATGAGATATAGGTAGATCCAAATTTGATTGTTTATATTTGAAATTTTGAATCAGATGGCATCTACTGGATATCTAGCAAATTCAGATTATAATCAGATATTAAATTATACTGAAAATGATCAAAATATTAATTATCATTAATAAAATGATTTTTAATTTTCATATTATATTTAATGAATAAAAAGAATTAAAATTTATTTATATGAAACTTGAACCTATGACAATTTATTGAAAATAAATCAACATTATTTATAATAAGTTTTAAGCATGTATATTTTAATTGAAATTGATTGGTTCGGACAATCCATACCGCTACTTTGCAACCCTAATAATGCCCACGAATGGCTGAGGCTGAGCCCTCCAGAAAAGACAAATGTCAATTCTCTTCTCCGAGGACTTGTTTTAACACCACTTAAATTATGGGATTGGTAGGTATCAAGGGACGAGGGTTCGGAAGCAGTGGAGGACCGACGACGACCGACCATAGCGTTTGAGTTTTGAAAACTTGAATGCCAGAGAGAACTCAGTTCACGTTCTCTGGTTATATTTTAACTTCATTATCATCAAAGAATAAGAAAGCAACCTCCCAGGGGCCCATGGGCCATGGTCCCTTTAACCTGCATTTGGAGCAAACCCACAAGTAGTTGCGTCATGTGATGTGCTGCTGCAGCCTGCAGCACATGAGAGTTGCTATCAACAACTGCTTTTGTGCTTTTGTGCTTTTGTGTCTCGTCTCGTCCCCAAGGCCAGGGGATTTCATTTCAACTCACATGCCATCTCTTTGAATCTCTTCTCTCCATTTCTCCGACCTCCATCCTTGGGAATTTTAGGCCTACCCTTCAGACTCAGAGAAACCAGTCCCTTTGCTTTGCTTTGCTTGACACGTGTAAATTAAGGGCTTCATAATTACTAAAACGCCCTCACCGACCATACAAAGACACCATGATCCGACTCACTTTCTCAATTCCATCCCCAACATGGATGGGCTTTACTTTTTTGGGTTGCCTTGTCCAACCCAATCATCAATTGGGCCTGCAATAGATATTCCCAACCACACCCACGACCCACCTAGTTACCATTGAACATGATGCTTCTGGCACGACTTAATCCGAGTAGTTCAGTTAAGCCATTAAATTAAATTTAAGTGCAGGATCGGATCTTTCTGGTTTATAGTTTCTACTTTCTACAACCCAACGAGGGTCAGATGAATGAGACCCCACACATGACGTGGCACGTCCAGGGAAACACTGATAAGGAAGATGGCTCGAAGTTGGGTGCATTAAAAGCTAGGCTCATCTACACAGAGAGAAAGGATTGATGAGAGATGGGGGAAGGGGGGGGGGGTCACCCTGATTAGAAATCTGAAATCCCCATGAAAAGCCCTTTAAAGATCCTATCCGCCCTTTGGTGATGCTCGCTGCAGGGCTGCAGCTGCTGGCTGGCTGGGGCATGCCTGACCAAGTCTTATCAGTCTTGTCAATATTTATTGCACTCTCACTCTCACTCATTGTGTATAGCGTGCAACCAACCAACCCCGAAATGCCTTTCTCTTTCCTTGAGTGACCTCCTTCACATGAGAGAGAGAGAGAGAGAGGGTCTGTCAAGTCATCTGTGGGTGGTTCAGTTCATACTTGGTAGAGAGAATTAGAGAGAGGCCAACCATTGATTGGTGTCAGAAGGCACTTCTGCCTATGCAAAGTGAGCTTTGGACGTTCAGTAAAGAGTAAGCTCCATGGGGGACCGTTCATGGACTCATTTTTACATTTTTATATTTTTCCCTTTTTAATTGAAAAGGAAGACAACCCTAATATATTGGGCTTCAACCCATTGACGTTTGTCTCATCTCATCTCATGGGTTTTGCTTATCTTGAGAAAATAGTTAAAAGGTATAATGGGTGGTCAAAAGATGGTCATCTCTAGGTGGTGTGGAGCCCAGGTGAGGTGGACCAGAGAGAATGAAAGCCAGGGCCCCACAAAAGAAAACAACTTATATACATCTAGACCTACTCTATATCTAATATACAGTGGTCTCCCCCTACCCCACATTATTTTTGAATGAGCAAGATCCTCCTGCCTTCACTCTCGTGATTGAATCGGAGGGTTAGAAGTAAAGAGGATCATCTTAGTATTTTGCACCTTTGATATTCATTCTGTAATCCTTCCCAAGTGAAAAGATTGGAAAAGAAGAAAAAACCAAGGAAAACTGGAAAAGGAATCAGTCAGAGTGCAAGAAGGGAGACCGGAGTCAAAGGTTCTAATGGGTGAATCATCCAGGACCAGATTCCAGATCATATTAGCTATTATAGTAAGGTGGTGATTTTGATTCAACTAAAACGTGGTCGGAGATTTGGTCTACACTCTACAGCCACGACCATCAGTGTCAAATTTTAGTCAAAGTAAACTAAAAGAACTAAAAGGATTTGACCTTTTCAACATTCTTGGTTGGATGGATATAGCAAGTTGAACATGAAAACGAAGATGAATTCATGTATATTTACATCCCGATTGGGCAACCTTCTTCCTTTTAACATTGACAGTTGATTAGAGCACCCGGCACCCAGTATGGAAAATACAAAAATGACCTTTATTGAATTGAACAAAACATGAGGCTGATTAGGCTTATAGGGGCATTCTTCTTTGTTTTTTATTTCATTTGTTTTTAGATGGTTATATCAGTAAAATGAAAAAAAAAATGAAAAATATGATAATTTATAAACATGATATTAAATAATCACATGAAAACATGTATTTAAAAAACGTTTTTTTGTTTTAGTTTTGAAAATAAAAAACATTTTTGTGTTTTTGTTTTGAAAAATAATCTATTTTCAAACCAAATGGTTTTTTATAGTGCGCGATCGAGATGCTCCTAGCTGTAGGGAAGCTCGGATGCCTGTTGCCAAGTAGGTCATTCGAACTGCAAAGAAAGAGAGGTATTAGAGAACCTGGGGTGGCTAATCCGGCGAGGTCACTCCGATGCTTAAGTCAGTAATAGTATATGCGAGCTGAGAATTTGAGAACAAGGAGAGCTAGAATGCACTAAACTGCGCGTACCTTTTGTATCATTGGGGTTAGTGCCTTTATATAGGCTATGATTGGGGTGGGCTTCACACACCGCATCTGAGATTTTCGGGAGGTCGCCTAACCGGTCTGAGATCCCCAGAGGTAACCGCCACGCACGTTGGCCATCCTCTAGAACACTCGGTACATGGGCCAACATCTGAGAAACATGGGAGTATCGAGCACAACTCGCAAGTTGCCTCATGAACCTCAGTTAGGTTGGCAAGCCCTCGAGGGAGGTCATTCCTCGTGTTGAGGTTACATCGGCTAATGACGAGGTGCTGCAGGTCGGCCATAGACGAGGTGCTCTTAGCTAACCTAAGTTGTGGTCGAAGTTGCTAGGTTGGCAGTAAAGGCAGGTCACTAGGTCGAGGCGAAAACAAACTACGATCTGGGACTCCAAATCATCGCTTAGGTGGCGTCTAGGTGTCGTCCAACTATTTTGATATACCATGTGTCACAATGTCATTGGATGGCCAAATCCGCCCTCATTAATTGCCCCCCACTCTCGAGCTGAAAGTAGCTCGGCGAAGGGAGTAGATCGCTCCTTTTGGCCCGAAATGACTAATTCAATAAGCTTGTAATTGTAAGCATTGGTCCAATTTGCTTCTCAAGTCGGAAGAGTCCAAGTGTTTGTAGCCTTACGTAGGACCTCGCCATCTTGATTATTAGGGCATGAGAGCGAATTCATCCGCTCAAGGAGAGGTGGAGCTGGTACCTTGAAGACATCTACCTTATTAGGGATGGAACCATCAAGGGGTTCTGCAATCCGACCATTACCTCAAGAGAAAAGTTTATCATGCCATCCTTAAGAGGGGGTTCTGTGTGATTGCTTTATCAGGTCGCTCCACCTAGGTAGATTTCGACGCAACGTCCTTTGAGCTGGTTCTCAAAAGAGTAGCCAGCGAGTTAGATGTGGAGCTTGAAACCGAGGTGGAGGTCTACTATGAAGAGATCAACTAAGTTTGCGTCTGTCATGGTGTTGAAAGCGGATTAGTCTTTCCTTTGTTCTCTTTCTCGTGCTGAATGCGAATTGCCTTTTATTTTGCCCATGCAAAAAAGGTGACTGGGTCTTATGTGGTGCTGAGGTCTTTTATCAGCTCGGCACCTTAGCCCTTAGGCTTTGGGAGTGACTCGTGGTCCACTCTCCTTATCATTGATTTTGCCCATGCCGAAGAGGCGACTAGGACTTATTTGCCCATGCCAAAGAGGTGACTGCATCTTATATTGTGTCGAGGTCTTTTGGTCAGATCGACACCATAGCCCTTAGGCTCAGGGAGTGACTTATAGTTCTCTCTCCTTATCCTTGGTTTTGTCCATGCCAAAGAAGCGACTGGGTCTCATGTGGTGTCGAGATCTTTTATCAGCTCGACACTTTAGCCCTTAAGGTATATACATATATATATAAATGTATGTGTGTGTGCGCGAGTATTCGAGCCAAATTTTTTTATTAATCAAGTTTGAATTAATTCAAATAATTAATTAAACTTGACTGGAGTTTGAACTTGAATCGAGAATCGAATTCAAAGTGAGCCTAATCAAATTCAAACCCCAACTATTCAATTAGCTAGAGCTCAATTCAATTGCAACCCTAACCTAAAGGCGTCAGTGGGAAAAAAAAAACCTGTCTACGCCTTTAGTTAAGAAATTAACTTTCATACAATAAGCAAATCAGTCCCATATTGAAGTTAACTTGTCATGGCCATGGAGACATCAAGACATTTTCAGCTAAGCCAAAAGATGCTTGATATGACCAATCCCAACCATCCACTAAACAAGCAATCTTTTGTCCTTTAAGTTAACGACAAGTTCAAAAGCACTTCCCTTCCATGTATTATGATAATGGAGATTTGGGGTTGCTTCTCATGGATCTCTTTGGAGGGTGACTTTATCCTTGGGGCTGATAGAATGTACAAGGTTCTCTAAGAAAAGAATATAATGGTGTTTGTTCTTGGGCATATAAATATTGGGCATACAATCCCTAATTGCAATGGCTCATTGTTTCTATCAATGTTTTACAAACCAGCCCACATATTGACCCGGAAAGCTGTCTACTGGGTACTGGGTTGAACCGTTCAACCGAGTAATTCACCCAAAAATGATCAAAACCATCTCAACCAGTGATTCAATCAGACGAGGTCACCCGGATCAATAATTATCCAGATTAGATTGATCCAATATTGATTTCTATGAATCCTATCAATCCATAGGTAAGAGGATGTTTTCTAATGTGAATGATTTTAATTTCTAAAACAAAAAGCCAAACAAGAATTCCTTAATGGATGAGGTTGAAGTTACAATAGAATATCATACCCTTAGATATTTTATTATTTAATCGTTTTATCCGTTAAAAGACGAAAAACAAATCATTATCAAACGGCCCCAGGATTTTTAATTGAGAAAAAAAAAAAAACAAAAAGAATGTTCTTTGTTCACAAAGTAGAGAAGAGCTATTGGTTCAAAACTTCTGAGACCAACAGCTGATTACAGTGGAGAGATGAGAGGAGAACCTTTCTTCTATTCTCATATGGAAATCTACTTAACACTCTATACCCCACTTGAGATCATCATAAATCCCATCTAGAGTTAATTGATCGATTAATGGAAAGAGTTCGAATCTCCCACCCGAGAACTCTACCCACATTTATCTTAACCATACATGAAAAATATCTCATCTTTTATATAATATTATATACGAAGAAATGCTCTCAATTCACAGGAGTAGTGTATTATGGGTATGCGTGAACATAATTCTCGTGGATAGGAGATCCGGGGTATAATGGAAACGCCATGCTATTCAAGAAGCAGATTGAATCCGGACATATGCTTGACAGGGGGATATATTTAGAGCGCCAGAGAGAAAACCTACCAATGCACCACCACGAGTTCAAATCAATCCCGACATCCCCGCCATGTATTAAAGACATCTATTGATGATGATGACATCATCATTCTTTATATTGGGGGAAATAGTATTCTCGAACGTTTAAAAAAAAGTAGATTCGTTTGCTACACAAGCCGACCAGCAAATCCATCCCCATCAAATGCGTCCATGCATGGAAATAGTATTCTGAGGAGAGCATCCCAGCAGCAGCAGGTGGTGGGAAAAGAGAAAAGGAATGGATAAATGGGGGCTCTCACTCAGGCTCTATGAATGTGTATGTGGGAAGGGAAAAAACTATAAAGTGGGAAAAGTTGGGTCTCACTTTTTTGTCCTTTCGGGAAGATGACGTGGAAGCTTCCTTAGCCATGAATTTTCTATTGGGAATTTGTTAGAGTTTTGGATTATTTGGGGAGAGAGGCTTTTTAGGCTAACCAAACAAGGTAGAAGTTTGACCGTTAAAACTAGAAAGTTGGGCGCCAACCATTGAAGTTGGAAGTTGGAAGTTGGAAGAGCCGTGGTCATGTTGGGTTTTGTACAGTTTGGCTTTTGTTGGCCTGGCTCTGGCTCTGGCTCTGGCTCATGGCTCTAAGCCTCTCTGTTCATGGCTTCTTCATCACCTTAGAGGTTAAGACCAAGACTTTCCTCCCGAAATATATTTATTTAATTTAAATGTGTGGAGATTGACTGATGATTCTTCGTGGAGACTGGAGACAGAGCTGCAGAGATAAGGGGCGATGGGCTCTCTCCTCTCTGTCATTTGTCAACCATGGACTAGCATTCATTCCGACCCCTCTCCACACTCCAAATTAAGTGCTTTTTACTTGGGATTTTCTTCTGGACCACGTGGAATTTGTCTTCTTGCTTGCCAATTGGGTTATGAAATCTGTTGGCTTTATTCACTTTATCTCACCTTCTTTCATGGATTATTTAGGTTTACAAACTCCCAAATTGTGTACCATCACCATGATACCTGACTCAGCTTCACTTCATGACGAATTCCACAAGCATTCTTGGAATCCTTTTAAATCAACCGGGTCGGTCCAGGTCCAACCGAGTCAAGCATCCTTCAAATATTCCTTAAAGTTTGGGCTGAATAACGTTGTAAGTTGTAAGTTGGGCAATATAATTTTTAGGGTAAAGACCCTTGAGCCACTCCAATATGACTGTTTTTGTTAGAAATAAAAAAACAAAAAACAAATCAAGAGTTTAGGAGAATATGGGTATGTTCTGTTTGATAGAAAATAAGAGAGAAACGTCAAATTGTCAGAAAGTCTTTGAGGTCAAGGAATGGGTCATAGTCATCGGCATCTAGATTTCTTGGACTACATAGATTTTTTAAGTCCCACTCCAAGTAATTAATGAACCAGTAGTTGTGATGGTCATTTGACATCCATCTCAAAATGAGGCATGGGTTCAAATCTGCCTAATTGTAGGTTTTTTGTGACATAGATGTCACCTCAGCTGTTCTTCTTTCATACTCTTTTATATATATTGAGAATAGCAAAAAAATGACTTCAATTTTTGTGCATACTGACCTTGGGAAAATTATTTTTTAAAGCTCCCCCAAAAAGTTGGTAAACTTCACCTGCACTCTGCTTCATCCCTTTAATCCCCTCATAATGTGTAATATGTAATACCAAAATAATTAAAGACAAGCCACCAAATTTCTCATTTGGTTTGTGTTAAAATCTCTCCTTTGTTGGTGTGAGTCTTTTTGTACAATGGGCAACTTTAGAAACTGCATTTAATAGTTTTGATGCTAATTCCTCTCTTTATAGCATTGAGTTGAGCTCTAAACTATTATATATATGGACAATATTGTCCTTTAGTAATTTTTCCATTGAGTATGGAAGTCCCACTCCCACATAATCATTAACTCATATAATATTATATATATATATATATATATATATATATATAGTATTTAATAAACTATAATTTATAATGACATAATATCAATTTTAAAATAGTATTCAATATATGCTTATAATTGTATTGAATTTAATTATAATAGAATTTGTGTTATGTTTTCAAGCAGTAGTCAAATTGTAAGATGGACATTTTTCAAAAGTTCAATAGCTTAGAATATAAAAGAAGCAAAAAAGTTTTACAATTCAGACCTCAAAATTATTTTTAGAAATCATTTATTTTTACATTAGAGTTTAGATTTACCAAATATGATATATGACACCATTTCTCTCTCTCTCTCTTATCTACTTATCTTTTTATGCTCCAAAAATTTTCATTTAAATCCAATTTTCTTTGTTTGGTTTAACCAACCTAATGGTGACATGCAACACTATAATAAATTCAAAGAATTAATTTTCAAACATTTTCATAAGTTTAAATATTTAATGGGTCAAAATAGATGGATTAGGTTGGGTTGTGTGTTAACAATTGTTAATGGGTGTGGATTAGGGGTGATTTTTCTCTGGATCAACTGATGGTAGCCAAGAAGGTGCCAGTTAGCCTACTGGTAAAATCTCTAGCTAGTTATAACGGAGACCTGGTGATGAAGGAAGATTTGGCCCAACCTCTCTATTACGTGACATGTGGCAGAAACAACAGCTCGGCAAAAGGGGCCAAGCCTAGGCGGGAAGGGGACACCAGCGGATTGAACTCCCTACGGGGGGCCCGAACTCACCCTTTGTAACAGCTCGGGATACACCTCGCCAAACTGGCCAACTTTGTAACAGCTCGGGATACACTTCGCCGAACTGACCCACTTTGTAACAGCTCGGGATACACCTCGCCGAACTGACCTGCCCTATAGATACCTCCGAGCTCAAGACTGCCTCGCTCAGCACTTCGCATCACCTTCTGGACACCAAAACCAAACAAGTCGTACCATGCCTGACACTAAGGAAGTTCGTGCCCGAGGGCGCCGCGCCTGACTGACTTGGGACCTGACGTTTGGCGGCAGCACTCTAAACGGCCACCTGCCACCGCCACTGACACCGCCGTCTCCAGTTAGAAAGACGATTAGGCAGTGACGGTTCTGTCTCAGCAGAAAGGACGACGGCCGAATTGACAAGCACAAGGGTAATCATACCCGACCTGACAAGAGCCTCGAGGCGAGTGCACGAAGTGATTATAAGAGCCCCCTGCCCCCTGACAAACAAGGTATGCAAACTTTGCGCTATTTGGTATTATCTTGCTTTTGAAGGATTCTGACTTGAGCTTCAGAGCCTCTACACCGGGTTCCTCCCGGAGCTTCCTCATCTCCTCCGTTTCAGGTTCCCTGCTACCCCGTTCAGAAGTAAGGCCGCGGACAGCTAAGACCGGCCGGATCGCGCTCCATTACTTGGGATTGAGTAATACAACTCACTCACTCTCAACTCTCATATGCAATTGAAGCATTAATATCTAGGAATTGTTTTATAAACCTTTTGTAATGACTCATCTTTGTTTTTGATATAATATGTTGGTTGCATCACAAACCAAACACATGGAGATATATCAGCCATGTGCCTCTAAGGATATTTCTGCCATAAACTGAGATATATACCCTGAATCGATGCAAACTTCTCAAATTTCTGTGGGTATATCCCATCATGTAAGGGTTTTTGTGACACCGAAATTGATTTTTATAATCATCAATCAAATATTAAAAAAGAAAATGTAGATCTTACAATCTTGAAATCATGGGTTGGATCTTATAATACTGTCATAATATGTGACACCTCATGGTTGTGACCAACTTGTCCGAACCTACGAGACATCAGACTTATGAAGTGGGTTTTGGATGAATGAGTCTTCCTAGAGCTTAGGTTTGCATATTAAATTAGGTTAGGTGGTCCTAACTCCTAAAGAGGTTAATTATAGAGATGCCTTGGCATTTGGATTAGTTAAAGCCATGGAATTCATCAATGTTGGTTTTGTCCAACGAGCTTTCTAATGTCAACTGGCTTCCATCTATATGCTTTTTATTTATGATTTCCTAGTTTGCCTAAGAGTTGTTGATGTTGGTTGTATTGTTTATTTTATATAGATAGAGAGAGAGCAATATAGTAGTATATAGTAGATGGGTTAGTAGGTGAGATGGTTATGATATAAAGACTAATTCTTGAATAGTTGAGAGAGAGAGATCACTTAGCTTTGGATGCTTCTTGGTTATCTAAAATGTTTGCTTGTGTAACTTAGCTTTTGCTTTGGCCATTTGCCCATTTAATTTTAGCTAAGAGAGCTGTGACAATGGTCCCAAAGTGGGAGGATCACGGACTGGACTTAACAGGGGACCATTACAAATTGTGAAGGCCCCAATATATATATATATATATATATATATATATATATATATATAACCTTTAAACTTAAAAGGGAGATCTGAATTCTGAACTTGAGTACGGATTTATATCAATCTGATACCAACTTGTAATGGTCCCCTGTTAGAGCCCCAATTGATACTGACCCACCCACCCTGTGAACAATATCCATGTTATCAGTATAAAGTTTCATGAATATTTCATTAATGCAAATATTTGTCACTTGTGTATGTATTCATGAAAGCTTTATACTAAACTTGTTTTAAGTTTGAATTAAAAGAAATGTTTCAAGTCTTCTTTGATAATCAAAAAGAGAGGAAGAAAGGAGAAGAAGAAGAAGAGAACCACCCTCTTACTTCATAAAATTTGAAATAAAACTTCAAGATAACCAACCACAGGGGACCATTACCTAGTGTGATGGTTGACAAATGTGAGAATGCGGATTTGAAAACGAGGATGGCCAATTTGTGTGAAAGGTAGCAAAGATTGGGACCGTACCCACCACCCCTTTCAAGACCTACCCCTGGACCAACATTGACTAATGACCTTTTATGGGGATTGAGATCTGCTATCCACGAGACATTAGGGAACATCTCCCTTGTCATTCATGAAGAGATCTTCCCAATACATGGTGGTGGTGTTCCGTGGGTAAAGATGTGGGTTGTGGGTAGCAGATCCCAAGTGCTTTCATTAATGTTGCACGTCATGTTGTATGTAAAACTCTTTATCATCAATCAGGAGTAAACACGTTGGAATTTATGGCATAACTGGTTATATGACCTTTGGGGGCATAATGACCAAATAGAATAAAACTAGACTTGACCCTCATGCAAACTGAACTTTTATTTATAGGAAAATTTCCACTTTAATGCCCTAAACTTTGGGGAAAGTGTCATGTTAATACCCGAACTTTCAGATGTGTCACTGCAGTACCTAAACTTTCAAAAATTGTCAAGTTAGTTCCTGTTATTAGTTGATCGTCAATTATCTATTGAAAATGTCAAAACTACCATTCAAAAGAAGATACTGTTCATTGTCTTCTATCTTGAGATTGAACCACAAAAAAGAACATATGACGTGTAAACTGATACCTCACCCGTTTCTTCCCATAGAGCCTTGCCCCCACACATGAAGCTCTCTCTCTCTCTCTCTCTCTCTCTCTCTCTCTCGCTCGCTCGCTCTCTCTCTCTCTATATATATATAGATATCATCTCCAAAGCTTCTCCTTTGATACTGTTGCACTAGAAAACAAAGATGACAAGGAACACAAAACTATTCTCCTTTCATTAGAAAATTATATACCCAACACAATGAGTTGCCAGAATTGGAGTAACTCTAGCCACTGGATTCCTTCACCTTCTTTAGAACCCAATAAACCCCAAGAGCAGGAGGACAACCCAGTTGAAGAATTGCAGGTCCCATCGCCGACCACTACCACCACCATTGATGTTGAAAAAGAAATTGTTGATGCTTGTGCATCACCGGAGGTTCCACTTTCTTTAGAACCTAGTAAACCTCAAGAGCAAGAGGAGGACTGGGTTTAAGAATTGCAAGGCCCATCACTGACAACCACCACCATCGGACTAAGGTGGTTGGTCATATTTGGATACCAGATATATGGGTGCAGGAGGATCTTCTAAAGGACTGGATCAATTGTTCAGCTTTCAATTCATCACTTGTTCCCAACGGACTAATGTCTGCACATGTGAGTATGCGACGCTGATCGAAGAGAATCGATGAATGAATTCTAGTAGATTGAAGATAGAAAATATGTGTTAAATCTTCTCTTTGCACAGTTTAAGCTTCAACTTTTGATCTAATAATCACTATGTTTCTTTAATTTCATTGTTTGTTAATACAAAAAAAGAAATTAAAGAAATATTATGGTGTTGGTGTCTCTGTGTTCTTGCTTTTAGATAGGAATACTGGACACTCGATGATATAGACGAGTTGCTTTCGGTTCTCTCTTTATTTTTTCATTTTAATTAATTTACACGTCATATGTTCTTTTCTATGGTTCAGTCTCAAGGTAGAAGAATAAAAAAACAATAAATCGTGACTTCTTTTGAAGGATAGTTTTCAAAATTCAATTACTGCAGTGAAATATTTAAAAATTTGGATACTAACTTGACGCTACCCCAAAGTTGGATACTAAAGTGGAAATTTCCCTTATTAATATAACCCAAGCTATGTCAAAATTGATTTGATAGGGTTGGATCAATATTTTGGGTCAAAAGGACAAAGTATCAAAAGCCTATTTTTGTATTTTTCATGTTTTCTCATACTTTATAAAAGTATGAAATTAAAAATAAAAAATGTTGGGATCAAATGACAAATCAAAAGTACTTTTGAAAAATTTATCTAAATATCATTGATTTTCGGGCAAAAAAATATACCTACCCAGACTTTGTAGATACATTGACATCGGTTTCTAGACGACCATAAAATGCTGGTCACAAGACCCCACAGCCGCACATAGGGAACATCCCTTGTACATGAATGGTGGCATTCAGGGAGAACGAGATGTTCTCAGTATACGGCCGTAGTGAATTGTGGTAAGCAGATCCGAACTCCCAGTACGTGTGTCCGGTTGTTCCTCACGGACGGTACGGTCAACCTTGTGTTTGGAGAGGGAGTTGAGTTCTAATCCTCTAAAATTCTACGGTTTCTACCCGTAATCACGACACACTGCGTCAGTTCCATTAATGTAGGCCCGCCCCCATTGATTAGGTACTTCTTACTTGAACCCTTGAAAAAGGATTCGAACACGTGGAGATGTCAAAGGATAAGATTCCATAGCCAATCACGGCAAGCGGGAGATTCCCAAATCCCAAGCCAAACCTACGGAACAAACCTTAGGGCATGGGCATCAAATAATTGTTGTAGCCGTGGGCCCTTGGCCCGTGGAGGCTGGAGGTTCTTTTGTTTACTGACTTCACTCTCTCTTCCTGGTGGATTTGAAAACGGGCAATCATTTATTCCCCAAATAGCTTCACCCCAACTTGCCACGTGGCTATTTCTCTCATCGAAATTCCAACCGTCTGCATGTTGTATATTTTCCCTTGAGCGGCACTGAAATCATTTTAATTATTTTATTCATGATTAATTAATTAATTCTATGTGAAATTATTTTTTAATTATTTTAATCCGGGCCCCATTTCTTAATTCCTACTGACCAACTGGGCCTCAAATCCGAAAGTCATATCCACTTGTTCCATTGGTGTTCCAGCCTTTGTGGGCATAAGAATCTATAACCATCTAACAACAAATACTCTTCCTCATCTTTCTTTTTTTTTTTTTTCCTTTTTTTCACCAATTAGTTAGTTAATTTAGTTTGTCAAACCCTAGTTTTGTTATGTTTGGTGAATAGTACTAGGAAATCTAGACAACCGCTTCGTGGTCGGTGTGATAATGAAACTGGTCGAATGTTCGGGTTCGGGCCAATCTTAATCGGGTTTGACTTGGATTGCCCCACATCAAGACCAACCTTCTTGCAGAGAAAAAAACAGTATACAATAGCGGTATGTTCCGCCAAAAAAAATAAATTTAGTGACAATGTACATGGGACGGGTTGGGTCAGTTTCAGTAATTCTTTATCCAACTAGCGGATCGAGTCCGGTTCAATCCAAACTCAAACAAACCGATGCGTAGATTTCCATCTGACATCAGAAAAGTGCCATCTGACGTGTCACTTTTTGAAAATAATGGAGCCCATTTTGTGTAATTGTAGCATTGTAACATTCATTACTTTAAAGCGTAAATTTGTGATTTTGCGTTGATTCAGGTAGTTAGGTGCGTAGATCGTTAAATTTACAGGTGCATTAATTTAATTTATCGGCAGTTACGCGCGAAATATAAAAAAGTGAAAATTTGTCACTTTATAACATAGGAAATAGCAAAACCCCTTCTTTATCCGACTCGGAAACATGAAAATGTATTAAAGGAGGAAACCCCCAACGAAGCGAGCCGACTTGAAGAAACTAAAGCCACCGAGCCGACAAGGACCGAAATCCCTTCGAAGCCTCGCTTTCGCTGACTGGAGAGAGAAAAACCTAATGATTAGACCAACCTCCGCGTAACAAAAGCAACCAAACAAATACAAGAAAAAAGAGCGCGAAACAAATCGCTACATGGGTCGTAAAACCGCCCACAACGATAACCGCTCGGACAAAACCGTAAACCGGAAACCCGGCTGGTTTAATTTTTTTTTTTTTTTTTCTTTTTTGGTGGAAAATTGGAAATGGAAGTAATTTAGGGCTCGTGAAAGCGGAAAGCTGGCCGGTCATATGGCGTGAAACCTGCTGTAATCGCCAGCTAATTCCGTTCTGGCAGTTTTCCCACTTCCCGCGAACCGCACACAGTAAAAGCATTGTCGTACTGCCACGTGCTCTGTACTCCTTCCTTTTATTGAGCCAGGTGTCCAATTCCATCCGTGCCATCGTTCTGATCTTATGTTTTTCAACCCATTCTGATCCCAATCCGAAATCCAAATCTACCCGTCCAAAAAGAATCTGTCAATCTGATCTTCTTTTCCTGGCAAATCTCCTTTCTCTGGTTCTCGTTGGCGACAATTAGACGGATAATTTGAGATATCTACGGGTATTCTAATGCTAATGTGATACACTAGATAATTTATTTTTTTTTTAAGCCTTCTCTTTTCCTGTTCTGACTGTAACAGGAATCTGAACGCTTCGGTAACGCCGTCCACATAACCAGAAGCTTCTTTACCAAATGACGAAACTACCCACACTTTCCGCCGTAGGAGGAGTTCACAAATGCGGTAGCTGATCGAGGGTAGTTTGGTGATGAGAATTTTTTAACCAAATAATTTAATTCGGGAACGAAAAGTTTGAGAAACGTGACAACGCCAAACGCGTTTTGGCCGGACGGGGGGAGTGTTTGGTTGAACCGCCCAACCACCACCACTTTCTCTTCATACTTGTTTATATTAATTAAATGATTCATTAATCAAATTAATATCTGAATCGATTAATCAAAGGAGTTAATTCGGTTTTAAAACTATAAGTAATCCATTCTTTCCATTTTTCCGGTTTTCTAAGTTTCGGTATCTGACTGGTCTACTGTTCTCTTCTCCTTCCTTCCACCGGAAAACCTCCTTTTCTTCGCCGGAAAACCACTTTTTAGGACGGGAAATTTCTCGTCCTTGCTCATTTCGTTCCTTCCTCTTGAAGGAACTACTGAATTTTCCTGAAGACTCATTGTCGGTGAAGATAAAGGCGTTGGATCTCGGTTTCTCAAGCGATTATTTTATGGTTTTGAGGAATGTGGCCTGTTGGGTTGTTGTAGAAGTTGTGAGCTTTGCCGTTCATGGTGGGTATCGTGTTTTAGGGCTTGTTTCGTGGTTTTTACTTTCAGGGGTTTGGTTTGGTGGCAAGGTGAGACACAACGGAGAGGTCAAGAGAACGCGTCCAGTATGAAATGGTAGGTTGTTTGGATTTTGTTCTGTTTTTTTTGGGTTGGTTTGTCTTTGCTGTTTATGTGTTGTGGGTGCATCTTTTTTTCTTCTTTTTTTTTTTTTTTTTTGAAGATTTTGGTTCGGTTTTTGACTTTTTTTTCCTCTTATTCTCTGGATGTTTGGATCTAAGATATTGTCTAGCTTTGGTGGTTAATTTCTGGTTCCGGTAGTTGCAGGTGTTTTCTTCTCTTTTTTTTTTTTTTTTTCGTATGTTTGATCTGAAGGAAGCTTGAGTTCTCAAGGATAGTTTCTTATTATCTTTATGGGATCCATGCCATTATGAAGTTTCGTAATGGCTTCCTTTCTTTTGTTTTTTCATTTTTATTGTTTTTCGTCTCTGGGTTTTCTGCTCTGGATGCGTTTTCTTCTGCCTTTTTCTCAAACTATTTTTTACTGAAAACTTTTAAACTTTAAAAAGAGAAGCGTTGTGCCTGGTGATAATGTCAGTGTTAGCTTCAATTGCATTATTATTATTTTTTTGCCTTAATTGAACGCTTTTTGGCTTGAATTGCACCGAGGTATAGGACTATTGCACAGCTCATAATTATTGAATTTATAAGGATTATACTCACTGTTTTATTTAAGAACTTGCTTCTCAACAATTAGCCTGGAAAATGAGTGTTACACACGGGTGCAAGTTATGTGCTTACTGATGGACCAATGCATTTCCAGTGCGTTTCATGGTATTATTCAGAGGAGCAGGTTATGGGGTCTCTGCATACGCGATTGCATTTTCATTGCAGCAGTGCAAGTGCCCCTTAAACATTCCAGCTTGCAATATAGGACCAAAACTTTTGTAATTGTTAAGCAGAAATTTTAATTCTTATTTATATGCATGTGTTTTCCATGTCCTGTTTTATTTTTTAATTTAACCACATCAATTCTTGTTATAACATCTAATTTTAAGAAATGTTGTCAAACCGTGATTCTCTCTCGTCTTCTCAGCCCTTCGGATATGAGATGACGATTGTTTGGATTGATAGATCAATAATTTGTATCCCTTGATTTTTTTCCCATATGGCTAATTCTCTCTCCTTTTTTTTTTTCTCCTTTTGAAAAATTCTAATGTGATACCTATACATATATGCATTTGAATAGATCAGATGGTTTTTGGCCTACGAAAGGAGTCCAAGATGTAATTTTTCTCTTTAGGTTTCTTCCTTCTTCAAGAAGAATAATAGGAAAAAGTAAGCTTTTAAGTGCTCAATATTTGCACGTTGCAATGTATTTTACCATATAGTTCCAAACTTCCAATGCATTTATGTGCAATAATAGGCTCTATTCAGTGGGATACACTGGGAATACAGGGGAGAATAAGTTGTTTTTTACCAAATACAAATAAGTTGTTTTTTATTCAAGACGCACCATTGTTCTTGTAAATTAAAAATTAACAATTTTCCTTGTAGTCTTTCTCCAACTGAGGTATCCTGTTACATGATATTCATTTTTTCTAATCTTCATTTACTTGTTGAACAGGTGGAAGGAAGGGTTTGTTTATCCAAAGAGGCAAAAAATGGGCTAGAAATTCTGAGGCTTAAAAGGCTTCAACGGATGAATTCAGGAAATGCTCCTGAAGTTGCAAATGTTTCTAAAATGATGACTAGAAGTGGAGGCGATTCTCTAAGAACATCTACATCATGTGGATTGAGATTGCATGGTTA
Source organism: Nelumbo lutea (assembly GCF_056320005.1). NCBI lineage: Eukaryota > Viridiplantae > Streptophyta > Magnoliopsida > Proteales > Nelumbonaceae > Nelumbo > Nelumbo lutea. Next base: position 215,246,477 of record NC_142684.1, read on the forward strand.
TCCAGATGGGTTTCCTCGACCTAGTAGTGCATCAAAGCGTAAGGTGGACAAATTTGACACAACCGATCTTGAATGGATTGATAAAATCCCAGAATGCCCCATATACTGTCCAACAAAAGAGGAGTTTGAGGATCCTTTAACTTATCTGCAAAAGATTGCTCCAGAAGCTTCAAAATATGGTATTTTCTTTAACTGATATCTATGATAATAAATTGCCATTGAATCTAGCAATGTTTCATGATATTGGTTTGATATCATCACATTCATTGTTAATTTGCTCATGGATTTTCTATGTTTGTCATATGACTTTCATTTCTTGAATCTTCATTTTCCAACTATCGGGTTAGAAATTGGCTAATTCATTCATTGTCATACTTTGTATCTTCATCATCGGTCATGCTTATGCATATACTCATTTCTAATCCTTTTCTTTAGTTTTACCACTCATCAACTTTGAGACCTGGATTTGGGCACAAGGGTGTGGTATCATGTTGGATACTTCAAATTTTAGTGTGACTTCTATATGTGACACTGCCTATCTGGGTAACATAGCTTATTAACAGTCACATCTCTGTAATATAATATATATGTGTGTGTATATATACACACACACACACACACACATATACATGTATGCACATATATTATATGTGTGTGTGTGGCACATTTACAGTTTATGGGTGAGGGAGACTGCCATTACATTTATGTACACCAATTTACATATTCTCTAAATTTTTCTTATTTTATATTGATATAAATTTCTTGTAAGAAATAATTTATTGGATACCTTAGAAAGCCATAAATACCTTCTAGTTTATGGGTCTTATAAATGTTAATGATATTATAGCAAAATTCTGCTGATTCATCAAAAGATTAGTTACCACTTAGCAGTTAGAATGAATCCCTTTTCAGATTGGGCATGACATGGATTCGATGCTCTAATGGTAGGGTCAACATCAACCTCTGCTTCAAGAACGTTGCAACTTGTGGAGAAAATTAAAGATAAAGTGGTGCCAACACCATTGGCAGTTTTCTAAAGCGAACAATACTATATTCAGTCATCCACCCACTCCTATTTAGGACAGTCAAATCTCTTAAAAAGTTTCTTCAGCATGAATCCTAAATTTGAGGAAAGTACATGTATGCAAATCTAATTTACTAGAAATGCATGAGTTTCTTTTTTTACTTTCATTGCAAGGCAAAAAGGGGAGGGGAAATGTACATGATAGGATGTACAATCAAAAGAGCCAAAAAACCTCTATACCAAACTGATTTAACTTGCAAATTTGGCTGTCTTCCACATTGTTCAATTGGTCTTAGTATCTCATGATACTTGGTTAAATTTTTTTTCTCCTCCAGTATTGTAATTTGCTTCACTTTCTCTGACATGAGAAGAATATCAAATATTGGTGGTTGGGGTGTCTTGAAGCAACCTGTTTATTTAATTCTAAGTATGTTGTTTTGCCAAAAATCTAAATTACTGTTGTCATTAGGCATTTGCAAGATTGTTTCCCCTTTGAATGCTTCTGTTCCTGCGGGTGTTGTATTGATGAAGGAGAAAGCTGGTTTCAAGTTTACAACTAGAGTTCAACCTCTTCGGCTTGCTGAATGGGATGAGGATGATAAGATCACGTTTTTCATGAGCGGAAGGTAACCTCATAAATAAAACAAAGAATTTTTTTTTTCTTTCATTATTTTTAGACAGTTTTTGAGCATCAGCATGATCTTTCAGGAATTATACATTCCGTGATTTCGAGAAAATGGCAAACAAGGTGTTTGCTCGTAGATATTATAGTGCTGGATGCCTTCCTGCTTCATACTTGGAAAAGGAATTTTGGCATGAAATAACTTGTGGCAAGACAGAAACTGTTGAGTATGCATGCGATGTTGATGGTAGTGCCTTTTCATCTTCTCCTAATGATGAGCTTGGAAAAAGCAAATGGAACCTGAAGGTGTTGATTCCTTTACTTTTCCCCATTCTTTTCCCCATTTTGTTCCTTCTTCTGGTAGAGGTCTTTTCTCATTTTGTTCCTACTTCCTCTTCCCTCATTTTTATCAAATGTCCTGTAAACAGCGCTCTTTCTCCCTCTTGGTAGTTTTCCTGTTTTATTGGGAAGTAACTACTTATTGTTTATCTGTACATTTATGTACCACAATTTCTCATTTTAGTAGTCTAAAAAGGTGTCACATGTTCACAGCATTCTGATGGTCTCAAGTCATTCATACACATGCTTTACAGCATCAAGCTAAATTAATTATTAGAATAATAGTTTTGATCTTGGCTTGCTTTTTTAGTGACATGTAATACCTGGTTATCTAATTCATCTATCATCTGTGGCTACAATGTCAGACTCTTTCTCGGCTGCCCAAGTCTGTATTGCGTCTTCTGGGAACTGCAATTCCGGTATTGAGATACATTTTTTGAACTTGCTGGATTTGGCAGTAGTTTTAGTGTTCTTTTAGTCCATTTGTAACGTCCATTGATTCGTTTCAGGGAGTAACTGATCCAATGCTTTACATTGGAATGCTATTCAGTATGTTTGCATGGCATGTCGAAGATCATTACTTGTATAGGTATGTATAAAAGGTCTTGCTTCGTATTCTATACCTGATTTTATTGTTATGTTTTTTTTTTTTTTTTCTTTTTGCTGAACTTGTATTCTTTGGTCTGCTTTAATTTTCTTCTGGTAGCATTAACTATCAACACTGTGGAGCATCAAAAACTTGGTATGGCATTCCTGGACATGCAGCTTTAAAATTTGAGAAGGCAGTTAGAGAACGTGTATACACTCATAATATTCTATCTACTGATGGAGAGGATGGAGCATTTGATATTCTTTTGGGGAAAACAACCATGTTTCCGCCAAATATTTTGTTAGAAAATGATGTCCCTGTCTACAAAGCTGTCCAAAAGCCTGGGGAGTTTGTTATCACCTTTCCTAGGTCATACCATGCAGGGTTTAGTCATGGTAAGATGTTCTAGCATTATTTTACCCTCTGTCTGCCTCCTTTTCCATGGCATATAGTTATTTTCCCTAGTTGAGGTTCATCCAACTCTTTTTTTGTCTTGATCTTTGTGAACTTTAGGTTTTAACTGTGGTGAGGCTGTAAACTTTGCAATGGGTGATTGGTTCTCATTGGGTGAGGTTGCTAGCCAACGCTATGCACTTCTTGGACGGGTGCCTCTCCTTCCTCAAGAGGAACTTCTGTGTAAAGAAGCTATGCTTCTTGCTAGCAGTTCATCAATGCCTGAGGAGCCAGATAATTCCTCTGGAGATAAGGTCTCTCATCGTTGCATTAAGGTATCATTTGTGTACCTAATGCGATTCCAGCACAAAGTCCGCTGGTCATTGATGAAATCAGGAGCTTGTACAAGCATTTCTACAAACTCCCAGGGAACTATACTCTGCAGTCTGTGCAAACGTGATTGCTACGTGGCATATATTGATTGCACCTATTGTTTGCATCCTGTCTGCCTCCGTCATGGTATGAACTTCTCACACGAGTTTTCCCAAACATTGCTCTTTTGTTGCTTGGATCTATAACCCATTTGGTGAAAGTTGCTTATGCTGTCTAACATTTGGTTGGCTCTATTTAATATCTAACTAATTGTGCGGTCCAGACATTGCATCACTCAACTGCTCATGTGGGAATAATCATGTCCTTACTACAAGGGAGGATCTTTTAGAAATGGAAGCTGTAGCTCAGGTGTTTGAGCAGGAAGAAGGAATACTAGAGGAGGTTCAAAAGCAAATTAAATGTGGGGGTGGCTTTCCCCAACCTGATTTGTTTCCATGCATGGGAGAGGACGGATATGTTCCATATTGTGAGATTAAATTTGAAATGAATTCTGAAATCATGGTCACTAGTCAGAACCAATCACAAGATCCAGAATGTGGTTCTTATGGCTTGCCTATGTTGAAGCAGGAGAAACAATTTACCAACAGCAATGTGCCAGAGCAGAAAACCTCTGCCTATTTGAACAATGGAAGCATCTTCTCTCTGGGGTTTAAATGTACTAATGTAGGCAAATTATTTTGGTTTTAGGATTTTCTTTTTTTTTTTTTTTTCCTTTAGTTCTCTTCTATGCACTTGGGGGAGGACATGATTTTATTTTAATTCTGTATTTGACTGAAGAATGTTATCCTTTTTGATGTTCTATTGTACAGGAGCATGTGAATTCCAGTAGTGCAAATTTTATTTCTACTAAGGATTCAGAAGTGGTTTTAGGCAACATACATGATTCTTCCCCACCTTTCCAGGATCAATGCAGTGAGGATTCTGATTCGGAAATATTCAGGGTTAAACGTAGATCATCTGTGAAAATAGAGAAAAGAAATGTTAACAATGTATTGAGCTCAAAGTTTTCTGAGCAGCAGGTAAATTATTCAGTGCATTTTTTTTATGGCATATATCTGGGCCTGCTTGTAGTGTCTTCTCTTAGACTCTTTTACATCTCAAGGATGACACCGTTTTCTCTCTCTAAACTGCGTGTTGTATTCCTCTGCTTATCCCTGTTTGTTCCTTCTTTTTTATAATTCTCCATAGTTCAATAGTAATATTCTTACATAAGATGGAGAAAAATATATGGCATACCATAATATCTGTCTAGTTTTATGAAATTGTTCCTATGCTGAAACTATCTTCCATTGTGTTACAAAGGCGGCTCATAGAATCAGGAATGCAATATGGTTTACACCACTTTAGCTACTTGAAGTAATGCAATTGAGGAAAAAAAAAGATGGCGGGTTTTGCATACTTGAAAATGTTTTATATGTTTAATTTTGTTTTTAAATTTTCATTTGAATTTTCTGACTTTTTTTTTTTTTTTTTTAGCATTTTTTGTATTTTTGCGCCTTGCTTCAAAAAGGCACGTGCCTCGCCTTGCGCCTCAGGCACAAATTGCCCTTTTTGCTTTTAAAACAGTGCTACATTCACATTATGACTTTCTTACTTTTTTGTCCAGTTTAATATTCTAACCTCTTGGCTGCACAATATGCCTAAAAGATTTACATTTTGAAATTCAAAATTTCCAGAAGATTATTTTACATCTTGTGCTATCTGGTACAATATTTTCTCATGAATACCATCCCATTTGTTAATGCCATCTTTTAATTTGGAAAGTATCTGCCCCTCTGAGTTGATTGGTACAGAGCTTTAATTAGAGATATAGAGATCATTGCATCACCAATACAGTAACTAGATGGTATCATCTTTTTTTGAGGCAACTGAAGATTAGGTTGGAGCTCAATTTGACCCCTTGTTTTCCTTTCACTCTCCCATATTCATGGGGCAAGTTTCAACCAACTATATTTGTCATGTATCCAAAGTAATCCCTCTTTGAGGGGTGTTATTTAAGTTACAGATTTAAGATGTTGGCTAACATGATCCAAAATTGTAGAGTATATTGATCTTTTGAAGTTCTTGAGATTGCTTCATTAAATAAATTAAGATACTGGAGGTGTTGATGGAGCTTCTGCTTGATTGAGTGTGGATAATCAGAGCTTTGAAATATAGTATGGAGAATAAATGTGAGAGGGTTGATTATATGTTCTACTTAGGAAGATGGAGATGAAAGTTTTAGCAAAACAACATATTATCATTTTTAGGCTCAACATTTTGTTGAAGGGTTCAACTATGGAGATCACATCAGCACCCCCCAAGTGCCCCACATGCACATCTCAGCATGCATTGGGAACATCTCCTGTACTTGTCATTGGGAGATGTGGAGATGTTTCCATACATGGTTGGGATGTGTTGTGGGGCGCCTATGTCAACTCTCAAGTCTCAACTATGATGCCTGAAAAACTTATAATGAAATCAACCAGTACCATAAAAGTGATAACCAATCAGGTAGCATTCATATATTATCTTACGATATTATATCTTTCCAGCTTCATAGATTATCTTTGTTGGGTACTAAGGAAAGTAGCTCAAGTTGTATTTTGGTTAGCTAATTTTTGTTGTTTGTTTCTGGTGTTCTTTTAATTTTATGTAGAGCAATCAAGGGTTATTGATTTTATTCACTTGGGGAAGCTGAGGAAAATGGATAGAAGTTCCAAGAAGTTGCCATGTACATATACCAGTGTTGAATGTACTCTAGTAGATGGATGGTGTGTTGTATCAGACGTGCATCAAGTCTGACAGTCCATGGATTCATGAGGGCACTTCTACTTAACATTCCTTTTAATCTCCTAGCTTATTCTGGTTTATTCAACATAAATGACATCTAATCTACAAGATGAATCCATTTTTTCGTATCAAGCACAACTTAATAACAAAGACAACATTTTTTGTAGGTATATAATGTTAGAATTCAAAAAAATCTGAACGATTTTAATAGTGTATACTTTTCTCATCTTTTCAAGTCAGATTCTGACATGCATTGGATTCTGATTCCCTGTCTGTGTCCATGCAACGCTGACATATACACATACATACATGTACACACTAAATTAGTAACTAATTGGTTTTTGAGTTTCTATAGTCAGCATGTTTTGTATTTGTATTAATATTTCTTTGTTATGTTTGTCAATTTGGTAGTTGAAAGTTTAGTCAGCTGTAAGATTAAGATGTTTTACTTGATGATTTTGTTCTTTTTAGAGTAGTAAATGTCAGCGGTTTGAAGTAAAATATATTTAGGTGGTTTAGTGGGTGATTAGGTTTATTCGGTTGTTGCATAGTTTTATGGTTTCCATATTTGGTAAATTTTTCCAGATTATTTTGATTTGCAATTGACTTTTGTCTTACTAATTGAAGTCCTGGAATGGGGAGTAGATATAGAGTACTCCATTATGACCCCATTGTTCTAAAGTCTTGTTCTATGGTTATTATGCAGATTTCTAGGTAATTATTCTTTTTGGTTTCCTACTGATTAAGTCCAGGTTTATGTGGCCATGGACTTTACATTTAAACAGAAAATGGGAAATATGAAGTGTAGCCAAACTTAGAACGTTTTGGCATCATCTACCTCTCAAATTTACTTTCACCCACAATTTGTGAGCATTTTAATATAGATGCCTTGAATTTGAACCTGATACATTCTATCGCTGTGGTACATGGTGGCCTCGTAATTGTAAAGATAGATATTTTCATTATAGTGAAGACCTTTGGGAATTATTGGGTAAATTGTGTTGTGCTTCTCGAATTGTCCATTCTTGTTGTTGCTAATTGTTTCATCTAGTTTTGTAATCCTTGTTTAACGAATGAAACAAAAATCAAATATTGTTTTGCACAATTGTGGTCTTCCCAGATAGAATGTACTGTACTCGTGTTCTGAGCAACCTTGCCTGTGTATCATACTATCATAAAGCTACCTATTGCAAAGAAGAAAAGTTTTTCTACTGTTTTATGTTTATAACTAATCTTTGCACACACACACACACACAGAGACCATTTGTATGGATATAAATGTCTATGCATGTGGACACATAAACATGCATTACCACCACAGTTTCTATTTTGTGGAATGCTGCATATATCTGAAGAGTGGCATTGGTTCCTGTATGTACTTTGGAGTTTTAAGTGGGCTTGAGAATCTATGCATCCAGGTGATATATGCAAGAGAAAAAGTTATTCATTGTTAAAAGATGCTTCAAATATCTTCGATTATGTGGACCATCAAAGGTCCAAATAATGGAGGCCTATAATTATTAGTACTGGCCAAAATCATGCCATTTAGATGGATGTTCAGAGATCTTGATGGTGGAACCCTCCACTCAGATCATTTTCCAGTCTGACTTTTCTTGAATTCTTGAGTTCTTGAATTCTTGATTCTGGGCTTAGTTTTGGAGTTTCAGTATGAGTTGCATTGTGTGGACATGAGATTCTGGTGGTTTTTATATCTATGATTAAGACACAATTGCTATATTATGATGAAATCCATACATAATTAGGTTATTTTTATAAAATAAGTCTTTTAGGTCTATCAAATCGTTTATTGTATCCCTCTTTCTCTTCAATTTTAGTTCATGATCCCATTCCTGCCATTTAAATATCTGGAGTCTCTTGTAGCTTGAAATCTCATGTATTCAGAATTTCCTTGTTGGGATGAATGCTCATTCAGCATGTGAATTTACAATCCCTTTTTTTCTTCTCTATTCTTTGCAGGGGCTTAAAAGGCTGAAGCGACTCCATCCTGAAGGAAGATTTGGTCTATCATCATCATCTGAAAGATGCATAACCGATAAGGCAGAGCGACATGCTAGTCCCAGTGTGAACTCTAAAGAAGTTTCAGGTTTTGGTCCAAAAGACAGGTTTTCTGGGGGAAGTTTTACTTCCATTTCAATGAAGTCCAGGCCGTTGTTGACAGACTTAAAGGTGGTTTACAAGGATGATGATAATATTGTGAGAGTGAACCCTAGAGAACATATCAGAAAGAATTTTGAGGACTATGTTGGACAGACCACGAGGGAACCACCACCTATTGAGATTGGGCCAAAGCGCTTGAAAGTAAGAGGCCCGTCATATCCTAGTGGGGGAGAACCAACTGGATCAAGTAGTTGGTTTTCGGAGTGATGATAAATCCAATGGGCCTGCGTTCTTCTAGAGCCTGACTTCGCTAATTCATTTCTCTAATGAGGGGGTTCTAACAAATACGTAAAGCCAAAATTGACTCTGGGAACAGCGATAACCATTAACAGGGTGAGTTTAGAATGAAGAAAATCAGATTCTTTGTGCAGGCCTCCAATTGGGGCACTGGCACGCTCAGATTCTTGGGTTCTCGGCCGGGGTGTTTTTTTTTGTCTTTGGCAGGGGGCCTTTCCTACAGACCAAGCAGAGGAATTAGGTTGTTTTAATGTAAATTTTTTGTTGATCAGTCAATTCTTGTGAGTGAAGTGGGCTATTCCCACTCTCAAAGGTTAGTCGTCAGTCTGCTGCTTCCCTTGTTTATTCTTTGATAGAATTCGGTCCTTTGTACCATAGACTACATGAATAAAAGGTGGAAAATCACCTCTCTCTCTCTCTCTCTCTCTCAGTATCTTACAGCATTTGAGTTTCTGAATGCCCTTTTATTATCCAATTGTAAATCTCCATGTTCAATGGTCACAGAAAAGAGGTAATTTAACTCAGGCTGTACTTTTTTCACTTGGCCGTGGTGACTGCAAAGCTTCAGGGTTCAGATTTATGTCACGGGTCTTTTTTTTACCCTTACCAGCAAAGTAAGCAAAAGGATGGGCCATTGGATTTAACTGTCTATTTACATGAATAAGTGTGAAGGATTGGAAACTAAGCAGCAGCCTCCGGATGAGCCCGGTGCATCTGTTCTACCCATGAATTTGATCTGGTGTGAATTGTGAAATGTCACGGGTCTTTGAGACCATGGAAGGATATCGATTCAGACTTTAAGCAGGCTTTCAGTCTGCCAAGAGAAAAAAACAAATGGATTGAGATTCTAGTTTGGCCATTTGGTAGAATGTTTTCAAGTAAGCTTCTAGATTAGATCAAGATGATGGTGCGACCTCCAAAGGAACTTTGAGAGGTCGTCAACTTTTTGGATATGTCCAAAGCACTTATCCCTTACAATTCTTCTAGAGATGGGAGATTCAGGACCATTTCTTACTGAGCTAATTATTCACCGGTCTCTCCAAACAAGTACCATGGACTCAAGTGACTGGTTGCTAATAGGGTTCAAAATAACGCAACGTATGCGTGCATACATTGAAATTTAGGCTCAGTTTGGAAAGAGTAGAAATACAAATATGTAGGGTACAAAATCTTGTATTTTCTATGTTTTTGCACTGTAAATATTTGTATTTGTATTCTTTCCAAACACGGCCTTGGGAGTAATGGTCATGTTCAATTGTTAATACCCTTTTTAGAGTTGACCCTGGTTCAAATCTTGGAGCCTGACTGCTTTGAATCACGCAATATTAAAAAAAATCTGATTTGGTTTTGGACAATTCAATTCTAAAAAGGTTAAATTCATTCTCGTAGTAACACACAAATAATAAAAAGAAACATTTTTCTTTATATTGAAATTTGAAACAACAAATAAGATTTATTAGATTTATTAATTTTCAATCTTTGGGAATATTCGAGCCTCAAAGGCCCAACCCAACCAACCCAAATCCAGCTAAGGGATAGAGGCCTGGGCCGCCTCAGCCTGAAAATCTAGGTCTATCTGGCTACCTCAAATTGGGCCGGGCCTTGGGCTTTGATGTCCATTCTTTGGGTTGAACCTGTATTGACCCAAAATGCCCAGCCCAAGTTAATAGTTTGTCTCTTGTAGGAAGAGATGTCATATGTCAAGCAATATTGGAAGGACAGTTGACCAAAGATAGTTCCTTACTGCCTTTGCCACGTCATTGATATCTGATATCAACAACGGCTGGGACACCTTGCACCAAGTATCATTAAGCATGTAGCTTTTAAAAGCCAAAGCCAATGCTCCTTTGGAAATTGGAATCATGTTTTCAGATTTGTGAGATTAAGCCCTTGTAAGCCTCTATTCCCCTCTAGGATTAAAAGGAAAGCTGCCTTTTTTTGGAGTATATCCAATTTTGTTGGGGACTATGGGCTTTGGAACTTACCCTTCACAGTCTGTTCCCGGAAGGAATAATAGCGAGTATAAGAAATACTTCCATTTATACGGAGGACTCTGAGGTCCAATAGGCATGGACAAGGGGTCGTAATGGTTTTCTTTTGTTTTTCTTTTTGTTTTCCTACCAAACAAGTTTATTTCTTGGACTGTTGTTCTCCTACTAGGCATGGACTGCTATTGTAGGTCTTTACCCAATAAGGTTCAAAATATCGATACAGTCCGATATGCCAATAGGAGGGTATTGGAGTGTACCATTTGTTGCTCCCCCTTTTTTTAAGTTTTTTTTTTTCCAACCTCATTCAGAGGGGTCGGTTTAAGGCCCGTCTGTCCCTTGAACTGGGTTAGACCCTGAAACACCCCTTGAAGAGGCGTATCAGGAACCAGTGGATCATCTGTTTTATCATTGTCCATTGGCTTCCGTTATTTCGTTCGGGTCTCCTTGGTCTCTCCAACTGTAGGATATGCAGAACTTTTCGGTCTCACATTGGCTTCATCACCTCATTACATCTTTGTCAAGTAAAAATACTATTTTTGATGTTCTCTATTGGATAGCAATTGCTAGTTATTATATTTGGTTTTTCAGAAATGAGTTGGTCTTTAATGATAAGTTGATGGATGTGTTTTGGATTTTAAATAAGAGTTCTTCCTCATTTCAATTGCCCTTTGCTTCCTTTAATGTGTCTCAGTCTCCAGTCTATAGTGATAGTGTGATACTGGTTCTGGTATTACTATTCCATCTGATATTCAATATGTTATATTCTGTGATGAAGGTCTGGCCAACTCTCCAGCCCAGTACATTTGGATTTGTTTATTTTTTGGAAGGTTGGTTGAGGGTGATGTGCTGGTCAGATTCACTCTCTTTCTTGCTATTAAAAACTCAGTGTTCATGGAATCATTTTAACTGCAAAAAGGAAATAAGTCTTTAAAATAAGAAATGCCAAATACAGCCCAAATGTACTCATGAAGACTTCTTTTGGTTTGATCATGGCTTGACTGATTGCCTGATGCATCTGACCTTTTTCATTTTAGTGCTTAATATAGTATTTTTGACTATTCAAAAAAGAAAAATAAAAGACAGCCCTTGTACGCCTTAGAGGGCGTTCTTTTTTTTTTGGATTTTGAGAGGGGGGAAGTTGGTCAATGGGATTTTGATTCCCATTGACCAAGAATCCCATGTTATTTTTTTCAAATTTATGTGGGAACCATAGAAAGTTTATTTTCCTATACATCTCCTAGGTGGGTCTTGAATGGGACAAAAATGCCCCTTGTAATAATGGATTTTTATGATTAAAATAGTCATTGCCTTATTTACATGGGAAATAAAAGAACATGGGTAAATGCACATACCTGGGTAAGTCTTTCCTGAAAAACACATACCAATAACTTACCGAAAAGCAAACAGGGACTTAATATCATTAAATTTAGAGGAGTCAATGAACCAGTTTTGGGTTGGGTCCCGTCCAAATCAAAATCAGTTTGGATGGAGTGGATGGACCAATAAGGCGTATTGAATTAGACCAGTCCAGACTTAAAGGTCTAAAGTATTTATTGGATTGGAGTGGACCTGGTCCATCCGTAATAGATTTACCAATATCTGGTCCATTGATAGAAGATTAAAAAAAGAAAAATGTCAATGGACCAGGTTTGGATTGGAACCAATCTAAATTAAAACTGATGATGCACGAACCACACTGAGTTCCTATTGGCTTCGACAGCTCGGACAAAGGTGATGAGGTCGGTAGACTGGTTCTACAAGAGAAAACACGTCAGAGATCCCGAGAGGGATGGCCTGGGTGAGAATGCTCCAATGGTAAAGTTAGTACCGAACTGATGGAATGAGAGCTGGTAGGCAAGGATTCAGAGTAGAAAGCTAGAGAGTGAGAGTGATAGTGTAAGCATATTGTTAGAGGGCGAGGAATCAGCCTTATATAGGTGGTGAAGTTCGACCAAAGCATGTCCAGCATGTTTGGAGGTGATAGGCTTTATCTGTCCGTTATTTGTGGAGTACTCCCGCACAGCGTCGCATTGACCCTTATCAAGTTCCCCGTGAAGCAGGAGGAATTGAGCGTACTGCTGCTAGGTGGGTGACGTGTTGCAGTGCATTTTGGAGGCGTCAAGTGATGCGAACGGATAAGGGAAGACATGCCATGTAGGTTGGAGCTCCCGTGGTTTGTTTGACTCATCGGGTCGTCTTTTACCTGGGTTGGGTTGGAGAGACAGGTCGGAGTTGCTTAGGACTGCCTAGAGGATTCCGCATGCCGATATGTTGAACTGCTATTAAGCGAGGTCAATGTTATCCCGAGTGGCATAAGCCGATCTGTCAAAGAGCATACCAACAAGGTCATGCCACATGTGACGCCGAGATGTCATAAGACAGTTTTGGCCACCACGTGGCAGTTTGTAATTGGAGGATCATTTTACCCCTCATCAAAAACCAATTTAAACATATTGGACAGTTTAAACGTTGAACTGGACTAGTCCAAAATGGTCCAAAGTATTCATTGGGTTGGATTGGACCTAGTCCATTTGTAATAGCTTCACATTGGACTAAATCTGGTCCGATTGATACCCCTATTTAAATTCAAAACCAAGGTTGATTAACTCAGAGTATACTACATGGGTTAAATAGGAAAATATGGTTTTAAAAACTGCATCGTACTGAATTAGATGGGCAGACCGGTTTACTCGGGTTCCATTTCACCTTAAAGCCGCCTTTTGGCCAAAAACCATTGATTTGGTCAGTGACCCGCTGACCCGGGTGGTCAAACTGTCAATCTGGGCTGTTTTTTATTTTTTAAGTCAGAACAGGCCATCCATTCAAACCAAACAGTTGGACCATTTGACCCAAGAACCAGTCCCAGAATGATTCTATGTCCAGTCCATTTCTAAAACCATGCAGGCAACTATAGATATTATCAACATTACTTTGTGGGTAGGGATATGGGTAGGAGATCTGGAGTGGATTCCTTACTTCTTCAGGCCAGGCCCATGAAGCCCAACCAGGTCAGATGGCCTATCAACAGGGAGAAAACTTGGCTGCCAACAGATCTCTCCCTGCAACCTGCATGACACGTTAATTCACCTAGCGAGTTCACATCTGCACCCCACAAGGGGGCGCCCCACAATGTCTTACAGTACATTTTTGCCGAATATTGGAAACATCTTCCAATGATGTATCAAAAATGATGATGTCATTATCGGGAAATATTCCCAATACATGGCAGAAATATGCTGTGGGACATTGTGGGGCACCCCTTGTAAGACGCAGATCTGAACACCTAGCAATGTATCCAGCACCGATACTGACGCAAGGGGCCTGTGACTTTCTATAAACTAATGCATCTTACGAGGAGAGCACGTCGGCCGTGGACAGCCAGCCAAAGTTCCCCATACACACAACTACAGACCGTTGGGTGACCATTCGACCTATCTGATCCAAAGATTTGATAATTGGATTGGATGTGGATGTAGCTGGATCCTATCTGAATCCAATGTGGTGGCCTGGTCCAATATGCAAAGGCCCAAATAATGTTCAGAACCAGCAGCTAGTTGGACCTTTGGACATACAGAATGGTGAGGGCTGAGGATTCATTAAAATGGACATGTTGATCCAAAAAGATGACAGAAGCGTTGTCCGTTGCTTCACGGAATGAATTTGGCAAGCGTTGTCAGAGCTGTAGGTTTCAAGTTTCAACAAAAGAAGACTATGAAAGGCTTCATGTTTGGATTCAAAATACCTCGTCAAGAAGGAATCTTGGACCACCTTCACTACCGATGGGCCCCCATTGTATCCCATAAACAGCCCATCCGGCCATAGAGCCTTGCTGGTGGGTAACAAGAATAAAGTAGACTTGATTTCCTAAACCGTGTCTGGGACCAAGAATTTCTCATTCAGTTGAAATGGATCCATCATCAAAATCCATGCAAACCTGGGAAAAGGTTTGGACTGGAAATTAGGGTTCAACTGGGTCCGGTTCTGGTGAACACAACTCCTGAGTCCACATTTGGTTCAACATTTTTTTTTTTTTACAATTTAACAGGCCACCTGTCAAATCATATATTAAAATGAATATTAAAATCCTTTATAATTGGCATTTCGGTGACCAAAATATATGAAGAGGTTGGTACGTTTGTGGAACTGAACCTGAAACGTAACCCAACCCATGGAACCAAAGCTGTTTGGATAAACTTTTGCTCTTTAGCTTTTAGGCTGTTGAAATTTGAAAATAAAACTGAGGCAAAAGTGCTTTGGGTATTTGGTAAGAGTTGTTTCTAAAAATATAATGATATGAAGCTAAAACACTTTTAAGCTCCAAGGCTCTGTTTGGTTAAGCTTTTGCTTTGAGCTTTGGGCTGTGAAAAAAAATAAAATTGAATCAAAAAGTGTTTCCAGTATTTGGTAACAAGTTGCTTCTAAAAACACTATAACCGGAAGCAAAAATATTTTGAAGCTTCAAAGTGCAAAGCTTAATATTGGGGTTTTACCTTTTTGGGTTTTAAAAGCATAAATCATGAAGCTTATCCAAACACAACCTAAATTCATCTAAGGTGTATTTTAACTTTTGCCTAGAAATGGGCCATTTATAAGGAAATTTCATAAAATTTTGCATTCAATTTTGCAACGTGGAAGAATCGTATGGCCAATCGAAATCATCCATGGACAAAGTGGGTCCTAAACTTCTCTTGGGCTGTAAATGTTCTAATGAAAGAGGAACCAGTCTTTTTTTTTTTTTTTTTTTCGAAAAAATCATTTGTAATTCAATGATAATTTGGATGAAAAGAGCACCAATGGACCAACATCAGAAAATAATTTCTAGTAATTTCTTTTTTGGGGTTCTCTATTGCCAAATACAATATCTCTTTAGTTAAAAACATATAACAAGGGTTACCATCCACCAGTGGGCCACTATGCACATGGTCACTGGTAATCCAGAAAACAACTCATAAGACTTGGGCCCCTTCCAAGAAATAGAAAACGAAGAAAAAAAAAACTAGAGATGCAACTTACGTGGGCTCGGGTTGAGCATTTGTCAAAACTTGAAGGGGCGATCATATATTTTTGGTTTTTATTTTATTTAAATTAATATATTTTAGTTTTTTTTAATAATTTATTATTTTTTAAAGAAAATAAATCGGATCGAGTCAGATCCGAAAATCTGAATTACTGATCAAATTCAAATTCAAATGGAGTCTTATCAAATATGATCGAATCGGATCTGAAGTAAATAGTGCTGAATTGGTTTTAAGTATACCTTGATTTGAATCCGATCCGATCTATTTGCATCCCTAACCGGTGTAGTGCAAATTCTTGAAATGGGTTAGCCAAATTGCATCTCCAAAGTGGTTCCTCCACTGGATGGAGGCCATTTCTTGACTGTCAGACCACCCATTTTAGGCTTTCTAGCAATTTCGCAAGAGATACCAAGTTGGTGAAATATTATGAAATCATCCCATCTGCAATGTTTGACATTTAATGGGCTGGGCTCCGGCTGCCACTAGGTTTAGAAAGACAGCATCAATCAAAAGGATGGCCCATGAGGTAAGACATCAAGCTCCATAAGGGAGAAAAATCCAGTCTTATCAATAACACTGAATGGGCCACATCCAAGGGATATGCCTTGGCCAAAAGATCAACATAATTGAATCAATGTTTAATGAACTTATCATCTTCTGTGGAATCCGCCAGACATGCTTTTGCATATGTGGGTCTAAGCCTCAGGTGGATGGAGGTGGTTGATGAAGGGTCCCCCCCTCTTCTCTGGTTTCTCAGCTTTTGGCAATGGCATTGCTTATAAGAAAACGAGTAAAATCTGTGTACAAATGTTTAGTCTCACTATTTGCTTGGAACCAGGACATCCACAAATGATGATTTAAGTACAATTATTCATGGTCAAGGTTCTTGGACTCTATCTATTATTATCAATAATACTATTGCTGTTGCTGCTAGGAAAGTTTGGAGCTTGAGTGCTTGTGGGCTTCCTAAGGACAAACTACATTCATGTAATGTCAAAATGTGGCTTGCAAAGGACAGGGTCCAATATTCTCCCACCTAAGTGATCCATGAGGTTGTAAATTGTCACAACAACAAGATCTAAGTCATTTGATTATGCCCTACTAATACAGATGAATGATATAAAAGAAACAAACTTCAAATATCCCAAACAAAAGAAAGTATTCATGGATCATTTCATTTGATTATGCTCTAGTTAGGGTTCATCTTCTATTAGGATGGCATCTCATCTTTAATTGTTTCCTGCTGGTTTCAGTTCTGATGCAACCCATTCTGAGACTTGGGCAGCCCAATCTAGAAAACACTCCACGGTCCAGCCACTCTGATGGACATATAATGGGCTGATCTCACTTGGGTTTAGGCAACACAGCTTCACTTCCTAGAGTGGCCCACCCCTGTTGGACCTGAAGACCCTAAGAGAGCAGCAGAAACATGGTTAGATGATTTTTAACTTTGTCTTTTACCCTCTTATTTACAGGTCCTATGGACACTGAAATGAATTTTTTTTTTTACTCTTGTTTAGGTGGAATCTATTTCCTATTTTCCCAATCAATTTAATACAGGTGGGTACCCACATACCGTGCTTAAGGACAAATATTAATCGATAAGGGTCTATTATTTTGATTATTGTTGCTGCTACTTCTGCTGCTGTACTATCAATGTTATATTTTATTATTTTTTGTCATACTTTCCAAAAGATTAGAAGCAGGTACTCTGTTGCTCCTGAAACAGGAGTAACATGCTTTGGGCCTTCAGACCCAACTCTGGCCCAAAGAATTGTTGAGCTTAAAAAAATTAAGTCTGGGCCATTGAGAAACCAAAGGACTTTCGGGGCCCATTTTCTTCCTAGCTTTCCATATTCAATGCACAATACTTTGCTGGTTGTAGCAAAGACTTTGGACCATTCTTGCCTTAACCAGGGTTGGGGCAAGGTTTTTAAAATTGAACTGGACAACGAACCAGTCAGGGTCCGGTTCCCGGGTCAAACGGTCCGACTGTTCGAATTGAATAAATGGCCCATTCTGATAAAAAATAAAAAAAATAAAAAATGGCCAAACCATTGAACGGTTTGAACGGCTTGACCACCCGGGTCAACAGTTTGCTGACCAAATCAATGGTTTTTGAGAAAATAACGGTTCTGGGGTAAAACGGAACTGGTCACCTGACCGGTTCCTGGTTTTTCTGGTCCTGTCCGGTTTTGAAAACCCATGGTTGGGGGGGGGGGGTTTAAGAGATTTGGGAGAAGGCTTAATCCCCATTGAATCATTTTTTATTCCATGAAACATGAATGGGTTTCAATTGCATTTTCACTCAAAGAATTAAAAAAGAAAAACGAAAACACAGCTTAATTTGTAGGATTCAACTATATTTAAGGGGCTTTGCATATAAAGTCTGAAGACCAAGTTTTCAAGACTAAAAGTGATAGTACAGGTTTGTAAAGCTTTTAAACGACAGCTGAATGAGCTTTTTATTGAAATATTTTGGCCAAATCTTAAGGGAAAAAGAAAGATAATTAAGATATCAAATTTGGGTCCAGATATGAAGGACACTTAAGAAAGATTAATGGAGTATCATCAGTCTCATCATTAGTAAATAGAGTTGCACTGAGCATAAATTCATTGTAGATTGCATTTCTGGTAGATTAAAGCACACACACAGTTAAAGAAATGATTTACAATTAACCAAATCTGAAAAGGAAATGGCTTTGATTTATAAAAATAAGATAGATTCTTTCATATGGGAATTCTACCATCTGAGATCATTGATTTACCATTCCTAATTTTGCTATGATTTACTAAGTCATGCCAAAGTTCTAATTTTCTTCTACTTGGATAGAGAATGTCAATTCATTTTTTTTTTCATGAGACAACCAATGAAGATATTTCCCTGTTTGTTTGTTTCATGGTATTTTCATTTTCTAGTATTTTCATAAAAACACACACACATGACACATGTATTAGGGTTCAGGTTAGATCCAGAAATTTGCATCTAATGCATATGTTTCTAAAATGTAGTTGTCCATTTCCCAACAGTTTACAATTTTATAGTTTTTTTTTAAATTAAAAAAAAATCAAACATGGGGTTATTTAAACTCATCCACAACCAATTTTTTTTTATTATAAAACTGAATGTAATCACTCTTCTATACAACATGGGTACCTTTTGACAGGGTATATACTAAAACAATGCCCTTTGATGGAAGACCTTGTCTTTTTATACACGTGGCAAAGCTATTATTTAATAAAAATGATTAAAAATTCAAAATAAAGATTAAATATGTGCTCAGATCTGCTGCCTATGAGTTGTTCCCACATCCCTACCCACGGGACATTACAGCTGTGTGTTAACAAAATCTTCCTTGTCATTTATGGAGAGATGTTCTTAATATAACGGTGGTATATCTGTGAGTAGAGATGTGAGAACAATTTGTGGATAACAGATCCCGAGTGGCTAATTTGAGCCCCATGCTGAAAGTTCTTACTGTACTGAATAATTTGTGGGTAACAATTACCATGTGGAAGCAAGTACTATAGTAAATCTCCTCAATAAACAATTTTTTTTTTTAATTTTTTGAAAGCCTCAATAAACAATTCCAACACTCTTATTTTGTAGCTCCAATTAAAGTTGTCTACTTCTTACGGCCGTTACCTAACATTGGTCCCAGTTGTCTTGGGTCTTGGGAGGTTGGGAGGTGTGGATTGGATATGGACCTATCCTTTAGGTCCATCGGCCCACATGAAATTAATTTAATTTTTCTCGAAGAAAGGCCCACCATTGTAGCTTGCTGCTGGGCCCTCACGCGTTGCACTATTGCACGGGCCTGGTGCATCTCTAATGAAAAAACAGAAAAATCTTTAGCATTTTAAAAAAATGTTAAATGTTAAAGTATAATTGCATTATAAGATTTTTCTTGTTCTTCAAATTTCTTTCTATTTCCCTTTATAAGTTGGGCTAACGGAAAGTGCTGACTTGATACTTATAAAAAGTTTTAAAATTTAGTTTTTGCCTATAACAAACATCTTTTAAGTGAACATTTACTAAATTACCCCCCAAAAGGTGATTGATAGCATTTTTTTTTAAAGCAAAATTTAAATCAACAAGAAAACTTAGACAAAAAAAAAAAAGTCTTGAAACCCGACAAATAACCATTTTGCACAACAGACGGGACGGTCTAAGAAATATTAAACCAGCCTGAATTACCCTTTTGGGGGTAAAAATGGAATTTTAATTTTTATTTTAAATATTACATCAGTGTTTTATGTTATGATAACCCCGGACGTGAAGGGAGATTTCAGCAGAGATCAAAGTAAAGGAGAGGTTTAATAAAATGTTTATCAGATACAATTTTTTTTATATTTTTTTTTCAAAAAAAAACAAAAAAGACACGAATAGAAATATTAATTACCATTTCCATCACTTTGAGACAGTGTACGACATCATTGATATACCATTAAATGGCTGGAACAAGTGGGTTGGGAAGTAGAGTCATCAACTTTTGGAATCATTCCTCGTTGCGCTCCAACCAAACTGGCACGGAGATAGGAATGAATGAGAACAAAACAAAACAAAATATAGGCCTATCACTGGTTTCTCTCCAATTTCTCTTTATATGTCAAATCTGCTATTAATCATCTATTTCATCTTTTTCACTTAGATTTGGTGGAGACGACCAAGATTGCCTCTCTCTCTCTCTCTCTCTCTCTCCCCCTCTATACAGATGGAACTGAATTAGAAAAGCCCATTTCCTACTTTAGTCTTGCTTGATAAGATTAGATTGAAAAATTCCAGATGGTGGAGTGATCAAGAGTTTATCAAGCATATATACTGAGAGCATATAATCAGTACATATATGGAACAAGCTCCTTGCCATTGTTTCTCTTTTGGGTAATTCAAATTCTAAAGTTGTCACTTTCTCTTTGAGAAATGTCCCCTGAGAGATACCCCTCCATTATTCGATGGGACTTTGAGATTCAAAGAATAAAAGGTGAACATATTTAGGGTTTGGCTTCTACGAGAAAGAAAAAGACAATCCAAGACTGACCTGTCTCCCCATATAACCTATGCTATATCCTCATTGTTATTCTTATATTCTTCTTTTTTTTTTTCCTCTTTAATTTTTGTACTTTTCAAGAGAGAATGTTGGAATTTTATATTTCTGTGATATCTTCTGATAACCATTCTGATTTCCTAAAGCAAATTTGGCTTCATCTGGTGAAGGGCCCACCCATATATTATCCATTACTTTGCAATTAAAAAAAAAAAAACCTAGTGGATTCTTTGAAGTAATTCAGTACTAGTTACACTCAACTGTGAAAAGGGCACACATGTGTTAGATCTATAGACAAGTAACGTCAGCCCAGCTTCTTCATTGATTCATGCCCTCTGTACAGAGTATGTGAACACTCAACAGTCACCTAATCCTTGCAAGCTATGACAGCAAGATAAATGTCCCTTACTGTTTTTTTTTTTCCAATCAATGAACAATAACCTGTCCATCAATAATATTATATTCCTTACAAAAGAATCAAGTTTTGGTCTAAGTCATTGATTAGATAACTGAAATAAGATAAAAGCATGGTTATAAACAAAAGTAAGGTTGATTTGGCACATTAAATCCTAAATTAGGGAAGCACCCATGAACATGTCAATGATAAATTAATGAGAGAGAATTTATAAAGATATATACTATATTTCTTATAATAATAATAATAATAATAATAATAATAATAATAAAACAATAATAATAATAATAATAATAATAATAAACCTATCTTATTATTATTATTATTATTATTTTTATTATTATTCCTATTATTGTTGTTGTGAAAAGTCTCAACAGAAGAGACCTTAATGGTTCATAATAATTCTCACTTCTGTTTGATAAGCACCAGTCATGTCAATTGGGTTTAATCCTGTCTCAGTGGTTATGCACCCTAAATGTGTTACAGTACTGACCCATAACATTCAACTAACCTATCTTATTTTTATAGAAAAAGTATGGTAGATAAATTCTCATAAATTTTAATTCTAAAAAAAATACAGGAAAAAGAAAAAGCCCATCACATGGAAACAGGCCCAACCAAGCAGAGTATATTTTGTTTATATGATGGGAAGGTATCTTTTTCTATCAGATTCTGGATCTCCTATACTTTTTTTCTACACTTTGATCGATTACACGTGTGCAAGGAGACCACTTGTCATAAACTGAATGTAATTAAAAGTAGAGGAAAAAAGTGTAGGACATATGGGCCTTTGAAAATTTAACAAATGCTCAACCTAGGCCCACCCAAATTACGTGCCTTCTAAAAATTTATATGGCTGTCCTTGTTTTCCTTTTTTTTTTTTTTTTTATGTGGATGCCTTTGCACTTTTGCTTTGAAAAACTGCTTATTGGCCGTTGGATTTTAATTTGATTAGAGATTAAATTCGGAGTTTGATTGATCAATTACATGAAAAATACATTTAACTACATGTTTTGAAAAATAGTTCTTTTTTTTTCTTACTAAAACTAGTTTTTTAACTTGTCCCATATTGAAAAATTACAAGACTTATTTTGAGTTTTGAATAGTAGTTTATTTACACTCTTTAGAAATAAAGAGGAGAGTATGGAGGTTTGCTACCACGCAATGTGCGGACATGCGTGTGTGGTGCAATGAGGCGCTTTAGAGGCACACTTTGCTTACGAAGGGTGGCTTTGACTTTTGGTGAAAGACTGACCGTTGATATTTCCAACGGCCCCGATTCGATCAAGTATGATCAAGAGGCACTATTCAAAGTTAAACAATCACTTTATTTCTCTTAAACTCTTCAACTTTGGTGGTTGTAGATTCTCGTTCAAGGCTCTATTGTATACTGGGAACAGATTTGTCTGTAACCCAACAATAAACTCAATGGAACTGAATGAGGACAAATAACGTTCTAAAGACAATGTCTTCAGACATGATATTAGGTGGGGTATTAGAGAAAGTCATCGAGATGCATTAACTAATTGAAGACTTAAGTTGATAAAAGCCAGTAGATGTACATTGAGAGTCCATTTGGGAGTGCTTCAGTTTTGATTGAGCTACATTGAAGCTATTAAAATTAGTTTAACTAGAAGGTCTAATAATAGCATTAACTAATTGAAGACTTAAGTTGATAAAAGCCAGTAGATGTACATTGAGAGTCCATTTGGGAGTGCTTCAGTTTTGATTGAGCTACATTGAAGCTATTAAAATTAGTTTAACTAGAAGGTCTAATAATTAGCTGAGTTTGTATATATATTTTGGATTTTCGAGTTTTTTCACAAAAAAATAAATAAATTTTAAGCTTTTCCTATGAGGCCAACCTTGCAAAGCCAAAAGCCGTTGCGTAAAAGGCTCTCAAACGAGAGGGCAAATGAGGAAGGATCAGTCTCTTCAATCCTCAAATGGTATATACAATATAGCTTTCCTCTTTGGGGGTATTCTTTTTCTGGATTTTGAGAGGAAACAAGTTGGTCAATGAGATTTTGGTTCCCTTTGACCAAGAATCTCATGTTCATTTTTCATATTTTTGTGGGGATTAGAGAAAGTTTATTTTCCTGGGTATCACTTATCTGAGTAAGTGATACCCATCTCCTACGTGGATAAATAACTTTCCCACCTTTGAAGAAAGTTGCTAACACTTAAATGGGACAAAAATGCCCCTTTTAATAATAGATTTTTATAATTAAAATGGTCATTACCTTATTTGCCTGGGAAATAAAAGAACATGGGTAAATGCACTTACTCAAGTAAATGTTTCCCAGAAAAAACTTACCCAGGTAATTGCATTTACCCGAGTAAATAACTTATCGAAAAGTGAATGGGACCTTTTAGGAAGGCTTTAGTGAGGGAGAACCCATTTGTCTAAAGAGTAGAAAAGCACTCTAATCTTTGGCTGGACGACCTAACTCCACAATGGCTAACATCTCCACCTTGACGCCATCTGAGTAACTGGTCTCCTCTATAATCTAAATCATGTCTTATTCTTACATGAATGAATGTACCACCATGTCTAGGGCGCCCAGCCTCTGGGATAAATCTCCAAGGCTCCAACCAAAGCCCAGCCTGAAATCCATAGCAAGGAACAACACATCGCCAATACCTTCCTAGAAACAAGCTCAGTCTTACCATGGTTCAAAGCAGTAGAGTTCAGCTTCGGTCAGTGCAAGCCTGTGCTTACACCGTTCGAACATCCTTTTGCAACTCTGCATTAGGAATATCTTCCCATAAAATAAAGCAGAGAAGTAGGGAGATAATTTCAATGCAAGGCTGCAGAGAGGCTGTTCGAATGGGTGTTGCACTGACTGAAGCCGAGTTCAAAGTATTGATATTTTCGATATTGTTTTTAGGGTTTCGAGTGATTTCAAAAATCGATATTCACACATTTATAATGTTTTAGTGAACACCCATTGGACACATGGTTTTCACAATCAGGCTATGTATCGTATGATACTGTGTGATATATACGTATCGATGCTTTGAACCATGGTTTTAGCATGAAACTATTCCGTAAAATCCAATAACAAATTAAAGTTTTGTCAACATTACAAGCAATAAGGAAATTGAGCATTAAAAAAGGAAATTTGTATAAACTTAATCGACGGTTTTTTATCCTCCACTGTTTAAGCTACTTTTAGGATTTGGAGTTTCAGTTAGATGCTGGCAATACAAATGCAAAGGAATATAAGAATAAGAATAAAACAAAGTGGTTTTAGTAAGTTTCCCAAAACATTTAAGAGAACATGAGCTGTTTTTGCCTGGGTAATGAGGACGGGGGGGGGGTATTTTAATCCAATGGAATCTTAAAAAGTGTGGAGGGGAGCTGCCCGAACAAAAAAGGGAGTGGCAATATCATGCCCTATTGAAGAAGCTTCAGCAGCAAACAAGGTGCTGAGACACCCTGATTGGTTTAGGGAGTATCTCTGGGGCCATTTTGGGTCAACCAATCTTCAGATTTTGATTACCAAAATGCTCTGGAGAAGAAGTTTCCTAAGCCAATCAGAGTGTTTCAGCACCTTATTTTGCTGCTCAAGCTTCACTATCAAATCTACACATTAATTTTTTTTTCATGCATGTGCATTTGCGTGCATCCCGCTGGTTTCCTTGCAATTTAACATAAATAGAACACTCGATCTCAAGTTCAAAGTTCAATTAGGGGTCAGATATCAGTGGATGGAATTTTTATACTTTTAGGGTCTAAAGCAACATGTGGCAAGCAAGATTTATATGGGAAACCTGCAATTTCTCTTTATTAATTTTCTAATAAACAGAACAGATTTTACCACTTCTCAAGCACAAGTTGCTCATTTTAGAGAGAAAAAAATCACAAACCCCCAATTCAATACCTGAGAAGATAAAACTCAGAAGAGTTCATACCCTCATTGAATCTAATCGTCAATATTCATGGGATGTTGTTCAAACTTCAAAGTGCTGATTCAATTATTTGGTAAAATAAGGGTAAGTGAAAATAATGCATCTAGTCTAACCTTTTTCATTCATCCCCTTATAGGTCAATATGTAGCCAAGATAATGAACATGGTATCCTCACAAGTTGTTAATATGTTTATGTTTATATCGAGGGTATAAAACTTGCTTCAAAAACGATTTCAGACCAGATTTATCAAATGGGGTGTCTTTCCAAGGAGACCTTTTTGCCATGGTTCACGGATAGGACATCTGGATGGGTTAGATTTGACTAACAAAGACCTGAGGAGAGATTGGTTAAGAGCAAAAAATAATAATAATAATAGAATTTTGAGTGGGAGAGGAGATGTTTCAGATGAATTGTTTGGTTGTTAGCAATTGACAACCC
Source organism: Nelumbo lutea (assembly GCF_056320005.1). Lineage (NCBI taxonomy): Eukaryota > Viridiplantae > Streptophyta > Magnoliopsida > Proteales > Nelumbonaceae > Nelumbo > Nelumbo lutea. The sequence continues at coordinate 215,271,847 of NC_142684.1, forward strand.
TAGTAATAGATATCCTTGAAATGAAAAAAAAAAAAAAGCTTCCCTAAACTTAATTAAATTCTTGTGGTTCAATTCTAAGGTTGAGTGGTGTACTCTACTAGAATGAAGAGCTTAGAAAGAACAAGAATAGATTATTGACAAATGAAGAAGTCTAACAATATAGGCTGATGTCTCACTTTGTTAGTGGTGTTTTCTAGTGTGGATGTCCTCATCTAGGTTCCTATTCAACCCAATCAGACACATCTAAAAAAGATAGAAATACTCTAGCTAGTGTTATGAGGTATCCTTATCAGTCACCACATTCCTTTCTTTGAATAATTAAAGAAATCACATGGTCTAAGGCTCCAAGCTGTTCTCAAGTCAAAATAAACCAAAACTATGATATTCTAGATTAATTTCTTTGAGTATTAATGTAAGATGCCTACCCAATCACATAGCAGTCATGGCCTAGGGAAGCATAGACATGATTAATGACATCGAATTCCTCTCCAACATCTTAGATGCTCTTGCCCCATTTTTTTATTCCTCACAAGTTTCTTAAACATGATTATTTAAAACCCTAATTCTCATTTCCCATGAAGAGTTGACAATCCCCCCTGGCCCTGGTGATATAAAATCCATCCTCATAAACTATTAGCAATAGAAAAAACAATTGTCAGTCTTTGATATCTGATCCCTGTCTAGTGTCATTAACATTGTAATATTATTAATTAAATAAACAAACAGACACAAATTACTATTAGGCCTTCCAATGCTGTCAGAGACCCTTGGAAGACCCAATTAAAGTGATTATGAGGATTCTTCTGGTAAGCTCTAATGTCGTTTTCTATTGGAGATCCCCATATCAGTCGCATGGATCTCAAACTTGGATCAAATGGGTTTTCTTAATTATCACAAAAAAAGAAAAAGAAAATCGAGATGCCTTAAATAATATACAATTAATGGGTTGGAACTTGGAAAGGAATACTCTTCTGCTCTTCAAGTTGAAACCCTAAAAAATTAATTATCAATTAAAGAAAAGAAAAGAAAAAAAAAGAGGGCAAGTGTAGTGGGTTTGGGGTAGAAAGAGTGAATGTGAAAGAGTGTTGACTGTTGGTTAAGGAGGAAAGGAGAGGGAAGGGACCCCATGAAATGCTGGGATTGCCAATTTGTGTGGATACATAGATATGGGTGATGATCTGAAAGGGGCACTAAAAGCAAAGTAACGCTTACCAATGCTTATAGACATGTTAAAGGCATTAAAAGCTATGTGTCTTCTTTCCAAGAGCCAAAAGTATCTTTCTTTATGTAGAAAGGTATTTTGTATCTCGCGAGCTATCAAATTAGGATAAGCCCATCTTAATGTCCAAGGTTGCAGTGTGGACTGTGGACAGAGATAAAGATCGTCGAGTTTGGTATGGTTTATGAAGTATTGAAATTGAAGTTCCTTGCTGCAGTTCGAGATGTTAATTAGAATTTACTAGTGAATGTCATGGGACGACATATTGTTGGGTATGGGATGGAATGGGAGGTCATAGTGTGCAAAATCTTGCCACCTGTCAAGTGTCTATGTGTTTTAGGTCATTGAGTGGACCCACCTAAGAAATTTACATCTGACAAAGCACAGGGATTGGGGCCCATCATTAAATTGATCCAAGATGAGCAAAGCTTTGAAGATGACGTGTAAATCGGATGGTGAAAGTTCATTCATTCAATCATACCGGGGTTCTGATTTCTGATGTAGGCACCCGTTTAGATGGGACCCATCCAGCAGCAGGCCTGGTCCTTTCAATAGAAACATGGGCAGGTATGGGCCTCAGAGGCTGAGATTGAACATATGGGTCCTGTGGTTTTAGAGCTTGTAAATAAGGTGGAGCCCATAAATCCCCACGTGTAACATATTGTGTAGCTTTAGGAGGTCATCACCGTTCAATATTGTATGGGCCCCACGACAAAATAAGCTATTCTAGCTTATGATATTGGATGACTACTTGTGTTTAACTATCACTATATTCTTGCCTTCTGTTGGTATTCTTTGCAAATTTGAGTGGCTTAATTCTAATAACTTATACTGTAAAAAAAGTAACTAGGAAAATCAGGAAAAGAAAGAATAAAGATATAGAACACACAAGATTCCACATAGTTCAGCAATTTTATACCTACAGGCTACATCTAGAGATGTTGAACCCCATGTGAGATTTCACTACTCTTAATGCGATGATAAAACCCTATAATTGAAAGGTACATCTATGAAATAGTTTTAGGAATAAAAAATGGTTTTAGAAATTAGTACATTAAAAGGCATTACCAAATGCTGGTTCCAACTGTATATATGTAGGGTGTTGGGAGAGTTCCACTGGAAACAAACCTAAATTCTGACAGTTTTTTGCATGAAGTGGCCACTCTTAGATTCGAACCTTCCTTCTCTCCCTTCTCAGCTGATGAGATTTTACAATCGTTCCAAGCAATGGCCCCATTATTTTTTATTAATATATAAATATTTATAAATATATTTGTATTAATATAAAATATTCCACACTACTTTACTTCATAATTTTTACAAACCAGTAATTTTAATGAATTACATGTTTATTAAAGAAAAATTTTCATATTTTTGTAAAGTACACCATTCAACATGGTTTTGGTAAAAAAAAAAAAAGAAAGAAAATACATTCATTATATGCATACCATAAATCTATTTACTGTGGTATCATGTAGAGCTCTCTGTTGCTTTGGTCCCTATTCAAATTGGAATTTACTACTTACTAGTTATAAAGCTCTATAGGAACCTATCCTATACACTCACTCTTCCCTAGCAACTTGCACCAATGAGTTGGTCAGTTTAGACTTCAAATAGGGACCGGGGTTCCTACTTTCATCTCATCTCGTCCACAAATCAGTGACCCACTCAAATGGACAGACTAATGTTTTTTGTTTTTTTTTTTTCTTCGAATTAAAATCAAATTCTGTGATTTAAGACCACCCTAAGGAGTCTACACCCAACCAAAAAGAGAGTCTATACCTCAAATCACATGATATGTGGCTAAACTTTCTTTTTCTTGTTGGTGGAATACAGGAAAAAAAAAAAGAAGACTAATTACATATCAGTTCAATTTGCCTCATTAACCTATATGTGTATTTCCTCATAAACCTATAAATTTTCCCATCGTCTCATAATTAACAAAATGAATAAGAAACAATCTCCCGTGAAAGTTGGAGTAACAATTTAGCCTTGACCTTCCCTTCTAACTTTACTCTTTGGCACAGTTCCCTTAGGCTGTATTTGGAAACGATGCAAATGGAGTGTAAATTTTGGTTCAGAATAAATCTGCACTTTAGTTCACTTTTGTCTGTATTTGACAACATTACATTTATGCATTGACAAATGACATATCAATGCATATTTATATTGATAATAAGTTGTAAAAGTACACTAATAAAAAAGAAGTAAATTTGCATTCAAGTGGACTTTTGATAAAAAAAAAAAAGCATATGCTTTATTGAAATTCATGTTTGTATCCATTACAGCTAAAAGTTTGTTTGGTAAGAAGGTAAAATTGTCAATGCAAAACTAACCCAACTTTGTAATTTATATGAATCATTTTACACTCTACATATTTGCATTGTTTCCAAATGCAGCCTTAAGTGTAAAAAAGAAAAAACACTAAATTAGAGTGCCTCCCATAGACTCATCATCATGTTTAACCATTCAATTTAAAACGTGTACATATCATGCAATAACATTACTAAAAAAATTAAATATCAGATTATTTATTCAATTTTATTATTTTTTTGGGGGAAAATTTTTTATTTAAAGCTTTTATATAAATAATAATTCTATTTCTTCAAATCATAAATACATTATTATTTCTTCGAATAATAACTCTATTATCATTATATACGCTTTTGAGATGGCCACATGCGCACATGGCAAGTCTAAAAGGGATCAAAAGACTCAAAATTATATATCAGTTGTAAAACTAGGGGCTAGTACACCTCTGTATCACTATGTATTGAAGTATCCATCTATATGGTGCAATATGGCCCAATATCAAGGCTTATCATACCATTATGCACGATTAAGAGGATACACTCTTAGTCATAGTATAATTTGTACCCATGTCCACCAATGCTGATACCATATGCCTCACATTGAGTGTATCGTATCAATATTTTAATCCTTGGTTATAAGCACTTAAATCATTTCTTACTACTTTGACCCAAGTCCTTATTAGTGTACTTCTAAGCCTTTTAGCTCTTCAACTTGCAACAAATAACTTTTTATGGGTGCTATGTTGTCTTCTATGCACATGATGAAATCATCTTAGCATTTTCTCATTTAATCACCTATTGGAGCTATCCCTAGGTTTTTTTATTCTATTCTTTCAAGTTTTTCACCTATGAGTATATTGTGTACTCCTAAACAGAACTTGACCAAATATATATGGTTATCTAAAATAGAATAAGGGTCTGTTTGGTTTGTGGGAATAAGGGTATGGAATTAGAATTAGAATGGTTCATTATGTTTCCAACTGTTTGGTTAGGCAGAATTGGAATCTCATTCCATTTCCTAGTGGAATGGCATAACCCCATTTGAGGGAATGAACATTCCCTCCGCCTCCCTTGGGGGAATGAGAATTCATTCCAGCTAATTCCAATTCCCATATGAACCAAACAGGTGGGAGGAATAGACCCATTTCAATTCCAATTCCAACTACGAACCAAATACCCTAAGATCAATGGGTTAACAAATATTCCATTGTTTCAAATGGTTGGCTTCTTATTATATACTTTGACTGTCCCTCTCCTTAAATTTACTTTAAGTGAAGAAGTGCTTCATTACTAACAAATTAATTATTATTTTGAAATTTTCCATTACTAAAACATTTTAGAACAAAAGTTGTTCTAAAACTTTTTCTGAAACCAAGATTTAATCCTTTATCCACCTAATAATAAAAGGAGAAAATGTAGTTTGGAACAAATTCAACTCAAACTTGATTGACCTATATCAAATTGATCATCTAGATTAAAAGTTTCAAAGTTGGATGCACAAAAATTGTTTTAGTAATCTTTAATAAAATTTCTCAATCAGCAATGAAAACCAACAGAATGAATTAGTAAGTTAAAAGCGATACATAACATTTAAGTTGTCATTAATTTAATCAAACATTTTAGTGGAAAATAACCTAAGTAGAAAATTCAATCTAATAAATAGATTTTAAGTTCTAAACCACTAATAATAAGTTATCTTTTGTTCAAAAGTTCATTCATTCTAGATGTTGAATGATAAAAATTTTAAGGTACCCAATGGAACCATGAATCATGATGACTAAGCCATGCAAGTTTATGAAAATTTTGGATTCAGACATTGAAAAAAAATGTCTCACGTAATTTCTAGTAGAAATATGTTTGTAATTAGAATTGTTCATTTGGCTTGAAGTAGTGAGTACTACAATATCTCAGTTTTGTTTGGTGTTTAATGAAAATTCCTTAAAGAAAAAGCTCGAAACCTAATTAAGCTAGAGGATTAAGTGATGAATTTGGGTTGACGAAACCCTACCACTTTTCGGGACTCTGGCTGACCTAGGATTGATTCAGAAATTTGGGGTGGGGATGGAATTTGCATCTGAAATGCAGTCACCACATTGTGCTTACTGCACTTAATATGGTGCGTCTTCATTGACTAACAAAGCCATCCACAGTGTTACACCACTGCCCTTTGATTGTAACAGACCCTAAGTACAAATAAATGTACTAGCTAGTATTCAATACTCGTATTGTAACAGTACCTTAAATAATAATGTTAATAGGTTTTCTGAGTGCTGGCCCACCAAGCTGGAAATCTTACATGTAGCAGCTATGGAGGTGGTCCAAAAGACTGTAAACATGTTTCCCATCTCAGCACTTAGCTCTTGCAGTTTCAGTATAAAAAACTTTGCCACGTGGCACAAGTGATTCATTTTGTTTCACTTGTTTTGTAAAGAAGAAGAAGAAGAAGGTGCAGCAAAGTCTTAAATGGCAAAAGTACTATACATACAGTATAGAGGGTAGACCCTAGAACTGATATGGACACAAGACTGTGAATGTACCCAATCAATGGCTCCTAGATGTATGATTTCTTTGGCCCTACCATCTCTTGACCCACCTAAGAGAAGATAAGATAAAGGGAAGAAAGCCCATATATATTTGAAGTTAGAATACAACCTAGAAACAACTTTCTACCCCACCCCACCACCAAAAAAGAAAAGAAAAATAGAATTAATATACAAAATTAAATCCTATGTACACTTCACTCTCATTGATCAATAATGGTATGATAGCCATCAGATTAGGACTGAACAATGAATAAGTTAGATAGATTGATCTTAACTGTATATGAACATATATAGGACATATTACAGGCCCTTACAATAATATTGTCCACCATCTGAAAGTTGACAGTTGATCGAATGGTTGGACCATTCAATTGGCATGCTTTTTCAATATGTCCTATATACATGTTGCTTATTGTTTTGACATTCAATATATATCTAGTTGGGGTCGGCACAACTCCTGTACATCTTTCCTCCAAAATGCATGAACATTAAGGACATGTTTGGATGCAGGTTTTCTCATGTGATGGGTGTGTTCTTAGTCCAAATAAGGGGAAACAAAGTATCTGTTAGAAAGGGCGGTTTTTTATTCTTATCTGCAAATTGTAGAGTAGGGGCTGAAGGGAGGGAGGGAGGGGGGGGGGGGGTACACCAGAAAATGGGAAAATGTACCATTTTATAGGACTAGCATACCTGCAAGGCTACCAATGAATAGCTAGCTCCTTTCTTGGTTCTAGTCCATCCAAACAAATCCTCAATTTGTTTGGAGAGATAAAAACTGGTTATGTGGATTTGAAGTTAAAAAGCAAAATACTTTAGGTGGTAAGAAAGAGGGGTTCAAGATTATGAAGCGGGTGATTAAGGGAAAATAAACAAATCCAAGGATGTGGAATTAGGGTTTGATCAAGTCAAATCTCCAAAATTGTGAAATTGTGGGTTTATGGAAAGAAGCACCAACCAAACTTTCACCAAGAGAGGGAGGAGAACAGAGGGGAGGTAGGCTTTAGTGGTTGAGAGACAAATGCACACGTTAAAGCTTTCACTAAAATTTCCTTTTTTCTCTCAAAGAAAAAGAAGGGAAAAGGAGTAAAAAGGGAATCAAGTGTTAAGCAGTCTCTCTCTCTCTCTAGCCTCCTTAAGTGTCATTTTCTCACATATACTTCACACAAACAAGCAAGAAACAACCATTTCACTTCACACCTTGTCCTCCGCTCGCCCTTCTCTCTGTGTCCGTGTCTCTCTCCATCTGTCTTTCTCTCTCCCACACTCTCTTATTCACCTCCTCTCTCCCAACTCCCCAACCTCTGCAACTACTCCACCAATTCATCAACCCCATCAGAATAAAACCCTGAAATCTATAATCCTAAAATTCATCATCCACACCGTCGGAACTGCCCAAAGCTCTTCTTTCCTCGTCCAAAGAGAACACTGATAGAACAAGTCGGAGAAGAAAGAAAAGGGGGAAAAATAGCTGTAGAGATTTACAGGTGTTGTTGCTCGCCTGTGATGGAGCTTTTTCCGGCCCAACCCGATTTATCACTTCAAATTAGTCCCCCGAACAGCAAACCGACATCAGGATGGAGAAGAACAGATGAAGAGTTAGACTTGGGTTTCTGGAGGAGAGCCCTAGACTCCAATAACACAATCACTTCAATGGCAAAAAGCGATACTGGTTTCGAGCTCTCCTTGTCGAATCCCAGGACCTCAGAAACTAACTCTAATCATCTTCACCATCTTCTCCACCATGGCCACAGCAACCTAATCCATGCCAATCAACACCATCATCACCACCATCAGAACCAGCAAAATCAATATCTACATCAACAACAAGCACTTCAGCAAGAGCTTGGATTCTTAAAACCCATAAGAGGAATTCCCGTCTATCATAACCTTCCTTCCTTCCCTTTCGTTCCCCAACACACGCTAGATTCTTCTGCATCTACTACTACCACTACCACTTCAACTTCCTTCCCTGCTCATCAAAGTCTCATGAGATCGAGATTCTTATCGAGGTTTCCAGCCAAGCGAAGCATGCGAGCTCCTCGAATGCGCTGGACTACCACCCTCCATGCCCGCTTCGTTCACGCAGTTGAGTTATTGGGTGGCCACGAAAGTAGGCTTTGCTTTTCCTTTTTCCTTTTTGCAATTTATCTCCTTCGTTTATGGGCTCCAAGAGCTAGAAATAGTGTCTATTGATGTTGTACTGATTTGTTTGATGGGATTTCAGGGGCTACACCCAAATCCGTTCTTGAGCTGATGGATGTGAAGGATCTCACCCTGGCTCATGTAAAATCTCATTTACAGGTAAAATAATCTCATAATCTTTAAAAATCTCAACTGGGTTTTTCGATCTTTGCCTGAAAATCAAATGGTTTTTTTTATAAATTGAAGAAAATCTTCGAGTATCTTCTTTAGTTTCCACCTTTTCCTCCGTTGTTTCCTTCTTATTTGTTTTACTCCTTTAAGTTGTAGTCTTTGATACAGTTGTCGTCGTGTTTGAAAGCTTAAAGTTGCGTTTTCCGGCCTACATTACTGGAAAGTTTATCACAGACATTGCAAACTCCGAGATTTCTCTGCAAAGGGTCGCTCAAACCCTCAACCCTTCTCTCTCTCTCTCTCTCTCTCTCTCTCTCTCTCTCTTTTCTTCGAAATATCTGGGTTCTGCAAGTTAACAGGTTGCTTTATGCTTGGAAGAAGAAACCATTCGTAAAAACAAACAGAGGTAGAGAAACATTTAAAAATAGTAAATAGTAATATTCATCTGAGAAGACGAGTAATAAGACAAAGCCCAAGGAATTCAAAACCAGTCCTAGCCGAGCCGAGCCGATTTCCTAACTAAGTTTTGCAGATTAAAGAACTATCTACATCCTGTAATTCCGGTCTGCATTGTACAATATAATAGATTAAGAACGCCCATTAGGAAAAAGATAATTGTTTTTCCTTTTACAGAGAAAACAGCAAAATCCAAGTACGAAACGCCATCATTTCTCAATGATTTCTTCTTCCCCGGGTTACCCTAAACCAACCCAGAATCATGGTTAACGTGTTTATTTAAGGGGAATTTAGAGTTCAGTCCTTCCTTCCAAGGAAGAGCGTAAGAATTAGGACCTTCGGCTGCTGGTAGAAAAGCACGGCCTCGTAACTCATGTTTTCATGTAAGTTTAAGATTCTCTCAAACATGGGCAACGTGGCCTTGTTATCTACCGTCGGGAGGAGCTTTTCCTTCTTCCCTTTTCATAGGTTAACCCCTTAAAGTCCGTTCCGTGCATATATAGAATCAGACATGCATACATACATGTACCCATACATGAATGCTGATGTCTCACTCACATATATGTATTAATTTGCACCGTACTAAGACCTGTGTTTAAGCTTTTTTTTTTTTTTTTTTTTGTGGGTAGAAGTAGTGTTTAAGCTTATCTCTGCGTGCCATATTTACTTGTGTACATTGATTTCATGTGTATGTGCTTTAGAGGAATTAGCATTGTAATAGTGGTCATCTACATCCTTGATTTGCATTTGGTTGCAGATGTATCGAACCGTAAAGACTACAGATAGACCTGCAGCATCTGGTAATTACCGTGTTCCTTACATGTCTACCTTGTGATCTTTTTTCCCTCAGTTCTAGGTGAGGTTCTTGAGTCTGGAGACAGTCGTATTTTGTATGATGGGCACTTATTGTTGCTTATGGCAGGCCAACCGGATGGATTCGACAATGGGTCAGCAGGAGAGGTTTCTGATGATATCATGCATGAATCACGAGGTTCTGAGCTAACAGTGCAACAGGGTAGGCAAAGTATGCATCAAGATCAGGATTACTGTGGCCTCTGGAGCAATAATTCCTCCAGGTGAGACTGTTTTTCTATCTGCTTGAGTTTTGAGTTTGACCATCACCCATGAGATGATGATAATGTGCTTCATTGATGTTTTCATGAGAGATAAATGGATCGATCTGTGTTTTGAATCTTGAGCTTTGTTTGGAACCAGCCAGTTGTTTGAGTACTTAAATAGCCATGTGAATTCTCAAGAAGCAAAATGGTGTAATTTCTGACTTGCATTTTTGGATTTAATTTAGACAATAAGTGCATTTATGTTAATTCACTGACACATATAATGGAGTATCATTCTGAAAATGCTGCACTTGTAGAGTATTGGCAGAAATTGTTTGGGATGGAGACTTTAGTTCTTTTTTTGGCCCCAAGAAGCATGTAAAAGGGACATGTGAAGTACTTTTCTTTTGTTTGGTTATATTTATTTTCTTTCCATCTTTCCTTTTTACAAACCTGAAGACTAAGGGTAAGGTAGATATGGATTCTAAATGAGTATCCATGTCTGCTTGCTGTTTCTATTAACAGCATTGAAGAATAAATATGAGTTCAGTTCTATTAATAGAACAGCTACCTGATCAAGTTCTCAGGTACAGATACTCTCTCAGTGTCCTAACCATTTTATGGATGAATAATGCTGTATGTGCGTGGACTCTCTCTCTCTCTCTTTGTGCGTGTATGTGCGTGCGTGCGTGCGTGTGCAAACACAAAAACCAGAAGCAGAAAGGCCGATTAATCAAAAAAAGAAGCACAAGTGGTGATATATGCTTTGTTCTGTCTGTCTAGAATAGTTGAACACTAAAAAACCATGATGAGGTAATAATCCCTTTCAGTAGTTGAAAAAGAAAGTGAAGGAATCATCAGCTCTTCCTAACATTCCAAGACATGCACCCATGACAAATCCACCTGAAATGGAGATATCTCTTTCCTTGGGATTTTGTGGGGTCACTTAAAGGCAACCAAATGGGACCCACCAAGGGGGTAGAAACCTTGGTGCCAAAGCTTATGCCCCATGAAGCTTCCTTGCTATTTCTTGTTATGGATAATGGGCTATCACATGGGGGGAGGGGTTCTACTTTATTTCAATCACCACAAATAATGATAAAGCTAAGGATAGTTGTAAACAAGTTAATAGTAAAATATTGCTTTCTTTTATCAGTTTGCTTTTTTTTTTTTATGTTTTGATGCATGGCTTCCACTGATAGGAAATATTCTCTCTTTGTGCTTGTGCTGATTTGCAGCAGGGAAGCTTGGTTGCATGGCAAACCAAGGGATTCCGTTGGACACACACCACCTTTTGAGGTACCCACTTATAACTCATGATGTCTCGTTCGGAATAACCTTGAGCTTCTGAATTTGACAGGAAATTGAAAATGCATGTTCTATATGGGAATGAGAAAAGGAATAATATCTATTTCTCCTCTCTTTTTCCTTAAGCAAGAGGCAAGAGAGAAAAGGGGATGAGAACAGGAAAAAAAAAAAAAAGACAAGAACCTTTCAAAGGGTAATTTGGTCATTTCAAAGTCAAGGGGCACTTATGTCATTTTCGAAGTCCAAGGAGAGAAGTGGTTTCATGGGATACAGACAACTTACTTTTTCTTTTGCAAATCCCCCCCCCCCAAAAAAAAAAAAAAAAGAAAAGAAGATTAAATTAGAATAGTTAGAGTATGATCTAACCTACTGATGGATGATCGAGAGATAGATGAGTTAGTGGGCCCATGCATGAATGAAATAATAGGAGTATGATAGGCTATTTGACAAGGACAAGAGTCATTGCTCTTCCATATATATTCTTAGTCAAGAAGACTTCATTTTCAGTTTCTTTATATCTTACCCTAAAAGTGAGAATAGGAGTATGATTACACTTTCCTATCCTACACATTCTTTTTTTTTTAAGACTTAATGCTTTTTTTGTTTTGTTTCAGAAGGAGATGGGCCCAAAAAGCTTAAACTATGAAAGAATATCGGATTTGAACTCATCAAGCCTCACAGCAGGGACAGGGACGAGCCCCAAGAAGCCCAATCTAGAGTTCACCCTGGGCAGGGCAGTTTGATTTTGATCTCATCATCTGGTGGAGTACTCATTTTGAAATCATTATATCTCTGAAGGGATGGATGGTAATGAGAATCAGGTACCCATTTGGAAATCAGAGAAAAGAAAGAAGAAAGAAAAAGAGAGAGAGATAAAAGAAAGAAAGAAAGACAAGGAGACAAAAGAGACAGAAAGCAGAAAAAAGGAGAAGGGTGAAAAAGAAGCATGTCCTTCCTATCAAGCTGTAAGACCCAAAGCAGAAGCATATTATATTCCTACGTAAATATGAAATCTAATTGATGATTTTTATATGTTTGCACTTCCTTCTCACACTTTATACTTTAGAGAGAGAGAGAGAGGAGTGTCTTTAACAGCTTAACTATCTTAAAGTAGAATGTGATCCCTTGGTAATTGCAATGGGGCCCTTTCCTTTTGCATAGAAAATTTTGGTTTCTACAAAGCCCAAAGGAGTTGGGTGGAGGGTCTTTCTTCATTCTTTGGGGTTCGCACGTGCTCCCACTTTACACTCCAACAAAGGCAAAACATTAAAAAAAAAAGTAAGGAAAATTTTGAAAAAAAAAATGTATATAATACCATATTAGGGCGACAATCTCGGATCCGACCCGCCAAACCGACTGCAAACACGTCCGGTTTCTTAAATGGGTCTGTGTTAGTCGGGTTAGATTTGGTTGGGGGGACCTCGCTCTAATTTGTAGTCACACTCACACCTCACGAATCAGAATAGCTGTTATAAAATGGGTGTTTTTTGTTGGGGGGGAATCTGTGAAGATTATGAATTGTGCTTCTGGGCAAATTAAATGATCAAGTCCATGAAGCTTCATGATTTAATGTCTGTACCCTGATGTTTTTAATGGCTGTATCTGTTTGTCTGTCCCCATTAGCCTTTTTCTACGTCTAAGCTCTTTTGGTGACCAGTTTCTGGTGCAGAATCAAAATAATCGATCGCCATATATGATAGTATCGTTATTCTTTATTCTACCTCTCAATGAATTGATCCAAAAACTCAACCACTAAGACAAGGTGTTTAAAGTTTAAACCATGAAAACTGAATTGGGATTAATTGCTACTGGACAAAATGAAGCTTCTAATATCCTTTTATGCTTCTTCTAGAGAAGGTATGCATCCTTGTAAGCAAGTATTGTCATCATATTCTAAGCTTAGTGCTCATTTATATTCTATATTCTCTCCTGTAGATTCCTATACAATGCATGTGAACCTTAATTATCCTAACTGGATAAATCAACCATTCTTTTTTCTAGAAAAACAGATCAAACAGGACAAAGAAAAAAGGGTCCTTGTATGGGTATCCTGTCAACCATCTGTACCCCAAATAGTACTGGTGTGTCTCACAACCTTGGAGTTGTGGATGGATTTTTGGCCCTTTCCTACACACTTGAAAAATCAATCAAAACTTGAAACTAGGATTCTCAACCACATGGATTGCCCAGCTCCTAGTACCACACTGGCCCTACTATATATGCTGCTTCTTTTTTCTCTTCTTCTATCCTGGTCCTAATTTGTACAGGTCTGATTCATACTTGGGAAGTTACATTTTGTTCTCAACACATATCAGCTGCAATATTTGGTCCCTTTTCTGGTACTTGATGCCTACCCATACAAGAGAAGAATCCTTTTATACTTATAAAAATTGAATAATTTTTTGAGGTACGTACCCCTCAACCCAATATATTATAACATATATATATATATAATTTATGGTCGGATAAGATGAAAGGAATTATTTCAGTTTAATTGGCTTTTCATTTGATGTTAATCATTCAAACATACCTTTATTAAATTATCCAACCAGGATGTTTTGTATAAAAAAGCAACCTAGATGGGACCTAAAATTTAGGCACAAGTAATTGATAGGAATGTGAATGTTTATAATAGACAATGACAAATCAGAATAATATGTGCCTATACTATAATATTGGACTACCAATATGTATTGTAGGCACTAATATATTATGAAGAGGTGTTGAAAAGTATGATAAACAACAGAAAGAAGGAAATAATGTTTGAGAATTCGTGTTCAGGAGTGACAATTAAAGAATATTAGTTGCATTATTTCACACACTTTTACATTGAACTTAGAATGCATTCTCAAATGATAAAAGGATGAGCATACACCATTGAATGGGCACAAAGGGATAAAGTAGATCAAAAACCAATCTGAATAGATGATCCCATGATGTTCTTTCTGCTTTATTTATTCATTTGGATGAAAGAAAATACAGTTCTGTTAGAGGCTGAAAATTTCTTTTGGTTCACATTATCTTTATTGGGACCTATACACGTGTCAAGTACTGAGGCCCAGCCAATCTACAAATCCTCAATGAAGCACCAAATTCAGCTACTTATTTGTTTCCAGGTACCCATCAGCAGATAAAGCTACGGTTCAATCGCTGGTTCATGAACCAAAACCCTGCACTTTCAGGTTGGGTACAATTAAGGCCCCTTTTGGTTCGCAGGAATAGGGGTCTGGAATAGGCTATTTTGATTCTAACTGTTTGGTTCGGCAGAATCGGAATCCCATTCCCATTCTTTCTAGAATGACATTCCCCCATTTGAGGGAATGGCCATTTCCTATTTCTCTCTTGAGAATGAAATCTCATTCCTACTTATTCTAATTTTCATTCTCATTCTTGTATGAACCAAACAAACTATGGGAGTAGACCATTCTGATTCTGATACCAAAAGATTCTGATTCTGATTCTGATTCTGATTGCGAACCAAAATGGACCCTAAGTTATATTTAAATGGAGTAAGACTAAAACTGTGCCTTAATCCTCCCTCATAAATTTCCCTGATGGTGGGGAGTGAAGGGCACTAACTTCCTATATAGGATTATTGGATTCTGGGATCGGATTGACTGATCAAAACTGCCAGACTGTGACTAAAGATAACCATTTCTTTTTCTCTATAGCAAGGTAATTGCAGAAAGATGATCGAGTTGCAAAGATGTTAAAAGAAAGTGATATATTATTATTATTATTATTATTATTATTATTATTATTATTATTATAGTTGTAGATCCCTTTTTTTTTTGCCATGAAGCATTCTATTGATTTCTAAGAATATGTCTTCATTGACTTTTATCCATGAATGTGATTGTTATTAGTTTTGATGATCCAATGGGCCAAAGCACTGGGGACCTCGGCACATTGTTTGTCATGAGCAAGCACCCGAAGTGAACTATCCCTTTCACCACAAGGGTGCCACAGCTGCCAGCTATGGGCAGCATGAGAGTTGAGAGAGAGAGAGTTTTGTTGCACAGGAAAACCAGGAAACCTCACAACAACTATAGAGAAATAAGACAATGTGACACCACATAAAGACATTGTGCAAATTTCTTGTTCTGGCTATAGCTGAATCTGTTTATGCTCCCCATAACAGAAGCTCCAAAAGCGCATTAAATGCACAACAGTAATCTCTTGTTCTCCAACCTTAATACTCATCAATCGGATACCTAGCCTAGATTAGCCTAAACCTAATCTTTAAATAGTAGTAAACCAGTAATCTTGATCCACTTCAGTGTTACCCCTGAAGATTGTGGTTGAACTTGTGGGTTTTAAGTTTTAACTTCCAAAAACCAAAATGGAGATCAGATTCTCCAAGGACATTCAACCAATGTTCTTCTTTGTTATTGCCATTTAATTGCTTTCATCAGAGCCCTTTTTCTGCACATGTACTTTTCCTTCTGACTATTGCCTTTCCTCTTTAATTACCAGCTACTTTATTGGCCTAGTTCAAAACCCATTTGGAGCTTTTACTCCTGCTAATTAATGGCCTAATTCAAACCCCCCCATAGAATAGGAGGAGGCTGGATATATGAACACTAAAGGAGCTGTAAAGCATTTCAGAGAAGCAGAAATGGTGTAGGGGGTGATGGGGAGGTTTATTTTTGTCTTTTTGGGGTGTAGTGTGTAATAGGAAATAGGCCCTAGTTTGAGCCTTCTTGTGCCACGCCTGGTGTGAAAACTTGGTCTGCATTGCTCGCCTTTTAGCAATAATTGCTGTCATGATTACTACCTATCAACTTTTGCTATTATTATTATAAATCTATACACAGCGAGAGAGAGAGAGAGAGACAGAGAATCCACCCCTAATTCAATTTCAGCCGATCGAGTTGGTTCTTCTAAGTCGGCTCATGCTCGATTTACAACACGTGATTCTCACGTGATAACCTTCCTTTTCCTTTCTTTTATTTTCGACAGTAATAGAGTAAAATCTCCAGTGGCCTATTTTATCGTTTTGTTTTCTCGTTTGCTGAGAAATTCAAAATCAAATCCCTATGGCGATGGAGAATAATTAATTTAATAGGGAGGGCGGAGGGGATGTAAGGGCAGAAGGTACACTGACCAATTCAGCTCCTACAATAATACTTTATCACCTATTCTTGTCAACCCTAAATTTTTTCTAATTAAGAATGAGAGCTCCAGCTATGCCCTGCCCCATGCCCCAGTCAGACAATCTTAATTCTTTCCTTAATCCACCCAAATAATTTCTCATCTCAAGTTTACAAAATTAAATAATATATTAAATTTATATTCTTAGGGGTAAGAGGAAAAGCTTCTCATAAGTAGGAAACAACAACATTTAATTGTTTTTTATTTATTATAAAACTGTAATCTATCTATCTATCTATCTATATATATAACAAGACAGTTCACGTTACCATGTCTCTCCTTGCTCCAAACCCTCTTCTTAATTTTTCTTTTTTTTTGAATTTTTTATTTTTTTAATTCCATATAATTACCCATTAAACCAATAAGAAAATAATATAGGCTTAACTATTTCTAACAATCATAAAGAAAGAGGGATTTGCTTTTCTAATGTTTAGCCAAGTGACACCGTTTTCCACCACTTTCTCCTAAATTGTCTCTAATTCCTATTTATCTCTTAAATTATCCCTAACTCCTATTTATCTCTTAAATTATCTCCAATTTAGTGGAGAGATTCCCTCCTAAACTATCTCTAATTCCTATTTATCCTCTCCCCCATTTTTTATCTACATCCATCTGAAGAAAAATTCAAATAAAAATTTTCAGAATTATTTAAATATTGTAACAAAATTATATGATAACTTTAAAATATTCATTCAAAACACAAAAATTAATTGTAATAGATTTAATAATAGTCATATTATTAATAATTCTATATGTTTACAAAAGTCATCATGAAATTATGTAGTAACAATATAAATTATAATTTTATGACTTGTTAAATTTAAATGTTATTCAAATAATAAAAATTAAAAATTAAAAAAACATTATTTAAATATTTCAATAACTAAATATCTTAAATATCAATACACTAAAATAGCTAAATAATTATATAACAAAATATTTAATATTATTTAATAACATTAAAATAAATAAAATTCAAATAATGAAACATTTTAAATATCTTACATATTATTTAAATATTTAAATAATAAAATATTTAACATGACTAAATTTTACATAGCTAAAATAATGAAATCATGTAATAAATTTTAAAAAATTATTAAAGGTAGAAAATATTTATAATAGTTTCATAATATTCATAATAATAATAATTTAATATTTTACAAAATCTAAATAAAAATATTATTTAAATAACTAAAAAATTATTGTTAATAACTAAATTCACTTATATCAATTAATAATTGTAGAAAATAACTTTCAAAAAATTATTTATTAGTAATAATTTTACATTATTCATTATATATTTATATATATACTAAAATTAATATTTATTTTATTTTCAGTAATTAGTTATTGTATTTTTTGTTTAATATGTTTTCAATAATTATTTACAAATCTATTTCTGTTTTGTTATTTAATAGTAAACTGTCAATAATTATTGGAGATTAAACAACAAGTATTTAACTTTTGAAATTTAATTTATCATATTTATTGTATTTTTATTATAAATTTATTTTTAGTAATTATGTATTTTTTATAATTTATTAGAGGCTAAACTATTATTTGAGATTACACTATTTATTAACTAATTTAATATATTTTTAGTATTTATTATATTTTTGTAATTATTATATTTTGATTAGATATCTATTGTATTTTCATTATAAATTTATTTTCAATAATTGTGTATTTTGCTATAAATTTTTTATAATTATTGTAGATTAAGCTATTGTTATTTATTAGAGATTAGACTATTAATTTAGCTTAAATTGGGAGTGTTCAACGATTGGTTTGGTTCAATTGTAGTCTCTTTCGCCAACCAAATTTACCTGGTTAGATCAAGAGTTTGTGACCTGAAACGATTGACCATTAGTGAAAACCCACCAACTCAAGTTGTATTAGTTGGATATATTTTTGGTTTGGTTTATTTTTTTAGAAGATTTAAACTTAAAATTTTAAATTTAAATTTAATAAATTAGTGGAAAATTTCTCACTTTTTCATATTAAAAAATATATTTAAAATATAAAATATTAATATATATCTATGGTTGGGTTGGTTCAGTTTTGGTCGATCTACAAATGGACAAATCGAAATTCACCTAGCTTAGTCAAGTTGGAAAGTTGCTAAACCAAAGCCAATAGAAATACTAAAAAACTGACCAACCTGGGTCAAGTTCGATCAGATTGCTTAATCTATGCCATTTTTTCCTTTTTTAACTCTCTTAAAAAATTAAAAAGTATAAAATTTTCTCCTTTTATGAATTTTTGAATTTTTTAGTCCATATCATTTTTGAAACTACCAATTAGAAACTCTACTTTTCCCCATAAAATCTTCCTAAAATCTCTCTCTCTCTCTCTCTCTCTCTCTCTCTCTCTCTCCCACACACACACACACACACACACACACACACACACACACACACACACACATACACAAACGCACGTTCCAATAACCTAAATAATCTAATATCCTAAAATTTCTCCTAAACGACCTCCCCAACTTTCTCCTAAGTTATCTCTAATTTAGTAGAGAGTTTCTCTCTTAAATTATCTATAATTCTTATTTATCTTCTCTCCCACTTTTTATCTACATCTATTTAAAGAAAGTTTGAATTTAAAAATTTAAGAATTATTTAAATATTCCAACAAAAGTATATAATTACTTTAAAATATTTATTAAAAATACAAAAAATAATTATAACCGATTTAATAATATTCATATTATTAATAATTATATACATTTACAAAATTCATAACGAAATTATGTACAAACAATAGAAATTATGATTTTTTGGATTATTCAATCTAAATGTTATTCAAATCAAGGTTCAAAGTATTAACACGTATCGGGCCATATCGACCAATACATATGGTATCGGGAAATTCCCAATATGCCCCTACAAAGGGTGTATCGAGGTTTCAACTAGTTTAGGGGGCAGATGGACCTTAAACTGGCCCCTCTAAACTAGATTTGAAAAAAAATTAAAAAATTAAAAAACTACCGATACTACTCGATACACCTTTATCGGTGTATCGGGCGTATTGATATTCTGAACCTTGATTTAAATAATAAAAATCTAACATTAAAAATGAAATATTAAAATTAATATTTTGAATCAATTAATAGTATATTTTAAATAGTTACTTGTTAAATTTCAATTATAATAAGTAGATTAAGATTTTAAATATTTAGTTAAATAACAAAATATTTAACATAACTAGATTTTAAATAGTTAAAATAACAAAATTATGTATTAATAGTACTATAATTTTATGGATTGTTAAATTTAATAAGTAATTAATATTTTAAAATTTAAATAATGATTTTATTTCAATAAATAATTAATTTATCATTTTTAATAATAATTAATTTAAATAATTCTATAAAATAACTCTGAAAAAATTATCATTTTTAATAATAAATTTAAAAACTTTATATTTATTTATTATATATTTATCTATACTAAAATTAATATTTATTGTATTTCAGTAATTATTTATTGTTTTTTGAGATAAATATATTTTCAATAATTATGTATAAATCTATTTTTTTGTTATTTAATAGAAAATTTTCGATAATTATTGGAGTTTAAACTACTATTATTTAGCTTTTTAAATTTAATTTGCTGTGTATTTTCACTCTAAATTTTAAAAAATTATTGGAGATTAAACTATTGTTCACGGGTTGGTTCGACTCAGTTGTAGGTTGTTTGGCCAACAAATCGACCTAGTCAGGTTGGGGGGTTGGTCACTTAGGTTATATCGGTTTGGGTCAATTTTCGGTTTGGTCGGTCAATTCAAAATATTTAAACTTAAAAAATTAAACTTAAGAATTAAGTTTAAATAACTAATTTTGTTTATACCAATTAATAATTCTAGAAAATAACTTTCAAAAAATTAAGTTTAAATAACTAAGTTTAAAAATTAAGTTTCATTAGTTTGATTCGGAATGGCAACAAGGTGGGGCGGGGACGAGGAGCCTCTCCCCATCCCCGTCCCTGCATAAATCACCATCCACGTCCCCATTCCCATCCCCGCTAACAAGGACAAAGTTATCCCTATCCCTGTCTCCCTGGGGATCCCCACTCCCTGTGATTTTTTTTTATAATGTCAACCATTATGTTTTTGTTTTTTATTTTATTTAAAAAATATAAATAAAACAATTAAAATTTACAATCCTATTAGAAAAGATTTGAACATATTCAACCATATTTTTAAAAATATTAACATATAGATGTATGTGTACATATATACATACATACACACACACACACACACAGGTCCACGTGGGGTTGGGAGTGCTCTCCCTGTCCCCGCCAATAGGGATGAAAATTGCCCCATCTCCATCCCTGCAGGGGGAAAATCATCCCTATCCCTGACCCATTTAGGGCAGATCCCCACAGGGATCGGGGAAATTTCCATATCTAAGTTTGATAAACAACCCTATCTAAAATTAATCATTGTTATTTTTGTATTATAAAAAAATTATTAAAAGTAGTATATAAAATATAAATCATTATTAATTATTATATAAAACAATTGTATACTTTTACATGTTTCTATTGTTTATCTTTAACTTAACAAATCCCGTGCATCGCATGGATCCCCGCTAGTTTTAATTAATACAGGTTCATAATTGTACAAGATTATAGCTCTTTTTTTTTTTAAATATAAAGATATAAACTTGATGAAAAAATAGGGAAACATACAATAAGAAATTGAGAATAAATAAAGGATTGATAATTTACAAACTATTTAGAAAACTACCCTTTAAAGTATATGGGTTCAATGTCTTAATGGCAGAACTTAACAAGAATGTGAATTGCTCTTGTCCTTCTAAGTTCTCAATCAATTTAGCTGATTACGTAACCAAGTGAGGCTATTTTTCATTTTTTACCCTTCATAATTTATTGGGCATGACATAGAATCTAGAGCATCTAAATGTTAAGCCAGCTTATGCTTGGCCAAAACTGAAAACTGAAACCAGTTAATTAATTATTTGAAGATTTTACATTTTTTGGTAGAAAAAAAAATTATTAAGGAAATTTTGAATTTGAGACATATAGAGAGAAAGAGAGGTAGTAATTAGGATATAAATAAAGAGGTGTTTGGTTCCATTGCTGTTTTCTGAGAAAACAACACCACGTTGGAGCCACATCATAAATTCTCAAAAATAACAAAAAACTCATTGCAACCTATTGTTTGGTTAGCATTACTATTATTATTATTATTATTATTATTATTATTATTATTATTATTAAAAGGCAATAGAACCAAATACCACCTGAAATAGATAAGATAGGTCTTACATTTTTATGTGGTTCTGATCTGTCTCTTGACAAGAACATCCAAGAAGCTTGTACATTATAATATATAGTAAAGATTAATCTTTATAATTTTGTTTGGAAGATATGTAAGCAAAATGGATTTTCAAGAAAAAGAATATCTATCTATCTATCTATCTATCTCTCTCTCTCTCTCTCTCTCTCTCTCTATATATATATATATATATATATATATATTATACTATACAGTATCTATTGAGATGATTGACATTTTATTCCAAGTGAATACAAGTATGTTTGACATTTTCTGACAAGAATATATTGATACTATTATCACATCTGGGATATCAAATTCATTGATTTTTTTATCCCAATAATAAAGAAAAAAAGATAGGTCTACAAACAGTATGTGGTATTGTCTATATTCAAATCAACTCCGATCCGATATGATCAAATACAACATATCCACGCTTGTGTGCAGACTAAAGACTCATAAGTCCATGTTTCATATAATTAATTTAAAGTCATTTTATTCATGATATGCAATATCAAAGTCATTGTCAATTCATTTTATTAATAACATATAAAATCATGATAATTTTTAGCTTAATTTATTAATGAATTTCTATATTCAAATCTGAGTACAATCTAAATCTAATGGACAATATTCAATGTAAATTTTGGTTAGGCTCAGTTTGGGAAGAGTGAAAATACAAATATGTTCAATACAAAACCTTGTATGTGGTATTTCTAAACCTTGTATTTACATTCTTCCCAAACTAAGCCTTAATATCTTTAACTTTGGTTTATTTATATTAGAAAATTATAGGTACATTTTGGAGGAATGAGAAAAAAAAAGTCTGAAGGCAATTTTATGTGCCACTTTATGGGTTGCAAAATTAACAGATCGAGCTTTTAAGGAAATGAAGTGAGCAAGTCGTAAGGCAAGTAGAGTCAGGCTTCAGTCAGAGCAAAGCCTGTTGGAACAACCTTTACAGCCTTGCATTGGGAATATCTCCCTACTTATATACTTTACTTCATGGGTAGATATTCCCAATACAAGATCACAAGAGGCTGTTGGAACTGTGTGAGCATGGGCTTGCTCTGACTGAAACCAAACTCAGACGAATAGTGTACTGCTGCAATCATCTAGAACTTTTCGTAGCCTCCACGGTGGTTGGGAGTTTTCCACCAACAGAAGGAATTTCTTCTTGGACTTGTATGATTAATAACAAAGTTATTAGAATTGACTGAGCTTTAATTTTTCAAACCAAAAGGGAGTGCGGTTCATGGGTCACTGTTTTCAACATTGGCCTTGTTGCCATATTTTAATTCTTTGTATTGAAAAATCATGCTTCAGTCTTAGTTGATCTATTATTGTAGCCATTTCTCAGTTTTCCCCAGTTCATCTTGGATAAAGAAATTTCACAACTATGGTTAATAACCATGACCACATTTTAATAGAAATTTTTGTAACAATTAGAAGCATCATAATTTGGAGAAACAATATGGAAATTAGTGAAGATAATTAAGGTTTAATATGATTTCAGAATGTTAGATGTGTCTTACCAAGACATTCTGTTGTGTTTTGGAAGATCATGACAACCCAACAGGACAGCCTTTTTAACCTATCTATGTATGAAAAAACTTTGGCTCCTACCTACGAGGAATGTGTCCCACCAAGGGATTAATCTTAGGGTTTAGGATTAGGATTTAGATTTTAAGGTTTAGAGCTTATAGTATAGGATTAGGATTTAAAGTTTAAGGTTTAGAGTTTAGGGTTTAAGGTTTTAATATAAAAAATATGTTCTTTCTTTTAATCAATAGGTGGTTGGACGAGAAATAAAGTGCTCTATTTTCTCAATGGGTGATTTTAAAACTAAACATTGATTTAATTAGATATTTTTAGGAACAGTATGTAGGAGAAACAATTAATGGAGAAAATGACATCTACCAAGCTTTTCATAGATAGATAGATAGATAGATAGATAGATAGATAGAGAGAGAGAGAGAGAGAGAGAGAGAGAGAGAGAGAGAGAGAGAGAGAGAGTTCACAGGCTAGCCAGTTACTTGAGGTTGAACATATACTTAGAATAATGAGAATTCATCAAAATTCATGGGAGTTGTTTTGATTGGTTAAACTCTTATATATGAGAGTGGATGGGAATTTTCATGTAGGCATCCACTAAACCGAATGGAATGACAAAAAGGATTCATATAGCAACCTCATATGGTTGGAAGTTGGAATAAAGCTTAGATGATGATGATGATGATGATGAGATGAAAGGTGAGATCTTCCTCTTTTCCTTGACATGTATGATTTTGTCTATATGCAAAACCAAGGTTTCTAAAATCAAATCGGACAAGGAACCGTTCTGGAGTCTGGTTCCCAAGTCGAACAATCCTACTGTCTAGTCCAAATGAACGGCTTGCTCTGACAAAAAATAAAAAATAAAAAATAAAAAATTGTCAAAAATCGTTGTCTGAATCAGCAATTCATTAACCAAACTAATAATTTTTTACCAAAAAGTGGTTTGAGGATAAAACAGAACGAATCTCAAATTTTCTGGTCCGACCGTTCAATCCAATCCTGTTTTGAAAACACTGTGCAAAGCTGCAGTCTCTCCTTCATATGGTGAGTGGACCTCATGTGCACCCTGCTTTGCCCTAACTATCTCCGATTCCTCCATACCAAAAAGAAAATTATTACACAAGAAATGGATTTGCATTTTGAGTGGTGCTCATAATAAAATCAGGACTGGTTTTACATATGCTCCAATTCAATCAACAGACCCAAACAGATAATATAAATAAATACATACTTAGCACATGACTAAAATATTTTCCCATGTTTCATACATTTCTTGTGGTTTATTTATAATAAGTAATATATAACCAAATCTTATGGGACCATACCAAAACCCAATTAATAATAGGACCGATTCTGCCGTTCTGGGCCAGAATTAAGTGAAAAGGGTTTACCTGACCCGGACCAGACCCGGTCCAATGACAGACCTAAATTTTATGGGGGGTAATAATTCTCAAATAAATATTTACATGTAGTTCAAAACCTTGACTTTCGTAGTGAGAGTAGACAGTCCTATATCTTGAGCTACAAACCCTAGAGAAAAAGAGAGAGTCTAAATAACTACAGTGTCTGGAGACTGGAGAGAGAGAGAGAGGGGAGGGCTAAACCTTGAGCTACTAACCCTATGGAGGAAGAAGGGGCCGTACCTAGTGAAGTAGTGAGTGCAGGTTGAGAGACAGAGTGGAGAGTCAAATTATTTAATAATGATTACACCATCATTTATTTTCAGTCCACCATGTGCACACGTGTCGAGCAACAATTCGTCTTGATCTTCGGGGCCCTGCCAGCCGTCAGATCACGTCAAGCCACAGTAGGGAAAAGGACTCGTGAAGTCGTGAACAAGTGACGCCTTGTTTTCACCGAATCGACCCCATTTTGCAGACGCAGAGCTCAGCTCAGTATCTCCTCTCCTCCTCGAGAGGCTTGCATGAATAGTCCCTCCTCTAGGTTTAATGGTACGTCCCACCTTCCCCCTACTCTCTACCGTTGGATGCTCTTCGAATTTCGTGTTGTGTCAACTTCGAGGCCCATCCCACGGTCTAGACCGCCGGTGGACGTACATCTGTGCTGTATGATTTCCAAAATGTTCTGTCTTGCACGGACTAGGTCCCCCCCCAACTCCAGCCCATGGTGCCAGGTTGTGGTCTAAATGGGTCAGAACCAATCCGGTACAATGGGCCTTTGACATCCCGTTTGGTTACTGTGGCCTGGGGTTTTGGATCCACTTGACCCATTTGTTTGACGTGCTTTTGTGCTTTCTGTTGGTTCAACTTCAGCCCTTGTAATTGTAAGTTGTAACTTGTAACATGCCCAAGGGGCTTGACCCTCTACTTTTTAGGGGCCTTACCCCAATTGAAACCTACTTTATGGGGGGCCTACCGCCTACCACAGATTCAAGGCTCCAAACTAAGATGTCTCTTTGGTTCAAATTCAGTCCAACCCTTGATCGCTTCTCTATTGTCATACAAATTCATTCAACGGTTGAGGAAAAAAAAAGTTGTTTTATCGCTTACCAAGAAAAAGAAAAAAGTTGTTCTATCAGGCTGATAGTACATAGTACCACTCAATCAGTCCATTTTGAGCTATTCAGTAGGTCATGGCCCTTAACAAGGACATCTCAGACCCAATTAAGCCCCAATCCAATATCATTAAGAAATAGTAGCAAACCAAATAACAAGGAGTTGGGTCTTAAATTCCTAATTGCTAATTGGTTTGAGAGCCATTTTTGATTTTTCAATAGCAATATAGAAAACCCAATGTCTTAAACCTAATAAATCTTGGGCTATGTTTGGTTTGATATAAAGGAAGGGAAACAGAAAGTTCAAACCAAACACAAAATGGGTTTGGTTTGCTCAACATCATGTATAACCCAAATGGGTTGCATTGACCAATTTGAATTGCTTGATGGTCGGTTCATCTTTCTGTAGGTTGAAATCTGAAACTAAACATTCATGGACAGCTTTGATCACCCAAACCCAATCAATTCAATGCTGAGATTGTTTATATTAAGAAAATGGCATTTCCTTTGGATGGTAAGGAACTTTCTTGCCTTGGAGATAAAGATTTAACTCTGTTGTCATAAGCAGTGTGAAAAGTTGGAGGATTACAAAAGCTTGCATTAAATGGTTATAGGTTTAAAGCTATCCTAGTCGCAACTTGCATAGTTGAATAAAGAAACTGAGAGAAAGGAAAGAATAGTGAATACAAAAGGGACAACTAGTATACCAAGTCAATTCGAATGCGAATATCGACTTAATTTCTTTGACAAGCACTGTTCAAGGCCAGTCGTTTTGGTCATCAACTCATGCTGTGCAATTCACATGAAACAATTGGATCTAATTCCATAGTAGGAGTGGTCCCCAAGCTTTCGGAATTTCCCCCAAAGTCTACCACTCTATATTTGCCTCTATAGATGGTCAATTACAATTAATACTGAATTTCTTTTTCTTTTTTTGAAGGCAATTAATATTGATATGAGAGGTAGGTTTTGAATCTATAGCAATATTATGTAAACCACAAATTGCACAAATTTAGTCTTTTTTTTTTCTTTCAAATCATCTTACCATGGACATTTCACCAACTCGACAAGCACCGCATAATTTGAAATATTAAAATAATAATAATAATAATAATAATGCGGATCGAAAGCTCAAATTTGTCTTGGCGTTTGTATTAATACATAAAATAACAAGCCAAAAGAATAGCCATTTGGGTCAATGTTATTAAATAAATGAACTTAGTAATTAAAGAATATATCCATCATCCATGCCCTAACCCCATGACAATACTTCCAAACAGACAAATCACTTACCAACAAGACATATGAATGATACTCAAAGCTACCCAAACTTGTGTCACAAAATGGGACACATTTCACTCCGATGTGTTAACTTAGTACTTACATAGTCATCTATCACAATCAGAATCGACAACACAAATGGGCCCAAGATGAGGCATCGCTTTCACTAACCGTCTGATTAATATCAGAAATTAATATTGGATATCATGTAACAGTGGGAGATCCCCTCATGGAATCAAAGCCCATGTGGGTGGGTTTCTTTTAAAATAATATATATTTTCATATAATAATACTACAAGCTAGCGTTGAGGTTGAAGTGTACTAGTTCTTTTTTTTTTTCCTCAAAATTAACTTTTGTTTTTCTTCGCTTCTGCAACTTATAGTATGAAGAGGCAAAGCTCTCAAATGTGACAATTTCTTTTGCCTTCTAAGCTTACAACGTAGAATGAGGCGAGAATCTCGCGGGAGCCAACGGTTTTATTCTTCTTAACACCCAGACACACTCGCGCACGAAGGAAGAAAGGAAGGAAAGGTTGTTTGTGGTCTGTATAGAAGAAGACTATAGAGAGAGAAGAGAAGGGGGAAAGAGAGAGAGAGAAGGGAAGAGGAATATATTTGAGAGAACAAACAGCATAAGGAGATAAACCGTCCTTTTCCAATTAATATATTCAACTTTACACGTGTCTAAGAGAAGTGACGTGACGACGTCGGCATAAATAATAAACAGTGAAGAAACAAACGGTCAGGGCGGGCAGAGGGAGGAGCCAATAGGAGAGGAGTAAAAGCGCGGGAACCGAGCAATGATTTTGCACTCCATTGCTTTATGATTGACGCCTCGCTGACCGGGTGCTCAGCAGCTTTGTCCTTTCACATCAGACGGGCAGGTCGGGCAGCCATCTCTCTGGGGATGGGAGAAGGCCAGAAGGAGAAGGAGGGGGAGGGGGGAAGGGGGGGTTTGATGGCGACCACACTGCCCAGGCCTGTCATTGTCTGCCCGGCATTCAAGGCGGGCTCTTAGTGGGTTTCTTTTTTATTTTTGCTTTTTTACTTTTTTGTTTTCTGATTTGAATCATTCAGTCTACAATTAATTCTAAATTTTGGCTTCTTGGACGTACCAGTGACAAACAGGGCCACGATGTGACAAGTCTGTGGAAGGTTTTGTCAGTAATATAAAGAGCGTTGGAGTCAAGGTTTTTTGCCAGGATTTCGCGATATTTGTTTCTTCTTTTTCTTGGATGGCCATCCTCTTTCTTCTTCTTCTTCACGAGATGAATGGAATGAAACTGGGCTTTATTCTTTCCTCTTTTCTCTTTTTCAGTTGGTTTGTTATGTTTCTTTTATTTTTATTTGCATGTAGATGTAATCTCTGAGCTTGTTTTAATTCTTCTTGCTTTTCTGTACAGCAAGAGCCTAAGATGGACCTGCCCTGGCTAGACACTAGCTATGCTTGCATTTAATACTCTAGACTCTAGAGTTGTTTATTATTTAAAAGAATAGGCCATTTAGCCAATGCTGGTCCAGGCTAACCTGGGTCTTGGTAGCCCTGGACTAGGTTTGGACCAGGTCCACCGATGATGTGTTATGGGTGCACAGAAAACAGGCTGGGAATATGGATGGACTCCGGATTTGTTCAGCTTTGAAGAACTTGAGCCTAAGCGTGGCCTGATGCAATTGAAATTCAGATGCAAACTGTTCATTGAAGCCTGAACAAAACACCTGATATACAGTTTGGGGTGTCAATGGACCTGTTTTGGATTGGACCCCGTCCAAACCAAAATCAATTTGACCGGATTGGACATAGGTGCCAATGGACTAGGTTTTGGTTAGAATTAATCTAAATTAAAACAAATTGAAACAGATTGGACAGTCCAACATTGAATTGGACCAGTTTAAAATATTTTATTGGATTGGACCTGATCCATTTGTAATGGACTCACATTGGAATGAATTGGATTACCAAATCCAATTCAATTGACACCCCTATATACAGTTATTATTTGGCAAGAAATGCAGCACGTCTAGGGGTTGCAAGTTCCAGCATGCATCCAGTCCCACCCATCCCAGATGGCCCGGCCCAACTTTAGGTCAAGGATGGGCCTTGGTTATAATGAGCGGAGCTAGCCAAACATTAGGCACAAGAAAACTGTTCGACTTAGCTAGTCCATACTTGTACTCGGGCTGGACTTCTGCTCAGGCTTAGTGCCTGGGGATGACCCATTTTTGGTCCAATCTGAAATTATCCAATGCGAGGACAAGAAAGAAATGCACAGATGATAAAATATATGATAGACCCATGTTCTTGAAACCGAAGAAGGTTTTACTTTTAAGAGCTTTTCTTTCCAGCCTCTGTTCATGGAGCAAGCTTTAGCTAAGCCTATGTTTGGTTTTAAGGAAAATGTAGGGAAAAGTAAAGAAACCTTTACAAATCTTGTATAGGTTTCGCTACCTTTCCCTTCAAACCAAACATAGCCTGAAGGATCCAATAGCTGGTTGCTTGTTGGACTGATACAGATTGGAGAAGTTAATTCAATGTCAATCTACAGAGTCCACTACGTACATTGCCCAGATTAAGGAAAGCAATGCTCTGGTCGAGCCAAACTTATACTTGGGCCAACAACTGATTAAGGGCCTCCATTGGTCCTCCAGATGAACCTAATGAGACCAAACCATTTTCCGAGTTGGGCTCATGTATGTATATAGCCGCTTGTGTATATACATTTGGCAAAAGGTCGTGATAGAGCTCGATCCGGTTAGTCTTATCTGTCTGTTGCCTTGCTTCCAAACGGGGTAGCAGGGAACTTGAAACGGAGGAGATGGGAAAGCTCCGGGGGGAACCCGGTGTAGAGGCTCTGAAGCTCAAGTTAGAATCCTTCAAAAGCAAGGTAATACCAGATAGCGCAAAGTTTGCATACCTCCGTTGTCGGGGGGCAGGGGGCTCTTATAGTCACTTCGTGTACTCGTCCCGAGGCCCTTGTCAGATCGGGTATGATTACCCTTGTGCTTGTCAATTCGGTCGTCGTCCTTTCTGCTAAGACAGAACCGTCACTGCCTAACCGTCTAATTGGAGATGGCGGTGTCAGTGGCGGTGGCAGGCGGCCGTTTAGAGTGCTGCTGCCAAACGTCAGATCCCAAGTCAGTCAGGCATGGCGCCCTCGGGCACGGACTTCCCTAGTGTCAGGCATGGTACGACTTGTTTGGTTTTGGTGCCCAGAAGGTGATGCGAAGTGCTGAGCGAGGCGGTCTTGAGCTTGGAGGTATCTATAGGGCAGGTCAGTTCGGTGAGGTATATCCCGAGCTGTTACAAGGTGGGTCAATTCGGTGAGGTGTATCCCGAGCTGTTACAAGGTGGGTCAGTTCGGTGAGGTGTATCCCGAGCTGTTACAAGGTGGGTCAGTTCGGCGAGGTGTATCCCGAGCTGTTACAAGGTGGGTCAGTTCGGCGAGGTGTATCCCGAGCTGTTACAAGGTGGGTCAGTTCGGCAAAGTGTATCCCGAGCTGTTACAAGGGTCAGTTCGGCGAAGTGTGTCCCCTTGTTCCCGCCTAGGCTTGGCCCCTTTTTCCGAGCTGTTGTTTCTGCCACTTGTCACATAATAGAGAGGTCAGGCCAAATCTTCCTTCATCAATTGCCCCCCACTCCTTGCGCTGGGGGTCTTGCCATGGTGCGGGGAGTTTTCGCGAGGTAGCTGGTGGATTTGTCCCGTCCTTCGAACCTTCACTGCACGAGACGCTTTTGCTAGGGTTCTTTCGGTTTCCGAGAAGGCTGGAAACGTGCTTACTCAAGAACGCTGGTGGTTGTGACCGGGCGTTTTAAATTTCAAACCAATTCGCGCCGCTGGGACGTGACAGCGGGTCATTTCAAAAAGGCGCACCACTGCTGTACGTGCGCGGGCGACTGTCAGGGAGACGTGCGGTGCGTCAGTTTCGAAAAGACGCATGTCAAAGCGACGTCGGTTTCAAAAAGACGTGCGCTGACGTTTCGCTTTTTTCGGAAAGACGTGCGCCAATCACGTCTTGACCTTAAGGGTTGTGCGGTCGGTAAGAATGTGGGCCGTCGGATCGTCTTCGGTCTACACGGTCGATTCTTGGTTACTGTAGCTATAAATAGTGGGGGACCCCGATTGTTTTGTCACTTCTGCGGTTTGTCTACTGAGTTCGCGTCCAACCTTTCAGCTCGCGTCCAAGTCTTTACCAACTCGCGTCAAGACTGGTTATACAGTCTTCACGGTTCTTTGGTTTTTCTTCAAACTTTCCGGTGAGTACTTTCTTGAATTCGTCTTTTCCCCAATGTCTAGCTTTGATAGCTCAGACGATTCTTCGAGTAGGGCCGATGTAGGTTCCACCAACCGAGCCATGTCCCCAGACTGCCTCAGTGATCCTGAGGTGGATTTTGAGGACTACGAACCAGTAGGTCGAGTCGCTTCGGGCAGTTTGGCGTCTACCTCCCGCTGAGGTCAGATGCTAGACCGGTTTGGCCCTTCGACCATGACGCCTGAGGGGCTTCAATCCATACTTCTGTCTTACAATCTTCCTGGGCGGTACACATATTTTATTCCTTCGGGTAGCTTTCCTTGGGAACACGGTCCCGACGAGATCGTGATTTTTCGAGAGCAGCTCGCTGTAGGGTTGCGACTTCCTTTCCATCCCCTTCTCGTCGAAGTCATAAACCACTTCGGTGTCACCATTGGCCAGTTTCATCCGAACTCTATTCGGAACCTGGTGGGGACAATTTCCCTTTTTTGCGAGCAGAACTTTCCCTTAGACTTAGAGATATTCTCCTCTATCTTGATGCTCAAGAGACAGGTGGGTTCTCTTCCTGGGGGGAGACGGGCGTATTACCTTTCTCCTCGCCAGGGTTTCAAGCTTCTGCACGATCTTCCTAATAAAGTCCCAGCTTGGAAGCGGGACTACTTCGGCGTGCGAAGTGCACAAGGATGGCCCTTTCAGATCGGGTGGGATGAGGCCGCTCCCAATTTGGGCGTAACTCTTGATAAAGAGACGGTGAAGGGTCTTCGGCAATGGGCACGGCAAGGCTTAAAGTGCCACCACTACTTAACGGAGGCCAAGCTTATTGCAGACGGCCTGAGTTCGGGTAGGTTTCTAGCTATGCGATTTCTTGCTTGCTTTGTTCTTTCATTTTTTTCTGATGTTGAACTCGTTTCTGTAGGTGTGATGGACGCGGAGAGAACTCGTGGGGGGCGTTTGTTCCAATGTATGAAGAGGAGGAAGCGGGTCGCCAAGCGAACTCATACCGATCTGCCCCTGGATGAGGAGCCCCAAGCCCCAGACCATACGCCAGAGGATCTGCCCAGGGAGCCCGATGTGACTCCACTGGTGCACGAGACTGCCGGGGCGCCTTACGCTGAAACAACTCATACGGGTGCTCCTGTGTACTCAAGTGCTCCTGCTCACTCCGGGTTTGCTCATACGGGGGCTGGGCCCTCAAGCTCAGGAGCTCAAGGGGAGTTTAGGAGCGTGTTGACGCCGAACTACGCTCTTCAGAAGAGTAGGGATGCTACTTTCCCCGAGGAGGTCGCGGCGTGGACCGATCTTCCCTTGAATCAGGTCGCTTGCCGCGCCGTAACACATGCCATGGTGGTAAGTTAGATTCTGTCTTCCTTTTTTATTATGTTGCTTTTGCTGTCATTTTCTCACTTGTTTCTTTTGGTAGGTGAATTCTTCGATTCATGCCTTGGCGGCACAAGTGGAGAGGAGCTCGCGACATGCACGATCTGCTGAGGCTGCCGCTCATGCTGCTGAAGAAGCCTTCCGTGCTGCAAAGGCAAATACCTGGGTTGCTGAGGCGGCTGCTTATGCTGTTGAAGAGGCTGCTCGCATCGCGATGGCCAGACAGGCGAGGTCTCAACGTGACGCCGAGGCCATGGGGGTAGTTGTCAAGCATATGGCGGACTTGAAGTTGGATTTGCAGCATCAAGTCGAATATCTTCAGGAGGACATCAGGGAGAGAACACAGATTTTTTCCCAAGGCATTGAAGACGCCAAGAAGAAGGCAGTTGAAGACTACATTGCCTCCCCGCGTTTTGACGATCTGATGGTGGACTCTTACAGGAGGGGGTTCAAGTTGAGCCAGTGGATGATCCGGAATACGTACCCTGACCTCGATGTAAGTGCCATAACCACTTCGCGTATAACTCAGGAGATGGCCAATGCTGCCGATGGAGAGCTGGACTCTGAAGGAGAGGCAGGGCCTTCAGGTGTTGTTGAAGTGCCTTCCGATGGCGAAGAAGTGGCTCCGGGCATGTAAATTTCTTTTTTTTTTTTTGCCAATGTACTGTTTCTTGCAATGGAGTGTCTTTTTCCCCTTGCTCATCTTCCCCGAGTTGTTTCTTTGCCGGGTTTTAAAATTTCCATGGTCTTTTATGCCGCGAATTGATTTTTTGCCGAGCTGATAATGTGCTGTCTACGCCAAAGTTCCTCGGCTTGCCTTGTGGCACATAGGGCCTGATTTCGTCCACTTCGCTAGGTGGTTTATAGGTAGTATCACCTCAAGTTCACGATGTTCCACGTTCGAGGTACTCGTTTGCCTTCCAAGGTTTCGAGTTCGTATGCGCCCCCGAGCGTTGTTTTTACTTTATAGGGCCCTTCCCAATTAGGTCCAAGCTTGCCGATGCCGGGTTCGGGCACCATAATCTTACGGAGGACCAGGTCGCCGACTCGGAAGCTTCGTTGCTTTACTCTGCTATTGTAGTAGCGAGCTACCTGTTGCTGGTATGCCGCTGTTCGGATGTGCGCGAGGTCCCTTACCTCGTCCAGTAGGTCGAGGTTGGTGCGTAACTCATCTCCGTTCGTCCGATCGTCGTATGTTTCTAATCGCAACGTTGGCATTTCGATTTCCGCCGGGATCACTGCTTCAGTGCCGTAGGTGAGGTTGAAGGGGGTTTCTCCCGTGGCTACTTTTTCAGTCGTTCGGTGAGCCCATAAGACACTTGGTAGCTCTTCGGCCCACAATCCCTTAGCTCGATCCAGACGTGCTTTCAGTCCGCGCAGGATGGCTCTGTTCATTACTTCTGTCTGACTGTTTGCCTGCGGGTGCGCGACTGACGTGAAATTTTGTCGAATCCCCATGTTCTGGCACCACTCTTGGAACTTGATATCCTCGAACTGTTTGCCGTTGTCAGAGATTAGAACCTGAGGTAACCCGAACCGACATACTATGTTCTTCCAAAAGAAATTCTGTATGTTTCGAGCCGTAACAGTTGCCAAAGGTTCGGCTTCGATCCACTTCGTAAAATAATCTACCGCAACAACTAAGAATTTTCTTCCGCCTATTGCTGGTGGGAATGGCCCTAGGAGGTCGATGCCCCATTGTGCAAAGGGCCATGGGCTGGCCAGGTATTTGAGGTCGGAGGCAGGTTGATGGTGGATGTTAGCGTGCTTCTAACACTTGTCGCATTTTCTGACGAGCTCGACAACTTCTGCCTTCATCGTTGACCAGTAGTATCCTTGTCGAAGTGCCTTTTGGGCGAGTGCTCTGCCCCCCACGTGTCCGCCGCACAGGCCTTCATGAGTGTCGCGGAGTACGAACACAGCTTCGGTAGGTCGCAGGCAACGCAAATAGGGGACCGTGTACGACCGTCGGTATAACCGTTCGTCTATTATGATGTATTTGGCCACCTGGTGCTGCACCCTCTTGGCCGCATTGCGTTCTGCAGGGAGGGTTCCATCTATCAGGAAGCTCACGAGTGGATCGATCCAGCTCGACTCTGCTTCTAAGACGGGAGCGACCTCCTCTGTCCCCTCGAGAATACTAGGCCGAGGTAAGTCCTCTATGTACACAGTTCTCATATTGTTGTGACTTGTGCTGGCTAACCGGGACAGGGCGTCGGCCTTAGTGTTTTCTGACCTCGGGATTTGCCTGATGATGTGTGACCGGAAGTTGAGCAGGGCTTCTTTTACTTTGGCCAAATATGCGATCATAGAGAGATCGCGTGCTTCGTATTCGCCAGTAACTTGGTTTACCACGAGCTGAGAATCGCTGCAGATGACCAAGTGTTTTGCCTTAACCTTTCGCGCTAGGTCCAGCCCGGCGATCAGTGCTTCGTACTCTACCTCGTTGTTGGATGCCGCGAACTCAAAGCATAGTGCGTATTCTACTTTTGTGCCGCTCGAGCCGCACAAGACTATTCCAGCTCCGCTGCCTTGCCGGTTCGAGGAACCATCCACGTGAAGGATCCAGGGCTCCTCATCCCAGTTCGCGCTTCGCCTGACTAGGAGAGATGCCACACTGGCTGCTACTTCACGGGGTTCGGACTCTATGGGCTCAGGAGCTCTGGGTTCACCGCAACTGGGGACCTCGGGCTTGACCTGTGGGGCTTTGTGGCTGAAGGTGCACTCGGCGATAAAATCTGCCAAAGCTTGGGCCTTGATAGCGGTTCTCGATTTGTACTGGAGGTCGTACTCGCTGAGTTTGATGGCCCATTTCGTCAGTCGACCGGAGACTTCGGGTTTGAGTAAAACTTGTCTAAGAGGTTTGTCAGTTAGGACGATGACGGTGTGAGCCTGGAAGTACGGGTGGAGTTTCTGAGCTACTATTACTAAGGCGTATGCTAGTTTTTCTATCTCCGGGTACCTTGCCTCTGCTCCCTGCAAAATTTTACTAACATAATATATGGGTCGTTGGACCCGGTCTGTTTCCTTTATCAGTACCGAACTGACCGCCTCGTCGCTCGCCGAGAGGTACAGTTCTAAGACCTCGCCCACCTCGGGCCGGGCTAAGGTTGGCACACTTGCGAGGTAACCTTTTAGTTTGTCGAATGCGAACTGGCAGTCCTGGATCCACTCGAACCCTTTGCCTTTGACTGCCTTGAAGAAGGGTAGGCAGCGGTCTACTGACTTAGACAAGAAGCGGCTTAGAGAGGCTATGCGGCCGTTTAGCCTCTGAACCTCTTTTACTTTCCGAGGTGGTTTCATATCTAGAATGGATTTTATTTTGTCCGGGTTGGCCTCAATACCACGCCGATTGACAATGTAGCCTAGGAACTTGCCCGAGGTGACGCCGAAGACACACTTGTTGGGGTTCAACTTCATGCTAAACTGACGTAGGATTTGGAAAACAGAATCTAAGTCTTGTATTAACTCTTGTGAAAACTGAGTCTTGACGACCATGTCGTCTACATAGCACTCTATCTTCGTACCAATCAGGGGCCGAAATAGCTTATTTACAAGTCTTTGGAAAGTCGGCCCGGCATTTTTTAGTCCGAAGGGCATGACTTTGTAGCAATACAGGCCGAACTCGGTTATGAAGCTGGTTTTTTCCTCATCGGATGGGTCCATCCTAACTTGGTTGTAGCCCGACTAGGCGTCCAGGAAGCTTAGCAACTCTTTTCCCGAGGTCGCGTCCACTAGGCGGTCAATTCTGGGGAGGGGGAAGCAATCTTTCGGGCAAGCTCGGTTCAGGTCGGAATAGTCAACGCACATGCGCCACTTGCCGCTTGCCTTTTTTACCAACACCGGGTTGGCCACCCAACTCGGGTAATGGACTTCCCTTATGAAGTTTGTTGCGAGGAGCTTCTCGACCTCCTCGTCGACCGCTCTCCAGCGTTCTGGGGCTAAGTTGCGTTTCTTCTGTCTAACGGGTCTGACTACAGGGTCAGTATTAAGTTTGTGAGTTATCAGTTCGGGGCTAATGCCGGGTAGGTCGGCCGCGAACCAGGCAAAAATATCTAAATTTTGAAGCAAAAAACTCACCAGTTCGGCTCATAGGGGGTCTTCGATGGAAGCTCCGATGCTTAGTGTGCGAGCTGGGTCCGTAGCTGAAGTCGGGATTGCGACTGTTTCCTCCGTGGGCGAAGCTCGCTCCTCACCTTGCTCCGTAGGCCACTCCAGTTCGAGGTCGTCCGCCGCCTTGGTTTTTCCCTTCTGGGCGGCAACGTAGCACTTGCGGGACTCGAGCTGGTCTCCCCGCGCTACCCCTATATCGAAGTCCGTAGGGAACTTCATGGCCAAATAGTAGGTGGAGACCACCGCCCGTAGGATATGCGTGATCGGCCGCCCTATTATGGCATTGTATGGGGAGGGGGTCGCGACTACCAGGAAATCATGGTTGAGTCTGACCGCACAAGGCCATGTGCCGACTTCCACAGGGACAGTTATTTTTCCGAGGGGCCTGACTTCCTCTCCGCTGAAACCTACCAGGGGAGTGTTTGCGGGCTTCAGCTCGCTCCTCTATAACTGCAGCTGGTCAAATGCTGATTTGAAGAGGATGTTCGCTGAGCTGCCCGAATCTACGAGTACGCGCCTGACCTCGAAGTCGCTGATCCTTAGCTTAATGACAAGCGCGTCATCATGTGGGTAGTGGACTCCTCGCGCATCATCCTCCGTGAAAAAGATTGGTTCTTCGGTCTTTGGTCTCTTTGGGGGGTTCCGTTCTTCGAGGGCCGCTTCTCGAACTGAAGTCCGGGCTACTGCCGAGGTACACCCCGCTACCACCGAACCTCCCACTATTACATGGATGGTTCCCCGAACTGGCCTCTCTTCTGGAGGCTGCTTCTGCAACTGTTCGGCAGGTCTGTTACTAGACTCGGGGGCATCCTTTTCGTGCTCCCCTTGCCGACATGCTTTATTGTTATTGCTGTGCTGTACAAAGTTTCTCAAGTATCCGCGACGGATGAGTCCCTCTATCTCGTCCTGGAGGTTATTACACTGTTCGGTGCTATGACCATGGTCTCTATGGAAACTACAATACAAATTCTTGTTTCTCTCGTTCGGATTTCCCTTTAGGCGAGGTGGCCACTTAACGTACGGAGCGTCTTTGATCGTCATTAAGATCTCTGTCCGCCTTGTGTTTAACGGCATGTAGTTCGTCTGAACTACTAGGGGGGCCCGGAAGGACTGGTTCGGCTTCGGCTCCCGGGTCGGGTTTTTTCTATTCACCGGGTTGGAGAGCTCGCTTTCTCTCTTTCTTTTCTCGTTCCCGCCTTCGGTTCGTTGGTTGATTTCTTCCTCTGTCCTCATGAACTTATCCTCGAGTTTGAGGAATTCGGCCACGGTCGCGGGCTGGTTGGCCACCATGTGCCATTTGAACTCTTTGTGTGTCACCCCTCTTTTGGCCGCCGCGAGCTGCACTGCGGGGTCCAACCACGGTATCTGCAAGCATGCTTCGTTGAACCGCTTGATGTAGCCCCGAATAGATTCTCCTTCTCTTTGGACCACTCCGAAGATGCTTTCCTCTGTTCTGGGGCACCGTCGGCTGGTGACGAAGTGTGTGGTGAAGACATGCACGAACTGGGCCCAGCACTTTATCGACCCGTTGGCCAGGTTCCTGTACCAAGTGCGGGCTACCCCCTGAGGGTGGTGGTAAAGGCCACGCACATGCACGATTCGCTGGCCCTGGCGAGGTGCATTTGCGACTAAAAGGCGTCAACGTGGTCGTTGGGGTCGAAGGACCCGTCGTACTTGTCTAGAGGTGGGAGCTTGAAGTCTCTGGGTAAGGGGACCACCAGGAGTTCCGATGCGAGGGGGGAAGGAACAGAGAGAGCCGAGGCAGCCCCTACCTCGCCCGAGCTCGTGTCTTTGCCTCTGAATTCCTACAAGGCGCGGGTGGCGGTTCGGCGACTTCACCGGCGCCTTCGCCGTTGAGCGGGCCTTGTGCTGGCGCTGCTGGCCTCCATGTTACCGAGCTCGATGGGCCCGGAATGCTGGTAGTCTGCCGCCAGGGCGCTGAATCGGTTTTCGGTGAGCGGGAGCACGGGCTTGGAGCGCTGGGGTGCCGACCTCGCGGGCGAGGTTCCCGACCCGCTTGCGGGTTGCGAGGCGGGGATGACATTTTTCTCTCTTCGGCCTGGGGACGAGGCCTGGCTGTTGGGGTGGTTCTGGGGCCGGGAGGCCTTCGCCTGGCGGGGGCGCCCATCCTGCGAGGAGGCCTTGACCGGCCTCGGAGCGGGGTGGCGAGGTGGAAGTAGTGGTTGGTTCAGTGGCAGTTGGGGGAATTGCTGTTGATAGTGATACTGGGAGATGTTGTGCAGCACTTGGTGCTGGTGAAGCTGGTGTTGCTGGAACTGTTGCATTTGGGCTTGCATTGCCCGCATGCACTGCATCAGGTCCTCCATCGGTTTTGGCTAGCTGCCAGGGGGACGACAGTTGGTTCAGTGAAGGTTGTCTCAATGGGGAGAGGAAAGGGGACGCTTGTGGTAGGAGGGTTTACGGGTGCCACTGCTTGTGGCGCGTTCAAGATGGGGATCCCATCCGCCGAAAGGGGGATGGTGAACTGTCCAACGCACACTACGGGGACCTGAAGTTGCTCCCCAGTGGCGTTTGTCTCCGTGCCACGTCCGGTGTTGCTGGAGGAGGCCATGAGTGTTGGGTTTTTTGAAGAAAAAGGGGTTATCGAAGTTTGGAGGGAGGCTTTTTGAAGCGTTTCCCACAGACGGCGCCAATTGATGGAGCACGATCCGGCTGGTCTTAGCTGTCCGTTGCCTTGCTTCCGAACGGGGTAGCAGGGAACCTGAAACGGAGGAGATGGGAAAGCTCCGGGGGGAACCCGGTGTAGAGGCTCCGAAGCTCAAGTTAGAATCCTTCAAAAGCAAGGTAATACCAGATAGCGCATAGTTTGCATACCTCCGTTGTCGGGGGGCAGGGGGCTCTTATAGTCACTTCGTGTACTCGTCCCGAGGCCCTTGTCAGATCGGGTATGATTACCCTTGTGCTTGTCAATTCGGCCATCGTCCTTTCTGCTGAGACAGAACCGTCACTGCCTAACCGTCTAACTGGAGATGGCGGTGTCAGTGGCGGTGGCAGGTGGCCGTTTAGAGTGCTGCTGCCAAACGTCAGATCCCAAGTCAGTCAGGCGTGGCGCCCTCGGGCACGGACTTCCCTAGTGTCAGGCATGGTACGACTTGTTTGGTTTTGGTGCCCAGAAGGTGATGCGAAGTGCTGAGCGAGGCGGTCTTGAGCTTGGAGGTATCTATAGGGCAGGTCAGTTCGGCGAGGTGTATCCCGAGCTGTTACAAGGTGGGTCAGTTTGGCGAAGTGTATCCCGAGCTGTTACAAGGTGGGTCAGTTCGGCGAAGTGTATCCCGAGCTGTTACAAGGGTCAGTTCGGCGAAGTGTGTCCCCTTGTTCCCGCCTAGGCTTGGCCCCTTTTGCCGAGCTGTTGTTTCTGCCACTTGTCACATAATAGAGAGGTCGGGCCAAATCTTCCTTCATCAGGTCAATTAAGTAAATAGGTAGTAGGGGGATGTATTAGTAAAATGAAAACTATGGCTCAGTTTGAAAGCAGTATAAATGCAAATATGTACAACATAAATACATACAAAATAATATAAAATATAAGGTTTTGCACTCTACATATTTGCATTTTTATTCCTTCCAAACTCAGCATAAATGATAGGTTTAAGTAAATACGTGAAACTATAAAGTGTGAATTACCCTATATATATTCCAAAGCCCAGTTTGCTCAATGCTCGGGTTGAGTAAATCAGGAGGATATAGGCTGGCTCAGCCCAAAATAAACTTGTAAGATGATTAAGGTACTACAACATATGAACGCCAGTGAGAAAAAAAAAATGTGTGAGAAGACATATAACCTGAAAGGATATTTTGGGTCATGTGTAATTACGAAGGAGTATAAAATATTTTACAGTGTAGTAGTGTGTATTATTTACTATGATAGGTTTTATACAAAAAGAAAAGAATTCTGGCGATTTAACCAAAATATGATTGGACTTCTAATACAAAGGGTGTTAAGCCTGTATCTGGATTCTGGATTAAGACAAAATACAGAAAAGGGAGTAGGGTGGGGGGTTCGGTGCCCCAATTAGTATCCAGACTTCCCCATTTGGACGTTGCCTCCAAAAAGCGATACCATCCAGAATTCAGGAAGCAGTGGGACTAAGACCATGAATTGAGAATTTGAAAGCGAAAGGCCTGTGTTGGACGCTTGGACCTATAATCCTTCATCTTTGAACACAATGTATTCTTTCAGCCCAACCCTGCAGCCTACAATCACTGGCCTTTACATAAAAACCGAGGCCCAGGCCCAGTTGCCTGGCTAGCCAACCCAGCCTTGCCTGAGGCCCGTGATCCTGGAGTCAAGTTTGACA
Organism: Nelumbo lutea; assembly: GCF_056320005.1. Taxonomy (NCBI): domain Eukaryota; kingdom Viridiplantae; phylum Streptophyta; class Magnoliopsida; order Proteales; family Nelumbonaceae; genus Nelumbo; species Nelumbo lutea. The sequence continues at coordinate 215,312,939 of NC_142684.1, forward strand.
CAGGCAACCCCCCCTCCCCCTTGTCCTTAACTTGTGTGTGAAGTTTAGAATGTTTTTTCCCTCATTTTGGTTGTCGTCCGTTTAGTATAGAATCGAGTTCGAATATAACCTGTTGGGTAGCTTTTTGTTGGAACCAAGGAATATCAAGCCACCTTGTCACCACAACTTCGAACCTAGCTTCATTCTCTAAAACTTTGTAAAAGTCCTAGCACTTGAGATTGTCGCTCGGCATCACTCCCATTGCGCAGACGCACTAGGGCTGTACCAGTATGAGTGTGTATGTCCTGCTTGCGTCTGTGGGCCTTAGTGGAGTTTTCTTTCTTTCCTTTTTGTTTTTTCATAATACACATTACGGGGGATTCATACAATGAGATGGATGGATTGGATTTGGATCCAATGGTTTGACCATTGGATCGGATGCAAATGTAACTAGATCCAATCCGCTTGCAGCCTTACGACCACTGAATCATTGGCGTGGTGTTGTTAAGTTGGTCACTTCTTTTTTTTTTTTTTTTTTTTTTGAAAAAAACATTATACTTTTACTCTCAATTATTAATTCCACATCCCATTAATCTCTCACTTGTGAGTCTCATACATTTTATGATTGGTTCCACAATCCATTTAAGGCTGCATTTGGCATTCCTTATTTTAAGGATTTATCTCCTTAAGTATTCATATAACAGCAAAAATAAGATAAATCCTTAAAATAAGGAATGCCAAAATGCAGCCTAAACTGTTATTCAGTTAATCCAAATTAATTCGGAGGTGGATCTCTCACTCACAGGATGGCCGTACGACTAATTGAATTAACGTTACCAAAATCAAGCCCAAATTACATTTAGGCCCAAGCCCAACTCAATTTCCTGAATTCCTGGTGCATCCCATCCAAAACACAACGGTTGGGTTAAATCAGGTCAGTGGCTGGCACTTCCCGACCACGTAGGCTTGATCATTTCTGCCCGGCTCAAAAAATTTTAGGCACAAACGTATATTATCAAGCCTGGGGTGCGGAATAAGCCGGGTGCTGGTAGCCCTAATTGCCGTTACTACCAAGTAAAATACCCACTCTGGCCCATTCGAGCTTACATTCTGTGGACCATTTGGTCCACCTACTACATGGACACTCCAATAAAATTGTATCATGTCATTCACTTTTTTTCATTTCAAAATTATAAATCCGGATCTCCTGCTCATGTCTACCCACAACACACCAACCCTCGTGAATTGGGAACATCTCCCCCTACATAATACTATGTAGGAGGATGAAATTTTCTCCATGTGTGGCCGTGATATTATGTGGGTAGACGTGAACAGTTTTTGTGGGCAGGAGACTCAGACTCCAAAAGTAATGGGAAATTGGGATTTAGCGCCTGTGATCAATCCCCGTTTCTCTCGAACTTGTATCTGCTCCTCACACATGGCACCTCACACCGACCTCACAGGCACATCCCACCAAGCATTGAGAACATCTCCCATACTTATGCATTATTATCCACCGTAGCAGTACTACCAAGTAGACCGCCCAACTCATTCTCATCTATTCCCCTCTCTTCTACTCTCTATTCCCATGTTTTCCCCTTATGATGTGTTTGGTTGTAGCACAAATAAATTTGCACTGATGCAAAATTATGGTAGTGCAAATGATTTGAAATGCGAATTCTAATTTATTGTTGTTTCAAAATTTATCTTATTTTGTTTGATTAATTGGAATGCAAATGAAATAAAAAAAAACATGAAATTAAATCAAAACAAAATTAAACCAGAATTTGCATTATTTTCTTTTGCACCCTCATACATTTGTACTAGTACAAATAAGATCGCACTCCAAGTAAACGTAGCCTAAGAGTACAATACAAATGTAGCCTTAAAGAAACAGAACCAGTTGACAGTCCACACATAATGCAGAATTAAAATAGAAAAGGCATTGAGTCTGGACTTGAACATGTGAACTGTCATTGTGAATATCTCCCCAGAAATAAAAAACATACAAAGACAGATATTCTCTATGTACGGCTGCAAGTGGTTATGAGAATAGTGTGAGGACGGTTTTGTGAAGATCAAATACGAATTAATTTAAAAGGTGGGTCAAAAAAATGTGAATTCAGCCCATCCCATGTAGGCACTAACATAGTAAAAAGCACGTTCAAATTAGCACTTATAGCAAAAGGATAATTTCATTCTGATTCTGTAATCACAGAAGGGCTGTAAAGTGTAATTTGATAAGGAGGATTGAACTTGAAGCTTTAGAGCTGGGTTTTTCTTTTTTACTTGGGAAATTTACTAAATTAGGTTGAATTTCTGATTGAACAATTGACTTTAGATTTAGATTGGGATCCACATAAATCTAAGTGTACCTTTGTGGTTATACCCAATCAAAGCGCAGGTCAAAAGATGATGATCTTCTTCATTTCCCATATATCCAATCCCATGAATCTCCTTCAATTCCCTCTTTTTTTTCATGGTTAAAGCCACTACACGAACCAGTTTGCATCTCTACCACCAAAGCTCTCTCTCTCTCTCCACTGCATAAAAAAAGTATTAGACTAGATACGAACCAGAACTGCATTTTTTCACACAAAGTGGCTACGTACTCTCAAGCTCGAACGGCATTCACACTTGTCAGCTACCAGTACAGAGCAAGCAATGGCCCCCTTCCTCTCTTCTGCAACTACACTGAAAAGCATGATAGTAGTTGCATGCAGGAAAGCATTTACATTCGACTGGGATAGATGAATTCGACTTATTAGGTATACTGCAATGATTCTCAGGTAACTGGCAGATCTGCATTCAACATTTTCACTCACAGAATAAAATATTTGGTGTAATAAAGCAACAAATTAAATCATTCATTTCAACCACTTATAACCCATTTTGGAAGAAACCTCATCAGAATCAGAAATCTCTGGACTGGGTTTTCTTTAACCAACTTTAAAAAACAAAAGAAAGTAAAAGAACATTTGATTTGTGCTTAAAGAATATGAACTACCCTCTGACTTAAATTCAGAAAACAAAAACACTACTTTTAGATATGTACAGTAGTGCTCAAATCACTCTCAAATGTATTTTAATTTAACCCCTTTCTTTTTCTGAAAGAGAGGTAGCTTTAGTAGCGGGAGATGGACGCAATGTTATGTTGGTGTCACAACACACACATACACACTCAAGCAAGCGCCATACACAGATTACTTGGGGAGGAAGGTTAGAATCTTCAGTTTTAATCTGTCGTTAGGTCCGTGTCCCATCCATCGTCATATAGTTCGGTGATCCAATGAATTCTCGTACAGTACCTTCTACTTGTGTCTTATCTCTTATGCATTGAAACTGAAACAGATACAGGGGGAGAGAGGCCCACTGACTGTTCAGATCGCGTTTATTGAATCATCAATCTGTTTGTAGAAATGTGTAGAAGTAGAACTTCCTTTCACCACTATCTTGTACTGGGGACAGAGGGAGACCCACTTTTCAGAAGAAGCAGGACCTGAATTAAAGCAGACGTGTCTCATCTTCGTAAGCCAACCAAAAAGGTCCAAAAGAAGAGGCCGAGACCGAGAGCCACAACTTTTTATATACAATACAATTGAACTGATCAATTAATCCATGGAAGCCAATAGCAACTCTCTTCATCCATCTCCCGAGCAGCACTAAACTAAACATGTTCTCACTTTCAGAAATGCCTTCAGTGTCAACAATGCTATCAGCCTACGCCTCCTTGGCCGCTTCCACCATGCTCATTCGGTCGATGGCCAACGAGTTCATACCCTATCAGCTCCAAGACTACATTTTCTCGGGCCTCCGCTACCTCTTCTCCCCTCGGCTTTCTCAGCTCACGGTCATCTTCGAAGAATTCAGTGGGATCACCCGCAATCAAGTCTATGAGGCGGCCGAGTTGTACCTCAGCACCAAGATCACCCCCTCGATCGAACGTCTAAAGGTGTGCAAGGCTCCCAGAGAAAAAAACCTCACCATCACAATAGAGAAAGGCGAAGAGGTCGTGGATGCCTTCGAAGGAGTTGAGCTCAAATGGAAATTCGTTTGCTCTGATAACGAGAGGACTGGCAGCACAGAGCGATACTTTGAGCTCAGATTCAACAAGAAATACAGAGAAAAGGTGCTGGATTTTTACTTGCCATTTGTGTTAAGCAAATCGAAGGCACTCAAGGAGGGTAAAAAGGTAGTAAAGCTTCATACTCTCGGCTTCTTCTACGACGACATGGGAGGAGGCGGAGGCGGAGGTGTATGGGGATCAATCAATCTCGATCACCCAGCTACGTTCAACACGCTGGCGATGGATCCTGAGCTCAAGAAGGCATTGATAGATGATCTGGACAGGTTCGTGAAGCGGAGGGACTTCTATAAAAAGGTGGGGAAAGCTTGGAAACGTGGGTATCTGTTATACGGCCCTCCTGGTACCGGCAAGTCTAGCTTGATTGCTGCCATGGCCAACTACCTGAATTTTGACATCTACGACCTGGAGCTTTCCCAACTCCGGCATGATTCGGAACTCAGGAGGCTGCTGGTTGCCACGGCAAATCGATCCATACTTGTGATTGAGGATATCGATTGCAGTGTTCAATTGCGTGATCGACAGCTCGAGGTTGGATGTGACGTTTCAAGTGAACAGGTTAGTAGTTTCTGAGATAGATAGATGGTTTCGACGTGGTGCAGTATTAAAAGCTATTTGTTTTTCTTGGTGTTTAGTTGACTCTTTCAGGGATACTCAACTTCATAGATGGGCTATGGTCGAGCTGTGGAGATGAGCGGATTATTGTCTTCACCACCAACCACAAGGATCGGCTAGACCCTGCACTGTTGCGCCCTGGTCGTATGGACATGCACATTCATATGTCCTACTGCACTCCTAAAGGGTTCAAGCTTCTAGCTTCCAACTACCATGGCATACACGATCACCCTCTACATGGAGAGATTGAAGAGCTGATAGAGAAGACAGAGGTCACCCCTGCAGAGTTGGCAGAGGAGCTAATGAAGAGTGACCAAGCAGACACTGCCATGGCTGGAGTAATCAATTTCCTAAAGCGAAAGAAAATGGAAAATGATATGGTCAAGGATGAGCAAGGAAAAGAAGCTGATTGTCAAGACCAAAAAAGGCAGAAAATCGGCAAGAGAGATGGGCGGGATCGGAATGAACGTACAAGAAAGAGCACAAGACTCAGAAGGAATCGATGGAGGTGATGGAGCCGGGGAGAAGCATGGAGCTTTTCATTAATTTACTTACACACGGCCCCTTAATTAAGAGGGTTTTGGGTTTACTTTTTAGTGGAGGAATTTCGGTGTAAGCTTGTCAAAACTAATTAAATTAATTGTATCTCAAGTTGAGGGTTTCCCATTAACTGCAGGCAGATGTATTGGGAATTTGGATGAGTTCAAACATGCATAGAAGAGAGGAAGTTGGTATCATATGTAGTCAGACTCGGACTGAGAAACTGGCAAATGTAATGGAGGTATTGAATGGTGTCAAATGTGAGTTAAGAATCTAGACCAACCCACAACTATATTTTGAATTAATAGCAGACATATCAAACAGACAAACCATAAAAATATACATTACATATTGGTTGATAGAGTAAGCACCATGTGACGAAAAAGAAAAAAGGGGCCATTGGTACATTATGCATTGTCCTTTCTTCCCTTTCCAAATCCCCATTTGTACTTGTTGGCTATTTACACTTTTCCATGAAGCTTGAAGCCTCTTTGGAAGGCAAGTGTCCCAATTGTACAGTAGATATGGTACAAATATAGATAAGCCTTATTCCAAAGCTCCTTCCTTGTTCAACCCACCACTTCTGAGCCCCACCGTACAAGTAGGATGAATCTTTACTGTAGATTAATGCCAAATACTAGTAGAATATAAAATTATGCAGTGCGCTGTCTGAATTTTCTAACCCATCTGCCAGTCCTTCCCAACTCCCTATACCCATAAGCCCATATGGCTCATATCGCCCAACCTATCTTCAGTCTTTAATCAAATAAGCACATCCGTGCCTATATCATCCTTATGGATGGAGGCAATACAATTGCTGCTGGGGACTTTCATAGCGTGGATTATTCATTAGTAATATATTTTCTGGTTGCTGAAAAAATGTCCAAATAGGGTCAATTTTGGATGACACCGCCCTCTCTGGCTCATTTGCTCAACAAGAGATATAGGGAAATGGTAGTAAAGCTTCATACACTTGGACCCTTATTGTATCACAACGATGGATCCTGAACTCAACAAGACATTGATAGACGATTTAGATAACTTTGTGAAGAGGAGGGATTGTTAGCAGTGACGGAAAATTGGTCCAAACTTGTAATTGAGGATATAGATTGCAGTACATACATGACTTCTTCTATAGGTTAACTGAATGTCAACAGGCATGCACCAAAACAATAAACGTAAACAAGGAATATACCTGCAGAGCCCATTTCCATGAACCCCTTTTTCTCCCTTTGTCTTTTCGATGTCAAGCCAAAGTAGAACGTTCCAAAAGTTGGTTGATCAACTATTGAATTCACCCTCGTTTTGCTGCTTGGTATAGTGCTCCTTCTCCTTGTGGACTCGTTGAATATGGGCAGTTTGTAGCATTTTGCATAGGTTTTGTATTCTTTCTTAATGGAATTTGCACTTACTTGTGCTAGATTAGAGAGGCTAGAGCTATTTCTCCCTTTTTCACTATTTCTTTTCTTTCTTCTCAAAGGGGGGTTCCGTAGTAAGAGTAAGAATGAATGAGAAATCTTTATCCACCTATTTTGTAAGTAGTTCCCCCCATTAAGGAATTCCCTCTATAACAGTCTATTAGAATCAACCACATCCCTTGTTTGTTTAACTACTCCCCACTTATCCTTATCCTCCTAAATTCAATTTTAAATTCAAAATTGGATAATGATAAGGGGGTTGAGAGATTTTAGGGCCATATAACTTTGACTCAACTAAAATGAGAGTCTTAGTAGGGACCCCCTATGACCACGACAATGAGCTATGAATTTATGGGTCCTACACTAACAATCTCTCACTTGGCCCAAGTGTGGTCAACAATGGAAGGACACAGCTTGATCAGAGCTCATGGTGATTCTCAATCTCACATAGGTAATTACTTATTTAAACTCAAATCATGGCATTTTTTCTTAAAAATGGGGTTTCCATCCATGCATCATGATGACTACACTTCTAACCCTCAATGTAGTGGATTATACATATATACCGGTCCTAATTGTGTTTTTATACCTGTCTATTGTAATAATATGTATGCATTAGACAGTTGCAAGACTACTAGAGCAGAAGAATCAATTATTGACATGTGTCATCATGTTGAGTCTATGAAAGAATTGATAATTCCCATGTTTTTAACATGACCTATAAACACATTAGAGGACAACCCCTTAGTTATCGGATCAGCAATCATAAGTTCAGTTCTTATATGTTTGATGATGATTTTCCATTCTTGCAATCTATCCCTCACTACTAAGTACTTTAAGTCAATATATTTACTTTGACTACTACTTACTTTTGTTGTTCTTTGAAAAGAACACACCTTCAGAATTGTCATAGAACAACTTTATCGGTTTATCCACATAGTCAAGCACTAAGGCACTCAGTCTTGTGATAAAATTCTTTAACCAAATTGCATGTGTCATGGCATCATGACATCTTATGAATTCTGTCTCCATCGTAGAGGATGCTCTAAGCTTTTGCTTAGTACTTTTCCATGACACAACTCCTCCCACAAGCAAAAATATATATCCTAACGTCAAGGCTTTACTATTGGTGCACCCAACGAAATGTAAGTTCGTAAAAACCAACAACTCTAGTTTGTCTACTTTTGTATAAGTAAGCAAATAGTCCTTATTTCCTTGTAAATATCTAAATGCCTTTTTGGCTGGTCTCCAGTGTTCACTCCATGGATTGCTTTGAAATCTACCCAACACTCCTATTGCAAAGGTCTTGTGCACACTTGTGCGTACATGAGGCTCCCAATTGTAGATGCATAGGAACTTTCTCCATGTCTTCCTTTTCATATTGTGTTTGTTAGCGTATTCTATCAAAATTAGTTTTATTATCTCCTTCCTTTTAGAAGATAACTGTATATACCTTATCTTCTCTTCTTTCCTTATTGTATCCTCTTTAGGTCACCGACCTTGTCTCCCTATTGTATCCCTATTATAATTAGCTTTATCATAAATAGAGTTGTAGCCTATTGAATATACACATCAAGAGAAACTATTATCTTCTCCATCTATCCTTCTTGGTTCGTATCATCCTTCTTGGTTCGTATCATGGTATCAGAGCCTGTGACACTTTATCGGATCCGTCCCTCCACTTGAGCTTCGTCGGTGCCCTCTCATGAGTGCACACTGTCGTTGCACCGATTATTGTAGCACCTCGGGTTGAAGGCTAGCTCCCTCGCATAACCGCCCATCGTGATCATCGTCCTGTACACGACTTCTGGTGCACGCAGAAAACTGAGTTCAATTCTCGTTTGCTTCTTCTTCTTCAAGCCCGGAAGCAGGGTAATCTGGAGTTTGCCATCTGGAGCACGGAAGCTTGTCGATCCAGCTTCGAGGATAATCACGAAAAGCGCCTAGTTGTTATTCTCGTCTGTGTTTCACAAGGGTCTTCCTGCTCCGTCGCTCGGTACAGAGGTAAACAGAGAATTGAAGCTTGGATCCTTCGTCTTCCAAGTCTGCGACCAGACCGACGACTCCTCTACTCCGGTTGGCTGTGGAACAATTTTGGATCCTCTATGACTAGACCAACGGCCAGCGTTTTTAACGAGATCTTACCAGAAACAGGGTCATCGAGGTAGATATCCCAGAGGGTGACCCAACCCGAATCAGGAGCTCCTTACTCTTGATGCTGATCAGCTTCTTCATTCGGTGGTTCTCCAAGAAGGCGATAATCTCATTCGCGTACGAGACCTGCTTCTTGTGCACTTGAAGGTGTGTTGTGTTCTTCCTCCTTAAGCCAGACGAACCTAGTTTCCCTATTGTAGCCCATCTCCTCCATGTCGTCTAGTAGCAACAGACTCTTGGGCAGCGATATCTCCTCTAGAAGCTGCAGTGATTTCTTCTTGCAGAGAGCATCTCCGCCTTCTCTCTGTAATTCTCAATCGCTTGACTCGTCATTGTTGTTGTCTGAGTTGGTCGCTAAGGCTTAGTTGGGGGAAGACAGAAACTGAATTAACTGAAGAAAGCAAGAAAAGGAACACGGGTCTGAGCCTGAGCCTGAGCCTGAGCGAGAGCCCCGAGTCTGCCTTGTTTCTTTTCCCATGATTTGCGTTGCTCTAGAGTTTTGTGTTTCTCCTCATGGATTCGTCTGAAGCTGCTCAACATATCTCTCATCCCATCACTGTTACCTTCAATGGCTCAAATTATGATTTATGGTCCCAAGAGATGTGTAGTTTTCTCAAGGGACATCTTCTATGGCGATATGTGACGGGTGAGATTCCCAAACCTACTAAAGTTGCTGATGAAACAGAAGATAAATTTGCTTAACGAGTAGAAAAGTGGGACGGGAAAAATCATCAAATATTAACTTGGTTTCGCAATACTTGTATTGCAAACATCAAGTTGGAATTTCGCAGATATGACTCTCCTAAAGAGGTATGGGATTTCTTACAAGTTCGTTGTTCTATTTCTGATGATGTGCATTAGTTTCAGCTCTATAGGCGTCTTCACCGTATGAAGCAGCAACCTGAACAGACCATTCACAGTTATGTCTCTGAATTACAAGTTCTTTGGGATCAGTTAGCACAGTGTGAACCTGAATGGGATAGTACCTCTGCAACTACTACTTATTCCAAGCTTCGCGATCGCCAACGTGTTTTGCATCTTTTGATGACTCTCAGGGATGAATATGAACCTATTAGCGGTACTCTACTTCATCGTAGCACATTGCCTCTTGAAGTTGTGATCAAAGATTCGCTCTATGAAGAAACTCATCTAAAAACACTTCGAGATGAGCGATCCTTATTATCTACTGATGTTGTTCTTACTACTCCGGGTACGTCTGCTACTTCTTCAACTAAATCTTCAAAACGGACTTTCTGCAATTATTGCAAGAAGACTGGTCACACTATTTCTGAGTGTCGCCGCTTGCAAGCCAAAAAGGCATCTGGACAGAAGTCCTCATCCTTAGGTTCTCAGGCTTCAAGTTCTACTGCAACTGCTGCTACAGAGAATTCTTCTGATAACACCTCCAAAATTTTCTCTTAGAAAACTCCAAGCTCTTCTTCACCAGCTCCAACTTGATTCTGGTATGCCTTCTAATTCAGTCTTGTCCGTCACTCCAGGTACTACCTCATCATGGTATTTTGATTCTGCCTGTTGCAATCATATGACATCCAATTCATCACTATTTATTTCCAAGTCACATCCTTCTATTGCACCAATTGTTCATACTGCCGATAGTTCCACCTTAACTATCAAAAGTGTAGGCACTGTTTTAGCATCTCGTTTGTCACTTCCTAACACTTTTTTGGTACCTAAATTATCTCTAAATCTTATATCTGTTGGACAATTATGTGAATTTGGTTTTGAACTACATTTCTCAAGTCGTGGTTGTACTGTGTAGGATCCATGGATAGGGAAAATCATTGGGACAAATCGTAAGGTTGGGAAACTGTTTGAGCTATCATCTCTTCAATTACCATCTCTTGTTGCTGTTGTCACCTCTAGTGTTTGGCATTCTCGTCTTGGTCACATTTCTACCTCTAAATTAGGATCTTTAATTTCTAATGGATGTTTGGGTCTTATTAAAACATCAGACTTTGATTGTGTTTCATGTCCTCTTTCAAAACATCATGCTTTGCCTTTCACTATAAGTAATTATGTTTCTCTTGCACCTTTTGACCTTATCCATTCTGATATTTGGGGCCCTTCGCCTCATAATACCATGGGTGATTCGCGTTATTTTGTGATCTTCAGTGATGATTTCTCTCGATATACATGGATTTATCTCATGTGTAATAAATCTGAATTACCTGCAATTTATATTCAATTTGCCACCATGATCAAAACTTAGTTTTCGTCTATCATCAAAATTTTTTGCACTGATAATGCCATGGAATATAGAAATTCTATCCTTACGCAATTTCTTTCACAAAATGGAACTATCATTCATAGATCTTGTCCTGGTACCTCTCAACAAAATGGGCATGCAGAATGAAAACATAGGCATATTCTTGATACTGTTCGAGCTATTTTAATATCTTCCTCTTGTCCTGAACATTTTTGGGGGGAAGCAGCCCTCACTGTTGTTTTATACCATCAACCGCATTCCTTCTCCTATTATTGGTAACATTTCTCCTTATGAACGACTGTATGGCCATTGCCCTAATTACCAGTCTCTTCATGTATTTGGTTGTGCTTGTTTTGTTTTATTACAACCTCATGAACATACCAAATTGGAACCAAAAGCACGTCTATGTTGTTTTCTCGGGTATGGTATTGAACATAAAGGATATCGGTGTTGGGATCCTCTTTCCCAACGACTTCGCATATCTCGTCATGTTACCTTTTGGGAACACAAAATGTTTTCCAGTATCTTCCCATTTCGAGTTACCACGACATCTTTCACATTTTTTTTACTGATCCTACTATCTTGTTTTTTCCTGATGATTTATCTGCAGGTCCGACTACTTCATCTGATAGCTCTAACAGTACTTCACAACCTGCAACCTCTACTGATGCATCTACCTTGGCTATGGATCCTCCAGCTCTACCCTCTTCTGAGCCCTTGATTCGTCCTGATGAATTTGACCCTGCTCATTCTAATGTTTCACTCTGTCGCTTTGGTAGGGTCACTAAACATTCCATTCTTCTTCGTGATTTTCATTGTTATTCTACCATTGCATCTTTATATGAGCCTTGTACCTATCGCGAGGCTAGTACTGACCCTCTATGGCATAAAGCAATGGCAGAAGAAATTCAAGCTCTTACAAACACTTATACTTGGGATTTTGTTGACCTACCTCCAGATAAACCCGTGATTGGTTGCAAATGGGTCTACAAAATCAAGACTTGGGTAGATGGTTCAATTGAAAGGTATAAAGCTAGGTTGGTAGCTAAAGGGTTTACATAGGAGTATGGCATTGATTATGAGGAGACTTTTGCTCCAGTAGCCCGTCTAACTTCTGTTCGCAGTCTTATTACGATTGTTGCAGCTAAGCACTGGTAGTTATTTCAGATGGATGTTAAGAATGCTTTTCTCAATGATGATATTTCTAAAGAGAATTATATGCAGCCCCCTCCTGGTTATGATCATCTCCCTAATCAGGTTTGTCATCTCTGTAAGGCTCTATATGGACTTAAGCAGGCGCCTCGAGCATGGTTCTCCAAATTTAGCTCTACTGTTTGTCAGTTTGGTTTTCAATCTAGCACTTATGATCATGCCTTGTTCATCCGAAAGACCTCTCAGGGTTGTGTACTTCTCCTCTTTTATGTGGATGACATGATAATTACTGGCGATGATTTGTAGGGAATTTCCGCTCTTAAGACCTTTCTTAGCAAACAGTTTGAAATGAAAGATCTTGGTTGACTAATTTATTTCTTAGGCATTGAGGTCTCCTCCGACCAATCGGGATATTATCTGTCTCAGGCCAAGTATGCCAATGATCTTGTTTCTCGTGCAGGACTAACTGATACTAAGACTGTTAACACTCCAATTGAGCCTAATGCCCATTTGTCAGCCACTGACAGTACTCCTCTTAGTGACTGCACCTTATATCGGCAACTAGTTGGCAGTCTTGTATACCTTATTGTTACTCGTCCTGATATTGCGTATGCTGTCCATATTGTGAGTCAGTTCATGTCTGCCCCTCGCACTACTCATTATGTTGTTGTGCTTCGAATCATCCGTTATGTCAAGGGCACTTTGTTTCATGGACTTCGCTACTCTAGTTCTTCCTCTCTTCATTTGATCACATATTTTGATGCTGATTGGGCCGGTGATCCTACTGATAGACGCTCCACTACTGGTTATTGCTTCTTTCTTGGAGATTCTCTTATATCTTGGCATAGTAAGAAGCAAACAGTTGTTTCTCATTCCAATACTGAAGCTGAATATCGAGCTCTTGCCAACACTACCTCCGAGCTGCTATGGTTACGATGGTTACTCCATGACATGGAAATTACTCATTCATCTGCAACCCCTCTTCACTGTGACAATCGTAGCAGCATACAGATTGCCCACAATGACATATTTCATGAGTGCACTAAGCATATTGAGACTGATTGTCACTTTATTCGTCATCATGTGCTTGATGATATTGTTCGCCTTATTCCTGTCCCATCCCAGGATCAATCTACAGATATATTTACCAAAGCTCACTCTCCTCTTCGCTTTCGTGCTCTCATTGGCAAACTCCAAATGACTGATACATTACAATCTTGAGTTTGAGGGGGGATGTTAGCGTGTTTTATCAAAATTAGTTTCATTATCTCCTTCCTTCTAGGAGATAGTTGTACATACCTTAATGTGTACATGATTTAGGTTGGGTTTCTTTCCAACCCTCAGTTCAAAAGGTGTCTTAGGAACCACCTTTATTGGGATTCAGTATGTATACTACAGTTTTAAGGGCTTTCCCCCACAATTTTGTGGTAGAGAGGAGTTGCACATCATACTCCTCACCATGTCCATAAGTGTTCTATTTCTCCTTTCTGTCACACCATTTTGATCAGGAGAACCCAACATAGTGTATTGTGCGACAATACCATGTTCTCGAAGAAACAGAGCAAAGGCCCTCAGATTTTGACCAACTTTTGTGTATCTACCATAATACTCCCCACCTCTATCAACCCTTACAACTTTAATAGTCTTTCCTATTTGTTTCTCTACCTCTGCTTTAAATGCTTTAAATGCCTCTAGGGCTCTTGATTTTTTATACAATAGGTAAAGATACATATATCTAGAGTGATCATCGATTATAATGATGAAGTATTGCTGACCACCTAGGCAAGGAGTAGGTAGGGGTCCACATATATTTGTACTGATCAAGTCTAAAATCGCACTACTTCTTGTGGCCTTTATTTCCCTCTTAGTAGTTTGTTTTTCCTTTATACAACTTACATAAGTGGAGAACTTAGTGATATCTATGGGTTTCAATATCCCATCATTAATTAACCTTTTGAGTCGATTGACCGATATGTAACCAAGCCTTTTATGCCATAAGGTTAGTAAGTCCTTTTCATGAGAACTCATTTTCATATCCGCATTGCAACTTAAGACCAATTTGGTCTCACGCAATGAGCAGTCCAACTTATAAAGGTTGTCATTTAAGAAACTATTTCCAAGTAATTCATTGGATTTAAATAACTCAAACTTTGAACCAATAAAAACTAATTTAAAACCATCTAAAGTTAACTTGGAGACTGAAATCAAATTCCTAGAAAACCTAGGGGCAAACATAGTTTTGTTTAAAATTAACTCAAAACCAGTGGAAAGAAATAATTTTAATGTCCCTACAGCCTTTACTTCAAGTTGATCTCCATTTCCAAGATAAATGTACTACTCACTTGGGCTCGGTTTTCACATCTTTAGAAACCCCTGCAAGGTATTAGCAACATGGATTGAGGAACGAGAGTCAATCCATTAAGAGTCTTTATGGACTTCTACTAAATGTGATTCACAAACAAGGGATAGATTTATATATGCATTCTTTCCCTTCTGGTCTTTTTACTTCTCCAACCATTTCTTGTAACGAATGCAATCACTCTTGAAATGACCCTTTTTCTTATAGAAGAAGCATGTCGGATACACCTTTCCCTTTTCCCTTGGTCATTTTTTGACATTGCCCTTCGTTGAAACTTCATTTCTCTTTGTCCTTAAGCATAAGGTTTGTTGTTTCCAGCTTCTCATGCCTTAATCTCTCTTCCACTTGGACACACATAGCTAGTCTATTGAAACTCCATTGCTCTCTTTGTATGTTGTAAGAGACCTTGAAGGGTCCATACTCTATAGGCAGAGAGTTCAACACGAAGGCCACTAGGAAGGGCAACGGTGACACCTAGACCATTTAGCTTGTCACTTATGTCCTTCATCTCTAATATGTATTCTCTCATTGTCTTGGAATTGGAAAACTTCATATTAACCATTTTGTTAAGAAGGCTCTATGAAACCATTTTCTCCGAGGCCTCAATCTGTCCTTCTACTTCAGCCAAGTATTCTTTTACTATCTCTTTGTTAGAGACTGCACCTCTAATATTTTTGTTGATTATCATTTTGCACAGCCTATTTGAGTTTTTCCCAATTTCCGAGAAGTTCTTCTCTTATTTGGTGCTCTCATCCATAACAACAGGCTTTTCTTTAACCCGTATTGCTAGGTCCAGGCTTGCACTACCTAAGGCAATAAGAAGACTTTCTTTCCACTCTTGGAAATTGTCTCCTTCCAATAGAGGTATGGAACTAAGGTCTAAGAAGTTAAGATTAAGTACCAAAAAAACAAATTATTAAATCGATTGTAAAATGCAATAAAGTCTACCTTTGGGCATCCAACCTAATTGCGTTGTAGCAAACCGCTAAAAGTAAACTAGGTGTGGGTCAATTTGAGTATGAAGGTCTCTTACTTTTGGGTATTTGAGATTTCTCCATTCCCTAATTAACTGACACCTATTTCCCTCCATCTAATTGTCAATGTCAATGACCATTCGCCTTTTGGCCACACCTAAGTTTAAATCTAAATTTAAACAACGACAGCTTAAGCTCAAGAATGTGTGGTGTGTGTAGAAATAATCAATTAGGTAGCTAGCTTGAACATCCTTGATCCATATTAAACCACCATACGTGAGTGAGCATGTATTCTTAAATATTCTATTATTATTTTATGGACCACAAAACTTATTTGAGCCCAAAACATTCATAATTAAATTCTAATGGACCGTTACGCCATTTCAGTCCAAGAGAAATGGACCTCACCAAATTGCTATAGTAATTCAGCCAGCCCTTTGCAACTGCAACTTGTGGGCTCAAACGAGTTTAATGATGTAAGTAAAGTTGCATCCATCAAAATAATAATAATAGAATATTCATGGCATCTCAATTTTATCAACAATAGTACTACACAAATCTCATGTAAATAATTAACCAATAAGCCACCAATTCCCTACTTGATGGGCACATTGCATTTCAGCATCTTCTCTCAAATACAACTTTAAATCAGGCCATGTCTTGGAATCAACATCACCAAAACCCATTAACTAAATTTTTATAACTAAACTAAATGTCAACAAGCATGCGCCAAAACAATAAACTTAAACAAGGAACATACCTGCAAAGCCCATTGCCATGAACCCCTTTTTCTCCCTTTGCCTTTCCGATGTCAAGCCAAGTAGAACGTTCCAAAAGTTGGTTGATCAGCTATTCAATCAACCCTCCCTTTTCCACTTGGTAGAGTGCTCCTTCTCCTTGTGGACTCGTTAAATATGGGCTAATAGTTTGCGGTATTTTGCAAAGATTTTGCATTCTTTCTCAATGGAATGTGTACCACCAAAGAGGATTTGGTGGTGAGTAAGAATGAATGGAAAACCTTTCTCTTAGAAAATAGCTAAAAAGAATGAACCCTGTCCACCTATTTTGTAGGTAGTTCCCCCTATTAAGGAACTCCCTCTATAACAATCTATTAGAATCAACCACATTCCCTATTTGGTCAATCACTCTCAACTTATCTTTATCCTCCTAAATTCAATTTTTAATTCAAAATTGGATAATGATAAGTGGGTTGAGAGATTTTAGGGCCTTATAGCTTTGACTCAACAAAAATGAGAGTCATAATAAGAAACCCCTATGACCACAATGATGGGCTATGAATTTATGGGTCTCAAACTCTAACCTCTTCTGCATGCAGTTAATTAACATGGGTAATTTGTTTTCGTATTGCAAGTGACTCTCTCATTGTTACAATCTAATCGTATGGATATGAACATCCACTTGTCCTACTGCACCGTTGAAGGGTTCAAACTTGTAGCCTCCAAGTTCTATGACAAACACGAAGAACACCCTCTATTTGATGAAGATATTAAAGGGTGGATACAGAACATAGAGGTCATTCCAATAGAAGTGGCCGAAGAGCTATTTGTTGGGAATAAAACCAATATTTTTCCTTGTGAAAATAAGGGATATCTAAACCAATAAACAACAAGTATGCAACAACAATAAAATAAATAACTAAAACAGAGCAAGCAACAGTAATAGACACAAATTTTTCCATGAAAAACCCCTCAATGGAAGGGTTAAAACCATGTAACAAAAGTCTAAATCATCCACTATCAGCAATGGTAATGTGGTACAATATTTTTCTATTTAGTTACAACTAGATGATGAACCTCAAGAAAACTCTTGGATACTAATAACAGAAACCATCATTAAAATAAATAACAAACAAGTAATTTCTCACCAAAAGTAGAAGCACAACAGTGGAAGCAAGAGGAAATGTTGAAAACAGATTTGTCTTCTTCGTTTCAGCCCTTCTAATTCTTCTTCTTCTTCCCCCAAGTCTTTTTCCCTAAATCCTTTTTCTATTCTCTGATATTTTCTAGAGAATTGTTAGAGTTTGAGAGAGTAGAGAGAGTGCAGTAAGCTCTCTCTAATTTGTTGGTTAGCCAAGGACGTGTTGGCTCGCCTTGCAAGCCAATGCAAAAATTCTCTTGACTTTCCATTCCTATCTTTTTTGTCTTTTCTTCTTTTCTTTTCTCTACTTTATTAGTGGGTCCTACCTCATAAGGAGGGAACCCCAACACTATTGAAGAGCGACGACGTTGACATTGCCCTCCATGGACTAATCAATTTTCTTAAGCAAAAGAAAATGAAAAATGACAAGGCCAAGGACGAGGAAAGAAAAGAAATTTATTGTCCGAATGAAGACGAAGATGAAAATAACAAAGAAGCAGCAGCAAAAGGAGCACGAGAGGAAAGAGGGAATGGACGGTTAGGGATCAGGGGAAGAGGGTTTGGGAGGCAGCCATGCATTTATCTCGATCATGGTTTTAAATTTTGCATTCAGTAAAATTTAATTCAGATAGGGTGTTAATGAACTTTGGACATTTTGTGGATTGTTTTGGTCTAAGACATGCCACACCCATTAAAGGTTCTTTCATGAAATTGGATTTAGACCTCACAAAACAGTCCTCACATCCCCCAACAACAGCCGTGCATTTCAATAAAAATATATAAATATGGAGATGTTCCCAATGCACAAATTTGCATGGGGCTATGAGGACGGTTGTTATGAGTGATCAATCTACACTGAATTAAGATTTTCTACCCGCAAGAACTCTACTCACACCTACTCACAAAACATTATCTCCGTGCATTGAGAATATTTCCCCGTATCTAATAACATGTAGGAGGATGAGATGTTTCTTATGTGACTGCCATGTTATGTGGGTATGTGTGGGTAGAGTTTTTGTGTGTAGGAAATCCAGACTCATCCATACTACGGTTAAATTGGTTAGGTAATAAATGATTAAAATATGTTTTGTTTAAAATTTTTTGGCAATGCATACAACGCACATTGGAAAGTGCCTTATCAAGTGTAGTGTGGTTCAACCATGGGATTTTCTGCAAACAAAAATTTACACTCTAAAAACAGAGGCATCCAATCACACACTAGGAATATCCCCTAATGAATTTCACATACATGTCTAGATTTGTGGTTGAAATGACGTGTGCATGGAATTTTTGCTTGCAGGAGATCTGAGCTTGTGACTTTAGGCTGCATTTGGCATTCCTTATTTTAAGGAATGGGGCACAGTAGCATGACAGGATCTCTTAAAAGAAAATTTCCAGTACACACTCCCAAAGCACAATGATCCAAATCCAATTGCATATTAGGAACATCTCCCCTAGAAGCTGTGCTTTGAAATGTAGGTGTAAATCGGGTGTGGCCCAACCTGAATTTGGACCAGCCTGATACAGTACGGGCCAGGTTGGGATTGGGGTTCCAAGTCCACAGGCCAGCATGACATGACACGCACCCGCAGCCCACGTGCTAGCACGACGGCCCGTCTGATGACCCAACGACTAGTTTTAGCTTTTTGGGTTTTTTTACAGAAATACCCCCCAATAGCTATAAACAACTATATAGGGGGTATTTATGTATTTTGGTTTCGGGGGGAGAAACAATGGCACAAATGCCCCCAAACAACTATATAATAGCTAGTTTGGGGGGCATTTTGGATAAAGTGATAAATAACTTTAATGACCAAAATACACCTCCCAACAACTAAAAAATGGCTAGTTTTTTGGGTATTTTGGGTAATTGAATTATTTTCAATTCCTATAAATAGTCATATCCTCCACCATTCTCATCATACCAATTCAACAATTCTCTTAATCTGTTCTCTAGCTTTCATACTCTCTCAAGTTTCTATCTCTCAATCTCTCATACATTCTCTAATTCTCCAATTCTCAACTTTATTGAAGTTTCAACAAGAAGAAGGCTTGTTCAACAGCTCAAGTATCTCAAGTTAGCAATTTGGGAGGTTTGGACTCTTGAAGTTGAAAGGCATTAATCATTGAAATCAAGTTGGAATTCTGAATCAGCAACCTAGGTAAGTGTAATTAAATTAATTTTATTTTTTTAGAATTTAAGAAAAATGGCTAGCTCCTCTTGAAACCAATTCCCCAACATGTTCAATGTTGTCGACGATATTTAGTCAACATGGTAGTGTTAGCACCAATATGGATGGTATTGATATTAACTTAACTTCCACCCCTAGTTCTGATACTAGGGGAAAGAAAAAGAAGGCTACTAAGTTGATTAGCCCAATTTGGAAAATATTCAAAGTAGAAGAGGTTCAGGGGAAGGGAAAAAGAGTTATTTGCCAAAAATGTAGGAAAGACTTTAGCTATTGTAGGAATAGTGGTACTAGCCATTTGGTCAGACATTTGCTCACCCATGAGAAGAAGAAGAAGAAGAAGAAGAAGAAGAAAAACAACACAAACACATTATACATTGGGTAGGGTGTTTTGGTACTTTTAAATATTCTCAAGAAAACATGAGGCAAGAATTAGCAAAATGCATTATACATGTTAAACAACCATTTTTGTTAGCTGGAGATACTAAAATTGAAAATGGTTACGTAATTCTGTAAATTTACAATTTAAAAAAATTTCTAGGAATACTATTAGATCAAATGCTTTAAAATTTTTTTATTCATATAAACAAAATTTAATTTATATGTTATTAAATGTTAATTCTAAAGTTGCATTTACTTCTAATATTTGGACTTCTAAATTTAATATAAGTTATATTTGTATTTTCAGTCATTTTATTGAAAAATTTTGGCTTTTAGATAAAAGAATTTTAAGTTTTACTAGTTTTGAATGGCCATATACTGGCCCTGGTATTGCTGTAAGTATTTTAAATACTTTACATGCTTATGGAATTGACAATAATTTATTTTCTGTTAGTTTTGATTGATAATGCTAGTAATAATGATTCAATAATAAATATTTTAAAATCTCAATTAAAACCATGTTTAAATGGTAAATCATTTCATATCATATGTGCATGTCACATCTTAAATTTATGTATTCAGTATGCTTTAAATATTATTTCTACTCATATTTCTAAAATTAGAAATTATATTATATATTAAAAGTTTTGGAGCAAGAAAACAAGAATTTAAATATTTATGTCAAAATTATGGTCTAAAATATAAACCTTTTATATTAAATGTTAAACACAGATGGAATTCTACCTATGCTATGTTATAAAGTTGTATTTCTCATAAACAAATTCTTAATGATTTTCATAATGCAAAAATGCCTACTGATATTGTATTTGTGAAGACTAGGAAATAACAATTTGTATAAGAGATTTTTTAAAATATTTTTATGATGCAACTAATGAATTATCAGGTATTTATTATCAAACTAGTTGTAATTTAGCCTATCAATTAATAATGGCTAGTGGTTGTTTTGCAAAATATAGAAAGAATCCACAATTTCAAAAGTATTATTTAAATAATGAAAAATAAATTTAAAAATATTAGGAGAACATTTCTCCTCTTTATTGCTTAGCTACAATATTAGATCATAGGATTAGGAAAGATGATTTAGATATTTTACTTGAAACATACTGTGAAAATATGAATATTGAAATTGGAAATAAAAAAGAAGAAATTAATAGTTTATATGAATTTGAAATAATAGGGAATAATAAAAATTCTATAACTTATACAGGTACATCTTCCACTTCTAAACTTGAGCCCGTTAGTGGAAGAGAAAAACTTTTTTATTTAATAAGTAAAAGGCAAAACTCCACCGCCTCAACAACAAGTTCATTTACTGAGCTTAATTTTTATTTACAAGCAAATTTTTCTACTTTAGGTGATTCTTCCTTCACCTTAGAGGGAACAAATAATTTTGAAATTTTAGCTTGGTGGAGTGAACATGCAAAAAATCATCCTGTTTTCGCCACCATGGCACGTGATTACTTGTTAGACAGTGTATGGCCTTAGCTCCAATCAGATTGATGTACTTCTGACATTTATTGCAAATGAATAATAGTACATAAATTATTTGTGTTATATTTGGTGTGTTTTTGTTTAATACCCTTAAACTGGACACTTATGAGACTCGTGTTAATTTAGAATCTTCACAACCGTTGGATAGACCTAGGGAGGTTTATCTTGCTAAGGTTAACACTAATGTGCTACCAAGTCGGTTGGGGTGGCTTGTCTCAATTGCCAAGGTGAGACCCAAAGCACATCTAGTGTGTTTTTGTTTGAAACTCTGAACCGGATCATTTTCCAGTTATGCCTTGAACCTTGGAGATAGATGGGCAAAACTGAAAAGTTACACCTAACCCCTAGACTCGATTATGATACTGCACTAGGTTTTGGATTGGGCTGTCTTTGATATGCCAATCAGTGAGATCCTTAGTAGGGGTCAAAACCTAGGTATGTTGGGGCAGTCTGAGAATTCACCTTAGTGGGTGATCATAGTGATAGAATCAGCCCTTTTGTCGGACAAAGTGAATGATCGGGGACAACACTCTTTCTGATGGAAATCTAAACTGTCGGCAATTGATTTCAAACGTGTTTGAATTTTGTTTTGCAATATATATATATATACACCATGGTTTTTGCAAAGGTTTTAATTCCTGGGATCCATCCTGAGTAAAGAGTGTGACATTGTACCTTGCAGCCGAGGGAGAGGTCATCTCTTGTCGGGCAGTATTTGATCATTATAGGCTGAGAGGTTAAGTGTAAGACCATTTAGGGTTTTTACTTGATGGGTTAATCTCACTTAAGTTCATAGTTCTTGGGCCTTCATAAGGTGGTTGGACCCAAGGACCATTTAGTGTAAATGTTGGGCTTGATAAGAGCTCACACTGATAGGCTCAAGGGTTCACTGTGTTCAGCAATGAATTCAGCCAGGCCTTATAACAAAGGCTAGGCTGAACTCATATGACTTTTGTGGAGATCAATGTTAGGGTCCCACACCATACAAAGAGAGCCAAGCTGGCAGCAAATTAAAAGGGAAGTGGGCTTGATAACTTAATGGGCCTAAAGCCCATTTCAAACTGGGTTAATTTGATTAATTAATATAGGCAATTTTAAGTTTAGATCTAGATCTGGATTAGTAGGAGGATAAGATAAGTCTTATCCATTTAAGAGTTCAGATCCAAATAAAGATTTGGATCAAAGAACCCTTTCTTGATAGGATTAGGAAGTTGATCCAAAAAGATAATAAATAGAGGGTGAAATCCTTCTGTTAAACACTTTTGCTAAATCCAATTCTTTCCCCTGTTCTTGCCGCCCTACCCAGTTCAATCTCCATAGTCTTGGATTGATCAAGAATTGTTCTTGATTTTGATTTTTGCTAGAAAATCAGATCTGAAGTTGTGCTCACATCCCCTGTGTGATCTTTGCTGAAAGATTGCAGTTCTTGTTGAAGAATTGCTCTGTTGATCTTGCTTCATCCTAAGTTGTGTCATCTTCAGTGGAGGTAGGATTTGGTGACCTCTTTGGTAGGGGTGTCCATGAAAAACCGAACTACAAAATGCGGTTAACCAAACCGATCGGTTTGGAATTTTTGAAAAACCGAAGTACTAGTTCGGTTTTTGGTTAACCTATAAAAAAAACCGACGGTTAACCGAACCAATCGGTATATATATTTATATGTATATTTTATATATATTTTTAATATACGTCACATATTTTCTATGTATTTTATATAAATATATATTCATTATATATAAATATATACTTTTATTATATTTATAATGATCTATTTACAAATATATTATATATTTTTAAAATATTTATAATATTATTTATTATTTATAATATAATATTATACATATATTTATATAATATATTATAAATATAAAAAATTGAAAAATCAAAAAACCAAAATAGTTTCGGTTTGGCGAAATGAAAAAACCGGTACCACCAATTCGGTTTACAAAAAGGGGCCATGGTTTGGTTAACCGAATCGTGGACACCCCTACTCTTTGGGAGCTACGTTTGTGGATTCCGTATCAGGTATATCCCTCCCTTTCTTTTGGTTACAAATCTAGCCCGGTTTGTTTTAAGAATGAACGTTGAAAAATGCATTTTTTTTAAATCAATGAATACGATTCCCGGAAGGAAGAAAGGAATTTTTGAAACTTCGCCCAGCCACCCAGAATAGTTCGGCCATCCATATGATGGATATTCCTTCCCTTCACTACTAACCCCTTTGTTGTCTACAGTTCCATCGGAGTCTTGTTTTAGTGCAGGTACTAGGGTGTTAGACAACAAGAGAAAATGTATGAATGATGAAAGTCTGGAGATGTGAATATGCTTTAAAGATTGGCTGGATGTTGAAGATAGATTATAAGACAAAGGAGGGCATGAGACTACACCTAATGTTTCACGTGAAGTAGATGATCAAAGTCAAGAACAATAAGAGAAAATGATGAAGTCGATATTTTTTGTATACTTAATAGTTGTATAGCATTTTTCAAATTATTATAAACTTTTTTAATTTTATTTAATTTTTTATTTTCAATTTGTAACTATGTTGTATTTTTATATTTTATTAATTTATTCCATTTTCCAATTTTCATATTTCATTCATCCAACCATTGTATGCTTTGTATCATTCAAATTTAAATGAAATAAAATTCCTATTTTTCTTATAATTTGTTATTCAATTTGAGTATTTGTCTCTTTAATTTCTTATTTGGCTAAGTATTTTTTTTTTCATTTCTTCGTTAGATTTCTTATTTTTTCAAATAATTTCCAAAGGAAAGTTGAATATTTTAGTTTTACTTAACAAAGAAATAAAAAAATAAAAAATAAATAAAAAAAAAAAACAGTTTGGCCCAAGCCCATGACATGGCCTGCAATCCGCCTGGCCCAGGCCTGTGGCACGACACGGGCCCACACAGGCTTGGATTGCGGGCCATGCCGAGCCGACCCCCTAAATTATCCCTAAAAGGGTGGCACGACCCAGCACAACCCGTTTTACACCTCTACTTTGAACGTTTTTAATTGCAGGAGATCTAATCTCCATAGTAATGGATTCAAAATACACCACACCTTAATCACACTACCAACCACATATGAGTGTTGATTTCTATCATAGGCTGCTTTTGTCATTCCTTATTTTAAGGACTTATTTCCTTGTTACAATTAAAATGTCCGTGTGAACAATGAATTTTTAATAGGAAAAAGGAGATAATATTCAATAACTCTTTCTACGGTGAATTGTTGTTCGGTTAGGTCGTATTTTCTAGTATAGCGAACCCAGCTTCCCCAAAGTTTCTTTCAAGGAATTCTAGATGACGACGGTCTTATGCAAGTTGCGACAACTCAGCAGCCCTACTGTTACGTGTGTATCACTTATCGGCAACACAAAAGAAAATTTTATTACTTTGATGTTGTTTGAATCTTTGGCCCAATCAACGGTAAACACTTCAGGGTTCTCACTGGTTATCAGATGAAACACAACTCTGGCGGTGGTTCATCGCTACCTCCCTCTTACCTTTCTCTTTTCTGGTCAAAACCCAGCAACTCTTTTAGTCTAGTCCCCACTTCCGATCAAGGAAAGTTTTCTTAGTGGATTTCCAACTAAGCAACAATAGCTTGTCTCATGCGTGGCGAGATCTGCTCCTCACAAATGGCCGCCTTATACGCACATCCACCGTGCATTGGGAACATCTCCTAATAAAAAGTACGGGAGATGCTCCCAATGCATGGTAGGATATGCTCTATGAGGCGCCAGTTGTGAGGAGCAGATCCGGTCTCCTCTCATGCACACAACTGAGATAAGAAGTTTTTTGAGATTTGAGAACCACCCCACTAGGCCACTACTACTACCCAGATCATTAGCTTCAACTGATGACTTAATAATGGCTTCTCTCAGCTCCAGAATTCTGAACGCATTTTCTCTCCGAGAAATGCCTTCAATGACCACACTTTTCTCAGGATATGCTTCCTTGGCCACGGCATTCCTGCTCATTCAATCCCTGATCAATCAATTCATTCCCCACCATCTCAGAGGCTACCTCTTCTCCAGCCTCGGCTACCTCCTCCGCCTTTGGTCCGCCCAGCTCACCCTTGTCATCGAAGAGTTCAATGGGATTACTGCTAATGAAGTCTATGAAGCTTCGGAGATGTATCTGCGTACCAGAATCTCGCCCTCGGTCAGTCGTCTAATTCTAAGCAAAGCGCCAAGAGATGAGAATCTCATCCTCACAATAGAAAAGGGGGAGGAGATTATAGACGTCTTCGAAGGAATTCAGCTCAAGTGGAAGTTCATTTGCTCCAATTACGCCAAAGGTCGCCATGATGACACAAAGCGTTCCTTTGAACTCTGTTTCAATAAGAAGTACAAGGAAAAGGTGTTGGGTTCTTACTTCTCTCACATATTTGACATATCAAATGCCATGAAAGAAGAAAACAAGGTTGTAAAGCTTCATACGCTTGGCTCCCTGCACCATGACAGAGGGGTAGGAGTGTGGGGATCGATCAACCTGGAACACCCAGCGACATTCGATACCTTGGCCATGGAACCTCAACTCAAGAAGGATTTGATAGATGATCTAGACAGGTTCATGAAAAGGAGAAACTACTATAAGAAAGTGGGGAAAGCTTGGAAGCGTGGGTATCTTTTATATGGCCCGCCTGGTACTGGGAAATCAAGCTTGATTGCTGCCATGGCCAATTACCTCAATTTCCACATCTATGACTTGGAGCTTTCAAAAGTCAGGCGTGATTCAGACCTCAGGAGGCTGCTGGTTGCCACAAAGAATCGGTC
The DNA here is from genome assembly GCF_056320005.1 of Nelumbo lutea. NCBI lineage: Eukaryota > Viridiplantae > Streptophyta > Magnoliopsida > Proteales > Nelumbonaceae > Nelumbo > Nelumbo lutea. The sequence goes on from NC_142684.1 coordinate 215,339,187, forward strand.
GATACTGGTGATCGAGGATATCGATTGTAGCATTCAGCTCTACGATCGACAAGTGCAAGCAAACAGAGATAGGCCAGTGGAAGCTAAAGCCAAGGCTTCAAGAAATCCACATTTGGAAGGTAAACAATTGGAGATCAAACTCAAGGCATCAGATGATCAGGTTAGTTCTTCAGTTTAAGCCTGCTAGTTGGAGGCTTACCATAAATTTCTTTAAATAAACCAATTCGTCATGCTTTAGGTGACACTCTCGGGACTACTCAACTTCATTGATGGTCTCTGGTCGAGCTGTGGAGACCAACGGATCATTGTGCTCACAACCAATCACAAGGATCGGCTGGACCCTGCATTGTTGCGCCCTGGTCGCATGGATAAGCATATTCACATGTCCTACTGCACCCCTAAAGGATTCAAGCTTCTAGCATCCAATTACCTGAGCATAAACGAAAATCACCAGCTCTTCAGGGAGATTGAAGACCTAATAGAGAACATACAAGTCACTCCCGCAGAGGTCGCAGAAGAGCTAATGAAGAGTGAGGAAGCTGAAGTCGCCCTCGGTGGACTGATCAATTTTCTTGAGCAAAAGAAAACGAAACACAATAAGATCAAGTGCGAGGAAAAGGAAAGTTGGAGCTGAAAAAGAAGATTCAAAAAATTTAACTTGTAATGTCCAACAGTAAGTGGGTTAGGCAGGTTGCTTTGATAACCATCCTCTAGCCAGGGCAGACCTGGTTGCTTCACACTTCACTCTGATTTGATCAAGAAAGACTCATCCCAGTCCCCAAAGACAACATGCATGTTTGTCCGTTTGATTCATCCTAAAGTCCACACATCACAAACATGCCTGATCTCAGTGGGATAACTCCTCAATTCAAGGACTGCAACTCCAATGCTTTGGTAAATTTTCAATTTCAAAGTTTGGCTGATCACTAGGATTCAACTCCTTCATTATTGTAATAAATACACATCATAATAGCTCCACTTTCAATTACATACCAGATAAATTAAGACATCGCCAAAAATGGTAGCATAGAGATTTGCCTATCAGCTAAATAAGGCATGTACTTCTACTTCGTATGAACAAAAATATGTTACAAATATGATACAAAAATTGACACTGAAATGGATTCACCCAAAAGCTCATCTGAATACCACCATAAACCCCCTGTACAAACCAAACAACAGACCATCAATGACACCCAAATGTCAAGCATTGACAATACTCCCCCCATAGCTATACAATGAAAGATTTGGCCCAAGGATAATGGAAAGAATGATGCTTCGTTGAAGAAAAATGCCCATGAAAGTACATCATGAACCTCCAGGATTAACAAGGTTGATATGCAGAGGCACGATACATTGCTTTCAATGTGCCACAATATGAATTCTTTTGCAAGCATGAGATGTAGAGCGTCAGCAGAATTTTGGTTTCATGCCTATTGCAAAATGGTACTCATGTACATGAAGCCATTGTTCATCAAGTCCAAGTTTCCAGAAAACATCGCGGTTGAAGATTGGAATCAACATCTAGAACCAGGAACAATTAAGTGGTTCATTCATAGTTTACATTGATCTTCCATCTCCCTTCTGCAAAATAAGAAAACACAAATAATAAGGAACAACTGAAGTTGTCCAATCAATCTACAGGTACCACCAAATTATATAACTAAAAATTCTTTTCCAAAAGTGCATGGGGTGTGTGATAGAGGAAAAAACGTCTCATAGTCAGTTCAATTAGGCCTCGTCTCAAAACCATCTACGTCATTTCATTCATATTTACGGATGGTTTGGCCAATCCAGATATTAATCATACAAAATGGAACCCTCTCAATTGACCACGTGGCCACTTCTCTAGAGGTGCAGAATGCGATGGTGCAATAGCTTAACATTATAGGTCAATTAATTGAAGCATAACTAGAAATAAAAGATAAAACTGTCCCAAGTCCATTGCTCCACCTGTAGTATCAATTCAATTTGTTGGGATAAGGCTTAGATGATTATAATGATTAGAAAAATAATTCAATTGCTCATCCAAAGTCTAAGAATGTTCAATGCATGAATTAACCAATAGCAGAATTTATGTGGTTTTGAGTTTTAAGGTTACTTGAGCTTTTGAACTAGATTTATGTGCTTTAGGACTTATAGAAGCTTCCTTTTTATAGAAATTCTTGTCAAACTTGATAAAAAATGTTGGATTTTTTAAAGTTTTCCCACTTAGTCTGTATATTTCTTTTTTATCTATAATTATGATTTCAGAGTACTTGAGTCTTAAAATAGGAACATTAACATGAGTCTTTATGAAGTGAAGAATGCTATTGCAAAAACAAAAAAAAAAAAAAAAAAAAAGCATTATAGAAGTTACAATTTCTATTCTGTGCTTTGTTTGGGGGATGCCAAGACTTAGTGAGGATGCAGTTGCTTCTAGGTCAGATTCCTATAGCTAGTTGAGATGCTACTTGCAAGTGCTGATTCCATTAAGGTATGTACCTCATTACCTTACTCAGTATTCATTTATTTTTCCTTTTTTTCATTCTTAATCTCTTGGAAAGCTAAATCTTGGGTCTGGGAACATAAGAAACATAAATGGATCTGAGGACCGCATAAGTTGCCATAAGTTCCATGTTTTAAAACATCAAGATTCACCATTGTATAGATCCCATACACTAAGATAAGTCAGGCCAAAACTCAACACGTAAAGAAGACTATAGCCATCTGATTTTAATGCATGTAGATGGACAGTTGAGAAAAGTTTACCCTAAGGTCAAAGAGAAACTTTAAAAATAATGCCCAAATCAAATGGTTAAATATCGAGTGACTTCTAATATTTTGCATAGTCAATGTTTTAGGTGGAACTCAGTCAATGGTCAGTTATTACTAAAATATATAGGACAGGTCACAGGTTTTGGGGCCCAAACCCATCAATAAGCCTCATCCTCCAGACACAATATGCTCTCATTCCTGGAACAACGCTACAGTTCTCATTTTCTTCCTTTTGCACAACTTCTTTCATGCAGTAAGGTAGGGGTAGGCATGGGCCATACCAAACATGGTATACAAGGCACATAGGTCTCGCCTCTAGCCTGTGGGCCTAAAGTACAGGCCTGGACCCAGCCCCAAGCATGCCCCAGGATGGACCACCAATCCTGGAGACCCTGGATAAATTCAAATGTTAATCTATATATAAGTATTATGATGTATTTCTACCATGAATGATGTATGGTACCACATTTAATTACAAATTCTATCAATATATTTACATATTATGTTTTTTCTTTTATTTTTTTATGAACAACTATATTTTTCATATTCAATTATTGAAGCTCCCTGAACAACCTCACTTATTTCTGCCATTTGAAAGAACCCTGAGACTGATCCAAAGGGTCCATCAGACGAAACAATTCTGATTGGACAAATGTTACTAAAACATACCCAAGAAAAGGCTTATTAAAGAGTGTTATGGGCCAAAATTTTTTCCATGAATCAAGAACGGGGAGAGTAGCATAGGGAATCCCTTTCAGTCCCCAAGAAAGTTTCCCTGTAAAAGATTCATAGGTCGAGTCTGTCCAGAGGCCAACCCAAGGAGCATCCCTTGAATGGGGGTGCATACAGAAACTGTTAAGCCTTAGGTGGAACCCACTTTAAATATCATAAGCCCTACATGGACTAAAAAATTTTATTAAAGAAAAGAAATTACAATAAGAGGTAAAGAAGCTTCAAATTAGGAAAAACGTAATCTCTTATAAGAAAATAAGAAAAACAACAGAAAGAAAATAAGAAATCCACGCCAAACAAATCTGCCCATGATTCAATTTTCCAACATCCAATCCAAAACCAATGAACAAACAGCTAAAGAAGCCTCCTAATGTTGCAGGATCTTCCATCAAATATTTTCATCTCTCTTTCCTTCCGTATCTCACAACAACTTGCAAATGAAATCATATTCCACATGATTTTCTGCCTTTTTCCCCACCAGGCATAAGTGGCCAACTGGCCATAAGATATGAGAGTGCGTTGGAGAGAACTTTAAGCATCTAAATAATGTAGAGGAATAGGGGTGAGTATTTGGCTTATTTGGTTAAAAACCAAACCGAAATAACTGAAACTGAAATTTTTGTTTGGTTTTTGGTTAAAACCGAATTCCATTAATATATAATATATTATAACATATAATATATATTATTACAATATGTATTATGAGACTGAAGTTCATTATAATATATATATATATATATATATATATTACTATACGAGTAAATTATATTATATATTATAGATTATATATTATATAATGAAATTCAGTTTGGTTTTTCAGTTAACCAAATTTCTAATTCTGAAAACCTAAAACTAAACCAAATTTTCCAAAAACTGAAATAATCAAACCGAAAACAACTAAAATCAAAATATTTTGTTCAGTTTTTGGTTTTAACCGAATAATGCTCACCTGCATAAAGGATCAAAGGTAGACTGCTACCTTATAATGGATAAATAAATTCCAAACATCTTCAAACCTTGAACACACTCAACATTGATTTGTCATTTGAAAACCTCTTGTCTATGGGTGATCCACTGTTAGAAAACTATCCAAAGACAGCAACCATGTAAAGACTTCAAACTGTGGTGTAATACGACTTCTAGGACTGTTAATTGTTCAGACCTAGGTCAGGTAAGGTTAGACCTTGTCCTAACCCAATAAGAAAACATGCAAAGTCAGGCCTGACCCAAATCCTATAGAGTATGTAAATACTAGACCTAGAATCAATCCTATTGTTAACTAAGCTTATAGGGTCCAACTCAACTATATTTAGACAAGCCATTAGCTTGGTAACTTGAGAGTTTGTAAGCATGGTTCACAATTTCAATATTGAAGGGCATTACACTATACAGATATAGGGAAATTTTGGGAATAATTCACTAATTTCACTAAGATTTTGGAAAATCTAAAGAAATCAGAGGAAAACTAACAAAAACAGACTGTACCATCATACAATTACACAATTGATCTTTAAGTTTTATATATGCAGCATTTATATATATAGAAACCCAGATCAACAATATAGATTGTACCACCAGGATTTGAAGTAGCCAGCCCAAGCCTGGTTTGTCCATAAAAGGGGGCAAGCCCACAATCAACAATATGGAAACCCAGATCTAGGCCCAGCTCCACCTAAGCTGGGTTGCTCATGCCCATTCCTACAATATAGTCCCAAATAATAGTTTCTGTAAATTGCAATTCCGAAAGCCAAGTCCAAGCTAACCTACCAGCCCTACAATTTTTTCATGCTACAACCACCCCCAATCGTTCCCTAGAAGCAGATCTTAGTATTTTTAATGCAAACTGCATAAATTTGAGCCAATAGCCTGTCCTGTATCACCTATTCAAGAATTTAAATGCATTACATTGAAGTTCATCTTGATAGATATTCACCACTAGAAGTTTTAGTTCAAAAGTGACCAAAAGGGCTTAATGGGAGACATGGAAGAGATTCTATAAGTTGAACATTGCTGCATGATAATGATAAGATGAAAATGTAAGGCAATTTTGGGTTTCTAACTATAGTAGCACATGGAAGATTCTGGGTCATTTATTCTCTGAATAACTTGACCAGCAATGCCTGCCAAATGACACCATGATCCTGAAATACTGAACAACTAAAGTTGGACCATCTCTTATCTATCTGTTGAGTTTTGGGCTGATATAACATGTTTTTTATTTACATAGCATAGTTAGGGAGTTATTGGGCCTTAGGCCCATTAGTTTATGTTTTAAGTTGAGTGTTTTTAAGTTCTCACAAGTAGCCGACTTACTAAGGGCATACTTGTCTTTGTACTCTCTTTTATTTATGAGTATACAATCTAATGAAAGGGGCGGCCAGACCCAATTCTGAGCTTCTTCCATTCTCTTCTATCTCTCTTCTCTCTCTTTCTCAGCTGAAACCTTTTCTTTCTTTTCTTCTTTCTTTTACAGTTTTTTATATCAAAATAGGTTGTCCAAACTTTTCTACTTGGTATCAAAGCAAGTTTAAAGATTTCTTGAGATACTCCATCATGCATCCCTAGATCGACCGACTACATGATAAGGTAAAGGGCTGATCGAAGACTTCAAGTAAGCCCAATTTTTAGATTTTTTTTTGTGGAATTGCAATCCCTAGTAGCTGGTCTAAAGTTTTACACCAAAATCAGGAAGAACTGGAGAAAGGGGGAGAGTCCTGATTTAGGACTTTTCAATTTTGACCTAGGAAGTGGTGCTCTAGTTTTCTAAGGTTCTTTGAGGTTTTCTGAAGGGGGTTGTTCAAGTCCCAGCCTTTTTGGAGGTCTTTGAAGGGAGCAACAGCCTTTTCTCTCTCTTCTCCCGCTCCCACAAAAAAAAAGGAATCTTTGGAGGGAGGGGCTTCTAGGGTTCCAAGAGGGTGTTTGAGGTTTCTAAAGGAGATAAATACCTTTCTTTTCATCTCAAATTGATTTCCTAATATATTCTAGGAGTTATGGTGGGATGTGGAGTTGAAAACAAATTTACAGGGGAAATAGGATCTGAGGGAGGAGGTGCTAGAGACCTCTTCAGGGCCGAAACCATCACTACAGTCAAGTTGGATGGTACAAACTACTTAGAATGGTCACAATCTGCAAAGATGGCCATCGGTGCTCGTGAGAAATTGGGGTATGTCACCGATGAGGAAAAGAAACCTAAAACTAACCACTCCTGATGGGTACAGGAGAACTACATGGTGATGACTTGCCTGTGCAATTCCATGTTGCCCCGTATAAGTAAGAACTTTTTATGAGCTAACACAACTAAGGAGGTTTGAGATAGAGTAGTAGAAAACCTATTCACAGAATGAAAATGTTGCTAGAGCCTATCATTTGAGAAACTAGGTGATTGCTACTAGGTAGGGAGATAAGTCAGTTGCTATTTATTTTTCAGCCCTCAAAACCTTACGGCAGGAGATAGATCATTTGGAGACTGTGATTTGGGAAAGTAGCAAAGATGCAACAACTTATCAAAAGCTAGTAGAGAAGAATAGGGTTTTTGAGTAATTAGCTGGACTTAACCTTGAGTATGATACTGCACGACAACATATTCTTTCCCGAGACAATGTAACTCTCTCTCAAGCATATGCTTCGTGTTTGGAGCGAAAAGCAAGAGGAATGTGATGATGAGGAACCCAGGCCTTGAGCAGTTATCTATGGTTAGCACAATGAAGCTTAAGTCAAGTGGGGACAAGGGTGGAAATGAATTGAGGAAGGAGGACAAAAGGGGTCTGATCTATGACTATTGTAAGAAACCCAAACATACCAAAGATACCTATTGGAAGCTTTACCCACACCTTGTACCAATCCGGCTCAGAAATAAGAAGGGAAATGTAAATATGACAGTGACTGGTGATTAATCAGGGCCACCTACTACAACCTCTTTAGAGTTTGTTACACCAGCTGTAATGAGGGCCGAATTAAAGAGATATGGGCAGATTCTGAATCAGAAGGATACAGCCAGTTCCAACTCATTATCAGGTGGATAGCAAGGTGCAAGTGGATCAGGAGGTAGTCATTCTACCTTGTTTGCACATACAAGTAGTTCACATGCCATTGTAAATTATGTATCCACTACAGGTAAGGGGGCCCTGGATTATAGACTCAAGAGCCTCATAACATATGACCAACATTTCCACATTTTCACCCCATACCACCTCTGCCTTGGCAGAGAGAGTTTCCACAGCTAATGGATCACATGTTCCCATTGCTAGGAAGGGTCTGTCAAGATAACTGATACCATTACCCTACCTTCTGTCCTTTATGTTCCTAGACTAAGCGCTAACTTTTTATCTGTTAATAGCTTGACAAAGAATTTGAACTGTTTAGTGATTTTTCCCCTGGTCATTGTGTTTTGCAGGATTTGGAATCAAAGAGGACGAACCATTGAATGATAACCTCCATAACACAGCATATCCCAAAATCAGAATGGTCAAATCTTGTCCTATACAAGGGTAACACATTGAAAGTTAAGGTCATAGTCACTTGCTTGACACATGTTTCGTTCCACCTTCTCTAATTAAGGTTGTCATAGGATCTTTCTCTAAATAGCTTCCAAGCAGCAAAATACCCAAGTAACTTGCAAGATTGAAGAATACCTGACTAGGATCGTTGAGATCAATACTCATAATGCCATGGAGTTGGTGAGGATTCAATACAAATGCAGGTGCAGTTCTCTACAAAAGATGCAATATATGGAAGTTAAACAGTAGGAAGACATACACAAAAATATGTGAGATAATAAGTGGCACTGTTATTACCTGACCAAATGGATGATGTCCAATGAAGGAAGCACCACTATGCTGCTGGGGATAAAATCCATTGCATGCTATGTCATCATGGCGAGAAATTATCAACTGTTGTCTCTGCTGTCCAGCAACTGAGGATTCCTGCAATACAAATAAATTACAAGTTTTTCTGCTATGTAAAAAAGGAACCAATTAATGTGTTAAATAAAGTAGTTAAATCATTCTCAGCATAGTACTGGACTCAAACGGTGAAGTTGATGGCCAACCATAACAAGTGGAGAATGTTGTACACCAGCCACATTGAAACCCTGCAATATCAAATCTTATGAATGAATATTTACATGACAAGATAACAATAGAGTTGCCACCAAGAAATAGTAGTATAAAATCAATGAAATAGAAAAGTTGTTTTAAGACATTATACCTGACTAGACTGATCAAGTTCAAGATTTGTTGTGGTACATGGACTATATGTATGACTGCCACCACTCTGAATCATATATGGACTGCAACAATTAAGAAGAAATTATCTGTACTTATTTATTCTAAATTCAACAAAACTCAATAGGGCACTAAATTTTACAAATCCATACTTGACCAAATTTCTGGTCTGATGACAATTCATCACATTAGTTGTTCGTATGGAATCCTCAGGCTGATCACTGGTTACTAGAAGTGATGTTTCTACACTTTGTCCTTCATAAGAAAACAGAGGGGAAGAAAGGAGTTACAGGCTTACAGCTCATAATTAGATGTTGAATGATTGCTTATTGGCAACATAAATAGAAAATTAGGTAAAGAAATGTTGATTGTTGATAATATTATATACTTACCCACTTTCGCTTGTGGCTGTTGTATCCCACTTTCCCCACCTATCACACCAAACGACTGCATGGAAAGCTCACTTACTTGTATGTTATCGTTAGGTGTAATTTTCCTATTCAATTGATTGTCTAAAGATGCCTTCTTTCTTCCTGGCCGCCCTTTATGCTTCACATTGGGCAGATCAAGCAAAGGCCCCTGTTCAGCTAGACAGTTTCCTGGACTTTCATGACTAATGTTATCACCATGTGTACTTTCAAATTCTTTTATGTGCTCCACAGAACCAATTGATAGCCTCTTCAGTGTCCCTTCAACTTCCTTTAAACTGGTACGCAGACCATTCATTGCCACCCTGTACACTTCATTGTTTGCAGCAGCCTTTGCTGCAATATTGGTTGCTAGCCGATAAAGAAAAAAGTACCGTAGTGATACTGGATCACGACAATGGCCCTGAATTGCCTGAGCCTGATCATCCACTACAGGCCCAAACTTTGCATCCCGTGTCCATCTTTTTAGTATGTACTGGCACGGAAGGTTTTGAACATCCATGACTACAAATATCTTTAAAATGTGTCTACACAGGTAGCCTGTAAATTCAAACAAGTGGCAACTACAATTAGCATTGTTATTAGAACTATCAAATGTAACAATGTGCCTTGTTTGCTCATACTCTTTTTTCCAGACACTGTAAGTGAACTTTGTCTGGTCCTCATCCATTTTTTCATGATGGTAATTAAGAGCCTGAATTAACTCATCTTGAAATTTCTGTAATATTTCTTTCGTATAAATTTGTGCTGCCTCTTCTTCAATATTCATACCAACTCTCAAAGTTGGCATTTTCTGGTTGGTTTCAAAGTCTTCATCATTCTCAGCCTGTCTTCTAGCTAGGACAGCTCTATCATGTTGCTTCACAAATTCATACAAAGGCATATGCCTTTTCATATATCCATCAAAGTAAGCATGTATGCTTTCACCAAACTGAGTGGTATACATGGGTCCACAAAACACATCGCGCACATAAACCGATGCCCATTTTTCTCGGTTTCCATACAACTTCATTGCCCAGGGATTTCCCCTTAAGTTGTATCTCTCAATCATTTCTTTCCAGATGGACTCAAACTCCTCTACTGTATCACCTTGGTATAATAAGCAACTAATAAAGTCACGAGTAAACCCATTACGAGTACTAAATGCATGAGGTATGTACTTGGTGGCATTTTGCATTATGTTCCATAAGCAAAAGCAATGACGGGTGCCTGGCATTACTCGTGCTACTGCACCTCCAATAGCAGATATTTGATCAGTAAGAATAACCTTTGGCTGCTGACCACCCATTGCCCTCATCAAAGTTGCTAATACCCATGCAAATGACTCCTCTGTCTCATCAAAAAGCAATGCACTGCCAAACAGAATTGTCTGGCAATGATGATTCACACCTATAATCGGAACAAATGGAATGCTGTACTTATCAGTTCCATATGTTGGATCAATACATACAATATCTCCAAAGTAATAATAGTCCATCCTTGACCTAGCATCAGCCCAAAAGAAGTTAGTCATCTGACCATTTGAATCAAGTTGAATTGAAGAGAAGAACGAAGGATTATTTGTCTGTTGACGCTCAAGATAATCAAGTATTGTGGCAACATCTCCCTTTCGCAGTTCTCTTTGTCGTCTTGTACTCAAGAAATTCTTTGTTTCTCTTATAGTGAAGCCAACATTACAGTTTCCCATAGCTTCAAGGGCCATAAAGTTCATGATAAGGTTTGTTCCAACTCCCTCTGAACGCATGTTTTCAAGTACTTCCCATTCAATTATTTTTCGTCGTGACCGAAGTTTATGCCTTTTGCTAGGAGATGTTAAAGCATGGTTATGTTCTTTTACAACTTGACTCACAACCCAGCGGCTTCCCTTTTTTCTTCTTATTGACATCATTGCTTTGCAACCTGTTCTTGATTCTGGTCGAAGCCTTTTCCTCTCTACCACTCTTACAGAGTTGGCATTTCGGTAGCCTTGAAGCGAACAACAAAAACAGCGACCTATAATCTCACCAGTACGTTGAGATTTACGGGTTGAACTTTTACGAGCACTGAATCCCATTTCAATTGCATAACGATTATAAAAAACATATGCCTCTTCTTGGGATTCAAACTCCATGCCAATGCTTGGGCAAAGCTCATTATCCTCACTTTCTTTCATAGCATATCCCTCTTGTTCTTTACCATTAGAGTTTCCATTTAGGTTTCTCAAATCCTCTTCACCATGATCATGATTTTCTTTATCTCCATGAAAACAGTTAGCAGCATCTTCTTCATCATTACAATCAGCTTGACTTCCAAATTCCATAATCAGATCTACAGAAACAGTGGAAACATAACCAATAACACGAACAAGCTACCTCCTTTAAACAAATTTAGTTCATACTTCAGAAACTTTTTGATTATTGTTGTACAAGATAATATAAAGATATAAGCTGAATTTCTTTGAATAAAATAAATAACACTACCTGGTAACTCTAATACCCAAGGATATTGCCACTATCTTGTCTTTAATAAAATACCTACTTGCCTCACAGTCATTAATTTTCATAATCAGATAATTTGTATAGTGCCAACTGCCAACAGCATACAATATAATATAAACAAAGTAAAATGCCTTAATGAAAGTCTCCAACAGTTTCTTGCAACAAGAATTAGCAACGAAAAACAAATTGAAAACCCCCAATAATAAGATATTTACAAAGAGATGCACTGAACCCTACAATTTCTCAGTCTAACAATTGTCATTATGTTAATTAAAGTGAAAAGCTAGAGAGGTTTTTTTTACTTGTCTGTGGAAAAGCTAGACTGTTAAAGACACATCACCATCATCTAAGCCTTGCCCTAACTATATCAGGTATTCAGGTCAACTGCATGAATCCTGTTCTGCCGTTCTATTCTGTTCAGTACCATATCCATTGTTAAATTATGAGCCCTTAAATTATTTCTTAATACCTCAACCCATGTCCTTTCGGTCTCCCCCAGCTCTTATAGCCCCTTCAACTTGTAACAGATCATTGTTCTAACTGGTAAAGACATTTGTAAGTGAATAATATAGTTAATATGACTCAATATTTTGGGTGCACACTTCGCTGAATCACCATAAATCATATAGTGTACCAGAAATATTACATCTAACCTGAGAGTTGTAAACCTTGGGTGATTAGATCGGTTCAAGGTTTATCAGTTCATGTGCAAAAAATAAAGAGAAGAAGAGTAGGAATGGCAATGGGGTGGGTTCGGGAAGGGGCACCCCATCCCCGCCCCCACCCCGTAGTCAAGATGCTCTGCCCCATGGCAGGGTGGGTTCAGGGTGGGGCACCCACTCCCTGTCAGGGATGAGGAATCCCCAAATTTTCCCCGCCCCAAGGCAATCACCTAAAAATAATCTAATTTGTGGATATTTTACAAATAGGATTTTGGGAAATTTGGGGTATTTTAGGAATTGAATTATGACAATTTGGGGTACTTTCGAAGTGGAATTATGAGATCTTGGGATTTTAAGAATTTGGGAAAAACATAGAGATTTTTAAAAATCAATATTAGATTTAGGGATATTTTACCATTGGGCTCAGGGCGGGTTCAGGGAATTATATGCAAACCCCGTCCCCTATTCGGGGAAAAAATATTTTCCCCGTCCCCTTTTAAGATCAGGGAAAACCCACCCTATTCGGGGCGGGAGGGCCCTAGTTTTATGGGGAAATTTCCCATCCCTAGAGAAGAGAACTAGAAAGGACCATGATGCATATGTCGTGTCAAGAGAATGAGTCATTGACTCCATACCAAAGACCAAAATGTGTACAATTACAAAAAAAGGCCCTTCCAAGGGACCAAAGAAGAAATGCATAAAATATATGGATAGAACAAAGTAAACAACAATGTGGCTACTCTTCATCCTTTCTATACTCCCCCTCAAACTGAGGCTGTCAAGACAGTTATGTCAACTAAGAATAAGAAGTCATAACCTTGGTAAAAATGTCAACCAATTGATGTTTAAATGCTAAAGAGAAAGAGAGATGTGACCAGCCATGAACTGGCCTTGTGAATTGAACCATATAATTTCATTGCATGTTGACAATATAGCCCCTTCAACTGAAGAGTTAGAATATTTATGCTTTTTACACTTCTAAAAAATAAAAGAATAATCAAGAAATACACAAATAACGTTTAGTAGACATACAAGATATGATGCCCAACTACAGAAACAGGCACAGACACATATAGGAAATGAGGATACAACTCTCCATTTTCTAAAATCCTAGACAGGGTTTACATTCAGTAAACACAAGCTCCTTCTTGAATAGGGAAAGGGAATATAACAAAGGGAATTGTTCTTTCAAAGAAACACCCCACCCAAAGATGTTCCCAGAATTTGACCTAATTCCTAGAGCAAAGGTCGTACCTAATAAAAGGCAAGAAGGAAGAAAGGCATGAATGGATCTCCATGGAGAAGCTCTTGTAGCCCTTGACAAGACTCCAGTATCCCATCCCTCAGCCGCTTTCCCATGAATACTCAAAACCGTCTTAGCCCACAACTTGTTGCTATCCCTAGTTAATCTCCACAACCATTTCCCCAATAAAGCCTTATTTCTCTTTTGAATATTTCCTATGCCCAATCCACCACCAGCCTTGCTTCTACTAACTACCTCCCATCTAACTCTATGATCTCTTCTCTCTTTCCCTGGTTCCCACAAGAAATCTCTCATCAACTTTTCCAAAATTTTACTTGCTATTTCTAGGATCCTAAAGACAGATAAAAAATACACAGGCAAATTGGTCAAAGTAGATTTTATCATTTACCAGGTTCTAAAAACCGTCATTGCTCAGATAATCCCCTAAAGGCAGTCCCAAATAATTTAAAGGCCATTAAGAAACCACATATCCCAAGATTTCATCCCTGTTTATCATCTATCTCTCAAGATTTGTCAATTTTACTTATGAGAAAGGAAGTAGAGAAAAAGAAACCATCTACGATCAAGTGCTTCTACTTGGTTGATTATGGTTCCTCTACCAAAGCAAGCTAGAGATTAAGTCATCTACAGCCTTGTTCTCAACGGCTGTTTATGGCTCCCAAGATTGGAGAAAGAAGGAATAAAAATTTGTTTAGTCTGATATTCAATCTGACTAATTATGGTTCTCTTTCCACATACAACATCAGGAAGAGTTATGTCATCTACAATCAGATTTTTTTATTCAATTGATTATTGCTTATTGTAAAGAAAAAATGAATGAGAAAGAAATGCAATGTTGTAAAATTTCTTGATTGTATTCTGTATTTATCATTTCTATAATGTTGAGATATGTAAACAAATGAATGAGACTCTCTTTTAAAGAATCCTCTTTTTTTATTTGTTCTATGCATTCATTTCTCTGAGTTAGAATCAAAGTGGTTTCTCTACTTTTTTCAGGGATGTAATTAAGGGAAACTATCCATATGATTCCCTAAATGGGCCTTACCCAAAAATTAAGAACTCAATCATTCCATTGAGTGAATTATGTTGCATGAGAATTTCTAAACATTTCATACCAACAACATACACATATGGCCCTTCTAAGGGACCAAAGAAGAAATGCACAAAATACAGAGATAGAAAAATAAAAACAGCACAGCTACTCTTCATCCATTCCACAAGAATGTCTTGGCAACATAAACTTATTAACATCAAAGTATATAACTAAATTATCATACAACCTTGGCATGGCCACATCAACTAGGACCCATATTAAAATATGCTGCAAAAAAGGGAGGACCAATTTGAAAGTTGCTTCCTTATGCACAGTTCTCGATTGAATACTGTAAGAATAGTGATCAACTTCCCTTGATGTTTTGGATGTTTAAGTACGTCTATGGTGTTTTGTCTCTTTGGGTGAGTTTCAGATTTGATTAGCTAGTCAATCTCTTTTAACATTTTTTAGGGGAAAGGGTGAAAAACAGAATGTGAAAAAGAGAGATTGTAGAATGTTTTTGTGGGGTGGAATTGATTGTAAAGTTTAAATTTACAAAGTTCTATAATATGAAAAGGAGAGAATGTGCGTGATGAAGTAAGGAGAGGATTTGATCCTTTTGAACCAGATGCCAGAGGGATGAACCTTTTTCTGGCTTATGGGTTTAGGCTCTTTGATGAGGATAGTGTTTTCTTTTTGGTGCTTGAACCACAAACCTAATATACTTCTTGCATACCTCCCCCCCCCTCTTTCCTTTTTGATAGAGTTCCTTTTATTTACTATAAAAAGAAGAGAACTGGTGATCTTATGTCACCTACCTAACCAAGCTACATCATCTGGCTGATGGAAACATAAAAAGTATTGCTAGTGGTGATAATCCATTTCCTGAAAGTTGGCTACATCTTGCTTATTACATTTCAGATGTATGCCAAAACTCCTACCATTATAAAGTCACCATCTTGAACATGTAAAACCTATTGTTCTCCTTGTTACATCTAGGATGCCTCCAAAGTTAAGTATGAGGTCAGACTGGGGCGAGGTTTCAGGATAGCAGACCCAAGAGAATATTATCTAACAACACATGGTGCTTGGGGCACTTGGGGAAGAATCCTTTCAAATTCATATTTCAAAGGTGCTAGTTTAGTGGTTATTTGAGCAGTGTTTAGGGAGGAAAGCTGGTTGTTGGTGTGGGCATTTTGTAGTCCTGTTGTCATTTTGCATTTAAGGATTCTTTTTTGGTTGAACTAAGAATGACACTGTCAATTGAGATCAGTAGCTGAGCTTATGAATCTGACTTTAGATTGCAGTTGCTCTTCCTGAGGTTGAAGCCAAACTCTTTAGAAGAGATTCTATGGATTTCTGACATATTGGTATACATCAAACATAAGGCTAGTTCTAGTTGAACCTTATGAGTATGATGGTATAGATTTCTTCCTGAAGCACTATCAAGCTCTTCCTCAGTACTTTTTGAGGTGGATTCTTTTCAAGTTAACCTTTTATCATTGACAAGAAAATTTGATGGCATAAAAGATATGAGCAGGTAAAAGTCCCTAAGAAAATAAAAATTAAAAAAAAAAAGCCAAGGATAGCCCAAGCCCATGAAAATGGACTTTTTTTTAAGGTAAATAAAAAATTATTAAAAGAAAAAATAAATACAAAGAAAGGTAATAAGAAAATCACCCAAGAGAGAAAAAATTCCAACTACAATATCCCATTAAAAGCTCTGAAGGATTGCCCTTCATCATCACAGAAACTATCCCTTCATCCATAATACCCCTACAAAAGCATCCCAATCAAGATTATCATAAACTCAAACATCACAAAAGTTTACCTAAATCCCATAAGTCATCAAAGAACCCCATACAACAACACTCAACAACCTCATCATAGTACCTATCCACTTCCACACAGATTAATGCTTCTTCTTTAACACTTCAGCTTTATTTCGTGTCTTTAGTTCTTTGGCCTTTTGGTATTTTTCATTACCCTATTAGGCCCTACCCCAAATAAACCCCCTTTTAATCTGGCAAGCACCTTTGAAACCAGACCTGGTGCTGATTCTTTTGATTTGTAAAGCATCTAACTACACATGAAGTTTCCTCAGCTTCCTTCAACCTGCCCAAACCAACATTGCTCCTTTCAGAATCCAAAGCCCTCTCTGCCCCCCCCCCCCCGTCACAATCTCCCCTCCAACTCCATCTAAGGTTGCCTTTTTCTCTTGGAACACTGAATTGTCAGCATTACCTGTCAGTTTCAGTCGAAGAAGAGAAGAGACAAGAGAGTCACACGAAAATGGATGGGTGTGTATAGTACCCCACGCCCAGAAAAAGATATTTATATATTAATGTGAGAATGGACAGTTCTGTCCTTACAAGTGTCAGATATGTACAATAATGTACAAAGAGATATACAAAAGAGCCAAATAAAAGAAAGTAAAATTACAAAGTTACCCCTCATCCTCTCTACACTCCCCCTCAAACCGATGCTTAGTCTACAAGAAAATTGTGTCGAGTGCATGTCATAGCCTTAGTAAAGAGATCAGCCAGCTGAAGATTGGAAGGCACGAGGCAATGTGATGTGACCAATAGTGAGAAGGTCTCGAATGAAATGGCAGTCCACCTCTATATGCTTAGTCCGTTCATGGAAAACTGGATTTGAGGCAATTTTGATCACACTCATATTGTCAGCAAATAAAGGGATGGGAGTGGGGTGATCAATGGTCAAATCATGAAGAAGAGCTTTAAGCCAGACAAGCTCACTGCATACAGAGGACATGGCACGGTATTCGGCTTCAGTAGATGATTTGGAGACTGTCTATTGTTTCTTACACTTCCAAGGGATGAGGGAATCACCTAAGAAAACACACCAGCCAGTGGTGGACCGTCTGGTGTCAGGGCAACCAACCCAATCAGCATCAGCATAAGCAATCAATTGAGGAGATGAGGAAGATGAGAAGAAAAGTCCATGAGATAAGGTGCCTCTAGCATATCTGATAATTCGGAGCACAGCAAAGAAATGAGGTTGTCGAGGGACTGATACAAACTGGCTAACTATCTGCACAGCATATGATATGTCTGGCCGAGTCATAGTAAAGGTAAATAAGGCTTCCAACAAGTTGACGATATAATGTAGCATCAGGAAGGAGTTGTCCATCATCCTTACTGAGCTTAAGGTTGAGTTCCAATGGGGTATCAACTTGCTTCAAGTCAGAGAGATTGGCCATCTTAATTAGGTCACTAGCATATTTGTGTTGATTAACAAAATATCCTCGAGCACTTCTGGTGATCTCAAGACCAAGAAAGTAGGCCACAGGACCAAGATCCTTCATTTTGAAGGATTGACTGAGAAGTTGCTTCAACTGAGTGATCCCTTTCATGTTATCACCATTAATAAGTATATCGTCAACATACACTAGTAGAAGAGTCACTCCTTGGGGACGACGAAGAATAAAGAGGGAATACTCTGAGGCACTTTGCTGAAATCCTGCTACAATAATAACCCCTCTGAACTTCTCAAACCAGACCCATTGGGCTTGTTTAAGCACATACAAGGACTTCTTTAGTTTGCAGACTAGAGTAGAATCATCATAGTAGCCTGGAGGAGGCTTCAATATATACTGTCTCACGGAGATGCCCATGAAGAAAGGCATTCTTGACATCCATCTGATGAATAGTCCATTGTTTAATAGCAGTGATAGCAAGAATAAGCCGAACAGTAGTCATCTTAGCCATCGGCGCAAACGTCTCCTCATAGTTGATGCCATGTTCTTGTTTGTACCCTTGAGCAACAAAGCGAGCTTTATATCTATCTAGGCTCCCATCAAAATTCAATTTGACTGAGTACACCCAACGACTAACAATAATGGAGGCATCTGGTGGAGGAGAAACAAGCTCCCAAGTATCATTTTCCAATAGGGCCCGAATTTCCAAGTCCGTTGTAGCTTTCCAATGCCCAATTGTTGCAGCTTGTCGGTAAGACTTAGCAGAAAGGCCACTATGGATAGCAGAATATCCATAGCGGTCAAGAGGACGAATAACTCTGGAAGAGTGTCATAAAGGAGTGGGAGTAGGAGGTGAAGGATCACTTACATGAGAAGTAGATGTGGATGGTATAGGGTATGAGGATGTCAAAGGAACATGCATCGAGGTTAATGAAGGAGGAGGAGGCATAGGCATTGGTGTAACAGGATACTTCCTGTGATAGACTTGTAGAGGCAAGATTGAATCACCTGCAAGAGTAAAGTTATGTAGAATAGAGAATGATGGTGCAAGTAATTTAACAACATATTCAAAAAATGACAAATTCTCAAGAAAGATAACATTTCGAGATATATGGAGACGACGAACTTTAGGATCATAACACAGAAATCCTTTATGTTCTAAACTGTACCCCATAAAGGCACACATAGCTGATTGAGTAGTAAGCTTAGTGCACTCATGGGCAGGAAGATGTACAGGGCAAATGTAACCAAAAACATGAGTGTATAGTAGTTTGGAGAACGATGAAAAAGACAATAGAAAGGTGATTGATTACCAAGAACTGAAGATGGAATGATGTTAATGAGATACACAGCAGTGCTGGCCACCTCCACCCAAAAGGTAACAGGAACATGGGAGTCAAGCAGAAGGGATCTCACCATACTCAAGATGTGTCAGTTCTTGCATTCAGCAACTCCATTTTGTTGAGGAGTTCCTAGACAAGATCTTTGGGATAGAATACCATGTTTCTTTAAATAGGTCTGAAGTTCTCCATTTTCCCCATCAAAATATTCTCCCCTTGAGTCAGAATGTAGAATACGAATGGTGGCATTGTGTTGAGTCATTATCATGGTTTGAAAGTTCTGAAAGGTGGGAAGTACATTTGATTTCTTCCGAAAGGAAATAAATCCAAGTATATCTAGTGCAATCATCAATTAATAAAACAAAGTATTTGTATCCAAGTCTAGATATAACAGAAGACAACCAAACATCACTATGTATTACTTGAAAAGGAAAAGTAGCATGCACAGATGAAGATGGAAAAGGTAAAATATAACTTTTACTAAGACTACAAGTTATGCAAGATTTATCAATATTCTTAGAAACAGAATTAACAGTAGGTAAACAACCAAAAGAAAATAGATGATCCAAGTTCTTAGCATGTGTGTGGCCTAAACGTCTATGCCATAAATGCCACACATTATGACTGTTTGTATTTCCCCAAATTGGTGTTCCTTGTGTAAAGCCAAGAATGAGAATTTTTTCCATTTTATGATCTCCTGTTCATTTGCTATAGCTTAATGGAATTGGAGCCTTTGTTTATTTGGAGGTAGGTGGTCTGTCTTCCAATTTAAGGTCGTTATTTAACCCATCTTTTTTTGTTTGGCACATTAGAAGAGGCAAAGTCATGTGGAAATGTGTCAGGGCAGCCATTTTGTGGACCCTTTGGGAGAAAAGGAATGTAAGAATTTTTTCAGAGAAGGAAAGAGGGTTAGATGAAGTGAAGGATTGCATCCTTACAAGAACAATCCATCGGCTGAAAACATTGGATATGTTTGATGATTTCTCCTTTGATGACTTGTGGAGGAATTGGTTAATAATAGCTAACACTTCAACAAAGAAGAATTGAATCTTGTCAGAATGGGTTTCGCCTTTGGAAGGTGTCATCAAGTTGAATTTTGATGGAAGCAGCCAAGGTAACCCCGGGCCTTCATGTATAGGGGGTGTCCTGAGAAATAAGGACAGCAACATAATTTCCTTATTCTCAGGACTGGTGGGAGTAGGGGACTCCACAAGGGCAGAAATCCTTGCTACAGTATAAGGAATTCAGATTTTTAACCAGCTTGGGGTGGAGCATCTTCTAGTTGAAGGGGACTCTCAAGTGGTAAATGGGATGGCTTCTAAACCCGGATACTACTATTTGGGGCTACAAAGATCTCATCAAAAAAGTAAAGTGGTTAACCAGCAATATGGGAGTTGAGGTAAAATGGGTTAGCATGTCTACGAATTCTATGGCTGATTCTTTAGCCAAACAAGGGGTTTCCAGGGAAGACCTTCTTTGTGCTACTTTGTAAACTATTAGTAATCTGGAATTTGTACTTAACTAGCCTGGAGAGGTTGCAACTCGTGCCTCTACTCGGGGACTTTGTACTATTGTCTATTGCTCATTAATAAACTTATTTCAATCATCAAAAATAAAAAAATGCCACACATTATTACAACGAGAATGTAACACATCACTAATAGTAGAAAGAAAACAAGATGAGGATGTAGGTATATTCTCAAACTCAAGAGCAAACAGCCTCCCAAGCCTACTCCCCTTCCCCTTCACCTCCCTAGTGCGCTAATCCTATATGACACAACCATCACGAGAAAATAGAACCAAGTTACCATCATCAACAAGTTGACCCACAAAAATAAGACTAGTAGTTAACTAAGGAATAAAGAAGGTTTTTGAGAGATGAAAGGAAGATAATTGAAAGGTAGAAAGAAATAAATCATCACAACCAGCAATTTTTAATGACTCACCACTAGCAGTAATAATCCGGTCATTAGAAGGGTAGGGTTTAGGAGTCCGACCAAAGGAGGCCCCAATCATATGATTTGAGGCTCCAGAATCTATAATCCACATATGGCTACGAGAGGAGCAAGTGGTAGAAGACTTACCAGACAGGTCGATAGTAGAGAAGGCAGATGAAATAGCTGAAGACACAAGCTGTCATATCTTATCCTCAGTCAAAGTACTAGAAGGCTCCCCCTTTGAGTCTAAGTTGGAGGAGACAATAATGTCAGATGAAGGCTCTGTAACTATCTGAAGTGCCTTGTATTGACCCTTCTTGCGAGGTCGGGTAGGGCATTCAGTAATGATGTGACCCTGTTGTTTGTAGTAGGTACATTGGGAATCACTGAGACCCTTAGAGTAAGAAAACGAAGTATGAAACCTCAGTCCAAAAATCAACAGTCCAAAAAAGGAAACTGTAAGTAGCAGCCACCCAAGGAAGAGGATCAAAACCCCTTCAAAACTTCACCAAATCAAGGGATATTTGTACAGCAGATAGATCTGGTCTAGGCAACACTAGACCTGAAGTTTGGCCCTGATCTGAGATCTCCCAGGAGAGATCTAGTGAAATCTCTCCTGCAAAGTTCGAACTTTATCTATACAGCAGGTAGGACTGATCAAAAACAACCCTATACACTCCACTAGTTGAAGGGTTCAGTAGATCTTAGTAGAGAGATGAGATTACAACCCACAGAAAGTGATAAAGAAGCAAGAATTAGATCAGAGAGCAACCTGATCTGATTTGTTTATTTTCTCCTTCACCTTGCTCCTTTACTCCACTATTCTAAATTCTTCCCTCTCCAATTCTTCCCCTTGCTCCTTTCTACATTACCAACATCCATTGATTTGTTTATTTTCTCCTTCACCTTGCTCCTTTACTCCACTATTCTAAATTCTTCCCTCTCCAATTCTTCCCCTCCTATGAAGTATAAACCGAAATTTTTGCTGATCTCCACTTCTGTGTCTACTACTTTCTCAATATCAATAAATTTCTCAACTTGATAAGTCTCAGCAATGATTGCCTCATCCAAACTTTCTTTTCCTGAATCTGATTCAAACTCCTCATCTTTGTTCCCTATAAGAGGAAATGTTCTAATTTTTTTTTCTGCTTGTATGCTCTTACCACATCCCACTTTCTGCCCCCTTTAGCCTCTCACCTAGCTTCCTCAACCCTTTTAACTCGCTCCCCTTCTTTATTATCTTCCACCCCCCCCCCCGGGATCACCTTCCACTCCTACCTTCCCCACACATTCTTTCATAACCATCATTTCCTTCCCCCTTTCACTCCCAACAATATCTTCCTCAGAATGAACTCCTTGAATGTTCACTTCCTCTCCCTCTTCTCTAGCTTTCTTCCTGATGATACTATGCTTAAAGTCTCCTCCTCCACCATGACTATTTCCTCTCCCCCTTCTTCGCCCAACCTTTCCAACTCTTCTTCCCTTTAGAAACCAACTTAATTTCTTTTCCATTTCCATTGCCTGTCTGTCATAGATCACTGACTTCAGATAAAGTTTGTATGTCACCCTCATCTTCAATTACTGTATTGTCACTCCTATAGCTCTTCTTTGATACTATCAAAATTTCCTCTCCAAGACAACCATCTACACTTTTCTTCCTTGAGGAAAAACCAATATCTTTGTTCCTCGCAGTTAGAGGTGTCTCCTTGTTTTTATAAAAGAATTTCGCCATTCTCCACACAAAACCCTCAGCATCACATGAGAGAGACTTAGAGACCTTCCTATCAATACACCAACTGTATTCTCAGTACAGACCGTCATCTTCTAATGAAACATTCAAGTTCCTTCCTGAATCCTCTATTGAATTGTCCAAAATCTTTTGCCGCCTTGGTCTTTCTACACATGTACAGTACCATTAATGCCACTTGTTAATGCCTAGGTAAGCGAACAGTTATGTCCCGACCTTCCTTCTTTTCCTAGTCCTGAAATTTCTTCTCCTCTTCTCTTGTCCTTTTCCTCTACCCAGTTTATGTTCACCCAATCTTGTGAAACTTCCATTCTCATCTGAAATACCCAATCATTTCTTGCCACATAAATTTTCTTCTTCAACCCCTTCATCTTCCTCCCGCCATGCATCCTTCGGTAGAGAAGCTTCAACAAACATAGTCAACTAGGCTGAGTAGAACATCTAATCTAGAAAAACCTCAATTTTCCTTGGAATCTCCTCCAGTTTAACCCTGCTGACGCAGATGGCAGCAGAATGGAGATCACTCGCAAGCACACCCTCCAATCCCACATTGCAAATTGATACAACTGATTTGACAACTTCTTCCTTCTACAAATGAAAAGGAAGAATCCCAGGATGCACACAATAGCATCATCTTCTACCTCCAATCTCCTCTCATTAGAAATTGTACAATGATAAGTTCATTGTTAAAAACCTGGAGTTACCTCCAATGATAAGATAACAGAATCTTCTAAGGTCCTAGACCTCTCCATTTGTTAGAAACTTGGAGTGACATCCAATGATAAGTTAATGAAGACCAAAATTCTAAAAACTGGCTGTTATTTGTTTAACAGATATCCATGCATTTCACAAGCTTCACTAGCCACTAAATGTTAATCATCATTTAATATATCAAATGTGGTTCAATTAATTACATATAAATGGAGCCATAAAGGAACACATTTGATATATCTGAAGTTTTATTTTACCAAAAAAAAAAAACTACAGGTATACATGTGCATCAGATATTAGCATACCCAATGTTCAGAAAAGCAGTGGTCCCTGCTACCCATAAGGCACTAGTTATAATTCAAAATAATTGTACTGAGTCTCAATCAGTCAGCAATTGAATTGAGGGCATAATTGGGTTCAATTCTATAGCAGAGAGGAATTTGAAAGCTAATGGATTTTAAGCCTTTACTTTAGTGTTTTTCGAGATTTCAGAACATACCCAGCCACCAAGGGGGAGGGGGGAGTCACCTGAACCACACACAATGTTGTAGTCAAGGTATAGAGAGGGATTCAATTCTGTCTACACTCCCAAGATCCAAACACAGCCTAAGCATCATTATTTTGCTTAAAGATGTTCCAGTTTCAGTTTCTCAAGACCTATCCAGTGTCAAAACTAGCCCTTTCACATTGCCAGTTTAGATCGCATTAAAAATTTCTCAGCTAACCCAATGAGAAGAGGAAAATTTTAAAGAAACCTTTTAAAGGGCCACTACTTATACATGGAAAAAACATTGTATGTCCACATGTAACCAACCTCTGTTTGAAATTGCTACTTCCAGAAAACCAATGTCTAAAGTAAGACTAAGATACTGCTAATTGCTATTGCAAAAGCTACCACATTTTCCTTTGATTCACTCATACAATACATAATTATTGTGTCAAAGCATGATTTTTTCTCAAGCTAACATTAGATTTGCATTTTATCTCATAGACTCTATTTTTCATAACAGGTTATATTTTCACTTTCATTATTTTCTCTCCTTTGAATTGTCCATTACACATTCTCTACTCTATCATCAATCTGTAAATGGATTTGATTAAACAATAATGTTAATCATTTTTTACAATGGAGTACTTTTGTGAGGAAAACCAGAGATTATGCAGATAAGGGTATTTTCTAGGGAAAAAAAAAAAAACAGACACCCATCAAGAAAAGAATGACAGCTACCATAAAAGTGATTTCAGTATATCTTCTTCCACACTATATTTTGTTTAATTAGAACATATCAAATCAAATGTTCCACCAAACTATGTAAGCATGAAGAGTAGAAGAAAGTGGAGAAGCATCAATCTAGCCATTGAGTCATCTAACCACAATTTTGTGCGCATCTAGAGGATTCTAGATGCTTCACAAATCATATAACCTAGAAGACCCTTAGGGATCTCAACCAGATTTCTGGAGGTAGAATTATATCACAAAGAACAAAATATAGACCATACAAATTAAAAAGAAAACAATGATAAGACATACATAAAACCTGAGCAAAAAAAGCAATAGATTCAGGGAAAATTATCAAACCTGAAGTTAAAGAATTTGGTTATGGGAATCTTTTCAGATATAAGTTATACATCACAATGTATTGCCACAAATGCAAACTTCCACCTTGGGTCAGGGGGCTAAACTGCTAAAGGTTTTAATGCCAAACTTTACATGGTACATGTTTCCTGGAGCATTGTAAAACTGGACCAGAATAATGAGCTCAGTAAAAAGAAATTGGCGGCAATAGTGGCATGTGATAAAGAAAACAGTGTGCAATCATTTTAAGCCTTTCCATAGTGTAACAATTAAATGCCAAAGAAAACGATTTGAAATTTGAATACATGGGATTTCATATCAATGAAAGAAGCTAAAAGATCAAGCAAATAAAAATAATAACAATGATGAGGAAGAGGAGGAGACTTATTTGGGTGCATCCTTTTCAATAAATTGGGTACCAACAAAAAGAAAGAAGATACCCCTTGCAATAGTGTAGACATTTCAGGTAGTTTACTAGAGAAACCTTCACCGACTCATTAGAGATACCCTATTTAACAGGTTCAAATATCAATTAATTGATAAACAACTAGAGAATGACTCCCCATACTAAGCATGGGACCAGTATTTTGATTTTTTTAATTTATGTATTCTAATAAATTTTGTTTGGCACCCATTTTATATGTTGTAAATTTAGGTTATTATTTTATTTGATTTTTATGTAAATATTTGTTACTTAATTTAAGAGGTTAAATCAAGTTTTATTTCTAAGTAATACCCCGTTTTATGGACCCTACATCATTTGAAATGAGTTTTTGTTTTTGTTCTTTTTTTCTTTTTAGTGGAAGTAACTACTACTAACTTTTTTTGAGAATAAAGGTAACTACCATTTGAGTGGGTAGACATATGCCTGAGGAAGGAATAACCACTTTTGAGATGCTCTTTCTTGAGAAAAATAAGATGCCACTTGTCCGAGGGAGAATCTCTCTAGTCTGAGGATATACTAATGGGGGCTTGTCAAGAATTACTCCAGGCAAGAATATGAGACACAGCCTTTCTTTTTAGCAAGTCAAAACCTCAAACGTTTCAATATTGACTTCCGATAGGGCCTCAAAGCATCTATGCTAACAGCTTTCAAAAGCATATGATTATAGGAAAATTGTGTCAAAAGACATTTGCACTAATTATAGAGATATAAGGAACTTAAACAATACCCTATTTTCAGAGGGATGACAAAATGCTTATAATATTGATCTTTTGGTATTTTAAATCTTCCCACTAACACAAAGTCTTAGATCTAAATTGTGGAAGACAAAAAAAATGTAAGCTCCATTTCTTTCTAGTTTCTGCATAAGATTGCTTGCAGAAAATTGGAGCATTTATCATTTCTAGAAAATGGGCATTTTTACCAAAAAAAAAAAGTAATTCTCTTCTTAGTCATTTTCATGCACAAATGGTTGCAAAACCCTTTTTCCAAAAGTAAGGCCTAACTTCAGAAAATGTTTTGCCATCCTATGTGTATGCCCATATTCTACACACTAATGAGAGGGACTATATTTATGTTTTATTTCAGGGATGTTTCTCAATAAACCAAAGGCAAAGAAAATGCCATATGCTGAAATGGGTTTCTTCAACTGTGTCCCATTTTCACCAAGTCTCATGACTCTCATCTAACTCCCTATTTAATATTCATAAATGCCTCAACAAAAAACTGGAACTTAAGTCATCAAAAGCAGAACCTTGAAGCCAAGGGACTGGAACTCAATGCATTATAAGCTAAATACATAGTGCCTCAGCATGGAGAGACCTCTCGAAATTATGACCAATATGGAACCGTTAATTTCTTTCCAAAACCAGAGAAAGAGTTCAAGCGAACTGAATTTATGTTGTAAAACTCAACGTTATGGAGTGGGTTCTTATCTGGTCAAACCCGACTCCATTTTTTATTCGTGGAGACTGCATAATCAGCTAAATCCATCAAACCCAGCCAATTTCTGCCTGAATTTCAAATTAAAAACTAACAGCCTAGGGTTTCAGCATCTTATCATCGATTCATTTTGCTTGAGGTCCAGGCAAGAACAGGAGTGTTTGAAGACATCCGCACATACATACCTCTCTACAGTTGAAAGGCGCACACTTAGAATTCGAGAATATACGACCTCATATACGGAAGGCGGATGCCACTGTGATGCTTTAGTTTTCCGTTTATTGAACGAAAGGTAAGAGAATACAGGAAGAGGGAAGGGAAGGCTTGCAGTTACACTACCAGAACTCTAGACAGAGAGTGCAGAAAGTGGCGTTTGCTTGTGCGGTCTGCAGTGAATTTACCTAGACACCCTTGCATTTTCATCTAATGATGGAATGGTCACTAATTGTAATTGAGCCGATTATGCTTTAGGTTTGGTTTGTTTGTACTGCAATTTCATTTACACTGGCACAAATTATGTGAGTGCAAATGAAATGAGAGCAAATTCTGATTTACTTTTGTTTCAGTTTTTACTTTGTTTTGGCTTTATTGAAAAGGGGAAATCTGTAATGCTGGAAAGACAACGATAAAGGCTTTGACCAATAAAACCCTCCTGTCAATTCTCATTAAAACCGTCTTGATTGGTTGCCACTTGCATGATATCGGCTTTTGAAAAGGTTTTACTTTGCTTTGGTTGTTTGTATTCCAAGTGAAATAAAGAATAATCTGAAACAAAGTAAGGTAAAACACAAAACAAGGATGAATCAGAATTTGCACTATTCTCAATTGCACATTTGCACTCCACTGGATTTATAATAGTGCAAATGAAATTCAACGGCAAACAGAAAACACAGCCCTCAACATGCTTGGTAGAAATATATAAAGAATAAGCTTGTAAAGTATTATTAGAGGTGTCGATTGGACTGTATATAGTCCAATCCGATCCAGTGAGTCCATTACAAATGAACTATGTCCAATCCAATCCAATGAATAATTTGGACCATTTTGGATCGGTCTAATTTAATATTTGGACCATTCAATTTGTTTAAAATCATTTTAATTTAGATTGGTTTCAACTCAAACCCAGTCTATTGACACCTATATTCTTATCTTATATCAATAGACCGGATATTGGCTTAATCCAACCAAATCCAATATATATTTATTACGGACGGACCAGGTCTAGTCCAATCTAATAAATATTTTGGACTGAATTGGTCCAATCCACTATGTCTTTTTGGTCCATCCAATCCGTCCAAATTGACCAGTCCATTGACACCCTTAAGTATTATTTTTAAAATTATTTAGAAATGATTACTTATATATATATATATATATATATATATATATATATATATATATACTATGTATATTGGAAACTAGTTAAATGTATCCTATACTATTAAAAGTTAATTATATGTACCATATTCACCTTCCAAATGTTAAGTCTAAGCAATAAATGTAAAAAACAAAAGTATCATTAATTATTCATGAAATTTTCATGATATGCTCTTTCTTCTTCTTCTTCTTCTTCTTCTTCTTCTTTCTCCATTCTTTCCTTCAATGTTGTAAACACCATTGATATTTTTTACTTGACTAACTTCATTTTGACACCATAATTGCCTTCCATTTCATCAATGCTACCGATCTCTTCATCTCTTACACTCAATGCTCCTTCAAGCCAGTCAAATCCCTAGACCCCATGTTTTCATCTACAACTCCCTCGTTAGAGCCTTCCGTCACACCCATTTAGAGCTATCAACGGGCTAGGTTTGTGCCGAAGTCTAAGTAGAACTAGTCCCAAACTGATTATTAATCAAGCAAAATCAAAGACCCAGAACTGTCTTAGCTAATAGTCGGGTCTATACTGCAAAAGTATATTTGTTATTTTGCATAAGAACTTATATTTTAAATTTTGATAATACAACCTTAATAAAAATGATAGAAAAATACTAAATTATTTATATGTTAATAAATTAAACATTTTTAACTAGTACTATCTTATTTATTATTTATCAAATTTACCATTTTAAACATAAAACATGATAAAAACTATAAGAAAACTATGAAAATATTAGGATAAATTACAGATAAGCACCTTGTACTTTGGAGGTAGTGATAGATAAGTACCCTGAACTTTCAAAAATAGAAACTCGGGTTCATCCTATAGTATTCTGTTAGTTAAACATTACATAATGTCAAAACTACTCTTCTCGTGTATTTTTTAGATCATTCTCCAGAGTAAAATCATCACCAAAGAATGTCATCATCAAAAAACTTGAACATGTTATTTGTTGTCCATGTGAGAACGTCATTGTGGGGAGACGTTTGGTTACCTAAGAATGACCTCAAAAATACATGAGAAGGGTATTTTTGGCATTATATAATGTTTAACTGATGGAATACTAACGAATGAACCCAAGTGTCTATTTTTGAGAGTTCAAGGTACTCAAGTGTTGCAATTGAAAGTTCAGGGTACCTATCTATCACTACCCCCAAAGTACAGGATACTCATTTGTAATTTACCCAAAATATTATATATTTAATAAAATAAGTAGTTCTTGGTCTGAATTGGTTTGGGATAGGTAAGAACAAGAACCAAACCAATTATTAATTGGGACAAAATCATGGAACCAGAATTCTTATAATCAACTCAATTGGTTAAGGTCCATTGATAGCTAGTCCTACACCCATCCACCTAAACCTCCATTTTCTGTTTATGCATATGTGTTAAGAGCATATATTTCTCCTAATAACTGCACCATTTTGAAATCCCTGTATGACCTCAAACACCTCAAACAAGGACAAGCTATCCACACCCAAATCAAGGAACCCTATGAAAAAAGCATTAACCCCATAAAGCTAAATCTAGTGTTTAACAAAGAAAGAAGATAAACTAAGAAGGATGACTAGTTTTGATGAAGTACAATTGGATTGCCATCACTTTTACTTATTTCTAATATTTCAGCTTTCAATCATTGTCTAGCTTCAGAAGATTCAAGAGGCTTTGTGGCATCTAAGTCAATGGTATCTGAGATCATTTCCAAAATAAAAAATGAACTTATAATTTTTGAACCTCCATTGCATAAGCCATTTAGGAAACTAGGTACGAAATAAGATCTAGAGAAAAATGGTTTCAGATGAAGAAGATGATCCCAACATTTTGAACTAGGGGCAAATTTGGTATTATGAAAAACTTTGGAGTGAGTTGTTAATGGTTCTATATGGTGCAATGGCAGGGGTCCTATTTATGCTATGTGAGGCAAGTTAACAAGGCACATATAAGTTGTTTTTAAAAGTTCTAGGTGTAAGAGGGTGGTACACAATCTGACTAACCCAAACCCGGGTCAAGTCCATTCATTTTACTAAAATATTGAATATTCCAGCACAACAACAACATTAACAACTAAATGATGAATATTCTAAAAACCAAGAGAGAATTTTTGAATAATAATATGTATAACAAATGAACATTTTAGAAATAAATCCAGCTAAGCCTATTCAATAATGGAATAAATAATCATGTGATTTAAATGACAAAAGGGTAAACAAGAGAATGACAATTAACAATTCGATTCCAAAAAGACATTTAACCACATGATTTAAATGTGCAAAAGGAACATTCTAGAATGAGAGGGTAAAATGGAAAAAGAACAAACTTAAGAAACACGTACACCCAAAACCTATAAATAGGTGTTTCCCATCCATTTCAAGGGGCCCCATAACCATTCTTGCCCCACCACTTTGATGTCAACGCACTCTCTCTCTCTCTCTCTCTCTCTCTCTCAACCTCCACCATTTTCTCCTTCTTTCACCAAAATTCGAGCTCCTGTGAATTACATTGGCCTGATCCCTTGCAGGATGTATGTAAGTAGCCCCTCAGGGGGTCCAACCACTTCCTTTTTTCCCCATTTTCCAATTCAACCACCTTAGCTGATTCCTCAAATCTTGGGGTACAAACTACTTTACGTCTACAACTTTACATTAGGTATATATAAGTAGTTTCTCAAATGCACAAGATATATATAAGTAATTATTCCAATTATAAAATATTCTTACAATCACAACAAGGAAAATCCAAAAACATAACAATTTTTTTTCATAAAACTTGAGAATCTGATAAACCAATGTTTTAAAAAACCAATCTGAAATTAGAACTGTTTTGGCCACTAGTTTTTTGGTCAACAGTTCAACCATCCAGTTCAAATGGATGGCCCTTCTAATTAAAAATAAATAAAAAGTAAAAATGATCAAAAACTATTGTCTAAGGGTGAAACGTAAGGGTAGGCATGAATCAAACTTTTCACAAGCCACTCATTTTCGGCTCATGAAAAGCTTGAATCGGTTTAGCCAAATTGAGCTTTGACCCGAATTCAAGCTTCTTATTATGTTCATTTAATAATTGAGTCAAGCCCAAACATTTTGAAATTCGGCTTGTTAGGCTCATGAGAGGGAAATTCGGTTTGTAATCATGGTCCCCTATACACGGTGGCTTTCTTCTGGGTATTGCAATTTGCAAGAGAGGGAAATGAAAAACCCTTATTCAACTCGATCTTAATCACTCTCTCAGCCTCTCACAGAGTTCACTCACACTTACGGTCACCGGTTCAAGTCAGTCATGGTGCTTCATTCAGTCGAAGTCGGAGGCAAGACAGACAATGACAACACTCATTGGTCACTACAGACATCGGAAGCGAGACAAAGATGACGAAAAAAACTTGTTTAAGCTTAAAATCATTGTGGACGTTGGACGAGCAAAACTTGTTTGAATGATTGAAGAGGATAGATCTAGTTTTCTTTTTCTTCTTCTTCATCTTGCTTTGTTCTTGATTTGGGTTTAGTTTTTTTTTTTTTTAAGTTTTTCCAGTTGGAAGTTGAAGACTGCTTTGGGTTTAGTACCCTTCCTTTTTCTTTGTTCTGAGGTTGTGAATTACCAAATGTTCCTTCATTAACGAGGAAGTATATTCATCATCATTTGGTCCTTGTTTATGGCAATTATTATCTTCTATGCTATGCTACCTAATTGTTCATGTACCTCAATGAGATGTATTTTTCATAAAGTCAATGAATGAAAATGATTTCATTAGAGGGACTGTTGGGTAGACAAAAGGGAAGTTTTATAAGTATTGGGGTGAATGCAATCTTTTGATGGCTGATGTTTCCATTTTGGACCCAAGGTGCAAATTAAGGTTGACTGAAATGTATTTTTCATAGATATATTCAGAAGTTGAAACTAGAAAGAGCATTAAGAAGGTTCGTGGGCTCTATATTGGCTTTATGATAAGTATGTGGCTGCTTATAATGCTAGTAGTGAACAATCATCAACTTAAAGGGAATGGTAGCAATAGTTCTTCTTTAAGTTTTAGTTCCTTCTCTCAATTTCAACAAGTTTGGAATAGTCAAAGTTGATGATTACATAAGGAGAGCTGAGACCATTCCCTCACCAAAATAAAAGTTGGATATGTACCTTGAAGAGAGTGTATATATTTGCGAGGATGAAATGTCATATTATGAGTTTAATGCTTTGGAATGGTGGAAGGCTAATAATTTGAAATACCGGGTGTTATCGAAGATGATGGTTGAGATTCTTGCCATTCCAATACCCACAGTAGCTTCAGAAACTATATTTAATGCTAGTGGTAGGGCAATTGATCCTTATTGTGCATCATTGGCTCCAAAAACTATTAAAGCTCTTATTTGTGGAGGGGATTGGTTTCGTGTTCTTTATGGGGTGAAAAAAAAAACAAAAGATATATTACACTTAACTTCTATTTATTATTGCTTGGTACTCAATTTATTTATACTTTGATTTGTTTATCAATGATTTAATTTCGATTGGACAAAAAATCAATTGAGATAATTCTACCAACTTCTTAATGATGCTTTTAGCTTTGGATAGATTGTTTGGATGTCAGGAGGAGATGTGGCCATATTGATCCTTGGTTGT
This sequence comes from Nelumbo lutea, assembly GCF_056320005.1. Classification (NCBI taxonomy): domain Eukaryota; kingdom Viridiplantae; phylum Streptophyta; class Magnoliopsida; order Proteales; family Nelumbonaceae; genus Nelumbo; species Nelumbo lutea. The sequence goes on from NC_142684.1 coordinate 215,372,164, forward strand.
GGTTTCAAGTATTTAGAATATTCAGGTTATGGATTTTTTTAGTTTCTTTATGGTTAGAATGGGCATTGGAAGATCAAAACTATAGTTTTTCTTTTTTTTTTTTTTTTTTTTACTGTTTTGTTTTGTTTGGACCTTGTCAATGGTTATTTGATGGTTTGGTTTGACTATTAAAGAATGAACTTGTTAGTGGTTATTCCACATTTCGCAATACAGATGTCAACTATTATGTTTTTTTATTAGTTCATTTTTTCTTTCATGTTTATTTCTAGATTTAGTATTATGAGAGGATTAATGTCGGTTCTAATAAATTTGAACTATGATTTCTATTATAATTATACTTAGGTTGTAACTATAAGAAAGGCAGAAGAAAATGGAACTACTTAAGTCTTTTAGCAAAGTTACATAGTCACTTGATGAGGCCACTAACCTTCTATATTCTACTATGGGGGACTGCAATGATATGTAATATGTCTTTTCTTTCAAATGGCAAAAGATGGATGAGTTGAGTGAGTGTTCTGTTCGCTTGAGTTTTGGGTTCAACAGCTCTTGTAGGACTATTCAAGTGGTATCTCCAAATTGGTTCGTTAAAGGAGTCGAGCCATCATTCCATATATACAAGGTTGCTGCAAGTTATCATGTTTGTTCTTCTTTAAGCCAATGTACTGCAGTCATAGTCTTATCAATTGTGTTAATAGATCTAAAGCCAATTAAACAGAGATGGACCTTTTTTATTTTCTCATAACCCAGTTTTTCAAAATGCATGGATATGTGATATGTCTTTGTTGCTGAATTATTTTAAAGAGATGGACCTTTTCGCCTTCATTCAGTAAATGAAGAGCATCCTTATGAGATTGATAGCAATCCATTCAGATTTTTAAGAGATGGAACCTTTTGGCCTTCATTCTAATGTATAACAATCCATTCAAATTTTTAATATCGTATAGAGTTTAAACAAACTGTTTGTGCAGTTTGTATATGTAGAATATATTTCAGCCTTGCATGAATTTCCTATGTGTTTGTGAATCAAATTTAATATGCAAATTAATTTACATAGGATTTTGAAGCCTTCCTAATGATGATTTTGATTTAATGAGTGTGGCTATCTGACCCCGAGGGAGGACGGAATATGAGTGGAGTTGGAATTGCCACCTAAATTTTTGGGAATTGAGAATTTAGGAAAATCTGAGATTTTTCAAAAAAAAAAAAAAAGTTTTATTGGTGATTCATTGACTCAAGTGGAATAGATGTTCTTAGGGTATAAGGGCCAAAGTACAGTGCGGAAAGGTGTTAAGCACCCTACATGCGCCTAGTTAAATCGACCTCTACTTCACCAACGTTCCAAGGAATGCTTTTTTTTTAGGCTATCCATGGTTGATTAATAAAATAACAATTAAAGTTGCAATTTAACAATCAACACTAGAAATTAAACTAAGGAAAAAGAAGCAATGACAATGGAAAATGGCTAAGCAATTAACTAAAGAAGCAAAACAAAACAAAAATTATCTATATATGAATTGCTTAAAAAAGCTACTTACCAATAATTGAAGAATCTAAAAAAGTAAATGCTAAATGGTATGTTCACATGAAAAGGGGTTGCGACTGAATGTCTATTTACGTGAAAATGATACAAACTAAATGCAAGAACCGAGATGTGTAAGATTTGAATGATAAATATGAACTTTTGAAATGCATGACCAGCTAAGAAGAAAGGAGAGTGAAAAACTAATTTAATGCATGATCAATTAAAAAGAAATAATTTACCTAAGAATGTGAATGTTAGTGATGTTTGACTAGATGAGTGTCATTATGAATTGATCAATATCCTAGAAATGAGATGCTAAATTCTAGAGTAGTGGGTCCTACTAAAGCATCCAATTGCAATATGCAAGATGGCTAAAAGGAACATACGACATCTAAAATTCTTTTATTTGGATGTTAAATGCTTTCCTATATAAGAAGTTAATGACAAGAGCATAAAGATTGTAATGTGAAGTAAAAAAAATACTAAGAGAAATAATTGGAATAACCCAAGAGGATGGTCTGACCCGGTGAATGCTAGCAACTATTCATTACTTCTAATACTAATGGGCTGAGCTTGAAATATGAAATGTCAAATGCAGCTCTTCCTATCACTTGTATGCAAACCTATAAATTAATGCATGAATTTAAATTTGCTCTTTAGGCTCAGTTTGGAAGGAGTATAAATACAAATTTGTAGAGTATAAAACCTAACATTTATATTATTTTGTATGTATTTGTACTCCTTCCAAACTGAGCATTAGGAAAAAGAATTAAAAAGAAAAAGTTGAGGAAAAACTAAAACAAGTATGAAATGTAACCCTATTAATTATTGCATTATCAATTCTAGAAATTCTAAAGCGAAAAAAAAAAGGCAATGTAGTAAGACAAAACGGATCGATTACTAAGTAAAAAGAAATTAAAAAAAGGTAATGCTAATCATATGTCTATTCAAAACAATATTTTATCTTTCGGATGGTTGGTAGGCCAATTCTACTTACAATACTTAAAATGGAGAAAAGAAATGGAGGATTTGAAAAGAATGAATTAAGGGGAGACATGCTAATAATAGAAAACAAGGAAAAAAGAATGTAATTAAAGGGTAAAAAAGACTTCGATTATGAAAGAAGAGAGTCCTAAAATTAGTAAAGGATATATAGCCACTTAAAAAGTATAGGGACGTGAACATACCTTTTGGAACATAGATTGCTTAATCTGTAATTTGAACTTTCATTGCCGCCTCTACAAAATACCTCTTGAGAAACTCAGGCTCCTTGGGAAACCCCTTGGATTGAAGAAGAATTCCCAATCATTTGGGAGGTTAAAAATATTTGTTATGTAGCCCAAATGGTGTAGGATTGCTGTTGTATGACTATAATTCTGTTGCACCATTGTCGCTTTAAGAATGCTTCATGTTTCATCTGTTGGATGCATGATCTGGGGGCTCTAGGGACGTGAGAGATGGTTGGGAGAGGCTATTGGACGTGGATAATGGCTATGTGAAGGTTTTTGCATGGATTTCCCCCAAGGTTAGCATGTTTCTAGGCTAGAATGTATGCTCTTGTGTGTAAGGAGGGTATTTATAGATTTTTGGGAAGGATTTTAGAAGGGAATGGAGGGCTGACATTGGGAAATTATGGGAGATCAATGACTAAGGTTTAAAGGTTTTTTGGAAATGGGCTATCAAGACAGATTTGGGAGAGATCCTCTCGATCAATCAAGATAATAAGTGGAAAATTTCATCAATTTACCTAAATTGAAATTCCAAGTTTAGTTGATTGGCTCAATTGATTGGAGGCTCCTTAGCTAGTCAAACTTTAAATTTTAAGATGTCCTAGAGGCTGGGAGGAACATCTGGTCGTAAGGATCGCTAGGTTCGAAGTTGTAGTAAAGAGGATTCCAAATGGAGGGCCCGAATCGAGTCTAGCTTCGGGTCTCAAGATGGAGGGGTTAACAGTGTCGCAATTGGATGATCTTGGTACCGTTGGACTCGGAATTTCAAGATATTGGCATCTACAAGGTTGGATTTTTTTATTTCATGTGGCATATGGTTCAGGATAAAAAATGATCTCGATCGGATGATCATAATCAATTTTGGCATCGGGTCTTGAGATGAAGGGGTAAATGTGTTGGATTTAGGTGATCTTGGTGTTATTGGATTTGGATTTTTGGGCTCTATGTACCCATAGTTTTGGATTTTCAATTTGACGTGAAATGAGGTTCAGGATCAAAATGACTCTGATCGGACGATCGAAACCAGTTCCACCTTCGGGTGTTAAGATGAAGGGGTAAACAATGTCGAATTTGGGTGATCTTGGTATTGTTGGATTTAGATTTTAGGGTTGTGCATACCTATGGTTTTGGATTTCTAATTTGACATGAACTGAAGTTCATGATCAAAATGGCTCCAATCGGACAATCGGAATCGGTTCTAGCTTCAGGTCTTAAGATGAAGGGATAAATAGTGTCGAATTTGAGTGATCTTGGTGTCATCGAATTTCGATTTTTGGGATATACATACCTATGGTTTTGGATTTCTGATTTGACATAAAATGAGGTTCAAGATCAAAATAACTTTGATTGGACGATTGGATTTGGGTGATCTTGGTGTCATTGGATTCATATTTTTGGGCTCTACATACCTATGGTCTTGGATCCTTCTCAACTTTTGTAAAATTTCAAAAATGCCCATGAATCAAATAAGAGGTTAGTTCAAGTATGCTTGAGGCTCAAAGTGTTGTAGAAAAAATGGGGTGTTTACATTGAGTGATTTCACAACAGATGGACAAGATTTTTTTTACCTCATATAATGAGGTCTATGACAATTTTATATGCTCATGATTTTCTACGGTATATGAACAAGACAATAAGACACTACCGCTTTTGAGAATGAAAAGTGTGGCATTAGTATGGATACTATTGATAAGTGTGTCCATGGATATATCAAGCATATTTTCTTGAAGTGTTATCAAATTTATTTCCCAGATCATTTATCAAACATTTTTTTTCTAAAATTTTAGATTTTATGTAGTAATGGATGAAAAAAAATAAGATTTGGGATTCCCATGCTATTTCAGTATGATAACCTGACTTGCTTTGTTTTAATTTAACCTTATGTCTTTTGTTTCTTTAAATGATATTCTGTAATGTATTTATTTACTTTTTACCCTTAAAAGATAAATTATTCCCATTCATATGTGGAGGTACCATGAGAAATCTCTTTGAAATTTGAAAATAGGTTCACTAGAAAGCTCGAATAAGCTCGGTTCATTGTCAAGCACAAGATGAATCGAGCTCGAACATATGAATTTTTCATTTGAGCCAAATGTGAGCTTACATATCCAATTCGAATCAAGTTTGAGCCCAAACTCGATCATGGTATTTTGGATTTTTCTATCGAGCTAAGGTCAAATACTCAAATATTTGGCTCGGCTTGGCTCAAATCCACCCCTAGCGAAATAGAACCATTTTCCTAGACATTTCCTGGATTGAACGATCCGACCGCCTAAGTCAACGATGGTTTGAAAACACTATGATAAACAACCCTTTTCAAGAAAATTTAGAATGTCACATTTTTTTGTGTTTCTAAATAAATGAGCATCTAAACTTGGTGGATTTTCTTCTAAAAAAATTGGAAGCTAACTAGTTCACCAATGAGTGTAGCCCTCCAAGGTTTCTGATGAAGGGTGATTTGGCGCGACCTAGCGAGAAGGGGACACGTGGACACGACTTGACTAAGGGATGACAACTCAGCTTGGCAAGCCTAGTTCCTAATGTATGAGCCCGGGCGTTCATCCACCTCAGCGTCGGGCACCTCGGCATTCAATCCAGTTTGGAACTAAGGAACCGAAGTATCAACTCGGGGCTAACAACCCGAACCGCCACGTAATGACTCTAGAAGTTTTGCCAACAAACTCCAAACCTCACGGGATCACACCGTGTAACAGTAGGTGTTATCTTCTCCCTGCCCAGATCGGGCGAGAATGATAGACTTTAATGACTGATATGTTACTCCCCGACTAAAACAGAAACGGATCTCACCCCCTCAAGCCGAAGATCCCGGAGCCGTTCCATGAATCCTGCAGGAGCTCAACTATATAAGAGCAACAACCCCTCCAGGGCCCAGGTACGTGTGGTCATTCTACTCTCTAGCTCTCAAGCTCTCAGATTCTCAAAGCATTCAACTCGCACCACAGTACACTAACTTAAGCATCGGAGCGACCTCGTCGGGTTAGCCACCCCGGGTTCTTTGATCCACTATCTTGCAGATTCATCTAGCTCGCTGCTCAATTGGAAGCCAGATCACCCTCCAACTAGGAGTAGTCAGATCACGCTACATCAATTGGCGTCGTCTGTGGAAAATGACTGAAAAGTCATCCCTCTTCCTTATAGTTACCAACCTCATTTCTATGATAATGGCATCTTCCAGTCACACCGGGAAAAGTAGCGAGATGAATGTCTCCGGGGGACAACCCCAACTCCCCACGATGTACATCGGTCAGTTCACCATCCCGCTTACTGCGTATGGAGTTCCAACGCTGACCGCGCCGCCAAACACCACATAGGTGAGCGTCCCACTTCCCTCAGTGGTAGGCGTAACTTTTTCTGAGCCTTCTATGCTTCCCCCCAGAGTCGAACAGTCCCAGTTCAACGACCTGGTGTAGTGCGTCCGAGCTATCCAGATCCAAATGCAACAGGTCCAGCAATTTCAACAGTACCAGCAATACCAGCATCAGTTCCCTCCATTGCTGCAGAACCAGCAGCCGGTTCCACCTCGGCACCCAGGGGCCCATCAGAATCATAACCGGCCTCGGGTTAACCAGAATGTCAGCTGATCTCCCCACCAAGGCGAAGAGACCTCCCAGGAGTCAGGTCTCACCCGTGGGAAAAGAGACGACCAACTTACTCCACCTGCCTCACAAGGGAACCTCAGAAACAAGTCCGGGGATACTCAGCCTCACAGGACCAATCTTCCTCAGCATTTATAGCGGGAAAATGACGGTTTGCTGGTAGGTAATCAGTTAGGGGTTCTAAGTGCGAACTCAAAATAGGGCCTCTCCGTCCATGATAGCTAGCCCCAGAATCCCATAAGGAATCAAGAATTACCTCACGACAGAGAGGTACCAGGGCACACTGAAATCAGCAGCACCAATGCCGAGCCAATGAAGAAGCAACAACAGAGACGTCGCTGCTCAAAGGACGCTCCTCCCCTACTTTCCAGGTCGTCTCCTTTGTCTCCCGAACTCTTAGCAACCCCGATGCCTAAGGACTTCAAGATGTCTCCCTTAAACAAGTACGACGGGTCCTTCGATCCTAATTAATGATCATGTGGACTCTTTCCAGTCCTAGATGCACCTAGCTGGGGCTGATGAGTCTTGTATGTGTGTGACCTTCTCCACTACCTTTAAAGGGGTAGTTAAGACCTAGTATCAGAACCTCATGCCGGGATCGATCAAAAGTTGATCTCAGTTCATGAATTTATTTACCTCGCACTTCATCACCAGCAAAAAGTGCCTGAGGTCATAGGAAAGCCTTCTCAACATAGTTTAGAGAGGAGAGTCGATCAGAAGCTACATTAAGCGCTTCAATGACACCTGCCTACAGATACCAGACCTAGACCAGGCGGTAAGACTCACGACAGCTAAGAAGGGAATAACCCACAAGGAGTTTAAATGGCATGTGGTGGCCAATAAACCAAAGAACATCATTGAATTCCTCAAGCTAGTCGATTAGTTCATCGGTACCGAAGAGGAAATCAACCAGAAGGCTGACAACCCAACAAAGAAAAGGAAAAGAGACAATGAAGACACAGGTAATGGCGGACACAAAAGAAGAAAGAGCAAGTCCCCGAGTAGGGGAAGAAACAAATCTGGGAGCCGATCTCCCTCGCAAACTGGTAAATCAGGTCAGCGCTCCAGGACCCCACCTGTTGAAAGAACGAACTACACACCATTAAACGCTAAGCGAGGAGAAATCCTAATGGCCATTAAGGACTCCTCCTTCATCAAATGGCCTCCCAGGTTGAGGAGAGGTCCCGTAACAAGGAACCAGAATGTCTACTATCATTTCCATAGAGACCACGAGCACAACACTGAAAACTGCAGAAACCTCCATGACGAGATTGAGGAGCTCATCCACCGTGGATACTTGAAAAATTTTATACAGCGAGAAGAGAGAGGCCAAGCAAATCGATAAGCAGACCGACAGGGGGACCAGAGAAGGAATGCCCTCGAGACCAATAGGCAGAACGAGCAGCCGCTACGATAGTTGCCCGAGGAGAGACCGATCCGCGGGGTAATCAACATGATTACTGGTGGGTCCATCATGGCGGGGTGTACATCGGCAGTTGGACGGACCTCAGTCCGCAAACTAGAAAATGAAGGAGAAAACCCGCCAAAGCGACCTCGACTTGAAGAACCAATTTACTTCACGGAGGACGATGCACACGGGATCCAGTATCCTCATGACGATGCTCTAGTGATAAAACTGAGGCTCAACGACTTCGAAGTCAAACGCATTCTGGTGGACTCAGGTACCTCGATGGATATACTGTTCAAGGAAGCTTTTGACAAGCTACAGCTACAACAAAGTGATCTGAAGCCAGCAGACACTCCCCTGGTAGGCTTCAATGGCGAGGAGGTCAAACCTCTCGGATGAGTCATGGTACCCTTAGAAGATGACACGTGGCCAAATATCACGAGGTTTGAGCACACGTTTCTAGTGGTCGTGACTCCCTCTCCCTATAATGCCATATTAAGCCGACCCATTACGCACGTCCTACGTGCAATAGTATCCACCTACTATCTGGCAATGAAGTTCCCAATGGACCATGGAGTAGGAGTTGTGCGAGATGACCAGCTCAAATCTTACAAGTTCTATGTAGCTACTCACAAGGGGAAAGCAAAGCTAGCAGCTGATGTCGAGATCGAACGACCAGCGGAATATGCTGACAAGCAGGCTGCCCAATAGAGGAGACGGTCCACATCCCGGTCTCAACCGATGACCCAGCCAAGACTCTCCAGATCCGTGCTTCAATCAACGAGCCACTCCGCTCCCAGTTAGTAAGTTTCTTACTTAAGAATTTAGATATTTTTGCTTGGTCCGCGGCAGAAATGCCCGGAATAGACTCCAAAATTCTAACTCATAAATTGAATACCGACCCCTTAGTCAGGCCAGTTAGACAAAAGAAACGCAACCTCACCCCGGAATGCTGGAGGGTAGTCGATGAAGAGGTTGGGAAGTTCCTAGCAGCAGACTTCATCAGGGAAGTCCATTGTCCGAGCTGGGTAGCTAACCCAATTCTGGTAAAGAAAGCCAATGATAAGTGGTGCATGTGCATCGACTACACTGACCTAAACAGAGCCTGCCCGAAAGACTGCTTCCCGCTGCCCAAGATCGACCGCCTAGTGGACGCGACCTCAGAGCATGAGTTGTTGAGCTTCCTGGACGCCTATTCCAGTTACAACCAGATTAGGATGAACCCTGCCAATGAAGAAAAAACTACCTTTATAACTGAGCTCGGGTTGTATTGCTACAAGGTCATGCCCTTTGGACTAAAAAATGTCGGGGCAACCTTTCAACGCCTTGTAAATAAAATTTTTGAACCGCTAATCGGCAATAAAATCGATTTTTATGTTGATGACATGGTCGTGAAAATCTATTTTTCAAAATTTTTGTTGGATGATTTACAAAGTGTTTTTCAAATTTTGCAAAAATAGAATATGAAATTAAATCCCAACATGTGTGTCTTCGGAGTTACCTCGGGTAAATTCCTAGGCTATATAGTCAATCGATGTGGCGTCGAAGTCAACCCAGAAAAAATAAAGACCATCCTACATATGAGAACACCCCGCAAAATAAAAGAGGTTCAGAGGCTGGCTGGCCGGATAGCCACCCTAAGCCGCTTTATGTCCAAGTTGGAAGATCGTTGCCTACCCTTTTTTAAATCCATAAAAAAGAGTAAGAACTTCGAATGGATTGCAGAATGATAGCTCGCCTTTGACAAACTGAAAAGATACCTAAGTACCACCCCAGTTTTAACTCGACTCGAGGAAGGGGATGTATTAAAGTTGTACCTCTCTGCGACTGACGAGGTGGTCAGCTCAGTACTAATCAAAGAAGTAGATTGGGTCCAACGACCCATCTACTATGTTAGTAAAGTTTTGCAGGATGTAGAAACCAGGTACCCGGAGATCGAGAAATTAGTGTATGCGCTAATCATAACAGCTCGCAAGCTTCGCCCTTACTTCCAAGCCCACACTATCGTCATTCTCACCAACAAGCCTCTAAGACAGATTCTGCTCAAACCCGAGGTATCGAGCAAACTAACAAAGTGGTCTATCGAATTAAGTGAGTACAATATCCGGTATGAACCTCGGACGGAAATCAAAGCCCAAGCTTTGGCCGATTTTGTGGCAGAATGCACATTTAGTACCACAACTCTCGAGTTGGATGAGCTCGAACAACGACGGAAGCTTCAACCAGTACGGTGCCGGTCCTGGTCAGAGCAGGTCCGATTTGGGAGCGGTGCAGGACTGATTCTGTATGGTCAAAGCAAGGTGAGGCTAGAATATGCACTCCACTTCGGATTTGCAACATCAAACAATGAAACAGAGTACGAAGCACTATTTGTCGGGTTAAACCTAGCAAGGGAAATGAAGACAAAGCACATCATCATATGCAGCGACTCACAACTCGTAGTCAACCAAGTCACGGATGAATATAAAGCCCATGACCCCATTATGGTTGCTTATTTGGCCAAAGTTAGAGAGATCATACGCGACTTTGTTTCTTACTTCATTAGACAGATTCCAAAGTCCAAGAACGCTGAGGCCGATGCCTTGTCCCGATTAGCTAGCACAAGCAGTAACACCAGTGGACCGTGTATATAAAAGACTTACCTCAACCTAGCATTCTTGGGGGGCAGGAGAGGTCGCTCCCGTAGCACAAGCAGAACCGAGCTGGATCGACCCACTCGTAAGTTACCTGCTTCACGAGACCCTACCTACAGAACGCAATGTGGCCCGAAGGGTAGAGCGTTAGTCAGCTAAGTATGTCCTTATAGACGAACAACTGTACAAAAGGTCCTTTACGCTCCCCTACATGTCCTGCTTGTGACCCTCAGAGACTAAGTACATACTCCACGACACCCATGAAGGCTTGTGCGATGGACACTTAGGGAGCAGAGCTCTCGCACAAAAGGCATTGCGGCAAGGCTATTACTGGCCCACAAAGAGGGCGAATACACTCGAGCTCATTAAGAAGTTTGACATGTGTCAGAGGCATGCCAACATCCACCATGGACCTGCTGCCGATCTGAAATACCTCACTAACCCATGGCCCTTCGCGTAGTGAGGAATCGACATCCTTGGCCCATTCCCGCCAGCGATAGGACAAAGGATGTTTCTGGTCATAGCAGTAGACTACTTTACGAAGTGGGTGGAAGTTGAACCTTTGACAACAATCACATCCCACAATGTACACAATTTCTTTTGGAAGAACATAGTATGTCGCTTCGTGCTACCTCGGGTACTCATCTTCGATAATGGAAAGCAGTTCGAGGATATCAAGTTTCAAAGTTGGTGTGCCGAAATGGGAATTCAACAAAATTTCACCTCGATGGCACACCCCCAGGCAAACGGGCAAGCAGAAGTCACTAATAGAGCAATACTTCGTGGACTGAAAGCCCGCTTAGCTCGATCCAAGAGGTTGTGGGTAGACAAACTTCCCAGTGTCCTCTAGGCCTATCGGACTACCATTAAGACCACCACAGGTGAAACTCCTTTCAACCTCACTTACGGCACAGAAGCGGTCATCCCAACAGAAACCGAGGTGCTCACACTACGCTTGGAGGCTTATGACAAGGAGACAAATGATGATGAGCTCCATACCAACCTAGACCTTGTAGAATAGGTACGAGACCTGGCCTACATCCGGACTGCAGCTTACCAACAGAGAGTAGCTGGGTACTATAACACTCGAGTCATAAAATGACACTACCATGTCGGTGACCTAGTTCTTCAGAAGGTTATGGTACCTGAGCCCGGCGTTGGTAAATTGGGAAAGCCCATACCAAGTAAGACGGGTGTTCGGGGAAGGCACGTATGAGCTCGAGACTTTGGAAGGGAAGCAGGTACCTTGAGCATGGAATATCGACAACCTAAGAAGGTACTATTCGTGACCACCAAATTGGTCAAAAGGGATCATCAAACTGGAGAGAGGACTGTGAGTCACTCCCAAAAGCCTAAGGGCCATGATGCCAAGGGCCATGATGCCGAGCTGACATAAAACCTCGGCACTATGATAAGTCCTAGTCGCCTCCTTGGCATAGGGAGACAAGTCCTAGTCGCCTCTTCAACATAGGCAGACAAGTCCTAGTCCCCTCTTCGGCATAGGTAGACCAGCTCCCACGCCTGAGGCATAGACAGTTTGGGTACATACCCTACAATGTCTAGCCCACCTCAGCATATAACAACAGGTTGATCCCATTTGAAGTCAGGCCTGATGGCTCGACACTAAGGGGTAACCAACACCTAAACGAGTAGTCCGTAAGCAAATAGGTCGGATACATACCCTATAGTGTCTGCCCACCTCGGCGTACAACAATGCGTAGTTATCCCTACTCGTAGTCTAGCTCGTTAGCTCGACAATTCGAGGTAACCAACACTTAGAAAAAAAAATCTACTACAATTATCCCTACTCGTAGTCCAGCCCGTTAGCTCGACAGTTTGGGGTAACTGACACTTAGAAGAAAATCTACTCCTACTTAGTTTAGTTTGCCAGTTCGGGAGTTATTTACACTTAGAAAATTTTTCACACAGATTGCCAAAATAATTGTATTTCATTAATGTGAAGCTTTGAGTACAAAAGAAAAAAAAAAGAGAAAGAAGAAACTATCACTATGAACTGAGCTCGGAGGCCCGGGGTGTACATCATAAGAGGTCCAAGAAAAGAGGCAAGAATTATGCGCCCGAACTACCGGGCAGGTTAGTCTCCATGCGGTCCTCCTCCGCATCCTCTCGGCCTGACGGGCTCGCCTCGGGGACTTCATCATCACTTTCCTCTTCGGAGGAGTCGGGTTCTTCGTTACCCGCCTTCGCCATCTCAGGAGTAAGATCAAACATGGAAACAGTTCTGAGGTCGAGTTCGGGAAACTTCCGCCACATCATTCATTTGCGTGGGATGGGGGCTGAAGGACCGGCCTCCCGGCGAGAGTTCTTTGAGGCCTTCCTCTTTTTTCCTCTCTGGAATCTCCTCAGAAGGTTTTCCGTATCGACCTCCGGTATAGCTACTGCAAGAGAAAAAGAGAGGGGCTAGTCGCGAACTGAAGTAAATTCAAAATAAAAAAGAGTAATATGAGCGTCGAGGTGGAGGCCTACCAGGAGGACTCAGCCCAGCTCGCACAAGCTTCTCCTCGGCCAAGAAATCTCTCATCTCCAGGCCAAGGTCCCTCTAGGAGTTAACAACCGCCCTAGTCTCCGCATCTAGCCTCACCCCGGGGTCTTTAATGGCCACTTGCCAGTGAGTCGAGAAGGGCCACCCCTCAGGGTTCTGAACAAAAAAGTACCTCCTCTTCCAGGCCGATATTTTGTTCGAGCTGTCGAACATGATTTTGAACCCAGGGCGGGGAGAGATGTAATAACTCTGTTGGATATCCTCGCGCAGGCAAGCGGAGTTCTTTTTGATCGAACAGATCGAGCTAAAAATATCTAAGGACAAAGGTCGGTTATACTCGTGGAATAGGGAGATTGTACCTACTATAGTTCGGATGGAGTTCGGGTGTAATTGGTCAATGGTGATATCAAAGAACTTAATAATTTCTACAATGAATAAGTGGAGCGGGAAGCGCAGCCCAGCTATGAGCTGCTCTTCGAAAACTGTGAGCTCATGGTGACCATGAACCCAAGGGTACCGACCCAAAGGAATACTGAAAACAAGGTTATCGGGAAGACGATAACAAGCTATCAAGGACAGTAACCTGTCTGAGGTCATAGTGGAAGGACCAAAGTCATATGGATCCCGACCACGGGAAGAAGACGGGACCCCCTCTTTAGAGGTCGGTCCCTCCTCTCGAACTTCAGGCTCCTTATGCCGAGATGGCCCGACTTCGGGTAAAGGAGTTTCTCCTAAGAGGCGAGGGGAGGAACTGCTTGGCGAGGAGATGACCTCACGAAAGAGAGCTGAGGACTGCACCTTGGCACCCTCAGGCTCACTAGAGTCACTAATAAGCCTATATATACTAGCACTAGACATACTAGAACAAGAAAAGGAAACGAGAACAAACAAACAAAGAGAAGATGAACTCACCAAAAATATGAAAATGACCTCAAAACACAAGGGAAGAAGTGGCGAGATGAAGGACTTCGACGCGACCTCGGGAGAGCTCAATCACAAGATTTTTTGGCGAAGAAGAAGGGCCCCTTGACCCCCTATTTATAGTTCACCACATGGCGATCAACGGCTGAGACCTGCTCGATCTAACGCTCTCATGAAAACTGGTTGCACGACACCTGAGGACAAAATCGGTTGAGCGTGCTCTTTGACGTCCACAGAGTCTATAAACAGCGTGATGTTCGCGCATATCCGGGACGCGATCTGGATCATTTCGTGGTTGAGCCAGATGGTTGAACAGGCCTGACCAACGGTTCGCCCTTCAGATTGTCTAGACCCCGCACCAAATCCACTTAGATCCTCTATGAACTCCTCGCACCGGGTTGGGACCCCTAGCACGAGGAGTGGGGGGCAATTGATGAAGGGTGATTTGGCATGACCTAGCGAGAAGGGGATGCGTGGACACGACTTGACTAAGGGATGACAGCTCAGCTTGGCAAGCCTAGTTCGCAACGTATGAGCCCGAGCGTTCGGTCACCTCGGCATTTAATCCAGTTCGGAACTAAAGAACCGAAGTATCAGCTCGGGGCTAACAACCCGAACAACCACTCTAGAAATTTCGCCAACAGACTCCGAACCTCACGGGATCACGCTGCGTAACAACAGGCGTTATCTTCTCCCCACCCGGAGTAGGCTGGAACGATATACTTGAATGACTGATATGTTACTCCCCGACTAAAATGGAAATGAATCTCACCTGCTCAGGCCAAAGATCTCGGAGCCATTCCGTGAAACCTGCGGGAGCTTAGCTATATAAGAGCAACAACCCCTCCAGGGCCCAGGTACGCGTGATCATTCTACTCTCTAGCTCTCAAGCTCTCATATTCTCAAAGCATTTAGCTCGCACCACAGTACACTAACTTAAGCATCGGAGCGACCTCGTCGAGTTAGCCACCCCGAGTTCTCTGATCCACTATCTTGCAAATTCATCTATCTCATTGCTCGGATTGGAAGCTAGATCACCCTCCAGGTAGGAGTAGTCAAATTGTGCTACATCAGTTTCCACACTTTCTCTTTTAAACTTTCAAGGATCTTGATCTCACAACCATTTTGTGCATCATCTTGTGGCTAAGTAGTGTTGGATCCTTCATTGTCCTCCACAATACCACATCAATAGTGGATTTGCTAGAACCCCTCTTATCACCAAATGTTTCATTAATAGGTTCTTCATGGTTTTGATCCAGCTCCTTCACCTTTGTATCTAATCCATAGTCATTACCCAACTAGGTATTAAGAGCTTTTGATTCTCATTTTATTCCAGACTTAATGTAATGTAATGTACAGTAGTAATAATTCTCACTTCAACAACAACAATAATAATAATACAAGAAATAATAAATAAAAATAAAATGTTGATAATGAAGTAGTTTTTAAAAATTATCATTTAAATAGTTAATGCTAATTACTTAATTATCTAATTATATAATTATTAATGAAATAATAGTTAGAAATTATTATTATTATTTTATTTATATATTTAATAATTATAAATTATTAATCACTTTAATTAATGATTATGTAATAATTTATTACTATTAACTAATTAATAAAGGTCATTTATTTAAAGATATTTAATAATTCATAATTTTATCAATTCCACTTTAATTAATTATTTATATTCACTTAATTATTATTAAATAGTCAAACAAAGTTCATTTATATTCAAAGTTAAAATGATCAATTGTCATCTTTTAGAACTCAACATTCAAATTTCAGAACATAATTCTTTACATTCAAGCTTCAAAACTAAGAAAAGTTCACCAACTCTAATACACTTCTAAAAGTAATATTATAGTTTCAAAAGCATTTAAACTTCAGACTCGAACAAAGGGCTCGAAGGTAAAAATGCAACTTTAAATACTCTAATACACTTCTAAAAGTTCACCAACTCTAATACATTTAAAGGTAAAAATGCAACTTCAGAACATAATTCTTTACATTTAAACTTCAAAACTAAGAAAAGTTCACCAACTCTAATACACTTCTAAAAGTAATATTATAGAAATTATTATTATTATTTTATTGATATATTTAATAATTATGGGTAGTTTGTTCATTTTATGCCTCTTAATTTTTAACAAAAAGGTCTACTTGTAGATGTGTCAAAAAGTTTGGAAGGTGATTACAATTCCCAAAATTAAAAGAGGTTTCAACAATGGTAAAAACTTCAGTAGAGGTTTCAGCAATTTACCCAAATAGTAATTGAGACAATTACCTCACAGTAACGTCTCACTTTGTCATTAATTCACTTATTGTCAAGGTTCTAAACCCACGTAACCGACCTGATCATGATCGGGTAAATCTTAACCCGATCCAGCCCGGCCCTAGTTGGTACCCACCCGGCTACCCGGATCGAAACTGGTGAACGGTTGAAGCAGTTACAGTTGATCGGAGTCATCGGACATGGCCAGTTTCCGATAATGTACCCCTTCATAGCATCCAACTTCTCACTTCCATTTCATATAATTCTTGACAGTCAAGTAGCTTCTCAGCTGCGATTTGAAACTTCAAAGTGAAGGATGGGTAATGAATTGAAGTATGAGATCGGACAGAGCGCTTACATCAAGCTCGTGCTCCATGCTCTAAAGCACAAGACCTCCGCCATTAATGGCATTCTCCTCGGCCGTTTCATTAACGATGGCCTCGTTGAAATTTCCGATTCAGTTTCTCTCTCTCATTCTCATATCGGTCTTCTTCCAGCTCTCGAAGTCGCTCTACTTCAGGTCAGATCTCTCCTTTCTCTTGTTCTCTATCTAGGGTTTATGATTCAGTAAGTTAATCGATGTGCTTGCTTGATTATCAGATAGAGGAGCATTTTGATGAGCAAGGGTTGAGTGTTGTGGGCTATTATCACGCGAACGAGAGATACGATGATCTCGAGCTGGGAAACTCAGCCAAGAAGATCTCCGATCACATTTGTCGCTACTTTCCCCAGGCTGCCATACTTTTGGTAGGTCCCACTGTGCATTTCTGCCTCAGTGCTTCTGCGTTGGTTTTGGGAATTTTGATCTACTTGGGTTTGATTAGTAGTTGCCAGTTTGTTCCTTGTTGATTTTTATTTTCATTTTTGCAGTTGGATAACAAAAAACTTGAGACAGTACCGAAGGGGGGAGATCGGAATCCTGTTGTGCGAGTTAGTTTTCTCTCTCTCTCTCTCTCTCTCTCTCTCTCTCTCTCTCTTTCTTTTCCCACTTCTGGTGCCCTTGTTTTCTAGCAAACATATAGACTGCACTGTGCACCTACTTTTTTAATTACTTAGAGATCAACTACTTCTGATGTTTTTGTTTCATATTCTACAAAGTTGGCTTCAGGCAGCATTTTATGAAGTTTCTGTGTAACTTAATACGCATGTTATATGGAGTTGAAGGTCCTTTCTAGATAGCATTTGCATGGGAAAATTGTTGCCTTCACCTTGTAAAGGCATTTATACAATCAAGTAATCAACTTTAATAATTATTGGCTTATGAGGATCTTTTATACTTACCCCAATTTGTGCTTAAGTTTCTATTCCTTTTGAATGAATCTTACTTTAAGTCATAATAATGCTTCACTTGCTAAGGCAGAGTCAGTTATAATCTTATAGTTGGGATGGCGAAACAAGATTCATGTTGTTGAACCCATGTAGTTGGGATAAGACTAATGATGATGATGATAATGGCCATGCTGTGTTGAATCAATGGTTCTTATTGAAGTATAACAATGAAGGTGGGAAGTTTGGAGTCATCATAGTATCTCGAAGAAGGAGGCATTTTCATTAGTCAAATTGGTAGTCTACCAACATACTACCTATCCCTTTCAACAGTTCCCAAAGAAGTGGCTTTGAAATTTGAGAAAATCCAGAGGGATTTTTTATGGGAGGGGGTAGGGGGGGGGACCAAAAAGTTTCATTTGGTCAAGTGGGAGAAGGTTTGTAGGTCAAAAGAGGGGGGAAGGTTGGGGGCTGAGAAGAGTAAACTTTTTCAACAAGGCACTTTTAGGGAAAATGGCTGTGGAGATTTGAGCAAAAGGGAGAGAGGGAGGCATTATGGAGGAGGGTAGTGGTTGGGAAATATGGGGTGGTGAGGCTCGGGTGGGAGTCAAGGGAGGTGAGGAGCTCATATGGGATATGTGTATGGAAGGGAATTATGAAATTTGTTGAGTTTGGGCCGAGTTTAAGTTATTGGGCCCAGCGTTTTATTTTTTATTTAAGTTGTTAAGTTAGGAAGTTATTGGGCCTTAGGCCCATTAGTTTATGTTATTTTAAGTTGTGACTGTTCAGTTACTTAAAGTAGCCGCCCTACTAAGGGTATTTTTGTAATATTTCATTCTTTTATTTTTAAGTATATAAATCAAGAGGGGTTGGCGGCCAGATCTATTCAATTCTAGAGACATCCTACTCTCTCATCTTCTCTATTACTCAAACCTTTTAGTTTCTTCTACTTTTCTTCACAAGGCATTCATCTGAATCAATTATCGGCAATTTCTACTTGGTACCAGAGCTGGCCAAAGGTTTCTTGAGCTGCTCTATCATGCAGCCCTAGATCGGCCAACTGCATGGTGATATGAGAGGCTGATCGAAGACCCACAGGTAAACCCAGTTTTTGGATTTTTTTTGTGGATCTGTTTTGTCCTGTAGCTGGTCTAGGGTTTCCCATCAAATTCAGGAAGAACTGGAGAAAGGGGGAGAGTCCTGTTTTTATAGGACTCTTCAATTTTGACCTAGGAAGTGGTGCCCTAATTTTTTAGGGTTCCTTGGAGTTTTCTGAAGGGGGAGGTTCAAGTCCCATTTGTTTTGGAGGCCTCTGGAGGGAGCGACTGCTTCTTCTCTCTCTTCTCCCACTTCCGTGAAAAGGGAATTTTTTGTGAGAGGACTACCTAAGGTTCCAGAAGGGTGTGTGTTGTGCCTGAAAGGGATTATTTCTTTTTTCTTCATCTCAGAGTGATTTTCTAACCCTTTGTTGGGAATAATGGAGGGTCACGGAGTTGAAAACAAATCGGGAAGTGAAACGGGACAAAGGGGAGGAGGTGCCGGAGACCTTTTCGGGGCTGGAACCATCACTACAGTTAAGTTGGATGGTACAAACTATTTAGAATGGTCACAATCTGCAAAGATTGCCATTGGTGCTCGTCGAAAATTGGGGTATATCACTGGTGAGGAAGTGAAACCCGAGACTAACAGCTCCCGGTGGGTACAGGAAAATTATATGGTAATGACTTGGCTATGCAATTCTATGCTGCCCCATATAAGTAAAATGACTTTTTGTGGGCAAATACAATCAAGGAAATTTGGGATGGGGTTGCAAAAACCTACTCACAGAGTGAAAATGTTGCTAGGGCCTATCAGTTGAGGAACCAGGCTATTGCTACCAAACAGGGAGATAAACTTATTACTGTTTATTTTTCGGCCCTTAAAATCCTGTGGCAGGAGATTGACCATCTGGAGACAATGGTTTGGGAAACTACTAAGGATGCAACTGCCTACCAAAAGCTCTTAGAGAAGAATAGGGTTTTTGAATTTCTTGTTGGCCTTAATCTCGAGTATGACATTGCAAGGCAACATATCATTTCCAGGGATAGTGTTACTCTCTCTCAGGCATATGCCTTTATATTATGGGAAGAGAGTAGGAGGAATGTGATGATGAAGAATTCGGGTCTTGAACATTTAGCCATGGTCAGTACTATGAAACCTAAACAAAGTGGAGATCGGGGTGGCAGTGAAATCAGGAAGGAAGATAAGAAGGATTTGATTTGTGGCTACTGTAAGAAGCCTAAACACACGAGAGATACCCGCTGGAAGCTTCATCCTCACCTTGTGTCGAATAAACTCAAAAACAAGAAGGGAAATGTTAACATGGCAGTCGTTGGTGACATACCTGGACCCCCTACTACTGCTACTTTGGAGTTTGTTGTAGCTGCTGCAGTGAGGGCCAAACTTGAGAGATATGGGCAGTTACTAAATCAGCGAGATACAGTCAGCCCTAATCCGTTGTCAGGTGGACAGCTAGGTACAGGTGATTCTGGTGGTGGACATTCTACTTTCTTTGCCCATACAGGTAGTTCACATGCCACTACAAACTATGTTTCTACTTCAGGTAAGGAGGGACCTCCTTGGATTATAGATTTTGGAGCCTCAGAGCATATGACCCATAGTTCCACTATTTTCTCTTCTTGCCAACTCTGCTCTGGCAGAGATAGAGTTTCCACAGTTGATGGATCTCATGTTCCCATTGCTGGGAAGGGGTCTATCAAGATTACTGATTCCATTTCCCTACCCCCGGTCCTTTATGTACCCAGATTGAGTACTAACTTATTATCTGTTAGCAGTTTAACTAAGAACTTGGATTGCTCAGTGATTTTTTCTCCTAGTCATTGTGTTTTGCAAGATCTAGCTTCAAAGAGGACGATTGAGAGTGGTCGTGAGGTGAATGGAATCTACCTTCTGGATGCGCTTCCTCATCATCAGAGTCATCATGTTAGCAGGGATTTTGAGTCAGAGTCTATGGGTCAGATTATGCTGTGGCATAATTGTTTGGGACATTTGTCTTTTTCTTCTTTGTGTTTCTTGTTTCCAAAGTTATTTGAATCTGTTAATCTGTCTAGCTTAGAGTGTGAAAGTTGTCAGCTTGGAAAACAATGTAGACATTCGTTTAAAACTAGTAATAAAAGGTGTTCATCTGCTTTTGATGTTTTTCATACTGATGTGTGGGGACTATACCATATTCCTTCTATGGGTGGCTACCGATATTTTCTTTTATTTGTGAATGACTTTTCTCAGTATTCTTGGATTTACTTGATGAGATCCCGTGATGAGGTACTGTCCTTGGTTCGACAGTTTCATTAGATGGTGCTAACACAGTTTGGAGTATGAGTGAAGGTGTTCAGATCAGACAATGCCAAGGAATATTTTGAGAGGAACCTTGCTTCGTATCTATTAGAGTATGGAGTAATCCATCAGAGCAGTTGTTCTTACAGTTCACAACAAAATGGTGTAGCAGAAAGGAAAAGTAGACACATTGTTGAGATTGCAAGGAGCATGCTGATCACATTTACTATTCCAGTTCAGTTTTGGGGTGATGCAGTTCTCACAACAATCTTTCTGATTAATAGGGTGTCCTCTCGTGTTCTTGGATTCAGCACCCCACTCAACCTCCTTTTTCCTAAGAGGGAGATGTTCCACATCCCTCTCAAGGTTTTTGGTTGTGTTTGCTTTGCTCATGTTCTTGGTCCTTACCGCTCGAAGCTTGATCCAAAGGCAAAGAAGTGTGCTTTTCTTGGGTATGCAGAGAATCAGAAAGGGTATTTTTTCTATAACCCAGTCTCTAGGAGTCGGTATGTTACTATGGATGTCACCTTTTTTGAGTCCACATCTTTTTTCCCGAAGGGTTCTTCTCAGGGGAGTGTTTTGGGGAAGTGAATAGTCTATTCCTCTTCCGGTTCCAGTTCTTGTGTCTGACCCTCCTATGTCACCTACCTTACCACCTCCCCTGTGTCCTATTTCTCAGTGTTACTCACGACAACACCTACGACTTCACAGGGAGGTTGATTCCACTACAAAAGAACCCACATCACTTTCTATCGGTTCCTTGGAGATTCCAGATTCAGCTGACATGGACTCAGGTATTCCTCTTGATCCTTCTAATGTTTCAATTCCTATTGATTCTACTAATCCCATTACAAATGACCTAGACCTTCCTATTGCACTCAGAAAAGGGAAGAGAAAGTGTACTGCTCATTGTATCTCATAGTATCTATCCTACAGTGAACTTTCTCCTTCTTATCGTGCTTTCCTTTCTTCCCTCGACTCTGTGTCTATACCCAAGGGTGTCAGTGAGGCTCTCTCCAAACCTGAGTGGAAAACAGCTATGCAGGAAGAAATGGAAGCCTTAATTAAGAACCAAACATGGGAGATTGTGGATCTACCAGAGGGCAAGGAGACTGTTGGATGCAGTTGGGTTTGTACAGTTAAATACAAGGCAAATGGAAGTATAGAAAGGTATAAGGCCTGACTGGTTGCAAAGGGGTACACTCAAACCTATGGCATTGATTACTTAGAGACCTCTGTACCAGTTGCAAAGATGACTTCTGTCTGGATCCTTCTCTCTTTTGCTGCTACATACTCTTGGCCCCTTTTCCAACTTGTTGTAAAAAATGCCTTTCTGAATGGTTTGGCGTGGGCGTTTGGAGAGCGTCGGGTGGTGACAATGGCTAAACGAGCAATGGAGGTTTGACTCCTCTTCGATCTCCCGGTTTGTTCTAGCTAGAATCAATCTTACGGAATTCGTCTTCCTTTTGATCGGACGACGTCTTGTTTGTGTCTTTGAGGCAATGGAGGTTTGACTCCTCTTCGATCTCCCAATGCAAGAAGAGGTGTATATGGATCTTCCTGTTGGTTTCTACAGTGATGCTGAAAAGGGGAAGGTATGCAAATTGAAGAAGTCTCCTTATGGTTTAAAACAGTCTCTTAGAGCATGGTTTGACAGGTTCAGGAAGACCTTGATTACTTTTGGCTATACTCAAACTCAATCAGACCGTACTTTGTTTGTGAAGCAAAAGAGATCCTTGATGTCAATTCTGACTGTTTATGTGGATGACATTGTAGTTACAGGAAATGACCTAAGTGAGATTGACAATTTGAAGAAGAATATGCACAGAGAATTTGAAATTAAGGATCTTGGGGAGTTGAGGTACTTCTTGGGCATTAAGGTTGCAAGATCAAAGCATGGAATTTTTATTTCTCAGAGGAAGTATGTTCTAGACCTTTTACAAGAAACATGGAAACTTGGAACAAATGCAGCCAATACTCCTATTGATCAGAATCACAGAATTAATGCATCAGAAGGTTAGCTGGTAAAGGACATTGAGAGATATCAGAGACTTGTAGGGCGGCTGCTATATTTATGTATGACAAGACCAGACACCTCCTATGCAGTGAGTGTGGTGAGTCAATACATGCATGCCCCACGAGTCTAGCATTGGGAGGCTGTTGACAGGATTCTTGCTTATTTGAAGGGACACCTAGGTAGAGGCATACTATTTGCTGACCATGGACAATTGAAGCTAGAGGCTTACACATATGCTAATTGGGCAGGATGCCTTGATGGTAGGAGATCTACATTAGGAGTTTGCACTCTTGTTGGGGGTAATCTAGTTTCGTGGAAAAGAAAGAAACAGGCAGTTGTGGCAAGGTCAAGTGCAGAAGCTGAATATAGAGCCATGGCACATGGAGTTTCAGAGCTTCTCTGGATCCGTTCCTTGTTAGGAGAAATTGGTATTGAGGCTGAAGAACCTATGATGCTGTATTGTGATAATCAGGTAGCAATTAACATTGCCCACAACCCAATTCAGCATGACAAAACAAAGCACATTGAAGTGGACAAACATTTCATAAGAGAAAGGGTGACTTTAGGGGAAGTTTGCCTCCCATACATTGCTTTTGATTTGCAGCTTGCTGATGTTCTTACAAAAGGTGTTGCAAGAAACAAGCTAGAGCACGACCTATGCAAGTTGGGAATGTGCAGCATTTACTCCCAACTTGAGGGGGAGTGTTGAGTTTGGGCCAAGTTTAAGTTATTGGGCCCAGCTTTTTATTTTTTATTTAAGTTGTTAAGTTAGGAAGTTATTGGGCCTTAGGCTCATTAGTTTATGTTATTTTAAGTTGTGACTGTTCAGCTACTTAAAGTAGCCACCCTACTAAGGGTATTCTTGTAATCTTTCATTCTTTTATTTTAAGTATATAAATCAAGAGGGGTTGGCAGCCAGATCTATTCAATTCTGGCGACATCCCACTCTCTTTTCTTCTTCTCTCCTCTTCTCTATTGTTGAAACCTTTCAGTTTCTTCTACTTTTCTTCACAAGGCATTCATCTGAATCAGTTATCAGCAATTTCTACTAAATTTAATCAGGACTTCAGAAGTTTAGTTAAATTTAAAGTAGGGGAAGGGCTTAGGATATGGTTTTGGGAAGATGAGTGGCTTGGGGTTGGAAAACTATGTGAGGTGTGTCCCAGGCTTTATAAGTTGACAGATCAGCAAGTAACCATTGATTAGTGCTATGAGTGGATAGGGGAGCAAGTGATTTGGAACCTGAAATTCAGAATACCTTTGTTGGATCTAGAAGTGAAAGAGTGTATTCTTCTATTGGAAAAGTTACAAGATACAAAAATATCCAGAGCTACAGAAGATGGATTATGGTGGAAAGAATGCAGAGATGGAGGATCTTTCTACAGTGCTTTGATGAGAGATAGTAGGGAGTTAGCCCAGATTAAAGGTGTGTTGGGAAACCCAGTGCCCCCAAGGGTAGAAGCTTTTGCTTGGTTGGTGGCGCATGACAGCATCCTAACATTAGATCACTTGAAATCCAGAGTCATACAGTTAGCAAATTGCTGCTATATGTGCAATCAGGAGGAAGAATCAGTTCATCTCTTCCTCTCATGTAGTGTGGAAGATCTTATCTGGAAGTTCTTCTCTTTCCTGTTTGGAGAGAATGTATTTCTCCCTTCGGTTCCAGTAGAGATTTTCTCCAAATGGCTGAAAATCAGAGGAAGTAAGAAAGCTAAAATCCTATGGAGCTGCATCCCATTCGCAGTATGCTGGTCCATTTGGAAAGAAAGAAACAGAAGGATGTTCGAGGACAAGGAAAAAAAGCATTGAGTGTTTGATAGTAGGAGTGGGTAACCTGATTTCAGCTTGGGTTCTCAGCCTTCCAGAGTTTGACCAAGTGAAAAAATCTGATCTGTTAGAGAATTTCTGGGGCAGTTTGGAGCTGAATCCTTGTAGTTTTGATTCTTTTTCAGTTTGAGCTGATTTGTATTTGGTTTGTCAACTTGACAACCATCATGTTGAGATGTACTGCTTCTTTTTACATTTAATAAAAGTTCCTTTTTATCCTTCAGAAAATAAGCTATTATAAGATGAAGAAAATAATAAAACCATATATGAGGGACTTTCTTTGGGAATTGGGGAAGGAAAAAAAGGATCATTTGGTAAAATGGGAACAGGTTAGCAAACCAAAGGAAAAGGGGGCTTAGGGCTAGCAAACATTGCCATTAAAAACACTGTTTTACTAGGCAAGTGGTTCTAGAGATTCCCCTTCAAGAGTGGTAGGCTATGACACAAGGTAATAGAAAGCATTCATGGACTGGAAGGTAATGGTTGGGATGCTGAAGTTGCTCCCCACTCTTCTTCAACTTCTCCTTAGAAAGCAGTTCATGAATTTTACCCTATCTTTCTTAATTCCATCAGGTTTGATGTGGGAAGGGATGATAAATTACGTTTTTGGGAAGACCTGTGGTTAGGGGAGACCCCAATCAAAGACCAATTTCCCCTTCGAGAGTGATAGGCTATGACACAAGGTAATAGAAAGCATTCATGGACTGGAAGGTAATGGCTGGGATGCTAAAGTTGCTCCCCACTCTTCTTCAACTTCTCCTTGGAAAGCAGTTCATGAAGTTTACCCTATCTTTCTTAATTCCATCAGGTTTGATGTGGGAAGGGATGACAAATTATGTTTTTGGGAAGACCTGTGGTTAGGGGAGACCCCAATCAAAGACCAATTTCCTGAACTCTTTGTTCTTTGTTTATAAGGGTGAAACTATGTCTAGATTGGAATCATATTCTCCAACTAGTTTAAACTGGAACTTGGGCTTCAGAAGAGGTTTAAGGGTTCAAGGGAAATGAACTTTCTTCCTTGCTTCACCTGCTTGACATGTTAGGGAAAGTCTTTCTAGACCCTTCCCTTGAGGAGGTCAGTATCACTAGATGGTCTCTTCACATGTTCCTCTTTTCTCAAAGTCCTTGCTCTACCTAATCCTCAAGGGGTGGACTTCCCAATGAAAAAAAAAATTCTAGCAAGTCTATTCCACCTAAAATTCAAGCTTTCTGCTAGGAAATCTTCCTTGGTAAGGTAAATACTTGTGATATGTTGTAGAGAAGCAGGCCTTATGCTTGCCTTTCTCCTCACATGAGCTTCTTATGTAGGGGCAGTGGTGAGACCCTATCTCAGTTATTAATGTCCTATTTCTTTGTCAATTGATTTTGAGAGTTTTTCTGTTCTATTTTTGGGTGTAGGTAAAACCCCCTTCAAGATGTGGTGGGCATTTTCAATCCTATAGGCAAGCAAAGAAAAGAGGTAAAGTTCTTTGGAGAGCTACTAAGGTAGCAATTTGTTGGGTGGTATGAGAAGAAAGGAATAATAGGATTTTCTTTGAGAAAAGGACTCTGGAAGAAGTGATAGTCAACATAAAATTAAAGGCAGTGGTAAAACCAAATCTTCTGTCATTGGAATTTTAAGAGCTTGGACCTGAATAGCATAGTCATCAAGAGAAAAAGATAGAATAAGAGTGGATTAGAAACCCCTAGAAGGCAACAAAGTCAAGTTGAATTTTGATGGGAGCTCCCTCGGAAACCCGGGTATGGCTGGAATAGGAGGGGTAATAAAAAAAAATGCTAAGAGGGGGATTTTAGCCTTGTTTTCAGGGCCATTCTGTATGGGAAACTCTTTTATGGATGAACCATTGACTCTGTTGCAAGGTCTCCAGTTAACAAAGCAGATGGGATTTAGACTGGTTGAGGTGGAAGGGAATTCAAAAATAGTTATTTCATGGGCAAATTGCAACAGTCATACTCCTTGGACCATTAAACATGTGATAAGGGAAGTGCTAAAGATGCAAAGGACATAGAAGCTGAATTTAAGTGGGTTAGAAGTGCAAATGGGTTAGTTGATTCCCTCGCCAAACAAGGGGTAGCAATTGTTTTGGGCCTCTATGTAAATTGGGTTTGAAAGTTGGGGGTGACATTCCTATCACCAAGTTGTACTAACCACCACTCTAGATGCATGAAAGAGCTTTGAGGTAAATCTTATCTAATGCAGATTTGAAAAGTAGAATTATTTATTTATTCTCTTAAAATGCACAAGATACTAGCATGGGAAGGGCAAGCTGAACCCACACTTGGTTAATTGGAGGAAGGTGTGTTGTCCCAAACATGCCGGTTTGCTGGGGGTGAAAATTTTGTGAACACTCAACAAAGCCATAATGTCCTATTAGGCAAATGGCTTTGGATATTTAACAAGAAGTGGGATAGTTTATGGAGGCAGGTGATCGTATCTAAATTTGGGATGAAAAACCATGAATAGGACTTCGGAAGGCGAATATCCACATAAGGCTGTTCAGCATCCTATGAGAGATGGGTCACAAATACAGTTTTGTAAGCTGTCTCATGCACCTGCCGCTTAGGGACTTTAGGGCTGTAATCAGGTCTGATTCAGATTGGATCCAGCCACATCTGAATCCAATCTGTTCTGATATGAAATCTTATTGGATCTAGGGCTCGGATCAGATTTGGGTTTAATTAGAGTCTACTTTATATTTCTTTGAAATAAAGAAAAAACAAAAAATCAAAAAGAAGTTGTTTACTTATTAATTTATATAATAAATTTATATAAATATGAAATATTGAACTTAACTGGACATGGGTCTTAATTGGATTGGGTGGAGCTAAATTCACATCCAATCTAATTATTGTTGAAAAATACAAATCCAATCCAGTAGTATAAAAGGATCATATGAATCTAAATAATTAGATCTGATGTCAAATTGGGTTTTAGACTTTTGTAGTTGATTGACAGCCCCAGAGGCATTCCCCTCCATATATTTGGCAGTGAGTGACAGAGAGGCTTTGGCCAATGACTGTTTTGAATTTGTGAATGGTGCTGTTGTGTGAAACCCTGCAATTAGGAGAAATCTAAACAACTGGGAATTAGAACCCATGGTCGAGCTTCTGTTCACAACCCAAGGCATCATTCCTCAACTAAGGGCAGATGATAGTAAAGTGTGAGTTTGGGAGAACTCAGGCTCCTAAGTGAACTCCTTTTTTCAAGAAGCTAGACAGCTAACCTATGAATGACTTCCCTCATAATTAGACCCGGCAAAAAGTTGACCCAACCTGCAAACACGACCCAACCCAACCCGAAAAAACAGGGTTAGGGTCTCATATTTAGCTACCTTAATGTGAGAATGACCCAACCCAACCTAACCCGAAAAAACTGGGTTGGGTTGGGTTGGGTCATGGGTCAACCCGCTGACCCAATTGTCATGGTGTAATTGGGACTATTTATGCATTGTTAGAAGTTTCCACTCTTTAATTTTTTCTATTTAGTCTTTACTCTTTAAATTGTTAAATGTTCAATTTTTTTATTTTATATTTGGAATTTTAAGGTTAATTTCTTTAACTTTGGCATTTTCATATAGTTTTTTTTTTTTTTGTAAAGTTTAGTTATTTTTTGGGATGACCCGAATTGATCCATGGGTCAACTCTAACCCGAACATTTAGGGTTAGGGTCTAGCATTTGATAACCCAACCCGAAATTCAGCCTGACCCGAAATCAACCCAAACTGTCTTGACCAAACCCGAACCCGACCCACCCACCCAATTGCCAGGTCTACTCATAATCTCATATCAAGTTATGGCGGGCTCATGTACTGTCCAAAGTTTTTTCTTTTTTGGAGGGGGGGGGGAGTGGACTGTAGTACAAGGAAAATGCCTCACTAAGGACAGTCTCATTAGGAGATGTATGGCATTGGATAACCCACTGTGCTCTAGAATTATGAAGATGAATAAGTGAACTGCATCTTGTATTGTTACTTTGCTAGGCTAATTTGGGTGCTATCCCTCGGCTTATTTAACTAGAAGGGGTGCTTCCCAGAGTTGGTGGTGCAGCTGTTGAGAGCATGGCAGCTAAGTGATAAAGGCAGAGTGTTGTGGAGAATCTTCCACTAGTGACTTTTAGAATACTTGGACTGAAAAAAAAGAATGTATAGAAGTCATCGTGTGCTCTTGGTTATCTACTCATAAACTGTTGGGAAAAATTTGAGACATCTTCACTGTACAGTCCCTCGGTGTACACAGGGACTTTTATGCTTTTTTTTTTTGTTTTTAGCAAGTATAATACGTCACTGTTAAAAAAAAATACTCCACTGTTTAGAAAAAGATCTAACCTATAATATTTTTAAGAAGAAATTGATGTACTTAATCAGTAAGTAAAATTGGAAAAAAGAACATGTGGTAGAACTGTGCTGTCAATTCAAAGCTTCATTTAATTGATTCTTCAAGCTTTGTGCTTTCAAAATTGTCTTAATGTGTATTCATGGAACATCAAAAATTTCCAAAAAGTGCTGAAGACTGTCTAGTTAGCGATGTTGGGATTCTATAACTTAAGACTAATCTCAGGTTTGAAATAGCTTTCAGCCTTTTGTAGGTCCTACAATGAAGAATGTGGATATAGTTTCTGTGGGACATATCCTAACCATCAATCTGAACTACAGTTTGTGAAGTTTGACTTCAGATAGTGGAGAAAGTGG
Organism: Nelumbo lutea; assembly: GCF_056320005.1. NCBI lineage: Eukaryota > Viridiplantae > Streptophyta > Magnoliopsida > Proteales > Nelumbonaceae > Nelumbo > Nelumbo lutea. The sequence goes on from NC_142684.1 coordinate 215,401,406, forward strand.
ATGGGATTATGCATCTCCTTTACTCCCTTGTGAAACTGTTAATCTCTTAAAGGTCTTTTCTAGGAGATAGGATTAGCTGAACATAATAGCTGTTCAGCAGGCTGTGGAACCACTAATAACACTCCACTCCAGTCATAAAATACATGGGGCCCACAACCATTCAGCCACTCACTGTGGTATCCATGTATTTTATCACTGGGTCACTGGCGTGGGGTGTTATCTGTTGAGAGTATAAGGGCATTTATGTCCTTTTACTTGTTTTGTATTTGGGTGCCTATTCAAAGGCCCATTTGTAATTTCACTTAACATTCTGCTTTTCCTCAATCACATCAGGTATGACCTAAACATGGGGAATAAAGTAAGACTTTGGGAAGATCTTTGGGTGGTTGAAAATCCCTTGAGGATCTCATTTCCCTCTTTGTTTGCTTTATCATCTCTTAAGGGTAAACCTATTTTTGACTTCTTAATTCCTTCTCCCTCGCTCTTGGGGTTTGGGTGGAAATTAGGATTCCAGAGAAATGTTAGAGACTTAGAATTGATTCATGATCCTTCTCCCTCGCCCTTGGGGTTTGGGTGGAAATTAGGATTCCAGAGAAATGTTAGACTTAGAATTGATTCATGTGTCCAATCTCCTTTTGTTGTGGGGTGTACCTTGACTGCAGTAGAAGAGGCACTCAAATTTGGACTAGTCATCCTTCGGGGATCTTTAGTGTTTCGTCCTTTTTTGAAGCCTTGACTACCCCACAATCCCCTTCTGTCTCATTCCCAGTTAAGGAAGTTTGGAGCCGTCCTGTCCCCACCCCCACCCCCCACCCCACCAAGTGGGTGCTTTTTGCTGGGAAGTTTACCATGGTGCAATCAACACATGCTTTCCAAAGGAAAAGACCTGGCTGGTACTCCAAACAGGTGTATCTTGTGCAAATTAGATGGTGAAATTGCCTTTCATCTTTTCATTTATTGCCCCTTTGCAGGTCATATTTGGGAAAGAATTTTTGAATTTTTTGGTTGTAGGTGGACTACTCTGAGAAATTTGGATAGGCTTTTTGATCCATCTACCTTTTAGGTGGCCAAGGAAAAGGGGGGATGATGTGGAGATGTACAAGGGCTATTGTATTATGGTTGATTTGGAAAGAAAGAAATCTCAGAATTTTCAAAGGCAAGGAAGATGTGTAGATTTTGTGCTCAACAACGTGCTGGTGAAAGTAGTGCATTGGGTAAAAACAGTGAATTTGTTTTCTGAATTTACTGTTGATGACTTACAGAAATTGGAGGGTGATTGCAGGGTCGTCCTCTTCCAAGAAAAAACTTACGCAACAGTGGGATCCACCAACACCTGATTTCCTTAAACTGAATGCAATGGTAGCAGTATTGGCAATCTAGGCCCTTCTGGAAAGGAGTGTTATGAAATGATAAGGGATAAATTTTGAGGTTGTTCTCTGGACCATGGGGAAGGGAATTCCACAAAGCTGAGTTGGAGGCAGTTTTGTTTGGCTTACAAAAAGCAATGGAGTTAGGCATTCAGAAATTGGTAATCGAAGGGGACTCTAAAGTGATCTTAAGCTGGCTGAGAGGAGAAGAGTCCTTAGTGGTTCAGAAATGAGATAAAAAAAAAAATTCAGAAGACTGTCAAAAGATACACAAATATCAATCCGGTGGATTCCTAGGAAGTATGTTGTGAAAAATCAAGTTTTTGATTTTCTTGCTGGACTGAATGCTGATTATGACTTCACCAGGCAGCATATCTTTTGTGCTAATATTTTGTCACTCTCCACAACATATTCTCTAGTGCAGAATGAAAAGAGTAGGAGGAATGCCATGATGCAAGTACCTGTAGGTGAGCACACAACTCGTGTCCACAAAACCCAAACAGAGTTCTAGTAAACCTGAAGAGGTAGTTTATGAATATTGCAAGAAGCTGAAGCACACCAAGGATAGGTGTTGGAAACTAAATCCCCACCTAAATCCTGAGAAGTTTAAAACTGGAAAGAAGTTAAATGCTCATTAGTCATGATTCTCAGACTCATATGCTTGAGGGAAATTCTTCTGCTCAGGAATTTACTCATGACATCTCTGGTGTGATGGAAAAATTAAGAGGCATCTTACTCCATCTTGAAAAGAGCAGGCTGCCTACATCTGCTGGTTCACATACACCTTCTAATGCCTTTGCAAAATTAGGTACTGCACTTGTGTGTCATCATGCCCCATCCTCTAGCTCTTGGATAATTAGCACAGGAGCCAGTGATCATATGATTGGTATTCCTTCCTACTATACCACTTATAAACTTTTTTAGGGAAAGGTAAGATTACTGTTGTTGATGGATCTCAAACCCCACTCTTAGATTTGGGTGAAGTTAAACTTACCAACAACCTTTCTCTAAAATTTGTTCTCCATGTCCCACAATTGCATAGAAATCTCTTATATGTTAGCTCACTTACAAAGTCTCATAACTCTTCTGCAACCATCTTTCCATCTCATTGTGTCTTTCAGGATCTAAATACGGGGAAGATGATTGGCAGTGGACATGAAGCCAATAGAGTTTATCTTCTTGATCAATCTCCAAAGTTAGGGTTAATGTATCAGTCTGAGTCCTGTCATGATGAGAAATTAAGGCCACGTTTGGTTCAATTCTCATTCTTTCTCATTCTTACTCAAGATGAAATTCTAAAATGGACAAGAATGGGCAAAAATAGATAGAACGAGAAAATATTGGTATGAACCAAACACTTTTTTCCTAAAAATGAATTCTTCTGACTGCTAAGTGTCCTATGTTGCTTATTTTCATTCTTAAAAAAAAAATTGTAACGGTATTCATATACTGCCAACCTAGGTCTCTAAAACCATTGGCATAGATGTTTACTAGTGGATGGTCGGTAGTCAATGTCTGTCGAGGCGAGTTTCCACGGTAGTCTGCTAGTAAATATGGTTGTCAATTGGGCTGGATTTGGTCCAATCTGGTCTAATCCAATATTGGTCCATTTACAAATGGACTAAACCAAATCTAGTCCAAATCCATACAAACCAAGTCCAGTCTAGTCCAAATAAAATGTAAATGGATCGGATTGGGTCCAATCTAATCAAAATAGAATCAAACACCAAAGTAACATGAGAAATTCATAAAATATATATAAAAACTACAATACCTGTTGCAATCCAATCCAGTCCAATTAAAATGCAAACGAATCGGATTGGGTCCAATTTAAATCCAAAGTGAATGAATATAAGTACTTTCGTAAAAGTGCTTTTGTAAAAGTACTTTTATAAAAGTGCTTTCATAAAAGTGCTCTCATAAAAGTTCTTTCATGTAAAAGTACTTTTGTAAAAGTGCTTCCATAAAAGTGTTTTTATAAAAGTGCTTTCATAAAAGTGTTTTTATAAAAGTGCTTTCATAAAAGTGTTTTTATAAAAGTGCTTTCATAAAAGTGTTTTTTGCCAACTTCAGTTTTGACCGATTTCAAATTAAACAAGGGTTTAACCTCATGATCAGATTATTGGGAATTTGGTTTAGGCCCAATTCAAACTGATAAGAATATGGACCAATTTATTTTGGCTTTGCCCAATCCAATAATTATAACGGACCATCCAAATCCAATTTGATAAGGTTTGGATCGGATTGGATCCAATCCAAAACCAGTCCATTGACACCCCTACTAGTAAACCTCTATGGCAACACTTTTGTAGGCAAAGTTTCCTCAAAGACTGAAAAAGAGCAAGATGGGGCATGATTATTTTTCATGCTGCGGGCTACTCATTTTTTGTGCTATGGGGCTGATTTTTCATTCTAAAAAGAATGTGGCCTATGGCAAGAATTTCATAACCAAACATTCTAATGTTATTCATTCTTGCCTAGAATGAACAAGAATTAAAAGAATGAGGCCCAAAGCAGTGAACCAAACATGGCCTAAGTCAATTGAATTTGTGGCATCACCGTCTTGGGAATGTACCTTTTGGTTCCTTGAAGTTTTGTTTCTTAGTCTGTTTAAGTCCTTGTCTAGTTCTAGTCTACAATGTAAAGTCTCTCAACTATCAAAGCAATGTAGAACCACATATTTTTCAAGTAACAATAGAAGTAATGTTGCTTTTCATTTAATACATACTTGGTTGTATTTGATGAAGAGTCGTGATGAAGTTCCTTCAATTATGAAAAGATTCTTCAATATGGTGAAGACACAATTTGAAAAGAAGATTAAGATTATCAGATCTGACAATGTCAAGGAATACTTTGAGAAGCACTTACAAACTTTCCTTGAAGAGGAAGGAGTAATTCACTAGATTTCTTATCCTCATACCCCCAACAAAATGGGGTATTAGAGAGGAAAAATAGACATGTGGTTGAAGTTGCTAGAGGGTTGTCATTTCGGATGTATGTCCTAACTCGGTTTTGGGGGGATGCTGCACAAACAACTATATATCTTATTAATAGATTTCCCTCGCAAACACTTCATCTCCAGTCTCCTCATCAACTCCTTTTTCTTGATGAGGATACCCTCCATCTTCCTCTTAAGGTCTTTGGGTGTGTCTACTTCATCCATGACATGAGTCCTTCTAGGTTAAAATTTGATCCAAAGTCTATAAAGTGTGTCTTCTTGGGATATTCTTCAGTCCAAAAAGGGTACCGTTGTTATGACCTTTGCTCTGGAAAAAGGTATGTGTCCAAAGATGTTACATTCTTTGAGTCTACTCCCTTCTCCTCCTCTTGTCCTTCTATTCAAGGGAGAATGTTAGTGAAGATCAGACTCTTTTAGTATGCCGATTCTTGCTTCGGCTGCAACTGATGTTGTTAATCCGTCTTCTTCTCCTCCGCCTCCCTATGGTGGTAGTATCCTCTTGTACCTCCTCCTATTCCTCGGTCTTGGCACCAGTGGTTCGTCAGACGGAAAAAGAGGATGACTCTAGAGATTGAATGTCCATTACAATCCGGCATCCTAGACTTAGGTAATTTGGATTTTGAACCTGTTCCTATTTCTGATGCTTGTGTTGAGTCTGTTACTAAGCCTCCTAGTGTGGATTCTAAACTTAACCCTCCTATTATAGTTCATAAAGCAAAAAGGACATGTGCTAAATATCCCATCTCAAATTATGTCTCTTATAATACCTTATCTCCCTCTTATTGTGCCTATATCTCTTCCATTGCTTATGTTTTTATCCCTCGTATTGTTATTGAGGCAATGCAGTTCCCTCATTGGGATGTTGCTATGAACTAGGAAATGGAGGCACTTGAAAAAACCAGACATGTGAAATTGTTTCTCTTCTAGAGGGAAAAGTTCCTATTGGATGTAAGTGGATTTACACGGTGAAGCATAAAGCTGATGACTCAATTGAAAAGTATAAAGCTTGGCTTGTGGCAAAAGGGTACACTCAATCTTATGACATTGATTACTAGGAAACCTTTGCTCCAGTAGCCAAGATGAATTCAATCCGAGTTATCATGTTTCTTACTGCCCACTACTCTTGGCTCTTGTATCAAATGGATGTTAAGAATGCTTTCCTTAATGGCGACCTTTAGGAAGAAGTTTACATGAAACGTCCTCTAGGAGTAGACATCCTTGGGAGTGAAGGAAATGTTTGCCATTTGAATAAATCCCCTTAAGGCCTTAAACAGTCCCCTAGAGCTTGGTTTGGCAAATATAGAAAAGCTGTCTTGAAAATTGGCTTCTCATAATCTCAAGTTTACCATACCTTGTTTATCAAGAGAGCAAATGGAAAAGTGACTATGTTGATAGTTTATGTTGATGATATTGTTATCATTGGGGATGATATCTCTAGAATTGCTGAATTGAAGTCTTTTCTTGCTATTGAATTCGAAATTAAGGACCTCGGAAACCTCCGGTATTTCCTAGAGATTAAGGCTGCAAGGTCAAAGAGGGGCATTTATATTTCTCAGAGGAAATGTCCTTGATCTGCTTTAGGAGATAGGAAAATTTGATTATAAACCAGCTGAAACTCTAATTGATCCCAATCATAAGTTGGGAGTTGATGATGGAGATCTGACAAAGGTGTGTATCAAAGACTTATTGGTTGCCTTCTCTACTTAAGTCTGACAAGACCAGATATAGCATATGCTATGAGTGTGGTCAATCAATATATGCATCAGCCTAGATCATCTCATATGCAAGTAGTGAATAGAATACTTGCCTATTTAAAGGGATGTCCAGGAAAAGGGATATTGTATTCTAATCATGGACATATGAAGGTAAAGGCCTATTCTGATACTGATTGTGCAAGTTCTATTGATGATAAGCGGTCTACTTCTGGCTATTGTAGCTTAGTGGGTGGTAATGTTGTATCTTGGAGAAGAAACAATCAGTCATGGCCTTATTGTTATTTTTGATAAAAAAAAAAACAACTAGTCGAGGCTCGATGTAGTGCAGAGGCAAAGTACAAAGCTATGGTTCATGGAGTTTCCAAATTGTTGTGGATAAAGAACTTGTTGGGCAGAAACGGGAGTGTGGATTGATACTCCAATGATATTATATTGCGACAATCAAGCTGCCATAAACATAGCCTACAATTCCGTTCAACATGATCGTACAAAGCATATAGAGGTTGAACGACATTTCATTAGAAAGAGTCACTAGTTGATAGATTTGTTTACCTTTTGTGAGGTTTGAAGATATTGGCTGATTGTCTTATTAAAGGTGTCCCCAAATCAAAGTTTGACAATAACTTGAACAAGTTGGGCTTGGGCATAACAGATATCTATGCTCAGCTGGAGGGGGAGTGTTGAGAGTGTAAGGGCATTTATGTCCTTTTACTTGTTTTGTATTTGGGTGCCTATTCAACGGCCCATTTGTATTTGCCTCTTCTTCTTCTTCTTCTTCTTCTTCTTCTTCTTCTTCTTCTCAGTGCAAATCAGGACCCATTTATTAAGATTTTTAAGTGTCATTGTTCCTAGTAACTTACTCATATATTCATTATTGCTAGTTAAAGGTTTTTGTGGGAGCCGGTGCTTTTTTGTAGAACTTCTTTATTCCATTAACTGGTCCATCTAGAAGGAAAGGAATAGGTAATTTTTTAGAGGAAAAACCTCTTGGAAGGTCAATTGAAAGGGGAGATCAAGATGTTGATATTCTTCTGGAAATTTCTGCAGCGCACATCATTTTTTTTTCTTAAAAACTTTTTTCCTGATTGGTAACTGATCAAACTTTCTTTAGAAAAAGAATAAGAAATAATACAATAGATTGAAGAAAAGAGGGGCCATTGCTTGGTGCAATGGTAAAACCTTATGCTGACTAGTGTGAGAATGTGGGCCTTGAATCTAAGAGTGGTCACTCACTCACTTTGTTCAAAAATATGCCAAAGCTTAGGTTCATATCCAGTTCACCCCTCCCAAGTCCAGGGATAGCTGGGACCAAATAAAAGGCAGAAAAAATAGTGCCAGCCCCTTGGGTAATTTGTTACCCCAATTTGTAATATGTTAATACATTGGGACTGGGCCTACCATGACAGTGTGCAATTCTATACAGGGCTACATCTTCTGTGCAAGCTGCAGGTTTCAAATCAATCTTTCTTTACTCATGCCATCTATGGCTTCTAAATTGTTCTTTAGAGCTTTGTTGATTTTAAACTTTTATACTTACCAAGGTTAAAAGTACGAATATGATGTGCCCCATATTGGGCAATCATATTGTACCTTTTGGTGCCTGATATGAAGAAAAAAATGAGAGTTTTGGTCAAACAAAATGCTCGATACACAAATTCTATGCATCAAGTGTATTGATACTTTGAACCATGGTCTTGACCAAAACTCTTATTTATTTTTTTGGTGTTAGATTTTGAAACGGGCATTATGATATTGTCCTTTAACATGCAAAATTATTAAAATCTGCTAAATCCCTTTAAATAGTGTATTGGGGACCATAAGATACCAAACAATACGTGTATAACATCAATATTTTGACCCTTGGATTTCATATTGATAATAGCTGTTCCTTGTCCTTTCAGTTCTTTAGATCTAATTAAAAAGGAGGAAGAGGATTGTGACCAATCCAAAAAGAAACAAAGCATAAAGAGGATGTATGGGTGGGGTGTATAAGCCAAACATTGCAACTTTCCTCGCTCAGGGCAGGGATAAGACATCAATGAGTTAATGGCTTTATGCTGGGTAATTTCATTTGCAAGTTAGCAACTAAATTGTTGGTTTGGCTTGTGGAATTTAAATTATCCAAAAAAAAATCTGGTTTGCCTTGTTCTCTTAGACCATAGTGTGCTAATTCATGGTACTAAGCAAGGCATGTGTTATTGAACTAAACTGATTTTTTTTTGCTCCCCATGGACCAGCTTTATACGAGAGATGCATCCAAGAGTTGGAAGCAATCTGGCTCTGATGGAAATAGCCGATTATCCATCAAGGAGTCCTCAGCAAACATACTCTTGTTGGATTATATTTCATCTGAGAAATGGAAGGATATTGTGGATTTTGATGACCACCTTGATAACATTAGCAAGTAATTACTCTTTCCCTTATCATTCCTTGCGATTTATTTTTTTATCAATAAAATCCCTTGCCATTTTCATTAAGTAGGTAATTTGTCCCATTGCCTTTGGTCTTTCCGTTGCTTCAAACTTTGATGAAACTGTGCTTCTGAAATTTTTATTTTGTGCTTGCAGGGACTGGTTGAACCAAGATCTTTTCAAGTAGTACACTCGAGTCATTTTTTTAAATGTCTTCTGCTCTTATTATCAACACTGCAAATTGTTTGCTGCATGGGTTTGCTTGTGCTGGATTGGGAGGACATAATGATTACTGACAAAGCGAGAGTTATTACAGGCTTAACGGAGCTCTTGGCCTATGTGGAGGGAAAGCTGCCTAAGAATGTTCTTGATCAGAACCGGTTGTATATTTCCCTTCCTTTAGACAGTAAGCCCAGAAAGATGATCTTCTCTATATCAAACAGCGAGTGGTGGCATTGATCCATCATTTTGAACATCTGTGCTCTTTCAATATTTAAGAATTAAGATGCAAAAATGAATGAAATGCTAGGAAGTTACCAAAGGAACAAAGGCAAGTAACCTATGGTGTCGCTGTGGGCTTTGATTAGTTCTGGATTTGCAGTTAGCTGTGTTTTCGTACCTTTTCCTTCAAACCAAACACAACCTTTAAGTGTTGGATGTCATGGTAGTCATTGCCCAATTGGTGTGGTTTTACTAGTACTTTCCAAGCATGTTTAGAAAGTTGAAGCCATGGGCCCCCTCTAGGTCAAATACGATATATCTTGTTTTATCCTACACATGCACGATGTACGGGCAATGTTATCACTGTCGACAAGGAATTATAACACACCGGATCCTGACATTGTTCTTTACATCGTATTGTAAAGAAATGGAAGGATAGTGAATTGTTCTTTACATGTTATTACAATGGGGGCATGTTATGCCAGTCGGATTATTTAATGAGCTTGCTGCAAGATGGACATGTATAATTGGCAACAAAACCCAATCATGAAGTAAACAAATTAGTGGTGTGGATTCTCTCTGTTACCAACCCAGAGCTATCGTTAATGAGCCAAATCAGTTTGGACTTTGGAGCACGAAAGGATCCCATGTTTCTTTTCCCAGTCCCCAACCTAATATGTTTTACTACTACTACATTGTGAAACAGGTTTTGGTGCAAAAGACGAGTCCGGGCCATCGTATTGGAAAATTGGGTTGGAGATTGGAGGTTGGCAACTTGGTATGTCAATTTATAGGCAAAATTACTAGGGCATTTATCACAGAAAAAGAGAATTTTACAATGAAAGCAGAATAGAAGTAATAATTAGATTCTATGATTCTATCCTAAAAAGACTTTATTTCCTTGATGAATTCTTCAAAATACGTACTTCTCCTGTCTGCTGGGTGGGACTCCAGAGTTTGGCCCCTTTCCCTACTTTGTCATTTCTTTTAGCTGTCTCCTCAATTTTCAGGACCTTCAAACGAGGCATCTCCTTTCCTCCCTTTTATATGTTATATATAAGAATTAAATAATCAATCGAATTCAGATATTTATCAAATGGATTTAAGTTATATGTGAATTTGACCAATTAGATATTCGAATTATCCGAATTCAATTCAATTGTATCAATTTTGAATTCAAATTCAGATTTTCAAATACCATTGACCCCCCTAACTGAGGGAAAATTATATGGAAGTAACTGATCATTTAATGTCATTATGCCAAAACCCCATTTAATGTGGGTATGGAGGTGTACAAGGACGTTCCTTTGGAGTGCATGGTTGTAACAAGATACAAGAAGTTAACCCCCATCATGAACTTGTTTCAATGAGAATGACGCATTGGATTGCCACTAGAAATGGATTCAAAGAAATTTCCAGTAATTTCATCTTTAATGGGGGCGATTTTTACTAGCTTTACTTAACAAAGGAGGCCATCTCATATATATAGTTTGCACCCAGTAGTGGAAAGGCCATGTTCAACTTAAACAGATGTGCCCCAAGAAACCCAGATGATCTAAGTATTAAACAGACGTGTTCTTGATGGACAAGTTCTTTTCAGTTATTGATGGACAAGTTTTTAAAGTATCTATATGATTTAGGAAATTGACTAACTCTACCTTGACTATATCCTTAAAACCTCCCTTACTGTTAATTTTCTGTCCACTCCGTTCATATGTGACATCACGTGATTGATACATTTTTTAAAATTTCTAAAATACCCTTTTATGATTCCACTCTATCTCCGTCTCCGTCTCCACCTCCATCCGACTCCGATTCCAATTCCGTCTCCCTCTCCCTCTCCCTCTCTCTATCTCTCTTTTCTTTCATCGTTCTCCATCCCCAACCAAATGCAGATCCCCTCCCTCTTCTCTGACTTATTTTCTGGCCAAAAAAGTCGCCATCAACTCACATCTAGAAGTTCATTCTTCCCACTAATCTCCTGGTTATCCGATTCAACATTGTAACTCAAGGGCAAGCGATCCAAGACAAAGAGTGATCGAAATCCTTTAATTTGTTGCATCGTCTCAGGATGAAATTCCGACTAGGTAAGGCTAAAATCCTTATAGGTAAGCTCCATTACTTACTACATCTTCCATTCAACGAGTATTTTGTTATGCTAATGAAATGGATGTGCAAGTGATGATTTGGAACAATTAGGTCGAGATTTCACTAGCATCAAAACAGAGAGCGAACAAGGAGGGGATGGAGATGAAGACACGAGATTTTTCTGAAACAGTGGCGTTAGAGAGAACTAGCTACTACTGTGACGGATTCAAAACAGTTGTTGGAAGAAGGTTTAGGGATTGGGCACCAATGGATGCCTATGAAGCTACAAGGATTATCTTCCTGAGAATGCCATGGGACTTCTCCTTATTCAAGATCACGGAGAGGAAATTATCTGGGACTTTGTGGTCCTAAAGGAACTGGGACTTTCCACAAACACCCCATCGACGCCATAATCTCCGTTCCTCTCCAGCAGCTGCTGCTTTTGCTGTAATGGTGGGGATTAGTGGCTGCTCTGGTTCAGTTTCAACAGTGATTGTGGAGAAAGAATAGGGGCAGTGGAGATTGAAAAAGTGTAGGAGGGTAAATTTGAGTGAAATTTTGAGGCAAGTTTCAATGTTTTTTGTGCACTGAAATCATAACTCAAATGGATTTTATTTGGAAATTTTGAAAAATAGTAAATTTGATACTATATTGTTCTCTGTTAATGCTTAATGTAGGGTACTTTAAGACTATGTAAACAGTAAGGAAAGAGTTAATCAATTAGCTAAACTATTAGGATAATTTAAAAAAATTATGCTTTCAATTTCTTAGGTGCCCTGACGCAATGAAATTCTTTCCAGCATATTTATTTGTTGGTGACTTGGTGTTACTTCAAGGCTTAAACTTTGCTGCTTTTTCAATAGCTCATTCAAGTGTGTTCCTTAATCGACTAATGCCCTTGCTGACCCATTAACAAGAGAGAAGGGTAGGAAAACATTACTTATTTATTTTTCGGTGGGGGGGGGCTACTCCCCATGGATCGGCAAAATCTTTCTTTTTTTTAACAGCAGAGCTTATTCTTATTATTCTAATAAAATCTCTTTCATTTTGTCCCTATCGTCTCCATATCAAGTCCTAGTTAATCAACAATTGCATTCATATATGTTATTGGGGATCAATGTAAGCCAGTCACAAATGTATCACTAGAGATGGAAAATTAAAACTTTGAGTACAGTATTACCATGTAAGTGGTAGATCACCTTTGATGGAGAGAAAATACAGGTCATTGACAAGGCTAAGATTTTACATATAAATACATAGAAATTAGGTTGATAAGAAGTCTTCACACGTTATGTAATTCAGGCCAGTTGCCGATCCAAGGGTTAAGTCTAACACTTGGGGGGCTTTGATCAAGGTCTTCATTGTTTATACCTTCAACTTCCTTGGTAAGCTCTGTAGAACTTATTGATACCCTTCTCAAAGCAACTTCAACTTCCTTCAATGTAGCTTCTAGGCCATTCTTTGCCATCTTGAACACTTCTTCTGTCACAACGGCCTTTGCTGCAATGCTTACTATCTCACGATAGATATTACAATAGCGAAGAGAATAGGGATCATAACAATCAGATTGGATTTCTTCGCTCTGGTTGTCCACTGTAGGCCCAGACTTTGCATCTCTTGTCCACCTCTTCAATATGTATTGAGGTGGAATACTATGAACATCTGCAACTAAAAATATTTTCAATATGTGTTTACATAAGTAACCTGCAACTTCAAACAACTGGCAGCTGCACTTCGCATTACTATTAGAGCTATCAAATGTAACAATACACCTTGCTTGCTCATGATCCCTCTTCCACACACTATAAGTGAACTTTGAGCCACTCTCTTCAATCTTTTCATGACGAAAGTTAAGACCTTGTACCAACTCATCTTGAAACTTGCGGAAAATTGTTCTTGTATAGACTTTGGCTGCCTCTTCTTCTATATCCATACCAACCCTCAAAACTGGCTTTTTATGGTTTGTTTCTAAGTCTTCATCAATTTCTGCTTGTCTTCTAGCTACAACAACTCTACCATACTGCTTAACAAATTCACATATTGGCATATTCATTTTGAGGTATCCATCAAAATAAGCATTTATGCTTTCAATATGCTGAGCATTGCACATGGATGCAGAAAATGTATTATGTCTGTAGATTGATGCCCACTTTTCTCGTTTTTCATACAACTTCATTAGCCAAAGGTTGCCCCTTAAGCTGTACCTATCAAGCATATTTTCCCAGCTAGACTCAAACTCCTCAATTGTCTCCCCACCATACAAGCAATTGTTGAAATCACGAGCAAATCCACTATTAGCATTAAATGCATAAGGTATGTACCTTGCAGCATTCTGCATTATGTTCCATAAACAAAACCAATGATGGGCACTTGGTAAAACACATGATATAGCTCCTCCTACTGCTGATTCTTGATCAGTAAGAATTACCTTTGGTTGTTGACCTCCCATTGTCTTCATCCATGTTTCCAGTAACCACACAAATGACTCTTCTGTTTCATCAAAAAGTAATGCACTACCAAATAATACAGTCTGATAATGATGATTAACCCCTACAATTGGGACAAATGGCAAACCATACCTACAGATGCCATATGTTGGATCCAAACAAACCACATCCCCAAAAAAATGGTAGTCCATCCTCGATCTAGCATCAGTCCAAAAGAAGTTTGTCATTTGGCCATCTGAATCAACTTGAATTGAATAAAAGAAAGAAGGGTTGTTTGTTCTTTGGCATTCAAAATAATCAAGTATAGCTGAAGGATCTTCCTTTTGAAGACCTCTCTGCCGTCTTGTATTCAAGAAATTTCTTGCATTGGAATTGGCATTACGACTTCCTCCAGCCTCAAGAGGCATAAAATTCATCATAAGACCTGTTTGAATTCCTGTGGAGTGCATGCTTTTAACTACTTTCCCTTGGTCTTCTGTTAGTTTTTGTTGAAAATGGAGCTTGTCCCTTTTGTTTGGGGAAGTCAAAGGATGGTTATGCTCTTTTATCACTTGACTGACAACCCATCTATCTCCTTTTTTTCTTCTTATCCACATCATTGCCTTGCAACCTGTTCTTGATTCTGGCCTTGGCTTCTTCTTTTCTTCAACTCCTATTGCTTTTGCATTACTGTACCCTTGATGCGAACAACAAAAGCAGCGGCCTATTACTTTGCCAGTACGTTGGGATTTAGAGGTTGAATGTTTCCGTGTACTAAATCCCATCTTTCTTGCATACCGAATATAGAAGACATGCGCATCATCTTGAGATTCAAACTCCATACCTACAGCTGGACAAAGCTCATTATTGCCATCTGAGCCAACAGTATCTTCCTCATTTTTTTTAGAAATAGCATCTTCAACTAGCTCATCATCTTTCTTTGCCCTATCTTCTCCTTCCTCTTCAGCATATACATGGTTTACTTCAGCTCCAGCAAAGCAGTTATATTCTTCTTCATCATTTTGATACAAACACAAACTCTTGTCCATGCCTTGGGTTTATCTACAAAAGCAGCACATGCAATGTCAGCCCTAAGTGTAATAAAAGTACAAAGTGGCCACTCTCAGACTTGAACCCACCTCCTCATGCTTGTCAGCCCCAGATTTTACCATTACACCAAGCAAAGGTCTCCTCTTCAGAAAAAAAAAGGATTAATAATAGGGGTCCCATTTAAATCTAGAAGTGTGTTGTCTCCCTATCCGAATTTAATCACAAACCAAATATAATTTTGTTTCATAAGTACAGAGAAGAAAGGCTTTTAAGATTTACTACATGGATAGTAGGTCCCCCAAACCATAAATAGAACTAGCAATGATGGAGCTGTGGGCATCAATAATAAATAGACCTGACATTTTTTAGAGTGGCATCTTCGTCGTTGAGAAAGGTTGGAAGTATCGGTAATGATTATGGGGGAAATCTAATTTTAGAAGAAAATAATCCAAGCAGTAGTGGAAGAGAAGCTGTCGTAGTTGACAAGGATAGAAGCCATCTTCCAGTTGTAACATGGTACAAGTTCTTAGAGTTTTGCAAGAGTCTGCCATTTCAATTTCTGTAATATTGTTGCTTTTGGTGATAAATGGAAAAACTAGTGTTTCAATCAGACAGATACTACTACCTATCCAAAAAAAAAAAAATCAGACAGATACTAATACACAGATGGCAGGACTGCGAAGCTCCAACTTTCAAAGACATGAAAATATAAATCATACTTGGGTCTGTCTCGTCTGATTCAATGGAAATAAAATGTGTGTAATTTGCTTAGAATTAGAATGAAATGGAAGACAACTGAAACCCAATAATAACTTGATATGGGGAAAGAAAATACATTTAGTATTAGAACTTAATAGTAAGATTAGGAAAAAAACAGTGTCTGGTTGACTAATAACTAATGATTCATCTCTGTCAAAACCCAGAAAAAATAATGATATAATCCTCCTAAACTTGCAAATGCAGTATCTGGTTGAAAGATGCTTATAAACTGCATAAGCTCCCAAGAGAGGTCAGATGACAAAAGATGCTACCAAACCCTTAACAGAGATTTTCCATAAATTTAGAAGTGCTTTTAATCCACAGTATTCAACACAGACACAAACACAATGCAATTGTTGTGGACAAGGTGCACATAAAAAGGGGGCTATAGAGGTTTCTCAATATTGTCAACTAAGTTACATCCTGATCCTTATACTTTTTTTTACTAGAATTGAAGATCTCTGTCCATGATGTGTCAAAATCAGCAAAGGGAGAGTGGATAAGCTAACTAGAAGGATAAATTTGCATAGGAAAATCTTTTCCATGTGACTAAAATAATTTTCTTTAATGGCGCATTCTTGATGTACATATACTAAGGTAATATTCAGATAGGAAAGATGTACATATAACAGGATAAATTCACAGTTCAATAATACATTCATACTTTATAACAGATAGGAAAGATGTACATATACTAAGGTAATATTCAGTCATTCTCCTCTTATGTAGCCACAATCCCCCATGCTTTAGATGTTTAAGATGCCAAAAACAGAATGTGGGGAAGAAGTAAATTTAGTTGCTTGAGCTATTGCATGCTTGTTAGATGTGGTATTGTAGGAAACCTGTCAAATGATTAACGCTTTTATGTTTTCATGTTTTCTTTAAACCACATTTAATATTTATATTTTCTTCATGATTTAATTTTCACATTATTGATAAAAAAAAGGATTTAATTTTCACACTTATTCGAAACACTGAAAGGAATTTGTAGTATTCCAGACTCAGATATTTAGGATAATTCGATTCAGTCTATTTCATCTCTTCCAAGCCATGGCTTAAATATACGTTTTCTCGATTATACAATCAAATGTCCACAATTCTCCAAGATAAAAACTCTCTTCTATTTAAAATAATAATAATAATAATAATGAACTCAGACATAAAGCTACTTCTACCAAAAGACAATCATGTAGAACAAGTGAACTGCAATATTTCATTGCCAAATCATATAGTGTAACCATTTGAAATAGGATGCATAAATTTCTTCAACAATCATCAACTCAATGAAAAAATAGTGTAAAGACAAACTTGGAGTTAAAATTATAGCAAATAACTCCAGATCTTCATAATTTTGAAAATAGTGGTTATGGAACAAAATCCATCTAAGCAAAAGTAGACTAAAAGAAACGAAACTAGAGGTACCTACCAGTGACGACTCGATAGTCGATACTGATAAAGAAACCCCACGATTTCTTTTTGAAGCTTGAGAAACAATTCTACAGCCAATAAACTAGAGGCACTCAGCTGTTCGTACCCAACTCCATCGGCCACTGGAGACTGAAATCAACCCACTTTGTTGAAACCAAACCATTTCTTTTCTGGGTTTGAAAATTTAAACACAGTATAATTTAATGGTAAATTACGAAAAAATCACATTTTCATGAAAGAATCCAAAATTTTAGGGTTTGTACAGTAGACAGAATTTCCAGCGATGCAAAAGAGAAAAAAAAAAAAAAAAAAAAAAAGAAGAAGAAAAAAAACAAGTAGCTCACAAGGTAGACATTATAGAGACTATAATACATACCCTCATGGATTCAAAAGCACATCCGTACAACTCGTGCCCATGCAACTTCGTCCATGGACTTCAAATAGCTGATGCAGAGTTTCTGTTTTAGTTCTTGAACAGAACAACAGAACGAGAAGGAAAAAGGTAACGATGGAACTCATAATTGCTAAATGGACTCGCGCACTTCCGGTCGGAGTCCAAGCATTCTCCAAACAAGACATCCCACGAGGGTCGGACAAAATTGGATCGGATGTACCCACTACCCAGCTCCAAAGTTGATCAATATTCGAAATCGAATCAAATCTTACCCATCGGTTTTTGATTGCGCAAGCATCGGATTCGGGTATTAGATTCAATGCTGTCAAGCTTGGACCGGACACAAAACCATTTTGTCTTGGGTCGTGGGTTGAACAATCCGACAACCGGTTCAACTTACCTGATAAAAAATCAGTTGATTGATTAAGGGTCCGTTTATCATGCCGATTCCAACTGTTTGGTTGGGTGGAATTGAAATCCATCCCATTCTTATTACAGGTGAAATGGCATTTCCCCATTTGAGGGGATGACCATTCCCTCCCCCTCACTTAAGAATGAAATCTCATTTCAACTGAATCCAATTTTCATTTTAATTCTTGTATGATCCAATCAGATTATGAAAATAGATTATTCAGATTTTAGTTCAAATTATAAATCAAAAGGACCCTAAGGCTATGTTTGATTGAGGGAAAAGGTAGGGAAAGGTAAGGAAACTTATACAAAATTTGTAAAAGCTTCTCTATTTTTCCCTTCCTTTTTCTACTTTTTCCTTCGAACCAAACATAACCCAAGTGTTTTTCTGGTATAATGTATATCTGGTATGATGGTTAATCCCTATAAAAATAACAAATAGGTTAAAATTATGAAAAAATCTATGATGCCCAAAAGACAAGATACCAGAAAGAAAGAGTTTGACACTTTGACCAATTAAAATCCCTATAAATTTTGAAGAAAACCCACCTGACTGCTGGTTGCCACCGTTTGGTTGAATGGTCATCAAAATCAACCAGTCTACATATTTCCGGATCTGATGCCCCCACGATAGTGTCCAGTCCAGGTCTGGCAATAATTGGATTAGATTTGCCTTAATTGGATGATCCGGATTTGGACAAAGCGTTATCATTTGCAGCCTTAGAATGCTTACCGTTTCTTTTGTGGATGTGGGGCAAGTTCAATTGTGTAACCTGCTCTGTTCAGCGCAGGTTTGAACCCTCCCCTGATGGGATGGGTTTATGGGTTTGAAAGATCACAGTTTAAATCCATCAGAACATCAGTTTGGGTATTCGACAATGTGAATGATTTTTAAAGCAAAAACAACTGCGGTATCAGCATTGGTTTTGTTGACATTGACATGATGAGATTGGCTTCAGTCGGCGCAAGTCCGTGCTCACACCGTTACATTTGGAATATCTCTCCATGAAATAAAGTATAGAAATACGAAAATATTCCCAATATAAGGCTGTTTGAAAGGGCTTTGCACTAACTGAAGCTGAATTGTGAAATGGTAGATTTTTTTTTTTTTTTGTCTTAAAAAACCATACATGTTGTGAAACATCCTATAAATATAAAATTTAGAAAGGGAAGGACATTTGCATTTGCAGGTTGTGAATACCCTTCCTGCGTAATCCGTGGTTCAATTTTTGATTTAGAAGGGAACGGCATTTGCAATTGTGAATACTGAATACCCTTCCTAGACCATCTCTAATTCAAATTTTGAAAGTTGAAACCCGAAAGTAATTCCATGATTTGTAACACCAAGCTTTATCCCGTGTAGAGGGGCAGTCACCTTAAAATTTTATTAATAAAAACCGCAAAAGAGTAGAAAATATAGGGGAGGATATAGCCTATCTTGCCCCAAACCCAAACAATCAGGGGTGTCAATTGGACTGGATTTGGTCCAATCCGATCCAGTCCAATGTGAGTCCATTATAAATGGATCAGGTCCAATCCAATCCAATGAATATTTTGGACCAATTTGGACCGGTTCAATTCAATGTCTGGACCATCCAATCTGTTCAAATTCATTTTGATTTAGATTGGCTTTGTTTCAAAACCTGACCCATTGATACATATATTCTTATCTTATATCAATGGACCAGATATCGGCTTAATCCAACCCAATCCAATATAAATTTGTTATGGAAGGACCAGGTTCAATCCAATCTAACAAATATTTTGGACTGGATTGGTCCAATCCAATACATCTCGTTGATCCGTCCAATCCATCCAGATTGATTTTGGACTAAATGGGATCCAATCCAAAACTGGTCCATTGACACCCTTACAAACAATACAAAACTCTTACTCACCAACTCGATCCGACCCTTAAGAAAAGAAAAAGAAAATTTTCTTTGAATTTTGCAACATGTAACACAAAACATGTTGATGTTTTGAACCTTGGGGTTAGGTTCTATTTGCATAGTGACAAGCAATGGCTGAGTTAATGTTTTTTTTTTTTTTTTTGGTAAATTTCAATACCCTGCCCTGTGTTTTCAAAAGCCGCCTTCTACCCAAAAAAAAAAACACTAATATCTATATCTAAATGTTTTTTACCTCTCCCTTAGCCAATTTTTAATTTGAAAGAAACTAAAGAGAAACGAAAAAATTTGAGAGAAATTTCTTAACAAAATTATAAAATTCTTTAAATTTTTCATCAATTTTCTATTTCTTTTTTATTTTTTATCAAACCAAATATAACCTTTAGCTTGGAAATAGCACAAATACAAATATGTACAGTATAAATACATACAAAATATAATGTTTTGCACTCTATATATTTGTTTTTTGTATTACTTTCCAAACTGAGCCTAGGCTGTATTTTCGTTGCATTGCAACAAATACAAATTAATAGGTATAATGCAAATACATACAAAATGCAAGGTTTTGCATTCTATATATTTGTATTTTGTATTACTTTTCAAACTGAGCCTAGGCTCTGTTTGGTTGCATTGCAAATCTCTCTCTCTCTCTCTCTCTCTCTCTCTCTCTCTCTCTCTCTCTCTCTCTCTCTCTCTCTCTCCCCAATAACGTAAACTCTCTTCTCCTAAAATTTCTCCCAAATTACCTCTCCCACTATCCACCACTTTCTCTAAAATTATCTCTAATTCTTACTTATCTTCTAAATTATCTCTAATTCTTATTTATCTCCAAAATTATCTCTAATTTAATAGAGAGTTTCTCTCCAAAATTATCTCAAAATTAGTAGAAAGTTTCTCTCCTAAATTATCTCTAATTCCTATTTATCCTCTCCCCTACTTTTTATCTATATCTATCTAAAGAAAAGTTTGGATTAAAAAAATTTAAGAATTATTTAAATATTCTAACAAAATTATATAATAACTTTAAAATATTTGTCAAAAACATAAAATTAATTTTATATTTTTACAAAATATATCACCAAATTATGTACTAACAATTTAAATTATGCTTTTCTAGATTATCAATTTAAATGTTTTTCAAATATTTCATAATATGTAATAGCTTTAAGTAAATAAATAACAAAAAATAAATAAATATTTTATAGATTATTTAAATATTTAAATAACTAATTATTTATCATAACTAGATTTTAAATAGTTAAAATAACGAAATTATATAATAAATTTAAAAAAAAATCTTCAAAGTAGAAAAATAATTAATACATAATATTGAAATTAATAATAATTTACTACATTACAAAATTAATAATGAAATTATGTAATAATAGTATAAATTATGATTTTATGGATAATTAAATTCACTAAATAATTAATACTTTAAACTTTAAATATTTTTCATATTATTTAAGTATTTAAATAAATAAATATTTTAAATAACAAAATATTTAACATAATATTGTAAATAACTAATTTCAATTATATCAAGTAATAGCTTGAGAAAATAACTTTAAAAAGATAATATTTATTTATAATAATTGTAAACTCTTAATCTGTATTTATTATATAATTATATATACTAAAATTAATATTTATTGTATTTTAGTAATTATTTATTGTTTTTGTGATAAATGTATTTTCAATGATTATGTATACATTTATTTTGTTTTTCTATTTAATAGAAAACTTTTAATAATTATTAGAGATTAAACTACTATTATTGAAATTTTTAAATTTAATTTATTGTACTTATTGTATTTATTATATTTTTGTTATAACTTATTGATTAATTTTTATTAGAAATTAAAATATTATTTGAGATTATATTATTTATTGACTAAGTTAATATATTTTTGGTACTTATTGGTATTTTTGTAATTATTGTATTTTTTCATTATCAATATATTTTCAATAATTGTGTATTTTCACTATAAATTTTCAATAATTATTGGAGATTAAAGTATTCTTATTTATCAGAGATGAAACTATTAATTTAGTTGAAATTATGAGTGTTCGTGAGTTGGTTCGGTTTGGTCGTAAGCTATTTGGCCAATCAAATTAACTTGGTTAGGTTGGGAGTTGGTCAGCTAAAACCGATTGACCTTTTTGTGAAATCTAACCCACTCAAATTGTATTAGTTTGGGTTGATTTTTTGGTTTGGTCAGTTGATTCAAAAGAATTAAACTTAAAATTAAATTTAATTTTAAAAATTATAGTGCAATTATTAAAAAATAAATTTAAAAATTAGATTTATGATATAAAACGTTTTAGACTAAGAAATATGGAAAATTTCCCATTTTTCTATATAAAAAATTTATATTTAAAATATAAAATATTAATATATATCCATGGTTAGGTCGTTCAATTTTGGTCGGTTTACAAATGGTCAAAGTGAAATTAATCCAACTTGGTCGAATTGGAAAAATTTTTAACCAAAACCAACCTAAAATACTAGAAAAACAACTCTAGTCAAGTTGATCGGGTTGGTCGATTTCATCGATTTGATGAATAAACCTAACTGAAATTAATTATTTATTTTTGTATTATAAAAAATTTATTAAAAATAGTATATAAAATATAAATAACTATTAATTATTTAAAAAGTTAAAAAAATAAAACAATTGTATACTCTTACGTGTTTCCATTAGGGTCATTTATTAGAATATACATTTAGGGATGGCAATTTTCCCTATCCCCGATGAGAACCCAACTTCCCCGACCCGATGGGGACGGAGACAGAAATGGGAATTGCTTTGACGAAACGGGGGAGGAGGTAAGGGCAGAGACAATGATTAATAAGAATCCCAAGTCGAGGCAGGGGAGGGGGCGACCCCGAAATGATAGCAATGGCTACAAACACTCAAACCCACCAATTCAATATTTCAGTAGTCAGTAATCGTGAACCACACTACCACTAGGAATTGCTTCAGGCTCGTTAAAGACACATCATGTAAGGTAACAAACACATCACAATTCCATTGCAATCCACGAGCCAAGCGCACTAGCGCAGATCACCAATCTGAAATTGAATGAGGAGCTTAACGATAATGATCCAAATATCTAATCCTTGGCTCCTTGGGTCAAACCTAAGAAGCCGCCAAAATTCTGAAGCTGTTAATCATGTGCAAGCAAACAAAAATGGGTCAAGTGTATCTTGAACGCCAAAATCCATTGGCTATGTTCGTTCTTTATATTAAAAAACCCTTCCCTAGAGTCAGCAAGGCTATGTTTGGTTTGAAGGAAAAGGTAGAGAAAGGAAGGGAAGGGCAGGGAAACATGTACAAGGTTTGTAAAGGCTCCCTTACATTTCCCTTCCTTTCCTTGCACATTCCTTCAAACCAAACATAGCCTAAGTTCTAGTTCTGAAAAGCAGGCACAGAATTGGGGTCCCCAATTTGCCATCGGTTCCAAAGTATTTTGGTTCATATTTGGGTTGCCAATTGTCATTGCTGACAATAGTGAATGGCCATGTGACAACTCAACAAGCACCCAACAGATAACTGTCAAAGAATATAACAAAATATCAAACTCATTGATCAGAAAAATATATATCAAACTCCATTGAATTAATTAAACATCGACTTGTCAGAAGATTAAATTCGTGACTAACCACTAAACTTGTCCAAAAAAGCTAAACTGCTATTCACAATTTTTATGTCGACACATTTCCCACAAAAAGCACAAAAGCGGCAGATGAAACTCTGTTCCCAGCTTCACAGGAAATAGCCAACCGCCACAATTGGATGTAGGAATGCAACAGTCCTACTCAAAATCTGTCAACATCTTTTTGCTCCTGGTCTGCTGGTTCTGATTTACAGAGTTTTCGAAAACTGTACATACATAAAGAACATGGGGCTGTGAATAACACAAAGGACAACAAAACTGTACATACATAAACTCTGATTTACAGAGTTCTGATTTACAGAGTTCTGATTTACAAGTTAGTTTAACCAAAAAGTTGGGATCGGCTGCCAACAAAACACGTTCCAACACCCTCCCAATATTCGGGATCTGCTCCTCACAGATCCATCTCACTGTGTATTGAGAACATCTTCCCATGAATAACACAAAGGACAGATGTTCCCAATGGGGCTGTGAAGTCCGTGTGAGGTGTACTCCGTGAGGAGCAGATCCAGACTCTGATTCGACACCGTACATCTCATCATGAGACTGGGACCCGCCAGATTGAGATGCACAGTGTCTGATCATGTTGGGAGGGTGTTGGGATGTATTATCGCAGGTGATCCGGACTCTGACAAAGAATCCAGAAACTCCACATTCAGACTGGAGCTGAAAGAAAAGGAAATCCAAGTTAGAGAGAAGGTAGACAAAATGAAAGCGAAGGAAATAATTAATTCACCCAACTCCGAAATTGAACAATAACATGCACAATTTCAATGGATTTACATCCTTACTGTTAACTTATCCAAAACTCTATCAGAAGTGACAGGAAATGGGAAGAGTTTATCTTTTGAGGCTAGAAAGCTTTTCAGAAAGAGTAAAAACGAAGGTCATTATGTAATGTTGGTTCCAGCTATTTGGGGTCTTGGGGTCGACTTGATATGGTCCTAACCTTTGGCATTTTGTTTAGAAAGTCTTAGCAAGTGCAATTGGTGGTTAATACTTCTGCATGATTTCATCCAAGTGTTTGAAATTGAATTCAATGCCCTATCAAGTTGGTAATAATGTGTTCAATGCTTTAAAAGCACAAGGTGCATGGAAAGCGCAAAGGGTTTTTGGTCCCCAGGGTGTAAGGCGCAAGATGAGGTGCGCTTTTTTCAAGCAAGTTGCAAAGTCTACTGGCTTAAATTAAAATACATAAACCAGTTTTTCAAACCATCATTGACCTAGGTGGTATTCAAACCGTCACCTGATGTCAATTCCAATCTGGTTTAACCCAAACCCAGGAATTGGTCAATAACTGTTGACTTAGTACCGGGTGGTTGAACTGCCAACCTGTTTGACCTGAACAACGGGACACAGGTCACAAATCAAATTATATACTTTTTTTTTAGAAGAGGTAAAGTAAAATAATTGCTATTCCGTTGCCGGGAATTGAAAATAATCACATCATATACTTTTTATTTTTAGGTTTTATTTTTTTAATAATATCTATACATATCTATCTATGCAAGTAGGGTCCATGAAATATGTATTTATAAAAGTATATTTTCTACAATAATAATTACACATAATTCTATTTTCTGTACATTTATTAATTTATTATATACATATAATGTGCAAAACCCTTCAGAGGCCATTACTTTGTGCTCGGTGGTTAGATATGGGTGATTCTTTTTTCTTCGTTTTAGAAAACTTTGTGTTCTATGCATTTTTGGACTATTTTTGCCCAAAAAACATCCTTTTCACCTCAAATATGAATTTTAGCTTTCTTAATTTATAATAAGCTAAAATTAAAAATAAATCACCCAGAACCCAGATGGAAAAACGGTTCAGCCTACAGATTGGTTTTTAAACATCAGCATACACGACGTATAAAACATATTGAAAGTAAAAATGTAAATATAAAACCAAACATCTATTACTATATAAAAGCAAATACTTGCCTTGGTGGTTTTGGTGCAGGCCATAAAACTTATACTTTACTCTTTACTTCCATTCATGGATAGCACGTGCCTCTACACTAGTAGCATATAAAACATATCTAAGCACTTAATAATTCAAGCATCCCAGTACTTATTAGTTAATGTGATGTTAGACATTTTGCATTCTTAATTCTATGAGCCGCCTCTATACTAAGCCCCTTGAGACAAGGTGTAAAATTCTTAACCTGTATATAGACAGATTTGTTGTATAATTTTAATTGTAGTTCTTATCTTTTGAAAAATACATTGTATTAAGAAGGATGACAAAGCACTAGCAAAAATGGGGGTTTCTACTCCCACCTGGCTCGCTTGCATTCACTCTGAGACCCCAAACTCCCCCTGTAGGGAGGGTTCTCTAATCCTTCTTAACTGAAGATATTTTTCAAAAGATAAGAATTACAATTATAATTATAAAACTAATATTTCCATATATAGGATAAAATTCAAGACCCTAGCACCGATCTGTTTGGGCTTTTGCTTCAAGGGGCTTCATCAAGGGTTTGGTGGCAGCATGGTTTTCAAAACCAGACTGGACCGGACGGTCGAACCAGAAAAACCAGGAACCAGTCATCTGCCTGGTTATGTTTTAACCCAAAACCACTTTTTGGCCAAAAACTGTTGATTTGGTCAGAAAACCGCTGACCCAAGTGGTCAAACCGTCAACCTGGGTAACAGTTTTTGGTCGCTTTTGTTTTTAAATTTGTTTATTTTTCTATCAGAGCAGTCTGTCCATTTGGACCAGACAATCGGACCATTCAACCCGGAAACCGGACCCCATAACGGTTCCCTATTTGGTCCAGTTTTAAAAACCTTGGGTTGCAAAGCCCCTGACCTAGTCACTATTCTTCAAAAGTACAAAACAAAGGCACAACACCCACCAAGTGCACACTTTTTCAAAGGGGTTGCGCCATGGTTTTAGAAAATGACCCAAAAACGGAACCGTTCTAGCCACCGGTTTTAGGATCAACAAGTCGTTGACCGGTTCAACAGTCTTTGGCCAGGGACCGGGTTTGGGGTAAAACAGAACCAGATGCCTAGAAGGTTCTAGGGCCGAATGGTCCGACCATCCGGGTCAACGATGGTTCAAAAACCATGGGTTGCACATGGACCTAGGCAAGGCATATGCTTAAAATGCACCTCTCGTGTGCACCTAGGCATGCCTTCTAAATCACAAGTGCTAGTCAAGATGTTTGACCAAAAACCAAACAATGGGGAGCTTAATGATGCATGAAAAAGGTATTCTTGATACAATGGGCAATATCCTGTTCAATCTATGAATACCTTGAATTTCAAATAAGCCGAAAATAGGTGTGTCAAGTAGGTTCCCTTTACTTTTGAAGGTAAAAATAAAATTTATTAAAATAAAAAAATGAAGTCACAAGAAAGGTGATCAGAAGTAGCCTAAGAAAAAAAGGAAAAACAACTTTTTATCCACCAAAGCCTCAATCCACAAACTTAAGCAACTCAACCAACAATGATAAACCACAAACAAACTCATCAAGTCAAGGAACAAATAGAAACTCCCCCAAGTCAAATAAACAATTGAGAAAAAAATACGGATCCAAACCCTCTAGAAATAACTCCCTAGAGAAAAAAGCCCCAACTTCAAGCCATGACACCAGTCCAACACCACAAAAACTAGAAAGCATCTTCCAACCACCACATCCTCTATGCCACTATTCAGCTTCATTGATGACTTACCCCTTTCAATCTAACAAAGGCTTTTGAAATCTGAACCGATCTGTACATTTTTGTGTCTTCTAAATTTTCTTACTGCATTTGGTGTTTTCATACAAGCTATTGGATTCGTATGTCTGGCATTGATCCTATCTAATTCAAATTTATCTGCTTTTTTCTCTTCACCTTCATTGCATACATCCCTTGCTCCTGCTTCTATCTAATTCTTTGAATGTCTTTCTTCCAAACTCTTCACACCCCCCCCCCAAAAAAAAAGATAAAAAATAAATAAAACACAGACCCAATGTCTTACTATCCCCCACTTGTATATTCACAACCTTTTCGATTTCAATCATCCTTCCAACTTTGTGAGTTTCACCCAAGATCACTTCTTCCACTTCATTCAGACTATCTTCCCTAATCCCAGCTTCCTCTTCCTCATTAGTTATGGATTTAGCTTTAATTTTGTATCTTTGCTTATTTTCATATACTATGATTCCAACCTTTCGGCTCTCCCCAACTTCAACCACCCCTTCATTCAGCAATCTTTCCTAAGATCCCATCACGAATTTCCTCCCCTATCTCACTCATCCCATTCCCAATTCCCATCCTGTCTGTCATAACTTTGGCCCCTTTTGTCTGTAGCACCTTTTCATCTCCTGCCTCAGGTCTCTCAAAATTTCATCATTTGAAATTACCAACTTACTCTTTTCACTTGCCTTTCCATGTTCTTCATCTTCCTCACCCTGGAAATTGTGACTTCCCCTATTCACAGTGGGCTCAGGTTAGAATTTTGTCAAATTTGAATGGGCCCCGACCCAAAGCCCGATGTTTTTTTTATTGGAAACGGTAACTTCATTAAATAACTTTCTAGATTTAAGTACAGCTTTCAACTCCCAAGTAGGTGTTGAGCCCCCAGTTATCCTTCTTACAAAACTGCCCAGAACATACTCTCCCTCACAGTCCCTTGTTTAGCCAACGTGTCAGCTAAACCATTAGTTGATCTCCTTGACCATTTGAAGCATGCACCAATCTCCCTTGTTATATTGTGGATTTCCCTTATGGGCAGTCTATAAATCCAAGCTCCCAACTTACCAAATTGCAACCACTCAATCAACAATTTAGAGTCTTCCTCAATCTCAATTTGGTGTAACCCCAACTGTTTTGCATATCTTACACCTTGAAGTAAGGCCATCGCCTTGAAGTAAGCTCCCAACTTACCAAATTGCAACCACTCAATCAACAATTT
The DNA here is from genome assembly GCF_056320005.1 of Nelumbo lutea. Lineage (NCBI taxonomy): Eukaryota > Viridiplantae > Streptophyta > Magnoliopsida > Proteales > Nelumbonaceae > Nelumbo > Nelumbo lutea. Next base: position 215,429,351 of record NC_142684.1, read on the forward strand.
AGAGTCTTCCTCAATCTCAATTTGGTGTAACCCAAACTGTTTTGCATATCTTACACCTTGAAGTAAGGCCATCACCTCCTCTCTCAATGAGTCCCCGACTCCTATTGGTCCTGAAAACAAGGCCACAATTCCGCCACTTTCACCCCTAAAAACTCTTATACCTGAAGAGCCCGGGTTACCTCTTGAACTCCCATCAAAGTTCAATTCCACTCTTTGTTGTGTTGGTGGGGACCACAATTCCTGCACAATAAGTTTCATGGAAGTTGTAGAAGCCACCACTTCCCAATTCCTGTAAATGTCTTCAGCTGAGAAGTCTTTAAACAAATCCAAAGTTTTCAGCCAATGAATAATCATAATAATTATCCTTTCTAAAATTGCCTCCTTGGATTTCTCCACGTCTTTAAAGATTCTATTATTCCTTTCTTCCCAAACTGACCATAAGATAGCTGCTCTTGTGGCTCTCCACATTAATCTTCCACGCCTCTTCGGTTGCCTAAAAAAGCTTGGGTCAAAAAGGCTTGCCACATCTGGGGGAGGTGTCCACCTACAACCAAAGATAGAAGAGAACCAAATCCAAATAAAGCATACAAATGGACAAGAAATCAATAGGTGTGAGATCGTCTCACCAGATCCCAAGTAGAGGCTACAAACACAGGGTGATAGGCAAACATTTGGCCTTTTTCTTTGCAACATATCTAGAGTATTGATTTTTTGGATAACCACCTCCCAACAAAAAGCCCGAACTTTTGGGGGTACAAGTTCACCAAATCTCCTTTGAAGGAAAGCTCTTTACAGGGTTTGATGATTGAATGAGGATATAAAAAAAGGAAGAGCAAGTGAACACACTAGAAGGGAAAGGTTTCCAAATTCTACTATCCACACAAGATTGATCCAAGTAAGTTGACCCAAAGCCCGATGTTAGTCCCCTACAATGAACTTATCATGTTAGTTTAATCACCAATGAACTAGATACTCTAAGGCCTCATTTGTTTACAACTTTGTAACTTACCCGGATAAGTGCACTTACCTAGGTAAATATTTCCTGGGTAAATTCATTTACCCATGTTATTTTTATTCCCAGGTAAGTAACTGAATGATATTTTATCCATAAAAAGTTATTATTAAAATGGACAAAGTTGTCCCATTATGTTTTATAAAATTTCCCCTCGAGGGAAAGTTACTTACCCACTTGGGAGATGGGCAAGTTTTACGCGGGGAAGTGGAGCTGCTTTTACCGTGGGGCCCATTACTAACTCCCCCCAACGGGGCCTAAAATTTTATGGGCATCATCTAAAAGGTGTATATCATAGTTCACCAATAGAACACTTCAACAAATGTGATAATGCAATTGTCAGGAACAACAAATTGAGCTGTTTTTAATGTGGGACTCACTACTAAATGCAAAAAGAACATTGTAAAGTTGATCAATGGGAAAAAGATACCCATTGACAACCCCACCCCACCCACCCCACCCCCGCCCACCATTTAGCGGTAAACAAACAGGACCTAAAATTTTATGGGCATCATCTAAAGGTGTACATATCATCATAGTTCACCAATAGAACACTTCAACAAATGGGATAATGCAATTGTCAGGAACAACCATTTAATGGATCCCAACTAGATGCTATAGCCCATTCCAGCAACTAGAATAATCCTGACATGACCACCCAAACCTGCACCTTCTTTGGAGATAGAGTTCACCATTTCAGTCATCCAGTAACACGTTTTGGTTATACCCATTGAATAAGGTATCCTGCAAGTGGAGGACCCAACTACTTTGTATGTGAAATGCATGTAAATACCTATTTATTGATGGTAATTACTGGTTTACAACCACAAAACCAGACTATAGGTGTAGATTATAATTAAAGTAACATGCAGAAAATACATGAACCAAGGGTTGGGAATTGGAATACAAAACAACAGAATGAATAGGATTACCTTGCACTGAAGGCTTGTTATCGTGGATCTGAGTACTGTGTCCCCAACTATCAACCTCAACTTCTTAACAAAATCATCCCGATTAATCATTTTGTGCTGATAATATATACCAAAAAAAAGAGAAGAGAAAGAGACATCAGAAAATTATCAAGCTGAGGAAAATAAAATAATCTAAATAGTTAGAAGACATACCTTAAATAGGTCATAATGCTTATTAACTAGCAACATATCATTAGCAGGCACTTTATTTGAAATAGCATCAAACAACATGGGAAAAGGCATCCAGGGGGATTTGGGAGTCCTTGAAATGCTCGAATCAAAGACAGGAGCCTTGTCCTGAGATCTCTTTACTGAATCTCCAAATGAATTATGGTATCCCACCTGAGGAAAGAGTGATATTAAAATGAAAAACATGATAACTTCACAGAAAGTAAAACTCAAAATTCCCAAGTAATGCTTTCAATCCATCATTGACCAAGCCAATCAGACTGGCGCTCCAGTGACCCAGTAACAACTCCAGATCAGGTCAACATCTAACTTGTCATATTACAAGAGAACTGTTGACTTGGTCAATGACTTGTCACCCAGATGATTTAACCACTGGCCAAATCAACAACCCATTTACCAGGTTATCAGGTTTTTTTATATTTTTTGGGGAGTTTGTTATTATCAGGATGTTACAGATTGACCCACAGACCAAATGACAGAATGGTAACCCATCCACCCAGAAGGAAAATCAGTTCAGCCTGTGGGCTTTAAAACAGTGATCTGTCTCTACACTGCAATTAGGACCAACCAAAAGCAAGTCTATCCAGATCATCCACCCACCTGACCTATATATATAAGTTCCCCTGTTTCTACCAATAACCCTACCCCAATCTTATAAGGTAAGGACAAGTTAGTCCCACTTTCAAATTTCAAAATTAATCTTTTGCTAAACTGGTTTAATATTTTCAGCTCCAAGAAAGCAATCTTTAGTTTTAGGAGACCACATCCTTCCTATTAAAAGTGGATAACCAGTCAAAATATGGGAACTAAAGTCCATCAAACTAGTATTTCTGCACAATGCACCATGCAACAAGTAAAGGTGCATGTAAACTGGTATAGATAGATATGCGGCGGAGGGGGTGAGAGAGTGAGAGAGATTCTAAGAATATGCTTACAGAATTAAGTGGAGAGGAGCCAATTTGCATTTGAACTTGACAACAAGTAGATTTTGTTTCACCAGACACATTATATTTGGTCTGCCTCTCGTTTCCAACAGCATGACCTGTAGGAATATTAATGTATATCAGTGGTCGAAGACACACACACACACACACATAAACAGAAAAAAAAAGAAAAAGAAAAAGAAAAAGAAAAGAGATGCCAATATTTGTATAACCCATGTGGTAAATAGCTCCTTCTAAACTCATTGATCCATATAGTTAAGGTAATAGCACCTCTTGGATGAGCCATAGATACAGACTTGTAGCTGAAAAGTTTAACCAATATCTACCTAACCAATTAACCATACAAGTACTTGTCTATGTCTTAAGCGTAGTTAATCCATCTATAGGCAACAATATTTTCAGTGCATGCTCCTCCAAGCAAAACAAGGTAACCCATATCGAGATGATGGGTCATTTATAATGTTGTATGGTATAGTGTTCTGGATCATCCTCCACAAAGTTCCTAGGAAACAAGGTATACATAACATACATACATAATAAAAAAAAATCAATTTAACCAGAGAGAGAGAGAGATGGCAATATTTGAATATCTATGTGGTAAATAGCTCCCTCCTAACTCATCAATACATATAGTTCAAATGTAGCAAATCTTAGATGAGATAATAGATACAGCTTATAACTGAAAATTTTAACCAATATGTACCTAGATAATTAACCATACATGTACTTGTATAAGTCTTATGGGTATTGTTAATCCATCTATAGTGCATATTCCAAACAAAACAAAGTAACCCATATTGAGCTGATGGGTCATTTATAATGTTGTATGACATAGTGTTCTAGATCATCCTCCTCAAAAATTCCTAGAAAACAAGGTATTCCATCAAGAAATAAATTGAAATACAAGGGAAAAAAAGAATCACCTTTAACACTGGGAGGCATCCTAAAACAAACAACATACTCTGGATAGATGTGAGTGTTCGCATTCATGCTCCACACAGTATACTGACTTGGATTTTCAAGATCGTCTACGCCATTGTCAAAGTTTTCGCTACTAGGATGGAACTGCTCAGATCCAGGATGAACAAGCTCCATGTTCCCCATTATAACACGACAAAACATCATATGTTGTACCCCATTTTCGTCAACATCACAATAATTTGCACTGAAAAGAAAGAGAAAGAGAGGGAGGAAAGTCGATTATCCTCCGCAACTACATTATCAATAAATTTAGAAAACATAGATGAAAACTAAAACAAAAATAAATATACAAGGAGAATCATCAAGTTGAGAATTCAAGGGTAAGGTGGCATCTGATACTGCTCAAATGAGAGTCGAAAGCGGAATGCTAAAAGATTCCAAATTTTAATAATGTCTCATTCAGAATTTTAGCAATTTGAGAGCTACTTAATTGCTGAATGATGAAGCACAGGTATTGGGCGTTGGGATGATTGTTTTACCCCAAAAGGTTTTATCATATACCAACAATAACCCTGGATTTAGGTCTTTTTTATTCCTTATTATGTTTCCAGCATCTATTTTAGCAGTTATTAAATGGCTCTTCTATCTATTAACACATTTCCCACAAATGTGCTGATGTGAGGGTTAACCCCATTTCAACAGCCTCAGCAGTTCTAACTCAGATTACCATAGATTGAAAAATGATTTAAAATTAGAAAATTAATCCACAATAACTTCCCATCAATAAATATAGCAAAGAACCCAAAACATAAGTGGCTGACTGATAGCTACCAAATATGTCTACCTTAGTTACACTCCCAAGAAACATGAGCATCTATATCACTAGTTCATTGTACTACCTTTAACTTCCACTTAGCAATTTAATTTTTTTTTCTCTTTTTTCCTAATAGTAGTGGAATTGACAAATACTAATTGCATATTTATATAGTTATACTCCCAAGGAACACGAGTATCTATATCACTAATTCATAGTACTACCTTTAAGTTCCACTTAGCAATTTAGTTTTTCCTCTTTTTTCCTAATAGTAGTGGAATTGACAAATATTAATTGCACATTTATAATTTTCATATAAACAAAAAAGTTAATCGCTCCAAAACTGAAATTCCACCTGATAAGTGAACAATTTGCTGATGAAAGATGAACACCAATACCATATACAGGCTTACGCTTAGGCAGTCCATTTATACCAATCCCATGCACCATAATCCTAGGCACTGCCTCTCTAGAGGAAGCAAGCCAAGCAAATCGAACATTTGCTTCACCACGATACTTCTTTGTGATTTCAAGCTGCTTCTGGAAAAGCTCAAATCGAACCTGTGAAATACTACTTGAGCAATGATAAACCTCAAGTACGTCCTTTGCATCAATCATCGAACCCATACCCATAAGGAACATGTGTTGCACAATATCATTAGACAACTCTCCATGCATTGCTTCATACACAGGATTTTGTGAAGGAGAAATTTCAACCAATTGCTTATTTTCTCCAAAGCGTTCAATTTTTGCTTCTGATTTTGCATCACTGCTATCATGTTGTTCAAGCTCATAATGCCTTATAACAGGTTTTTCTTCAACTTTAAGTCCCTTTATATGAGTATTTGATTCTTCAGTACCTTCTTCCAGACCCAAGCTATCAGCTCCAGTAATTTCAATTTCAAGTTGCAACTTGAGTTCACAGGTCCCATTTGGCTCTTGAAATAAAATTCTCTGTTCATTCTCCAAATCAGGTTGAAAATTTGCATTTACTTCCATATCACCAGAAAGCAATTCCGGAAAGAAACAATTACCTGCTTCATCAATCCAAGCGATGGGTTTTTGTACACCTGTTTTCAGATCAACCTCAATCATGTGGAAAAAATCCATAAGTGAGTGATGGTCATTGAACTCCACCTCAATAGCAACCTTCTTTCTCTGGAAATCTTCTCTTATTAATGCAAGAAGTTCCACAGGGAAATCAGTCCATTCATCATTCTGATAGAACATTAAACGTTGAATTGGCCCACTCTTCATAAAATTTGAGTAGTTTTTCAGCAGAGATTTCCTGAAACGAGACTTGCAACTGTTCTTGCTGCCAAATGATCTGGCTCGTTTGCATAGCTTGTTAGATTGTGAGTTCAAGGTGGGTCTCCGACCCACCACTGCCAGAGCAGGTTCAGCAAAATATGCTGCACAGTGAGATGCCCTTTTTCTCTTCAGATCTACCACAATTCTAAGCCCATTATCCGATACCTTTGCGTTCTTGACTTCCATGTTTATATACAGTATCAATCACTATCAACAAATTTGCCTCCAAGAAGTCCAAAGATGACAAAATTTTACAGTTCTTATTTTTTCTGCATCATGACCATTGCCAGAGAGTATAAAGAGGCCCTGCCAATCATAAGAAGTTAGAGGACATCTTTGTACATATTTCACATGGAACATAACAATGACGAAGGAAACAAAGGATCAAGATTCTTTATATTACAATCAAGAAAAAGGATACAAGTTGATCATAAGAATAAACAACAAATACATGCAATTGCTAGGATATTAAAAAATATTAGTTTAGAATCCCTAAGTTTCCATAAATGGAGGGTGATCATACAAGGAAAAAGTGAATACAAACATAAGGAGGAAATTATCATTCGGCAGCACATAGGGTTCCTTTTAGCTGTCTGAGCAAAACATTAACTGAGCTTGCCTTGTTTTCAAAGATACAGGAGTTTTTTCACCCCAAATGATCCAACCAACTTTACTAATAAATACAAAATAAATTTTAAGTGCATATTATCTTACAAACAGATAAATTCAGGTCATCCTTAACCAGGTCAAATTTGAACAAACAGATACCGTTTTTTGATAGATTTATTAGACACTGCTTGCAGCTTAGAACAGCCATATTCCAATGAGAGAAGCATCTGCATGGCTTCTACCTTCAGATAGCATATCACCATTTGTTCATTTCTTGTAAGATAATATGCATTAGGTCCTCTCTTTTTTTCTCATTTTAGAAGACAAAAGCTATGGTTCAACCACATATAAAATATTTCTTCATGACCTTCATATGTGGGCAGCCACAAAGCAAACATTTTCAGGAACTCCATTCCATTTGAAGTATGTTAGATAATTAGAAAGGAATAGAAAGATCCTTGATGGAAAGACAAATTATGGGTGGCTATGTAAAAAAAGGTTTAGTCCCAAGGATGCACAAAAGTTATAGCTTAACCAGAGTTAGAGGATGTCAAAAGAACCTCTTTTACAATTATTTAATGGTTTGTTAAGGATGTTGCCTCAAAGGATGTATAGCCTTGTGAATTTTTGTAGTCTGCTTTTAAGATAAGCTTTGCCCGTCTGTATCTGGTTTTGATCTTAACATTCATAATGGCCCATGGAGTTGCACAAGGAAGACTCTACTTCTTTATCCCCTTTGAAAAGATGCCAAAGGGGCCACTGCTTGGTGTAACAGCAAATTAATGTCTATAAATAGGAGCAATGGAGAAGCTCATCTGGTTCGTGTAGATCAAATAAGACTCAAATCTACATAACAAATGAGCAAGCACATTACCATGAATTGTTACACTTCGAGGAAAAAACAGGAATACAAAGTACAACATTATTGTCAGTGCTCAGCCATCATTCTCTAAGTTACCTCTTAATAACCAAGGATAAGGACTTCAATGTTTGAGGCATTACATGATATTAAGCCTTGCTTCGTCCTCACTTCAAGTGTTAATTGTGATTATTAGGAAAAGGCTTTTCTGAGGGTTTTGCAAGTAATTTGGATTTTGGACAGAAACCCTTCATCCAAAAATTATCAGAATAAATATTTAAATCACCGTTCAGATAACGTGCATTGATGAGATAGGAAACATAACAAATAGATTTTGCCAATCACTGCAAGATCTTATTAAGAGATTATTGTGCAGGTACAAGAACATACCAAATTCTACTACCAGCGGTCATTTTGCACAACGGTTTTTTTTCTTTGTTCCCTGACCTCAATAAAATCGACCAAAGTAAAGTTCCTCTTCAATCGCACTAGTACCAAACAGCTCTCTCGCTAAATAGAGTTCAAGAACAAACCAAAAGATCTTTACAAGAAAACGACGGAACGATGTTCCAGGAGATAACCATGCAGCTTATATCAAAACAGAAGAGTCAATACAGCTATCAAAATACAAATAAATGGACAAAAACCATGGCCACGTTATTTGGTCTCAAAAAAAGTCCAATCTTTTCAATAAAATTAGAATGTAAGCATAAAATTAAACCACCAGAAACGTTACTCAGAACTAGGCTTAACTACTTACTCCAAAATACACAATCAACTAATAAAACCACGACTAAACGAAATGGAACTTCAACTGAACCCAGTAAAAAAAATCATAGAAACAAAGGGAAAAGAGGAAATAAGGTAAAGTTGTCAAAATTTTGACGTAGAAAAAGGGAATTTTAATTAGATCGGACTAAAAACTCAAGAAGAATTACAGAAGCCCAAAAAAGAACAAAACAAAACAAACTGGCATTCGATCAAATTCTCATATGGGACATAGATTCAGATGAAAATAAAAGCATTGATCAAAAAACTAAAAAAAATAATCAGCACGGGATGAAGTCAAATCCAAAAAATAATGAGAAAACCCTGAAACCTAGACCTAATAAACAGAAAAAATAGCAAGAAAAACTTAAAATTCCTCGAATAAAGAAAAACTTTTCCATAAACAAGATAAAATTCTCACCTTTTAAAGCATTAAAGCTGGTTTTCGACGATTTTCATGAGAAGGGGGGATCTCCGGCTCGTTTAGTCTGAAACCCTCTCTTTCTCGCGAAAACGAAGAACAGTGAAGGGCGTTGACGCCGTTAATACCCGAGATTGGTAACGGTTCCTAGGTCGGCAGCCGTGGACCATCTGTCGTTACTTGCGGGAAAAGAAATACAAGAATAGCCGCCTCATCGTATTAAACGGAAAAGAATCCAACGGTCTGAATTTTCTCTAGCCGCTTAAAATGATTTTACTGTCAATTATTTATTATATTTTAAGGTTTCTAATGTTTTGCCGTTTTCTTTCCGTTAAATAAAACGTGGCAAAATATAGTTCGTCCTAAGAATAAATGGAGTGCTGATGATAGTGATAAGCTTGGTAATTTGTGTGGGCCATGATACGATACTCCGCGGAAAGAACTTGATTCGTACTTCAAGACGTTAGATTAGACATGAGATCTAGTACAAACAAACGCGTTACAACGGGCTACGAAACCAATCAAAAATAAACACGTCAGAAACCGAATTGATGATTGTACGGATCATGTAGGCAGTTCACTTATATGGGTATTTGGTAAAAATAAATTGAGAGGTAATTATTAATTTAACCATTCTTATGGTAACGTGGCATATCCAAAAACTGTCTCGCCTCGGCCCCCAACAGCTAAAGTTTTTCCGTTGGTAGGAGTTGTGGGGGTGGTCTCACCCAATCCGTCCAACCGCTTGAAAATGGGTTAATCACATATTAGGTCCATTTAAATGGGTCAGATTCGTTGGATAACCATTGGCTTAACCACTAAACATACAAGTATCAATTCTTTAGTCATTTTTTAAATTGCCTTCATTCCTTAATTATTAAGTAAAATTAGTTTTGCTTGTAATTAGCACTCTTCACCCAAATCAACATAAATCCAAAATAACCCGACCCAAGTCTAAACCAATTTGGATTAATTCATCCTAGTTTGAATATGAACAAATCCGATCACCTCAACTCGATCCATTTGGGTCAGTCAATCCAATCCGAACCTAGCTCGATCTATACAAGACCAATCTAAACATACTAGGATTCAAATTGGTTTTAGATGAATTGACCCGACCCATATCCAAACTAGTATGTCAGACTCGACTCATTTTAACCCGGTTTGGAATGACGACTATTCAAGCCTATACGACCGAGTTCGTGCAATCAACCTAACCCATATTTGGACAATCCTGGCCTACTTGTCTTGAATTAGTTCAGATCGGTGGGCTCAATCCTAAACCCATGCACAACTTGATATGGACCAGCCTAGTGCAACCTGTCATTTTGACTAAACCGGTCTGGTCCAACTGAACCGCTCTGAATTCAAACAGTTCAACCACTCTTGATGTGATTAGGTCAAAGACAAACCTAGTTAGATAGTTCAAGTTGGTCTGATCAGATTGAACCTAAGTTGTTCAGTCAAACCCGAAACTCGAACATTTAAATGGCTTTAAGTGATAAATTGCCTTTTATTCTCATTGAAAAAATAATATGCATATAGTGTGATTTGAATATTCACTACGTGTGCAAATAACAACTACTATTACTACAAAGCTATGACAAACTTATTTGTAAAAAGGGAGTTGGATTTTATTTTAAGTGCATAAATATAAGATTAATGGGTTAGGCGGGTTTGGATTGAACCCAACCCATTTAATTTTATATAACTGGGTCACTAATGGGTTGGCAGGTTATTGAAGCTCAACCCAAACCAAACCCAACCCAACTCAGCCCGCCCAATTGCCACCACTAGTTGTGGGCTATTTTTTTGAATTTGAACGTTACTAGTTGTTTTTGCAATGAACCGAAACCAAACTGGCACAATGTGTTAACCGATTAATTGGTTTCAGTTTTTTAGTGATTTGATTCTTGATCTTTTGGGTATATATATACACACATATATACTTACCCCTTTTTTGAATTGACCGATTTGGTTAACCACATTTTTTGGTTTATTTTTCTTGGTTCAGTTCAGTATTTTCGATTTTTTTTGTTATTTTTTTAATGAGCACCCCTAATGGTTGGGTTGTGTATTGGCCCACCATATAAGTTTGCTCGTGCACATCCTAAGTCCTAACTAATTAGGTTAGAACTTCTCTTTATATGGGTTTGTTTATGATGGTTGCGATTAGATGATAAAAGGGAGTGTTCTATCACAAAAAATGTTTTTCTTGTTGCTTGTTCCAAAAATAAATAAAAATATTTGGTTTGAAAACAGATTGTTTCTCAAAACAAAAACACATAAACATGTCATATGTGGTTTTTTTTTTATATTTCAAGGCTGAAACCAAAAACATATTCTTGAATTTCTGGTTTCAAAAAAAAAATCATTTGATTACTTAATATCATATTCCATAAATCACACAGCTTTTATGCTATAAATTTTATTTTTGCTTTAAAAATATTATTTTTGATGGTTCCAAAAACATGTATCGTTTTTTTTAACAAAAACAGGATATTTTTTCTCTCTAAAAGCAAAAAAAAAAAAGAGTTGAACATGTTTTTTTTATTGATGTGGTAATTCCAAAAACAAATTAAAACAAAAATATTCATGTTCTGGAATGCTCCCAAAGTTTTAGGTAGGCTTGTAAATGGTATTTGAAAATCCGAATTCGAATCCGAGATTCAGCATAATCGAATCGAATTCTAATACTATTTTTTTTTACCGGTTAAATTATCGGATCGAATTTGGATTGATGAATTCCAAACCGATTAAAAAAATAAAATAAACAATTTCAGAAATTAGAAATGAGAAATGACTAATTTCTCAATGAGAACGTTTGAACGGTCAAACCTTACCTCTCTCTAGTCTCCATCATCCTTTCAACTTTCAAGTTTCAAACCCTAAACCTAACCCTCCATCCCTCACTTCGCCATCGTCGGACGTCGCCCAAGCAACCACCGCCCCTTATCCTTCGTGGCTCCTCCTCTCCTCAGTCGTCTCTCATACTCTCCTCTATCTCTCACTCTCTCAGTCCACTCACAAACTCAACATCGTCGCCACCCAAACAACCACCATCACTGGCCACCACCCCTCATCCTCCACGTCTCCGCCTCTCCTCAGCCCTCTCTCGTCAGTTGTCTCTCATCTTCTCCTCCATCACTCATTCTCCGGTCCACTCATTGACTCAGCATCGCCGGTCACTGCTGCCCAAGCAACCACCATCACCAATGGCAGCATCACTAATAGCGACGATTGAATTCGAATCAAATTGAATATTCGATTTAATAATCAAATTCGAATTGAAAAATTCAATATTCGTTAGATATCGAATCGAATTCGAATATTGTTCTTTATAATAGGTTTCAAATTGGAATCTAGCCTGATTCGATTCAAATTTGATCCGTTCACAGGCCTAGTTTTAGGGACCCCAAGCCGTTTGTGGAAAGGCTAGTGGACTTCACATATAGGTATGTAATTGAGTTGAGTTTAGTTGAGTATTGGCTCGAGCTCAACTCAAGTCATAACTGAATATTAAAAGTTGTAAATAAATTAATATTATAGATAAAATATATTTTAAAACTCAATTTTATATATATTTATATTATGAATAAGTTAATATAAAAAATTAATTATATTATATATAAAATATGTTAAAAATAACATTTTATTATAAGCTCAATCAGACATGATTAAATTCAAGCGAAGTATAATAAAGCCTGGACCCAATTCAACTAACTATTCGACTCTCAATTTTATCTTGGAGTCAAGTTTGAGTATTTAGCAAACTGAGTTCAAGTATCTCAACTCACTTATACCCCTATTTGCAATGATGCCAAATGGAGTTCAATCCCTATGATGGTATCGATTTATAATGCCACGATGAAAGACATTAAAAAAAGTAATAATCTTTTATATTTCATTGTTTAACCTGTGCGTTGCACTGTTCCCGCTAGTGTGTATTAATCTACCAAAGAGGAAGAAGTGGTTGAAATTATTAATCCACTTGTAGTGGACTTGATCACAGAGTATCAGTGGGACCAATGTCCGGGTTCAAATCAGTTGCTAGTTAGAAGTTCACATAATATTGTATCAGTGGGACCAATGTCCCATTTTCCCACTAGTAGGTTTAAGCATACATCACCTCAGTCCACACCCATGTGGGAACGCAATTTGTATTAAAATACAAAGAGAGCGAGAAAGAGAGAGAGAGAGAGAGGTAATTGAATTCAACGACTTATTGCTTTTATCTTTTAATGTATGAGCCATTATTATGAGCTCCTTAATGGCTTAGTGAAAATTGGATTGATTATTGTTAGCATTGTATATAGGGCAATGAGATGTTCGGTTAAGCCATTTTAGTTAGTTTATTAAAGTGCCTCGACGTCGATGTATCCAACGATATTTTTTTAATTTAAGATCAATAGACAAGAGTGCAACGTTTAGATCTCGAGTTCTCAACATATCCCATCAATCCCTTGATTCACTTGGAAAAAAAATAAAAACAAAACCCAAGTGTTCTTATAAGAGATGACACCACCAGGTTCCTTCCTAGAAAACACCTTAGATTCAATTATGATTTTTCAACTTTTTTGATGAATTAATTATTTTTTATTTTTGATAAAAATATTAGTTAAATATAGAACTTCAACAATTCAAGCAATCAATCATCAATTGAGGCGAGTCCCGATTTCCTTTCCTGTTATATTTTGCATAATTAAATCAACAAATTTGGAATGAGAGCACAAAAGATAAAACCCCATTTCTTTATTTTTTGAAAGCATTAACTTATAGCATTGCTGTTATGTATGGTTCTGTTCTTATTAATATGGCACTTGTTTTTGTTAGAAGAATGGTAAATTACATACAAGTACCCTTTACTTTGTGATAGTGATAGATAGGTACCATGAACTTTCAATTGCAACACTTGAGTATCCTAAACTCTCAAAAAGAAACACTTGGGTCCATATGTTAGTATTCCGTCAATTAAACATTACATAATGCCAAAACTGCCCTTTCATTAATTAAACTTATGTGATCAGTACATAATGCCAAAACTTAATAACTCATACGGTATTAATTAGATCGCACAAGTTTAGTTGACGAAAGACTAGTTTTAGCATTATGTAATGTTTAACTGACAAAATATGAATGGGTGGACCCAAGTGCCTATTTTTTGAGAGTTCAAGGCACTCAAGCGTTGCAATTGAAAGTCCAAGGTGCCTATATGTCACTACCCCAAAGTATATGGTACCTATCTATAATTTACTTAAAAAAATCATGTATACTGATAAATAAAGCTATTCACAGGTCGGGCTTTGAGCAAGGTCCAATCAAAATTTGGCAAAAACTAAGTCCAAGCCCGGCCTATGAACAAGTCTCCTAATAAACAACCCCTTAGTCTTCTTGTTTAACCTTCAACCATTTTTTAGTAAACTAATGATTCATTTATAACCTTCAACTTGGTTTTCATAACATTGTTTATGCCTATTTGGCAGTAAAAAAGTTACACTTTTCTCATAAAAATAAAAATTCAAAATGAATAGCATTATTAAAGTTTATAAAAGTGAATAGAGCTTACCATTAAGTAAAAATCCAAGTACTTAAAATGTTGTTGATAAGCTGCCTTGATCATGGTTCAAAACCAGTACTTAAATGTTGCTTTTATGAAAGCCAAAATATAATTGAAGGAAATGAGGGAGCCAACTCCTTCAGTAAAGAATATCCAAGTTTTATTATTAAACGATAACATTTTTAGCCCTAAAATTTACTCCAATCAGAGGCAAAGGGGTAACCACCTTAAAATTAAACTAGAAAACTTAATTAAAGATCAATAATAACTACAAAGGCAAGGGCACTTAGCTTGCCTTGCCCCAAACCCGAGATACAAAAACACACACACACACTCTCTCTCTCTCTAATACTCTCAACAACCCACCCACAGAAAAAGGAGAAAAACAATATTGAAGGAGAATATGTCGTTATCTTCTTGCTTATTACCATTGGGGTTTGAAAATGTCATTTCTAGTGTTTTACTTGTTCTTTTAAAATGTGCATTTTATTAAGCAAATTCATATTTTCAAGACATTCCACAAATCAATGAATTAAGAATAATGGTTTTGTATAAAATAACAAGCCCCTTGCTAATCTTCACATTTTTTTATAATAGATCTAAGATCTAAACTACTTGATCACAAAATTAACAACTTTTATGGTTGATTGTCTAAATTCAATATGGTGCAATTTTTTGCTCTCAATTTACATGTTTAGAAATTTATATGGAAGATTAGTCAGCTTAATTCCAAAAAATCACGATCAAAAGTGATATTCATTTCCAAATCCATTATCATGACCTGATTATCTCTATATTGAAATTGCTATTACATGAATACACAACATTTTTAGCCTTATAATGATATCCTCAACTATCTATCCAAGGACATCATCAAGAAAACTCTTGATTAAAAAAAAAAAAAAAACTCAAAATAAGATGTGTACTTGCATTCCAAAACCAAATTGAACCAATAAAATTGAAAAGTTGGATTTGATTCAATTTTGTATAAAAAACTATTTCTAGTAAACTCTAACATTGCTTGTTTACAATTTACCTTTTTATATATTCTATTTTGATTTTAAAACAACTTATTGTATTTGATTATTATCTACATACTATATAAATAGATACTTAAGCCACGTTTGGAAACGATGCAAATGGAGTGTAAATCCCGGTTCAGGGTAAATTTGCACTTTGGTTCACTTTTGCCTATGTTTGGCAACATTACATTTATGTATTAACAAATGATAGACCAATGCATATTTACATTGATAATAAGATGCAAAATCAATAAAAAAAAAAGTAAATTTGCATTCAAGCGGCTTTTTGATAAAAAAAAAAGCATATGCTTTATTGGAATTCATGTTTGCATCCATTAAAGCTAAAAGTCTATTTAATAAGAAGGTAAATTTGTCAATGCAAAACTAACCCAATTTTGCAATTTATATGAACCATTTTACACTCTACGTATTTGCATTCACACTTATTTGCATCTTTTCCAAACACAGCCTTACTTTTAATTATGTGAAGCTTATAAAAGTTGAACCCAAATACTAAATACCATATATGATTAATACTTACACATAAACGCATATGCTCTTCTTATACTAAACCAAAGGACTCTAACTAGTTATACATTAATAAACATCAGTCTCTATTACCCCCTTCTTTCTGTTGGATCAACAATTGCTAATAATGTGTTTGGTTCCCAAGTTTTACACCCATGTGATGAATTATTTAACAAATAAACGAGATCGGATCTGCTCCTCACACAGGGTGCCTCACTCGCACCTCACATGCACATTGTACCATGCATTGGGAACATCTCCCTTATTTATAAGTTATTATTCATGGGAAATGTTCCCAATGCACGGCGGATGTGCATGTGAGGTGCCCCTGTGTGAGGAGCAGATCCTGTTCCCAAACAAACCTTGATGTGCCATTACCCAAAAAGTTGGTATATAAGTCAAATGCGGTAATGGATTTCCAATGTGTTCATAATTATTTTGTATAAAATCAATAGATTATGGTGTGAGATATTGACCATTCTACAAAAAAAATAGTAGTAGATCTTGGCTTTAGGACAAAAGATCTGTTGTGGGGTGACATTCTTCTTGGCTTATTGTCATTTGGTATATTAAGGCTATGCTATCATGAGGTACTGTACCATACAAGCGTTGGAGCAACTAGTTACCCGATTTGCTATCATGTTTATGATTCCAGTTGATTGGTCATATGTTTTTCGGAAATCATATCTTTTCCATATTATACTCGAATCCTTGTATTAATGAAATGGGTCATATGTTTTTCGGATATCATATCTTTTCCATATTATACTCGAATCCTTGTATTAATGAAATGGGTCCGACTATAATATAGAAAATCATATAGTTTGGAAAATACCATCAGACACGGCCTTGAGAATACCATGAGATCATGAATGAGCTTCGTGACCCAGCATCAGATCATGATCTGCCGGTGACCCAGCATGACCAGTGCTTTTGGAGATGGTGACCCAGCATGGCCAATACTTTTGGAGATGGGGAATAGCATGAGATCATGATCTGCCACAGTTGTAATCGGTGTATATTGAGGCCAATTGTAAGCCGGGCCATGAATGAGCTTCCCTCCGCTCTGGTTAATCACCGTTTCCCAAATAAACCCATCTGGATTATTTGGGGAGGTTACGAGCTCTATGTAAGGTTGATCACCTTTGTACGTGTATGCATCGCCGGCCCATCTATAGAACCCGAACTTTAAGAAAGCAGTGACCGCCAGATAAGACTGCAAGGAAGAAGCAATTCAACGCAAATTAATTCAACTTGATTAATCAATGAGCATAAGTATAGTAAATTAAGGCCAAAACTTTTTTCCTTTATTTATTTTTTATTTCTTTGGCCATAGAAACTTTATAAGCACTTGATAACATGACGGTCTGCACGTATATATCACTAATTTTATTCCCTCAAGGTACTAATCCACCATTAATTAACCTGAACTAGAGAGAGATAAATAGATGGATAGATAGAGAGAGAGAGAATCTGTATGGAAAAAGAGAGGGAGCACGAGACACGATCACTAACGTCTAATGAGGTCCCAAGTATATATATATATATATATATATAGACACCTCCTGCTCGGTACCAGGCATCTTTCTTCTATTCTCTGTTTAGTTACCGTTAAACGCGAAAACAAAAAACTCCTGAAAACTCGAACAAGCATTGAAGAGAGAGATATCCAGAAATCAAATCACTGTTTCTCGATCACATTGGAGTATAGGACTGCTTACTTCTTGCTCCCGACCGTATTTGATTTTCAGAGGCCCCCTGTACTAGCTGTTTCGTCCCTAAGATTGTCAGAGGCTCCCTGTACTAAACATCCGAAACAACCATTTTTCACCGTTGGAAGTGAGCTTTCTCAGCCATCGTGCACCCCCCATCTGCCAGAGCAGCTTCTGAGTGGCTTTTAACGGTGAAGACATTAACGTCTTTCAATGATTTTTTTTTAAATGCGATTTAAATGGTTGTTTTTGAAACTGGTTACCTGGGATAACCGGTATTGATTGAAACAAAGAAGTGGAATGTTAATTGGTCATGTCACCCGATATGATACTTTTTCCATATCATAGATTTTCCCTAATGAAATAGAACCAGGAATTCTAAGCTCATACAATCAATATTCCAAAAGGTATATAAGGTGGTATTGCCTTGAGTCTCAACTTTGAGGCTCATTCTGAAAGGTATAAATAACATACTTGCATCTAGGAGTGCAACTTGGGCGGGCCCAACTCAAGCCCGAACCGGTCCAATTTAGAATTTTACACGGGTTGAGCTTGGATTTTTGGTCCTCAGGTTGAGCTTGGGCCCAAGAATTCGAATATTTTTATATACATTTATACATTATATACATATATATAACATTTGTATAAATATTTTATACACATATTTACATACACATAAATATATGCATATATATATTTGCATAAATACATATGCATATATATATATATAGTGTGTGTGTGTGTAATTTTAGAGTGGGTTCATTGACCAACCCGATTCCGGCCCAGGCCCGAGCCCAACCCGAGTGCATCAAATTACAGGGCAGGTTAGGCTCAGGTTGGGAAAATCGGGCTTGACCTTGGGCTCGGGCCTTAAGCTGAAATTTTAGGGCCAGACCTAGGTTTACCATAAACCCAACCCAACCCGCCCAACTTGCATCACACTTTGGGGCACCTTATGTCAAGAGCATGTATTTTAAACTGAAGTAATGTTCTCAGTTCAAGAATGAATTCAGACCAGTTGTAAGATTTTGGGGCATGTATTTGATGTTTTCATACATGTTCAAGAATGAATTCAGACCAGTTGTCAAGAGCATGTATTTCAAACTTTTAGGTTTTCAAATCCATTTGATGTTTTCATACATGTTCAAGAATGAATTCACCAAGTTCCAACCAAATCAAATGAGCAATAAGGTTTTGGTGGATTTTCTATAACAGGGTTGGTTAACTAAAATAATTTTGGTTGTTACCAATTCTGATGATTTCTTACAATTCCATAGTATCTGCCTATCTTATCTTGACAATTGTTGTGCTTCTTACGAGGACAGGGAAGTGGCAGTTATTCTGAGTTATGAACCAGGTTCAAGCATCTTAGGTTTTAGCAATATGGCGATTGGACTTGGAAGTGTTGATTGGTGTACTATTTCAAAATCTATCTTTGCACTACCAATCTACAATATCTCCATGAGACATTTCCAAGATGTAAGAGCTGCAGGATACTTATTCAAGAATTCAACCTAGGATATAATGGGCACAAAATCAAATTGTGTATTATTCCCAATCATTGGACCTTTCCCTGATTATATTACTGACTGTTCAAATAAATACAAATGGTAACTAGGTTAGTTGTTTATGGGCCATCCTTTTTTCTTGTAGGCAAGGTTCAAAGTATCGATACGATACAAGTTTCGGCCATATCGTATCAGCACTTAGAAAC
This sequence comes from Nelumbo lutea, assembly GCF_056320005.1. Classification (NCBI taxonomy): domain Eukaryota; kingdom Viridiplantae; phylum Streptophyta; class Magnoliopsida; order Proteales; family Nelumbonaceae; genus Nelumbo; species Nelumbo lutea. Next base: position 215,448,703 of record NC_142684.1, read on the forward strand.
GGCCAAAACTCTTTTTTTATTTTTTTCAAAGTTTGTTTTTTTGGAAAACTAATAACCTGTTTTTTATTATTAAAAAAATTGTGGGTCCGAAACACCTGGAAATAAGCATTTTGAGCCGTATTATTTTCAAAAGATACGATACGATACACCCAATATGAGACGTATCGTATCGATACTTTGAACCTTGCTTGTAGGGCTATGTAGGTTCATGAGCACATGCACTATTTATGGAAATGCTCTTTTACAAGGTTTATAGGTGAATTTTGGGTGATTGTAGGCTGGCTAGCAGCAAGAGCAGGTAGTCCTTGGGCTATTAGCTATTTTCTGAGAGAAGTAGAATCATTAGCATCCATTCTAAATATCTTGTTCAAGTGAGGTTTGCAACTTGGGCAGGCCTTGGTTGAGAATTTGTTAAATTTATAAAGGGCCTAGGGCGATGTGGTGGAACTTCTTCAAATTTATTATATTTTCACCCCTAGTTCAAGTGGATACGAGATTCTGCTAACAGAAACAGAATAAAAAAGATACATGGGAATAAGAAGGTCATTAACCAATGTTGATCCCAGCTATCTGGGGTCCTCAGAGAACAAGGTATTATGAGAAATATGCAAAGACACCAGAAAAAGATAAATGAGAATAATATTAGAAAGAGAGAGAAACAAATTCAAGCATGCTTGGCATTTCCATTTGGCAGATCCTCCGATCTTGCAGCAAAGTTTAACAATAAAGTAAAAACATGGTTTTACATATAAAGGTCAATCTTAGTCTTCCCTAGATCATATCAGGGCATACTTCTTGCTCTGGCATGCTTGTATTGGGTGTATCCTACAGAATCTGCTCCATTTCACACTGATGCGAAATAAGAGTTATTTATTGAGCAAATCATTGGAAATAGAGTTCTTCACATGAGAAATTATTAAAGATAATCAAGGACGGTATTTAATTAGATTGACATTGAAATTGAAATATGAATATGGAGTTTTCCTTTAAAACTTGTTAACAAAGAAATTTAAAAATCTGCCATTATATTAGGAGTATCTAGCAATGAAAATCCAATAACGCTGACAAGAGTACATCCATGTCTGAGCATTTTCCAATAACCAATTATTACCTGGTTTTTTAAGTGTAAATGGAGTTGGTGGAGCAATTGAACCCATTGATGAGAAACTTGTCGAACACGCGAATAGGAGAGAACATGGGAGCCAAACCTTCGCTAAAGATGTCTGAGCATCTTCAACCTTCGTTAAAGATTGAAGGTTCCTATGAGCAAAACCATGCAGAAGAAAAATTTTTTAATTTAAAACCAAAATTACTTTTTCCCATTTTTAAACTCACAGCAATCAATCTCCAACAAAACAAAATGCTACTTGATCAATAAATCAATATCTATACTGAAAAGTATCTCTATTCAAACTACCTAAATCTAAGCAAGAGTCAATCATGACAAATTAAAGAAGACTCAAGCTTCTTAACCTCAGACCGGTATTTCTAACAAAAGAAATTAACACTTCAATCTCAAAGCAACAGTATAGCATAGAAAAATATTAAGGGAGCTCCAAAATTAACTACATCAACTACTCAAAAAATGGACACATGTACAAAAAAAATCCAATCTTTAAATAGCAATATATATATATATATATATATATATATATATATATATATATATATATATATATTAAGCCACATCCTACAACAGGAAAAACCAGAGTGGTTCACAAGGATGGTAGGCATCCATATTATGCACAATTACATAAATAATAACTAATTACTTAAATAATCAAATAACTGGATACATTTTTGCAATAAATTAAAATTTTAATTGATTCCAAGATTCCAATAATTAAATAAGTAAATAAACAGCCATCAAGTAATTAAGCAAGCATCAAATTAAAGAACAGAAAAAGGCAAATAGATCAATAAACTAACAAAACACCACAGCAGAACCATCCACCTTTTCTGAAGAAGCCAACAAAAATCCAGGGAAGAATCACAGCAACACCAAAAAATACTACAACGAATTACATAAACAATTAAATAATCGCATATGCAACAAATAGTGAAACAATTAAATAAACAACCAACAAATTACACAAGAAAAAACTAAGGCCAAAAATAAAATAACAAAACACCAAAGGAGAATTGCCTACCTTTTCGAACAATCCAACAAACAACCCAGGAAGAAACCCTCTACTCTCCCAGGCCCCAACCCCAGTTCCACCAAAACCCCCTACAAAATAGTAACAAAACCCTAAAACCTTAACACTGTGAAACCCTATAATTGAAAGCCTTTTCAGAAACAAACCCTAACAAGAATTGAGAACCCCAAACTGCTAACAGAAGAGATCTGAGAACTACCGTAAGCTTCTAGCAAGAACTAAGAACCCCTACCTGCCAAGCAAAAAAGAGAAACATTAAGGAAGCCTAAACAAACTCAGAGGATAACAAAAAAATGAAAGAAAGAAACAGAATCAAACTATTTTTTAAGAGAAATGAGGAGAAAAGTAGGTATCGTTTCCATAAAGTGGCTTTTTCTAGTTCCGTCAATTGCTGTTGATGGTGGTCCTTCTCTGGTCTATCAGTGGCAAGGAAGCACAGATAATGAATAAGCCCTACTCTTTTCCAAACCTGCAAAAGCGCTGAACACTGAACAACTTCAATTGACTGAGAGAGAGAAGAGCGGATCAACTGAGAGAAGGATAGCAAGATGGGGTAAGGTGGATCTGAATGAATGAGGACTCTCAAAGCGAGAGGCATCAGGAAGAGAGAGACATGGGAAGGGGAAGGAAGGGAGACCAGATCTGCTCCTTACACAGGGCGCCTCACACTAACCTTACACGCACATTGCCTGTGAGGCGCCCATGTGTGAGGAGCAAATCCCATTGCGAAGAAAGGTATGGACAGATCAGATCTGCTCCTCACACAGGGCGCTTCGCCGCCGCTCAGATTTTTATTTTGTTTATTTTAGTTTTCTCGGTGGCGGTTTTAATAAGAACGACGCCAGCTCAATTGCCTTTATAGCGACAGTCTTAAAGACCACTGCCGGCTTAGATCGTTTTTGTTACAGTGAAGTTCAATCTAATCTAATAAATATTTTGGATCAAATTGATCCAATCCAATATATTTTGTTGGTCTCGTCCAATCCATCTAAATTGATTTTGGATTAGATGGGGTCCAATCCAAAACTGGTCCATTAACACTCTTAATCCAATATAAACGCGAATCAGATTGGACCAATTTAGGCCGATTGTGCACTTACAGCAAAGTTATTTACAAGCACAATTCAAGAGCAAGAACTTTTCTAAAATACTAATACTTAAAAACATTCCATATAATATCAATTAAAGGCGTGTGCATTAATTAAGTGTTGAATTGATAATTTAAGGGCAAAATAAGCAAAAAAAAAAAGAATTCTAGAATATAAAAGCCCAAAACACTATAAGTGAGGCCTCATACGGGGACCCGTTAACAAGACAGCATGTCCATAAACCCATTATGGATGGGAGAAACCCAGATTTCCTCTCTCATCCTCTCATTATGGGAATGGTTCTCTCTCACATTCTTTGCAAAGCATTGCAACCATGCCATTCCCTTTTGGACCTTTAGGCTGTGTTTGGTTTAAAGGAAAAAGTAGGGAAAGGAAGGAAAGGTATGAAAACTTTTGCAAACCTTGTATGAATTTCCCTTCCTTTCCCTACATTTTCTTTCAAAACAAAACATAGCCTTAGGTAGGGTGGATTCGAGTCAAGCCAAGCCGAATAGTACCAGGCTCGAGTTTGGCTTGAGACTATTCTACAAGGCTTGAGTAAAAAATTCATAAGCTCGAGCTCAATTTTGAGAAAAAAATATTTTATAAAAATAAAAAATTATATATAAAATATATTTTTATTTGATATTTAAAAAATTAAGAATTATAATAATTAATAATTATAATATTTTTATTATATATATTATTTTCTATAATTTTATTATATATATTTTAAATATTAAATATGTATAGATATATTCGAATTGGATCACGAACCGAGCTCTAATATGCTCGAGCTCAACTTGTTTAATAATCGAGTCAATGAATTGTGCTCGAACTCAATTTCAGTTGAAACCGAGCCGAACTGAGTTTGAGCAGCTCATGAAAAACTCAGCTCGTTGCCACCCCTGGCCTTAAGGTAAGACTGCTACCATTGCTTAAATATGCAACCTGACTATAGTTAACGGAAAGTCAAAACTTCTCCTTTATCACTTCATGATGGACAAAATCCTTTCAAAGAAAACCTTAGTTGAAAGAGGATGAGCCTTAGATCCAACATGCTTGATGTGTGGTTAGGAAGTAGAAGATTCCCTTCATCTTTTTACTCAATGCAGATTGGTTAGACAAGTATAGCAACTTATTGATCAATTCTCATTAGACCCGAAATATGATAAAAACATTATTGATTGGCTGAAAAGAATTGTTGAATCTTCAAAGGCGAAAAGTTTTTGAGAGAAAAGAGTATACATAATATCGAACATTTGGATCCAAAGAAACAAAGCTTTTTTAAAAAGAAATAGGTGGATTTAACCAAGCTTATTGAAAGGCGTAGCAATTGAACTTATAAAATATCAAAATACTAAAATCAACTCTCAATCCCAGCTTAACTAAAAAAGATCAATTATTTTAAATGGTCTTTTCCAAGATTCAATCAAGTCAATTATGCATCTTGCAAAGTGGGAGGCGAAGCTGCTATAGGATGGATGTTGCTGGGTTTCCACGGTGGAAGCTACTATATTCAAGATTTAGTAGTGTTGTCCTTAAGAATAGTCTCTTCTCACCATTAATTGTATTAAAGGGAAAATGACCCCACTTTGGAGCACAATCAATATTATAGAGGATGGCCTAAAAAGTATGGAAGCTATAAAAAATTTGTCAAGTACATTTACTAAGAAGCAAACCAACTGTTGGATTAATAGGATAAGATTGGAAGATTTTTCATTTTTAGTGTGGGACTACCGCCCGGGCTTTGCTACTGCTTTTCCCCCCTTTTTATATATAAAAAAGGGCAGTCCGATCAAGTAGGCACATACTATGATTAAGCTGAGTAAGCATTTAGAAGTTTTTTTTGACACTTGCCCTTAAGAAACCCTAAACAAGTGTTTTCAATCTGATGTCATAGACGCCTTGCCCCACTATTTTCATGAAAAAAATAAAAATCTCCTTTTTGCCTCAAATTACAATTTTTATTATTCTTATAAATAAAAAACTAAAAATTGAATTAAAAAACATAAATTAAATATAAAAATACACATAACATATTTAAAACATAATTATACATTATTTATTGATAAAATATATATTTATACACACACACATATATATGGGATAGTCGGATTTGTTCAACCTAGACGGCCGAACCAATGACCTACAACCTGGATGCAAAAATGGTTCGACTTTCTAGTCGGTTTTTAAAATATTGCCCCAAACCTATCCATCAAAAAGATTAAAATCTAACTTTTGATACCGATGTACTCATTCACTTCTTTGTTTACAATACTGTGCTTAGATTCAGACTCAAAAATAGACTTTTTTTCTTTTTCTAATGTACTCGCAAAATTCAGTTAATATTTAGTTTTTTTTTAATGTGCAGTTATTTGGCTGTCTCAGTCGAGCACACATTGCAAAGTGAGAAGCTGCCACGTAAAAGCCCACACATTGTTAATAGGGGTTTACTTGTTAATATGCTTTCTGGATAGGTCCTCACAACAACCTCACAGACACATCCCATCGTGCATTGGAGACATCTCCCATAAATAATAACACATAAGTACAAGAGATGTTCCCAATGCACGGTAGAATGTGCCTGTGAGGCTATGAGGTCAATGTAATGCACCATGTGTGAGGAGCAAATTCGGTTTCTAATGTTGGGATCTGCTCCTCATATAGAGCATCTCACAATGACCTTAGATGCACATCCCACCATGCATTGGGAACATCTCTTGTAAATAATACGGAGAAGTACGGATAGGCCCAAATTCTGACCCTACCATCATTCTCCCTAAATAATAAGTCATGTGTGAAAAGCAGATCTGGTCTCGTGTTGGTGTGGTAAGAGAAAATACCCTTTTTACCATTTTCTCTAGAGGTGTAAATCGGGCGACCTAGCATGGCACGAAGGCCTACGGGCCGTGCTAGGCCCGACACAAAGGTCCATGTTGTGTTAGGCCGAGGGTTCGAGGCCCATGGACAGGCACGACACGGCACGAAGCATGGCCTACTGAGGAATATAGCCATTGGGTCCCCCCAAAGGGGCCCAATGGCTAGTTTCAGCTTTTTGGGGGGGTTTACAGAAATACCCCCCAACAGCTATAAATAGCCATATTAGGGGGTATTTGTGTATTTTGCTTATGGGGGTTGAAAAAATTACATAAATGCCCCCAATGGCTAATATAACAACTAGTTTAGAGGGGTGTTCGAGTCATGGTTGAGCTGGTCCTAAGAGATACGTAGCCACCCAGCCATTACCCGACCATGTCATCCTATCTCGACCAAGCTACACTATTATTGTGGCCCCCATCTTATCCTTTCAGCCACATCAACTACACGTCACATGGATGAGCACAACTACGGATAAAGAGGAGTAAGAAAGACAACTTCGCTGGGGAGTAGGACTCTATCCCAAATACTTCGGCGGTTAACCTCATCCTGACAACCCCAGAAGCCCAATCCGACTAGGACACATATCTTCAGCTATAAAAAGGTACTCTATGCTCAAGGTAGGGGATCCAACTTCTAAAACCCATATTGCTACTTAGCTCGGACCAACATCCTTATAGCTCAGCCCGACCATCCACCACCTCTTACTGACTTGAGCGTTGGAGTACTTACCCAGGGATAACTCCTCGGGCCTCTAACTTCTCCTTTCTTGATTACAGGTCTTGTAGTGCGGCCTCGCCCTTGTTGCTCGGCCCTGCCCTACCAACAAGGACTATCTAGTTGCTCTCCTCAGTTTGTGCACCACCTCACATTGAGCAACATCAGATTGACATTGTCTGTGGGAAACACACAAAATCTTTTCTCGAAAATCTTTTCTTCCTCACCGTGCAATCAAGAAAACGATCCAGATGCCCAAGAACCAACCCGAACCATCAATAGGCCAATCCCCATCTCGGGAGTCTCGGCACCGCAGCCCTCCGCATCAAGAAATTCCACAACCTCCAGCTACGATTGATCCTGTGCAGTTCCGAGCAATGCAAGAAAAGGTCGATAAGATATTCGAAATGACGTGGAACCTAAGATCGTGGCACCGCCCAGCAAGACCGTCCCCTCTTATGCCCAAACGCGTATGAAGGATGATCCTCGCCTCGAGGACCCCAAATCGCGTCAAGCAAACAAGGGTGTAGCGCGGTCCAACCAAGAAAAGAAAGATACAACAAGAAGATCGGCCCCCTCTGCCCACTCTCATAGTAGGATGCACCAAACCACACGAATCCCCAACAGGGAAAGGCTCGGAAAACGAATGCCACCTCGCGTGGTCTCCATTGCCAAGTCTAGCTCCGTAAAAGACCACATCGTGCGCCCCAAGAAGGAAAGGGTAACGGACATTGCAGTTCCAGGCCAGAAGGATAATGATATTCGAGAACTCCGATAGTGCTTGGAAGAGCTGGAGCGCAACTAGAGAAGCACAACACCGGATGTAGATCAGCCCGCACAACCAGCTGCACCCACTGCCAAGGAACCCCCTTCACCCAGGAGATTGTGGACGAGGTACCTCTCACAGGATGGTGGGTACCTCAGCTTGATAAGTATGACAAAAACACTAATCCTGTCAACCATATCGAGGCATTAAAGGCTCAATTAATGTTGCACGGATATTCCGAGGGCTTGATGTGCAAAACCCTGGTAGCCACCCTCACAGGTCCAGCCCTAACCTAGTATTCCTCTCTGCCTCCACGCTTGATAACTCTGCATTTTGATGCCTTAAGGACATCATTTCAGGGGTACTTTCGGTCTTAGAATAGTCAAAGTATGCCCTTTTCCCAGTTAAGTTCATTGTTGTGACCTCTAAGGATCTCTATGCAAATTATGGGGAAAACTATGAAGTTTTCATGGCTAAAATGGAGATTTTGGGTAGCTGGAGTGAAGTCCAACTGAGAGAGGGGTGTTTTTGTGAAAAACTGAAAGCAGGAGGACGCCTCCTATCTGTTAAACCCAGTTTGGCACCCCTCCTATTGTATTAGCATGCTCCCCACGCCTTAGCAAACCCTAAGTCATCTTTTAACCCATTATTTTCATTCTTAACAAACCCTAGCCATCCCTATTTGTTAAATGCTCACCTTCCATCCCTTCTAATCTCCACCATCCATTCTAGGGCACTCTCTTTTTAGCATTCTAACCCTATGAGCCACATAACTTCTAATCTTCACCATTCAACCTTTAGCCGATAAATCTCAGCCCTACATAATATTGGGTGTTTTCCCCTTTTCTTCTCATCCTTAGGATCACCCTAGAACCATCATAACCCTTCATTCTAAACCTTAGGGCACCCATATTTTTGCTAAAACCCAGCTGCCACCCCCCTCTTTTTCTCTATTCCCAGTTGTGTCCACCCTTCTCTATAAAAAGAACCCAGGGGCCCTGTAGAAGGGTTGGTCAATTCACCCAATTAATAAGGCTAAGGTTTCTTGAGGAGCTCAAGGGTTGTAGAAGGGGAGGACGCCCAAATCTTGTGAGGAGGGGTTCCTACAAGCTGTTTAACCATTCTGCAACTACTGCCACTATATCTGATAAACCATTATTTTCTTTTCTGTTATTTTTATTTCTGCAATCTCTTAGATTTAATTCTTATTTGTTTCTCTATATTGCAGATCTGATTTCGCCCGGTTCAAGGCTAAGGTGTCTCGAGGGTTTCGAGGGTTGTAGAAAGGAAGGACGCCCAATTCTTGTCGGGAGGGGTTCCTGTAAGCTATTTGGCTGATTTATAGCTACCACCACCGGATCTGGACTCTGGATCATTTTTGTTTATTTCTTTTGTTAATTTTAGAACTCTGTTAATTTTTGAATTTTACTTATTGTCTTGTTTAATTTTTGAATTTTTAATTTCAGCATTAATAAATTTTATTTTATTATTTTCTACAATTCCCAATTGTATTCTCTTGTCTGGATCTAAGTATATTTTAAAATTTCACTTGCTTCCCTGTGGATACGATCCATTCTCACCCATTTACTACGTTAGTAGTTGTTTGAGAAATGGTAAAAATTATAAATGTTTAAACTGGTGTTCCAAAGTGTTTAGCGACGCTCTTTTGTACACACCAACGCTCAATAGCGTCGTGAGAGCAATTGGAAACTCAGTTTAGTGCATAATTCACAGCGAGTCAAAAGCATTGGAAGACCTCGTCCAGCCTCATGCAGGTGTGATAGAGGAAAAATGAGTCTCTCAGGGATTACCTGGTGAGATTCAATAAGGAAACACTACATGTCAAGAACATGAACCAATTCGTGGTTATCACTGCTATTCAACCCAGCCTCTGCCCATCTCCATTCAACTTCTCCATCTCCAAGAACCCTCCGCAAACCTTGGTTGCACTGATGAACCATGCGCAGAAGTATATAGGCACAAAACAAGCACAAACACAACTGTAGGACGAGGAAGAGAGGCCCGACAAGAGGAGGAGAGAGACTAAGGAGCGAAAGTCAGGAAGATCAGATCGGGACCATAAGAGACAAGATTTCTGACCCGACCATAGACAACGAACACCCCCACCGATCTACCAGAACTTCACGTCACTCAATTTGCCATGGTCTGAAGTCCTAATTCAAATCCGCGACTGCAACTACGTTCGTTGGCCCGAGAAGATGAAAACACAAAGCAACAAAAGGAGTCGCGTATTGCGAGTTTTATAGAGATCATGGCCACGACGGAGAGCTGCTTCGACCTACACAACCACATTGAATACCTAATCAAGCACAGATAACTCGATGGGATCACCGACAAGAGCGAGAAACCAGCACAGGAGGAACAATGCATGGAGGATGCTCAACCACTGCCTCGAGCTCCCCTGTTGGTGTGGTCCACGTCATATCAGGTGGAATTGCCGTAGGAGGGAAGAGTAGCTTGGGGAGCAAGAAGTATGTGCGATTGTGCAAGATCGATAACCGGGGGCACAAGAAGAAGCACAACCAATCTATCACATTCGTCGACGATGACCTCTGGGGGGTTCAGACCCCGCATGATGACGCCTTTGTAATCACAGCCGAGGTGGCTAACTTTGAGACAAGACAAATCCTGGTTAACACGGGTAGCTCCGCCGATGTACTCTTTGAGGACACATTTGAGAAGCCCGGCATCAACAAAGAGCGCCTCACCCCCATCAACACTCCCCTAATGGGCTTTTCTGGAGAGTCCCTCCTGCCTACTGAGAGAATAACCCTTCCCCTACTGATCGGAGATGGTGGCATTACTACGACGACCATGGTAAACTTCATTGTGGTTCATTGTCCCTCTTCGTACAACGCCATCCTCGATAGGCCGACCCTTAATGCTCTACAGGCTATGGTCTTTACATTCCACCTCGCCATGAAGTTCCCCACTGATAATGGCATAGGGGTAGCATGTAGGGACCAAAGAACTGCATGACAGTGCTACTTGCGCTCCTATTGAGGACCACACCCGGCCGTAGAAACATTAATGGTAGAAGCTTATGATCTAAGGGACGATGTGAGAGCACAACGTGACCAACCTATTGAAGACCTCACCCATGTGTCGCTTAATGATGAAGACCCCGAGAGGGTGGTCCAGGTCGACTCTCTCCTAGATGACCGCCTTCGGGAAGAGCTTATGCAACTGCTGAAGGACCATGCCGATGTATTCTCCTGGTCGGTGGCAGATATGCTGCGAATCGACCCCGAAGTCATCATGCACCATTAGAACGCCGACCCCCGATACCAACCTATCAAGCAGAAGAAGAGGAGCTTCGCAATAGAATGGTGGCAAGTCATCGCAAACGAAGTGCAAAAGTTACTCGACGTTGACTTCATTCGGAAAGTCAAATACCCCAATCGGCTGACCAACATGGTAATGGTGAAGAAAGCCAATGGGAAGTGGAGGATATGCACCGACTTCACCAATGTAAACAAAGCCTGCCCCAAAGATAGGTTTCCTCTACCAACGATCGACCAACTCGTCGACGCAACGGTGTGCCATGAACTCCTGAGCTTTATGGATGCCTTCTCAGGGTACAATAAGATCCGAATGCATCCCGATAACCAGGAGAAAACAACATTCATCATTGACCCGGCTTATATTGCTACAAAGTAAGGCCCTTCGGCCTCAAGAATGCCGGCGCCACTTACCAATTGTTGGTGAATGAGGTGTTCAAGGATCAGCTTAGCTGAAACATAGAAGCATACATCGACGACATGCTAGTGAAGAGCAAAAAGGCTGAGCACCACCTTGCCAACCTAAAAGAATTCTTTGGTACCCTCAGGAAGTATAAGATGAAGTTGAACCCGACCAAATGTGCTTTTGGGGTCAGTTCTGGTAAATTCCTAGGGTTCATGGTGACATAAAGAAGGATTGAGGAAAATCCAGAGAAAATATAGGCCATCCTCGACATGCAATCGCCCTGAACTCACAAAGATGTACAACAATTCACCGGTAGGGTAGCCGCCCTTAGCAGCTTCATGTCCAAATTCGTGGACCAGTGTCTGCCCTTTTTCAAATCCCTCAAGCGACCAAAGGACTTCCAATGGACCAAGGAATGTGAATGGCCCTTTCAAGAACTAAAGCGGTACCTAAGCTCACCACCTCTCCTCACCAAGCTGAGCCCAAGGGATGAAATATTGCTCTACCTCTCATTCGGGGATGAGGTCATTAGTTCGATGCTAGTCAAGGTGAAAAATTGGGTACAGAGGCTGATCTACTACACTAGCAAAGTCCTCAGTGGTGCAAAAACTCGGTACTCCAACTCGGAGAAAATGGCTCTAGCTCTAGTCACCCCAGCCGGAAAACTCAGGCCATACTTTTAGGCCCATAGTATTCAAGTGCTCACTGACCAGCCACTCAAACAAGTCCTCCAAAGGTTGGAAGCATCTGGCCGCTTGATCAAATGGAGCGTAGAGTTGAGTGAGCTCGACATCGAATACGCACCCCAGCTTGTGATCAAAGCTCAATCCCTGGCCGACTTCATTGTTGAATGCACATTCTCTACCGAGGATCCTGCCTCACCACCGCAAGTACGGACCCTGCATGTGGATGGACCATCCAACCAGCAAGGCAGCGGGAACGGCCTCATTCTCCTCAGCCCAGATGACACGGTATTAGAACATGCTCTCAGGTTCGAGTTTAAAGCATCCAGCAGCGAGGTTGAGTATGAGGCCTTGATCACGGGACTATACCTCACCCTAGACCTAGGAGCTCGGAGAATAGAAGCCTTTAGTGATTCTCAGTTGGTAGTCAACCAAATCCATGGATAGTTTGAGGCACAAACGCCTACAATGGAAAACTATCTACAAAAGGTACAAGAGCTCATCCACCGACTTGAGCACTTCAACATCCAGCAAATTTCTCGAGCCGAGAACATACGAGCAGATACGCTATCCAAGTTATACAACTCTCCAAAAATTGACTTCGAAAAGATAGCATGGTTGGACACACTGGCCCAGTCGAGCATTGCAACGATAGCTCTCCTCATCCTCCCTGTACAGCATGACCCATCTTGGATGGACTGCACCGTATAGTACCTTCGAGAAGGAACACTTCCAAAAGATCGAACAGAAGCGAAGAGACTCCAACATAGAGCAGCCCGGTACTATGTTATCCAAAGTCAGCTCTACCGTCACTCACACACTCTCTTCTACCTGAAATGCCTCTCCCCATACAAGGTAGACTATGTCCTCAAGGAGATCCACGAAAGTATTTATGGGGACCATTTTGGCGCACACACCCTGGCACACAAGGCACTCCAACAAGGCTATTTCTAGCCGACGATGAAGCAATATGCAACCTAGTTAGTTTGGAAATGCGACAGTTGTCAACGACACTCCAATCTCCATCACCAGCCTGCAGTCCCCCTGAAGCCGATCACCAGCCCATGGTCATTCGCACACTGGGGGATGGACATCCTCGGCCCCTTCCCCACTACTGTTGCTCAGAAAATTTTCCTCCTGGTGGCGGTAGGCTACTTCACCAAATGGGTGGAAGCCGAAACTCTGGCACGTATTGTTGCACACAATGCTTGGAACTTTTTTTGGCAAAGTATTGTTTGCTGATTCGGTATACTGCACATCCTCAACACAGACAACGAGATAGTTCACCGATCAAAAGTTCGAGGCCCTCTGCTCTGACCTGAAGATCGACCATCAGACCACCCCTGTACACCGACCCCAAAGCAATGGGCAGACCAAGGTAACCAACCAAACCTTATTACACGGCCTGAAAACTTGGTTAGACTAGGCCAAGGGGAGGTGGGCCAAGGAACTGCCGAGCATACTCTGGGCATACAGGACTACTCTGCCAACAGCCACCAGTAAGACACCCTTCAGGCTGACCTACGAAGCCGAAGCCATGGTACCTGTAGAGATTGGCTCTCCAACCCCCTGGATCAAGCTCTTCGATGAAAACCAGAATGACGAGGACCTCTGCGCAGAGTTAGACATGATCGAAGAAGCCCGAAACTGAGCACATGCCAGGATGGTAGCACAACAGCAGAGGATGACAAAATACTATGACACCAAACTGGGGAAGGAAAGCTCAGACAGGTGACCTCGTCCTCCGCAAAGTCATAGTGCCCGCGTTGGGGAAGGAAAGCTCGGACCAAACTGTGAAGGGCCATATAGAGTCACCAAGGTTCTTGATCCAGGTACCTACAGGCTCGAAGACCTAGATGGCCAACCAATATTGAGGAGCTGGAACACAAGAAACCTTTAGATGTACTATCAATGATTCGATAATAATAAAGTGCACCTTGTTCAAATAAAGTGTTGAGTGCCCGACAAACCACATGCACGCACACCACCGCACGAGCATCGCACTACGTGACCAAGCTACATGACCGAGCTATATGACCATGCTATGTGACCACACATGTGTAGCTCGATATAACTCATTGACTCGGATGACCTCCGAACGGCCTGAGCCCAGAACACATAGCTTGATAGCATATTGCTAACTCACCTGACTCAGCTGACCTCCGAATGGCCCGAGTGCACAACGCATAGCTCGACAGTGTATTGTTGACCAACTTGACTTGGCTGACCTCTGAATGACCTAAGCCTAAAGCGGAGAAGAATGCCCCACCCATCAGGACCTAAGGACGGTCAATCAAACTCCGCTCACCTACCGACTAAGTCAGCCGGAGCTGGCCGAGCAATGACTAGCCCTCAAAGGGCCCCAAAGGTTCCCGAGGCCAAAAATTGAGTATCCCAAAGATGAGAGCTTGGAATGCACTCCTGCTTCACCAGTCGGAGGCTGAAGATCTCGGCCAACCCAAAACTCGACCAAGGCAAGGCTGAGGAACAAAAAAATTGGTTGCACACAAGTTTATAACTTAAAAATTTCATTAAGTTAAATAGCAAGTACAACAGGTGAAAGCTCGACATACTGAGCCATTACAGGAGCTACAAAAAGAAAAAAGAGAAAGGAACTCACAATAGTTCAATTTGTGGAAGGGAAGTTGGTGGCCTCGTCATCTCCATCTTCATCATCATCGTCGCCTCTGCCTTCCTCATCAACAAGCTCATCCAAGGCCAGGGGCGTTTCATCATCGTAGGCATTCCAAATTTGTGCAACATCTTCATCATCATTGTCGCTTCTGCCTTCCTCATCAACAAGCTAATCCGAGGCCGGGGGCGTTTCATCATCGTAGGCTTGGTGCAGTGCTCTCCACCGGAAGACGTTGAAACCTGCTTCGTAGAAGGTTGAAGAATACTAATCCGTCTTTCCGAAGCTCCATCGAGTTCTTGTACCGCGCCAGTGCCACTGCCTCCTCGGCATCCTCTTGTTTCAATCATTCCCTCTCTGCCTTCAGCTCGATAATTTCGTGGTTCAGGTCTTGGATCAGGTCCACTTACTCGGCCACCTCTTTCTCTATTGTGGCGGACTGCTCCCTTGCCACCTGAAGCTTGACCAATTGGTCCTTCACCTAAAGGTACTTGCTATGCTCTTTCTCATACAATCGCTGCAACTGACGAAGACGATCAACCATGGCAATAGTTGAGCATGCGTTCTACAGACACAAGGAGCATCATTAGTACGGAGAAGCGTGCTCAAAACAACAAAGACAAGTATGAGCTTACTTGAGCTGCAACCCAAATAAGTGAGCACTCCAATGTGCTGTTTCCAATACTCCCAGCCTCTTCAGTGATGTAGGTCGTCATCATCCACGGAGCAGCTGCTCGGGAACTTCGAGGGTCTCTAGCCCAACCCGACTACAAACTGTCTAGCGTGGTATATGAATGTTCGAGCTATTGCTCCCCACCTCAACCTGCGGAGGGAAAGTCGCCTGGCAAGCTTCCCCGGGTTCCATGACCACAACATCCTTGTCGTCATTCCCCGCCGTCGAGCTCTCTTTTGCTGACGAGGCGCCCTCTTGGAAGATCTCGGAGGAGGAACTACCTTAGGATGGACCTACAGTGTCACGCCAACCCAGTTCTGCCTCTAGCGATTCTCCTTCATCCGACGTATGATCTCCTCTTCACTTGTCATTTCTACGCTTGCACCGCAAAAGCATGACAGTAAGCACAAGATCAAAGAAGCAAAGAAAGTACAGGCAGATAAATCAAAAAAAGAATGGACTAGCCACCCTATGTATCAGCCCGCTGAGCATCAGCATCTCCGAGCATGTATACACAGCTACGTCTATCTCGTGGATCATGCTCAGAGCTGACCTTTCCTCCCAAATAAGCCTAGACCATTGAGGTTGGGGCACTCTCATTCTCGGCTCTTGTAGCACGACTAAGAAGGGGAGGCCCCTAGAACAATGGACAAAGAAGAAAGTCTCCTTCCAGTGCTTTACAAAGGAAGGGGCCCCAACCAACACTTTGACGTTCTTCCTAGTTGAGAAGTAGTAATAGCTTTGCTGGTGAGGTTTGAGCTGAAGAAGGAAGCTCACCATACCCAGGGTCAACTTGATATCACGGATAGCATAGTAGGACAGAAGGCTGACCAAAAACCTAAAGGAGTTCAGCATCAGTTGCATCGGCAGTACTCGTCGGTACCATGCAAGTACCTTGGCAACCCCTTCATTCAGAGGAAACCTTAGCCCGACTTCCAGACTGTTCTCATACACACAAAGTTCGTCAGGCCAAGCATCGGTTGCCATCTCATCGTGCTGCAGGCACCTCATTCGAAAGTCCTTGGGGATGTCATACATAGCTTGGGTTCGAGCCATGTCCTTGTTAGACAGTTCTGTATGCCCTTAGCTTCAATCAAAATGATGTACTTTATGAATTTATTGTAAATGAATAAAAGTGCATATTTGATTCATGTTCCATTGGTATGTTTCTGTGTAATACCCTTAAACTGGACACTTAATGAGACTCGTGTTAGTTTAGAATGTTCACAGCCAGTGGGTCGGTCTGGGGAGACCTATCCTGACAAGGCTGACACTATGGTACCACCAAGTCGGTTGGGGTGGCTTGTCTCAGCTACAGGGTGAGACCCTAGGCACACACAGTGTGAGATTAATTGAATCTTTGAACTGGACCAGATTTTTAGTATTGCCCTGGACCTTGGAGATTGATGGGCAAAATTGGAAAGTTACACCCGACCCCTAGACTCGATTATGATATTGCACTAGGTGTCGGATTGGGCTGTCTTTGATGTACCAATCAGTGATATCCTTAGCGTGGGTCAAAACCTGGGTATGTTGGGATAGTCTGAGAATTCATCTGAGTGGGTGATCATAGTGACAGGATCAGCCCCTTTGTCGGACAAAGGTAATGAGATATAAAAGTATAAAAATTATGGTTTTGAAATGATTTGCAAAAGGTTTTAATTCCAGGGATCCATACATGAGAGAGTGCAACACTGTTCCTTGCAGCCGAGGGAGAGATCCTCTCTTGTCAGGCAGTGTATGATCATTATGGGCTGAGAGGTTAAGTGTAAGGCCATTGAGGATAATACCTGATGGGCTAATCTTGCATCTGCCCACAGTCCCTGGGTGTTACAAGGTGGTTTGGCCCGGGTACCACTTAGGGTAAGTGTTGGGCCCATTGAGCCCATCTGATGGGTTTCAGGGGGTGCACTGTCCATAACAATGTATTCAGCCAGGCCTTGTAACAAAGGTTGGGCTGAACCCATGTGGCTGATGTGTAGATCAATGTTTGGGTGCCACACCATACAAGGAAGCCCAACTGGGCAGCAGTTTGGAAGGCTTAATGAATACATAACCCTAAATGGGCCTTAAGCCCATTTCAAACTGGGATAATTTGATTAGTCTTTAAGGGGCGAATTCTGAGATAAGATCAGCTGATAGGATTGGGCCCACAACCTATCCACTCAGAGAGTCCAAGATCTAAATGAGATTTAGATTTGGAAACTTCTTAATTAGATTAGGAGCTGGCTGATCTAATCTGTAGATAAGATAAGGATTATCCCTTATCTTAAAGGGACTTTTAATCTAGATATGATTTGGGTTAGCAACTCCTAATGGGATTAGGAGCTGATCCCTTTAAGTCTATAAAAGGAAGAGGGGGCGACAGCCTTTAGACATCCAAAAAGACTCACCATCAACAGTCTTGTCTTCAAAGCTGAGATCACAGAAGAGAGAATTCTGCACCTTGCAAATTCTCTCTAGCCGCTGCCTATAGCAGTTCGATCTCCATTGCTTGGGAGAAATCAAGATTGGATCTTGATTCCAATCTTTTGGAGAAAAGATTGGTAGGAGTTGTATTCACAAGCCGTCCAGGTGATTTTGGGGAAGAATCAAGTTCTTAGGAAGGACACGGGTGATTCTGCTCCTCCTTGCACTGCGCCATCTTTAGTGGGAGCAGATTTTGGTTTTACCTTGGGCGTGAACACCTCCATTGAGAGATATTATTTCTCTGTATCAGGTATTATCTCTCTCTCCTCCTTTTGGTTCAGATCTGGTTCAATTTATGGTTCAAGAATGATCTTTGAAAATATGATTTTCTAAATAGGGAATTTGATTCCCAGTTGAAGGGAAAGAAAAATTTTTGAAATTCGCCCCCTTTATTCCGCAATCTTGGGCGTCAATGTGATGGATTTCATATCCTTTCAGTCCTCGAGGTTCAACATGCAGGGTGTGGTCCCAAACTGGCGACCGGCCCACAATGGAAGCTCGGCTTCTACCATTGACATACTCGAAATCCCCAACCTCGGACTCATAATCGGACCCACTAGAACAAGAAGAGCTAGAAGCGGAAGAAGAATGAGAATATGAGGAAGACATCTTACCGAGCTTGAAGTTAAGGAATAAAAACAAAGTGTCGAGCAATGCTAACAACACCCCGCCGAGTTATCCAAGCAACTCCTCTCGCAAATGGCAAAGGGGAAATGCCCGTCCACCCTTTCTTATAGCCCACAAGAACGCGAATCGACGCTAGATCTACGGTGAGGATCAAGCACCTTCCTAACAAAGCTCGAGAAGACCAATCGACGCAATTGTTACCACATGCGCAAAGCCTTGGGAATCAAAGTGACGACCTTAACAAGCAACAACCAGGGCATTAATTGCTTTGGTCCACCCTATAGTAGTGGTCCAACCACCAACGTAGGTGCTCAAGGTTCGCCCAAGCCTACTAGGTCAACCAATTCCTCTAGATTCCTCGGGATGCCCAATAGCAAAGGAGGCCTCACTCTGCCTCAGTCGAGCATCCCACTCTTCGATTTCAAAACTGGGGGAGTGGTGCTCGGATCCCGAAATTTCAAGTACAAGTTCCTTAACCAAAGAGCATAGTCCCTGACATCATAGCTCGGCACACCGTAACTGAGCATCACAATAGCTCAGCACCTACGAGGCCCCCAACTTCAAAGCTCGGCAGACTACAACCGAGCATCACAATAGCTTGGCACCTGTAGGCCCTCAACTTCGAAGCTCGACAAGTCATAGCCGAGCATCGCAATGGCCTCAGTTCCTCAGCTCAATACCCCTAAGGTCCCTGACTTCGTAGCTCGATGCATTGTGGCCGAGCATCACAATGACCTCAACTCTGAAGCTCAGCCTCCCACCAGTAGCAAAATGCCTTTCCTTGGCTTTCGACTGAGCTAAGCTCTGACTTCGTAAGCTCAACACATCACGGTCGAGCATCACAGTGACTTCAACTCCGAAGCTTGGCCTCCCATTGGCAGCAAAAAGCCTTTCCTTGACACCCGACCGAGCTAAGCTCTGATTTTGGAAGCTCACACATCACGGTCGAGCATCACAATGGCCTTAATTCCAAATTTTGGATCCAACTCCAAAGCTCAGCACACCATGGTCGAGCATCACACTGACCACGACGCCAAAGCTCGACTTCCACTAGGAATCAGAGTCGTTCCTCGGCTCCATCAGGAGAATGGACCTTGAAGCTCAGTTCAACACCTCGGCGCTTTGTCGAGCTACGCAACCGTGCAACACTTCGGACCGAGCACTCCCCCTCCTCGACTCTAGAACTTGGGGAGTGGTATTCGGATTTCGATGTTTGAGCTCTTAGAGTTCTGTAGCCGACGATGGGAAGATTCTTCAGCCACATTTCATATTGCCTGGTCCTCAACTTGGAGTTCCTCAGTTGAAGAACGAAATGAACTATTTCATTCCTCAACTTCAAAACTGGGGGAGTGGTATTTGGGTCATGGCTAAGCTGGCCCTGAGAGACATGTGGCCGCCAAGCATCGCCCGACCACGTCAACATAACTCGACCGAGCTATGCTATTATTGTGACCCCCCATCTTATCCTTTCAGCCACGTCAACTACACGTCACATGGATGATGACAACTATGGATAAAGAGGAGTAAGGAAGACAACTCCGCTAGGGAATGGGACTCTATCTCGAATACCTCAATGGCTAACTTCATCCCGACAACCCCAGAAGCCCAATTCGACTAGGACATGGATCTTTGGCTATAAAAAGGTACTCTATGCTCAAGGTAGGGGATCCAATTTATGAAATCTGTACTGTTACTTAGCTCAGACTAGCATCCTTATAGCTCGGCCTGACCATCCACCACCTCTTACTAACTTGAATGTCAGAGTACTTACCTGGGGATAACTCTTCAGGCCTCTAACTTCTCCTTTCTTGATTACATGTCTTGAAGCGCGACCTCATCCTTGTAGCTCGGCCCTGTCCTACCAGCAAGGACTATCTGGTTGCTCTCCTCAATTTGTGCACTACCTCGGATTAAGTAACTTCAGATGACATTTTGGGTAAAGTTATAAGTAACTTTACAATGATCAAAATACCCCTCCCAAGAACTAAATAATATCTAGTTTTTTGGGTATTTTGGCCAATTGAATTATGTTAAATTCTTATAAATAGCCATATCCTCCACCATTCTCATCACACCAATTTAACAATTCTCTTAATCTCTCTCATACTCATACATTCTCAATTATCTGCAGTATGAGAAATTCTAATTAGTTGATTGTCTGATTCTGCATTCTCCAATTTTCCAGTTTAAACTTTATCAAAGTTTCGACTTTCAACAAGAGGAAGGCTTGCTCAACTAGCTCAAGTATCTCAATTCGGGAGGTTTGGATGTTGAAATGCTTCAACTTTTGAAATCAAGTTGGAATTTTGAACTGGCAATCCGGATAAGTCGAATTAGATTAATTTTTATATTTTTAGAATTAAAAAAAATGGTCGGCTTTTCTAAAAACCGATTCCCCACCATGTTCAACATGTATGACATTCAATCACTAATGCGATTGATGTTCATGGAAGTGGAACTTTCACCCTCGGTAGTAGTGATAATAGGGGAAAAAGGAGGGCTTCTAAGTTGAGTAGCCCGGTTTGGAAAGTTTTCAAAGTAGAGGATATTGATGGGAAGGGAAAAATGACCGTTTACAAAAAATGTAGGAAAGATTTTAGTTGTTGTAGCAATGGTGGTATGGGTTATTTGAGTAGAAATCTACTCACACATGAGCGAAAGGAAGATGAAGGGAGGGAAACAACCTAAACACAAATTGGGATGGGGACTAGTTTTGGTACTTTTAGATATTCACAAGAAAAAATGAGATAAGAACTTGCTAAGTATATTGTACATGCAGTACAACCATTTATATTAACTGAAGAACCAAAGCTAGAAAAATGGTTGTGTAGTTTTGTGAACCCACAATATAAAAAAGTTTCTAGGAATACTATAAAAACTGATGCTTTAAAAAATTTCTATTGATATAAAAACAAAATTAAATTTCTTTATTAGCAAATCTTAATTCTAAAGTTGCAATTACTTCGGATGTTTAGACATCTAAATTTAATATTAGTTATATTTGTATTACCGGTCATTTCATTAATAAAAATTGGCTTTCGAATAAAAGAATTTTAAGTTTTACTAGGCTTGAATGGTCACATAGTGATTTTACAATAAATATTTTAAATCTCAATTAAAACCATGCTTAAATGGTAAATTATTTCATATTAAATGTGCATGTCACATCTTAAATTTATGTATTCAAGATGCCTTGAATATTATTTCCACTCATATTTCAAAAATTAGAAATTATATTATATATATATATATATACATATTTGCCAAAACAAAAATTTAAATATTTATGCCCAAATTATTGTTTAAAATATAAACATTTTATATTAGATGTAAGGCATAGGTGGTATTCTAGCTATGCTATGTTAGAAAGTTGTATATCTCATAAACAAGTTTTTTCTGTTTTTTATAATTTAAAGTGCCTAATGATATGATATTTGAGAAAGACTGGGAAATGGCAGCCTGTATAAGAGATTTTTTAAAACATTTTTATGATACAACAAATGAATTATTTGGAATTTATTATCCAACTAGTTGTAATTTACCATATTAACTAATGGTAATTAGTGATTGTTTTGTTAAATTTAGAAATAATTCACAATTTCAATGTATTGTTGAAATTATAGAAAGTAAATTTAAAAAATATTGGGAGAACGTTTCTCCCCTTTATTGTTTAGCTACAATATTAGACCCTAGGATTAGGAAAGATGGTTTAGATATTTTATTTGAAACATATTGTGAAAATATGAATATTGATATCGGAAATAAAAAAGAATAAATTAATAATTTATTATTTGAAATGTATAGTTTGTATGGATTTGAAGTTGTAGGCTTGAGCCCAATAGTAGAAGAGAAAAACTTTTTTATTTAATAAATAAAAGGTAGAAATCTGCTAGTTCTATAACAAGTTCATTTACAAGCAAAAATTTTTAATTTAGGTGAAGTATCAAATAATTTTGATATTTGAGCATGGTGGAGTGAACATTTGAAAAATTATCCAGTTCTCGCCGCCATGGCACGTGATCTACTAATCCCTCCGATGTCTACAATCCCACCAGAGTCTTGTTTTAGTGCAGGTACTAGGGTGTTGGATGACAAAAGAAACTACATGAACGATGAGAGCATAGAGATGTGTGTCTGCTTCAAGGGTTGGTGTGATGGAGAAGATAGATTACAAGACAATGGAGGGCATAATACAACACCGGACATTTCACCCGAAGCAGATAATGAAAGTCATGAATGATGATTCATGAATTTGACTACTTGTATAGATTTTTTTTTTCAAATTATTGTAATTTTTTTTAGTTTATTTGATATATTTTTTGAATTTTTAACAATATAATTTTGTATTTTCAATTTGTAACCATATTGTATTTTTATGTTTTATTAATTTATTCCATTTTTATATTTTATTCATCCAAGTATGCAATGATCTAATCATTGTATTTGTAATTCACTAATTTGTACCATTCAAATTTAAATGTAATAAAATTCTTATTTTTCTTCCAATTTATTATTCCATCATTCTTATTTCATTTTGGTTAAGTATTTTTTTTATTTATGTGTTAAATAACTTAGATTTCTCATTTCTTAATTTTTTAAATAGTTCCCAATTCCCAAAGTCATATGAAAGTTAAATATTTTAGTTTTACAAGTTTTCTTACAAAAGAAATCAAAATTTTCAAAAAAACAAAAAAAAAATGAAGAAAAAATAGTGCAGCCCGGTTTGAGCCTGCCCTGTGGCCCAGCCTACCACAACCCAAGACCACGACACGGCTTGCAGCCCGGTCTGGCCCAGGCACGGCACAGGCCCACGTGGGCTGTGCACCCAAAATTTCCACCGGGGAGGACGACACAGCCCGTGGCGGCCCGCGAGCCAGCACGGCACGGCCCACTTTACACATGTAGTTTTCTTGGTTTTTATATTGTTGCCCTGGAAAACGCTTATGTGACAGTAACGGTAATGGCAAATGGAAAATCCGAAAAAACCTCTTTTTTTTTTTTTTTTATAAAAAAACACCATACATATTGCTCACCGTTTTCTGAAAAAACGCCTCTTAGAAAACGATATTTGTTACTAACACCGACTCTAGCCTTCAGCGTTTGTAAGTCGCGTTCACTGAACCTAAATCGCTTCTGTTGTGAGTCGTGACTTGTGAGACCAGTTAGGTCATCGTCTGCGTTGCTCGCCGCTGTTGAAGCTCCATCGTGCCAGCGGGAAATCTTTCGAAATCTGCGGGAGACGAAATGAGCAAGGAAAGTGATATTTGGGATGACTCTGCTCTCATTAACGCTTTCAATAACGCCATTACGAAATACAAGGTACATTTCGTTCACTCTATCATAACATGTGCGTTTAATCTTTCCGTACTGGTGAAAGCTTCAAATTTCTCCGGTTAATATTTAGTGGGTACCTTCATTCCTCTTCTTCTTCTGGTTTTCTTTGAAGAGTTCATACGAGCAATTGATATTTTTCTCATACATTCGTGACTCGTGCATGGAAGCATGTAATTAATCAACGTTGATAGACAGCCAATATAAATCTCTACACATATGCATGGAGAAAGAGTGTTTTTGGTTGGATTTTGTTAAGCTGGGTTCATGTACAATGAATTTTAATCCGGTTTCTCATAACATTTTTGTGATAATGTCCAAAAGAAGGGTGATGACAAAGTTCATGCTTCTCTATTTCGTTGGTTGGTTACTTTATGCTCCAGTTATTTTGTTTATTAGCTGCTATATTAAGTGGGTTTGCAGCTTGAATTTTGCTATTCCTTGCTTTAAAATGTTGATTCTGAAATTGGTTCCCAATATCTCGATGACATGGGTCTGCTAGTACTTCTAATTTTAATGTAAGATTGAAGAAGAACGTTTTTCCTAAACCAAAAGGAAGTCCATTTTCATGTTATAGATCTTACCTCTTTTTGTTTATTGTTCAAATATACAGAAATTTCTCCATAAACTATTCTTTGAATCAGTGCTTTTGAGCACTGTTGCATGGACTAGCGGATGAAGTGTCCATGTCAAAGACATGTGAGATTGGGACATTCTGTAGATTCTTGATGGAACCTTCAACATTAGCACTTTCCTCTGTCTACTTGCTTATAGACATAAATGAATAACTAATGTCCAAAATGAATGACACTTTTGTTCCAGGAACCGTTACTAAGTTACAAAGAAAAGGTTCCAAATCTTTTTTATAGGTATATAGTGTTAAAATTCAAAAAAATAATGGACTCTTTTAATAATTTATACTTTTCTATGGATTTCTCCATGGATCTTTTTTTTTTCCTTTTTGCGAAATACCAAGTCAGACTCCCAGACACGTGTGTCATATCTTGATTCTTGTGTTTGTCTCCATGCAATACTGATCTTGAGTTGGCCATCCATACCTTTCTGAATTCTTGTTTTAGTTTTTCCTTGAAATTTCTTAGTTTTGATTGCTAGGATCAGTAACTTTGTTTTTGGTTGACAGATCATGCATAAGAAAGGGTACCAAGAAAGTTCAATTGAGAGTGAAAAAGTCATAAATGGCAATATGGATGATGCACCCGTTATTACTGATGACTGTTGTGATGCTGCAAGGTTAGTAAATTAATCTTTTTTTCCTTTTGTCTAACTTAAATTTCTCAAATTTTCTAGAAGAAATAAAAGGGTCTAAACTCTAAAAGTTCTTGGAAATCACAAGAAACTGGGAGGTGGATACGAGCTAATACAAATTACTTTGGGTTTTCACATCTTCAGCAGCTTGAAATAATTGTGTCATAATGGTACATGTTCAGCTTGTTTTTGCCGTTCCAACTTTGCATTTTTTTTTTCTGTAAATGTGGGGAAAGAATTACATAATTTGGCTAATGAAGCATCTACCATCCAGTGTTTCTTTTATAAGTAAAAATTCATTGAAATAAATCAATATGGATAAGCAATGGTAAAAGCATCCCAGGGAGAGGCACAAGGTGCAATCACTCTAAAAGAAAGTACAACAAAAAATTACAATTGAGCCCAGTAGAACTGATCCTTAAGTACCCCCTGCTTAGCTAAAGAACCAGCCAATGCATTTGCCTCCCTCCCCACCCATTGTATAACCAGATTCATATTTCTTGATACCCAATTGAACTTCTTCATTTTGTCCCTATAACACCATATCACTGAATCTGCTTCGAGTCCCTTTCAACTAGGGGTGCTCAACAAAAACCGAACTGAAAAATCTGATTAGCTGAACTGATTGGTTCGGTGTTTTGCAAAAACCGGTGGTACTAGTTTGGTTTTTGGTTAACCTAAAAGAAAAATGTTAGGGGCTGCCTAACTCATGGACTCTTTCGAGGGAGCCTACCTCCTGAGGAGAGAGAGAGAGAGAGAGAGAGAGAGAGAGAGAGAGAGAGAGAGATTGTATTCCCAAATCGATAATCCCCTCCTAACTTCCTTTCCTTATTTATATACTGCTGTTACAATTCTGTTATACCAGCCTCTCCACTTGTCCAGTCCACTTGTCTAGTTTGTTATTTAGTTTGTTCTAGTGGTTGGCTGTTAGTTACATTCTTTAAACGCTGGCGTGGCCTTTTCTTGTACACTTGTATTCCCTTTATTTGTGTCTCAACAGTCCCTCCTCCCTTGAAAGCGACCTTGTCCTCAAGGTCAAGATGTGGGAATCTATTATGTAAATCCAAGTAAGGTTCCCAAGTTGCATCATCAATTGGGAGACCTGACCATACCACCAATGCCTTTGGTTCGATGTGATTCCCTTTACGTATCCACCTGAAATCTTTTATTTGAGTGGGCTCAGTTTGAACTTGGCCATCTTCCGAGAATGATGGGAGGGTGGTTGTTGTTATTGCTTCTGTTTTTGGCCATTTCTTCAATAGGGATACATGGAATACAGGGTGTAATTTTGATGTTGCTGGGAGGTCAAGCCTATATGCCACCGACCCAATGCGTTCCACAATCTGAAATGGGCCGAAGTACCTAGGGCTCAACTTGTTCCATCGGTGGCCTACTACTAAAATTTGCTTGTATGGTTGTAATTTAAGGAAGACTTGCTTTCCAATCTGGTGTTGGATATGCCTATGGCTTCTGTTGTATGAGTTTGCCATCCATTGTTGGGCTCGATGAAGGTGGGATTTGAGATCTTGTAACACCCTATCTCGTTGGAGGAGTTGGTCTTCTACTGCTGCTACTGCTGTAGACCCTTTCTCATATGGGAGTAGGGGAGGTGGGTCCCATCCATATAGAGTCCGGAAGGGAGTCATTCTTGCTGCACTATGATACGTGGTATTGTACCACCATTCTGCCCAATGAAGCCACTTGAGCCACTAACGTGGCCTATCCTCTGCATAGCACCTTAGATAGGTTTCCAAACTCCGGTTGACCACCTCAGTCTGCCCATCTGTTGAGGGTGGTAGTTGGTAGATTTGAAGAGTTTCACTCCCTGTAGTCAAACAAGTTCTGCCCAGAAATGACTCATAAAAATAGGGTTGCGGTTTGAGACAATAGAGTTAGGGGTACCATGCAGTCGTGCCACCTCCTTAGTAAAAATCTCAGCCACCATGGAGGCTGTAAAGGGGTGGGACAGAGGGAGAAAATGGCAGTATTTGGTGAATCTATCAACCACTACGAGAATGACGGACTTGCCATAGGAAAGGGGGAGCCCCGTTATAAAGTCCATGGATATATCTGCCCACACTTGTGTAGGAATTGGGAGTGGTTGTAGCAGTCCTGCTGGAGACTGGGTATCTGCCTTATTTTTCTGGCAAATGACGCATTTGGCTATGAATTTTTGGACCGAATTTCGCATGCCTTTCCAGTGGAATTGGGTGGCTAGTCTCTTGTAAGTGCGTAGGATCCCTGGGTGTCCTCTTGTTGGGGATGAGTGGAATACTTCCAAAAGCTGCTGAATCCTATGGTATCACCATTTGCGTTTATACAGCAACAAGTTATTCTCCACTGTGTACCCTGGGTGGCTAGTAGGGTCCTCTTGGACCTGTGAACGTAGCTTGCTCAGTTGTGGGTGCCTTTCAGCTTCTTCCCTTAGCTGACCCATGATGGAACATGTTGAGCCCGTGAGAAGTAATGGAAATAGTTGTGGCTGGCGTGACAGTGCATCCGCCACCTTGTTAGTGTGCCCTGCCTTGTATTTCATGACATAATCGTAGCCAAGTAATTTGGCTATCCATCGCTGCTGTTCCGGGGATAGTACGGACTGCTCCAACAGAAATTTCAGGCTCTGGTGGTCAGTTCGTATGATGAACCTCCTTCCTAGAAGGTAGGGCCGCCACTTCTGAACTATGAGAACAATTGCTATCAGTTCACGTTCGTATACTGATTTGGCCCATTTCTGTGCTGCCATTGCTTTGCTGAAAAATGCTAGTGGCCTTTCTTCTTGCATGAGGACTACACCAACTCCTTGGCTTGACGCATCACATTCAATGATGAAGTCCTTTGAGAAGTCTGGAAGTGCGAGCGTCGGTGGGGATGAGATAGTTGTTTTGAGTGTCTCGAAGGCCTGTTGGGCCTCCCTAGTCCAGCAGAACCCATTCTTCTTAAGTAAACTTGTCAAGGGGGCAGCAATCAGTCCATACCCTCTAATGAATCGCCGGTTGTACCCTGTTAAACCCAAGAAGCCTCGTAACTCCTTAACATTTTGAGGTCGGGGCCAATTTATCATGCTTGAGATCTTTTCTGGGTCTGCTGCTATAATGTCGTTTTCGACCACATGCCCTAAATAGTGTACTTGTGTCTATCCAAATGTGCATTTTGACCCCATTGCAAGGAGTTTATGAGTCCTTAGCAGTTCCAAGGTGATTTGTAGATGTACTAGGTGTTCGTCCCATGTAGCGCTATATACAAGTATATCATAAAAAAAACGAGTATAAATTTGTGCAAATGGGGTCGAAATATGTCATTCATAAGGGCTTGGAACGTAGCTGGCACATTGGTCAACCCAAACAACATAACCAGAAATTCATAATGCCCTTTGTGTGTTAGCAGTCTTGTGGATGTCTCCCTCATGGACCCGAATTTGATGATATCCCGATCTCAGGTCTAGTTTAGAGAATATGGTGGCCCTGCCGAGTTCATCTAGTAGTTCATCGATTTCCGGTATGGGAAATCGATCCTTCACAGTAATGTTGTTCAGAACCCTATAGTCTATACAAAACCGCCATGTCCCCATCCTTCTTTTTCACAAGTAATACCGGCGAGGAGAATGGGCTTTGGTTGGGTTGTATAATTTTTCTGTCAAGCATATTTTGCACTTGCCTCTCAATCTGTAGTTTTTGAAAATAGGGGTAACGATAAGGCCTTACATTTGTGGGTGCGGTTCCGGGCAGCAATGGAATGCAATGATCATGGGCACGTTTCGGTGGTAGTTCCTTAGGTTCTTGGAAGATCACTGAGAACTTTTGAAGTAGCTGCTGTAGTTGTGTGCGACCTTCTTCGGATCTGCTTCCTTGGGCTAGAATGGGGCCGTTCCTATGGGAGTCTATCTGCATTAAAACGATGTGGGCTGGGTCTGCTGCCTGTTTCCCTAGGGAGGCGAGACTAATAGGTCTTGGACCCTTGGACAACTGCCCTTGAATATGCACCTGTGAGCTGCCCACTTGAAAATCCATGGTGAGACGGGCTCGATCACATATCATCGGCCCTAGTTGCCTTAACCATTGGACTCCGAGAACTACATATGCTCCACTGATTTCTGGGGGGTGTAGATTTACCTCGAACTCATGTCCTTGTATCTTCATCTTTAATTCTGTGCACGTACTGTCGCACACCAGGTTGCTCCTATTAGCTACGTGCACCCGGAAGGCTGTACATGGTTGGACCGGAATCCCTAGTTGTCTGACCAATGTTTGGGTAATGAAATTGAGGGTGCTGCCACTGTCTATCAGAACCGGCACATGGCACCCTTGTACCAGTCCGGTTACTCTCATAGTTTGAGAAGAAGCACGACCAGTCAAGGCTTGCAGGGATACTTCCGGTTATTCCTTTGTCCATTGCCCCCATTCTTGGTTGTCCATTGGCTCTTCAATGTCTGTTGATTGCTCGACATATTCGGTTTCAGGTTGAAGGAAGAAAACTTAAGGGATCTTACAGCGATGGCCCGACCCGAATTTGTCTTCACATGCATAACAAAGGCCCTTTTCTCGTCGGGCTTACATCTCAGCCCAGGTTAACCTCTTGGCTGAGCCGGGGCCTGAACCATAGTTGGTGTCCTTGCCTGTGATTCCTACTCCTGATCTGTGCTCCGGTTTACCCAAGATACCTGGTTCTGGGTTCGGTATACCTGGTCTGATTGCAACTCCCAGAGGTTGATTAGTCCTTCTTGCCCAATTCAGTTTGTCTTCATGTAGTCGAGCTAATGCTGCTGCTTCAAGAACGGTGGTGGGCTGCATGGCTTTTACCTCCAGCCGTAATTCTTCCCTGAGTCCATCATCAAAACTGCTGACAAGCGCGTTTTCTGGCCAGCCTTGCATACGCACAGCTAATC
Source organism: Nelumbo lutea (assembly GCF_056320005.1). NCBI lineage: Eukaryota > Viridiplantae > Streptophyta > Magnoliopsida > Proteales > Nelumbonaceae > Nelumbo > Nelumbo lutea. The sequence goes on from NC_142684.1 coordinate 215,478,584, forward strand.
TTTCAAATGCCATCTGATAATCTTGGACGGAGCTAGTCTGTCGTAACTTAGCGAGGCTTTCATCATAGTTCTCAAAAGCCGAGACTCCAAATCGCATGGTTAAGGCGTTGGTGAAGTCTGCCCATGTGGCTCTTGGGTGCCGTCGCCGGTACCATTGGTACCAGACGATCCCCTCTCCTTCCAGGTGTGTAGAAGCTAATGGAACACGATCAGGTCCTTGTGTGTTGTGGTAACCGAAGTATCTTTCTGTTCGCAGAAGCCAGGATGTGAGATCTTCCCCTGCGAAGATGGGAAACTCGATTCTTGCTGTTCTTGGTCCACTTCGATGATTGGTGTCACTGCACTCTTCCCGATTTGGCACAGGTGGTGCATGTGCCAGTCGTTCAAGCAAGGATGCAAAGCTTTCTTTGATTTCTTTGACGTCAGCCGATATTCTTTGCATTTCTCCTTCCATGTTGTCGACTCTGTTCTCCATTGCGGATGACCTTGTGCTTGGCATCTTGGCTCTGATACCAACTTGTTAGGGACTGCCTAACTCAGGGACTCTTGAGAGAGAGAGAGAGAGAGAGAGAGAGAGAGAGAGATTGTATTTCCAAATCGATAATCCCCTCCTAACTTCCTTTCCTTATTTATATACTGCTGTTACAATTCTGTTATACCAGCCTCTCCACTTGTCTAGTTTGTTATTTAGTTTGTTCTAGTGGTTGGCTGTTAGTTACATTCTTTAAAGGCTGGCGTGGCCTTTTCTTGTACACTTGTATTCTCTTTATTTGTGTCTCAACAAAAAATTGACAGTTAACCGAACTGAGAGGTGTATATTTATATATTATTTATAATATATTATATTATATATTTATATATTTTTATAATATTTGCAATATAAAAAATGAGAAACTGACAAACCAAACTGGTAAAAAATCGAACTGATCAATCAGTTAACCGGCAATACTGGTTTGGTTTCAAAAATTAGCTCATGATTTGGTTAATCGAACTGTGAGCACCCCTACCTTCAACCACTAAATTCTCCAAGTTCGTCTCTTTTGCAATCTGAACACCTTGTAGAATTCCATGCAGCTGTTTTTTTTTTTTTTTTTTTCTTGTTCAAGAAGGTAAGGTAAAAATTTTATTGATGAAAGGCGAAAATGATACAAAACTTCCTGGAGCCCCTCACACAGGAAGAAGACACATTACAGTGCAGACTCCAAATAGACTGAGTACAAAGCAGTGAAACAGGTTCTGAGATTTAAACTCAGGGGTAACAGACATCCAAGAAGGAGGTTTAGACACTGCTTCCTGAATTAGTCCTCTGGATTTCTTGCTTTGTTGTAGAAAATCCTGTTGTTTCTCTCAGTTCATAAGGTCACTAAAACAGCTGCAGGAATAGTTCTCCAGATTAGATTACCCTTTTTGTTCAGACCAGGTAACTTCCAGCAGTATAAAAGGTCCCTGACAGAACCAGGCATAATCCAGCAAACCCCAGCCACCTTGAGAAAATGCTCCCAAACTCTTGCAGAGATCGAACAATAGATGCCAAGGCGATCAACTGTCTGGCAAGATCCCACATAGGCCACCGCAATCTGAAATCTGTACCCCTCTTCTAACCAAGTTAACCCTCAACAAACACTTATTTAGTGCCATCACCCAAACCAGAAAATTATGCTTAGATGGGCAGACAGGATTCACACTTGCTTACTTGGGAAATCAGATATGTTTGTTCTACTCAGATTTGAGAGGCCAAGGACTTAACAGTAAAAACACCATCACCACTCCATTTCCACCTCCATTCATCCTCCAGATTAACAGAGATAGGTTGCCTCTGTAACAGTTGCAGAAGGCCAACAGCTGGTCCATCTCCCAATCAAAAAGATATTGTCTAAAGAGGGGGCACCAGGAGATTGAGTCCCCAATCACATCATAAGAATCAGCAACTGAGGCCTCAGGATGAAGGCACATTGAAAGAGCAGAGGAATGGCTTCAGCAAGAGGGATTTCTAAACACCAGGAGTCCTTCCAAAACTTCAACCTATCTTCCCTACCAATCTTGAGAGCTAGGCCACCAGAAAAAACCAGAAAGGATTTCATAATTCCTTTCCAAAGGGAACACCTCCAGCTCTGAAAAGGATCCAATGATTTCCAATTACCCTAGTCTACCCCATATTTGGATGCAATTAAGGTCCTCCACCAAGCATTCCTCTCAACACCAAACCTCCAAAGCCAGTTGCTGAGAAGAGAGGAGTCAAAAACCTTCAACTTCCTTATTCCCAAGCCTCCGCTCTCCACAGGAAGGCAAACCTGAGTAGAGAGTGCCACTACATTCCCTTCCTTATCTCTTATAACCCCTCCAATTTCCGAAGAGCCTGGGTTTTTAGGGTATCAGATAACTATGTTTAAGATTCTTTATTTCTTTTCTTATTTGAGAAGTTCTACCATTCGAAACAGAGAGTTGGATGGGAGGAGAGTTTAGGTTTGAATATATAATCAGTTGTAACTCAAGTTTACATAAGATTATCAATGAGCAATATGGAGCTGAGAGTGTGATGGCTCAACCATTCAGTAGACCATTAAGGGGAAAATTCTGTCAAGTTAAATTCTGATGGATGCTCACTTTGAAACTCATGTCCTTCAGTTACTGGATGCACTTTTGAAGATTGTTTAGGTGCAACAATTCTAAGTTATTCAGGACCAGTTGGCCCAGGGAATTCTCTAAGAGCAAAACTTTTGTCATTGATCTAATGACTTGGATTCTTGGTCTTTATGGGACTACAAGAAATAGAGGGTTATGCCCATATTGTTATAGGTTGTATGAGGGCGGGGGGCTGTCCAGTAGCAGTTGGTATCTCTGTCACGATAAGAAAGGAAATATCTTTTGTTTCCACACTCAACTTCTGTTTTTTTTAATGCTTTATTGATTCCTAAATCTGCCAACTCATTAGCATATGGTATAGTTAGGAGACAACGAAGTTTGTTTTTGCATCTAATTCCCAAATTGGGTGTAAGTTTTCCTATAGTCTAATGCAATAAAATACTTCACCCATTTCCAAAAAAAAAAAAGGTTTTCCTATATTTTGTACAGGGAGTGGGTATCTCTAGAGTTGGATCTTGTCATGAGCTATGGGATACCCATCTCTGTGGCCTGTGCCTTTCTCCAGGATTTTGGGAAATGGAGAGTCATCAAGTTGTGGGACTTTTGCAGGAAGACATAAGAAAATGAACAACTGTGATCTAACACATAAAAAGAGACTTTGATGCACTTTATCTTATTTCTAGGGTTATGTGGATTGAATGTGGAGTTCTTTAGGCATGGATGCCTCTCTAGCATTTGAGATGAGAATTGATATTGGTGGAAGTGGTGCATATACATGTCATGTTTGTTTATGAGAATAAAATCTTTGTCAAGTCGGTTTGGGGGGTTTGGACAATGGGTTGTGTGATTTTAGATACTGGGTACAATGTAGAAAACTAGAAATTGAAAGGCAACCGTACCCATCTGGGAATGGATGTAAAGTAAACATGCATTATGGATTATGCTATTTAAGGAATTTTTGAGGAAAGAAATGCTGGGACTTGGGATAGAGGCAGGGGAGGGGGACAGGGATTATGGATTATGCTATTTAAGGAATTTTTGAGCCATGTCCCCTGTCCCCAAAGTTTGGAAGACACCCTTCATATATGTTGGGGGGCGGTGATAGGAGCCTTGGAGGTGCCCCTATCCTGATAAAGTAGTCCTCCATAAGCTTTTTAAAGTTTATGTAGTGCTCAATTGGTGATTCCTGAATGAAGAATCCTGCTTTCTCACCCCTGGTTGGGACCCTTAGAGGTGCAAAGTGGCTGCCCCATAAAGAGGTGATTAATTTGATTTTGTAAGTTATATTCACAAGGATTAAGGAGTTGGAGTATCTTTGTCAATTCCTAAGTCAGAGAATGGTCTCAAATAGCATGATGTGATCCAGCTGTAATTATTTCTACTTTTGAATGGAGCTCCGTAGTGAATCTCTTATGAACTTTGATTGTAGTGGCTGTTCATTGGGTGGTTAGTGTAGGACTGGTTTGGTGGAAAGCAAGGTTGGTGGCTAGTCTTGCTTCAAAAATCTAGCCAAGTAGCTTTAAATCTAGGGAAGAATCCAGAGAATGGTTGCTGGTTTTCTTTAGTAGTAATTAACTGTAGGGAAATATGAGAAAAGAAGAAAACCACATGTTTCTCTAACACTGGCTTCAAGAGGAAAAAAGAGTGGCTATTATAGAAATAAAAATTAACTCATTCAATTCAACTGTTCCGGATAGATTCACATGTATATATAAAACTCCTTAAAGCTTTGACTGAAAAAGAAATTTGACAATTACTAAACAGCTGATTCCTAATCAGACCCAAAACTCCTAAGAATAGAGACTTGGCAGAATAGTTTTTGACTTAAATTATTAGTTTCCTTAACAAAACAGGAAACTACTAATTGTAAACTTAAAAAATAGGAAGCTCCTTAATGAAAATAACTGCTGGTTTTAAAAATTAAAATAGAAACCCATCAGCTTCAAAATCTAGGTGCAACCATTGGTTCCTCCTTTGATATGTTTTAGTGACTGTTGAGGATTTTGTGGTTTTTGTTAATTGATTTTAGTTATTATTTGTTTAGTTAGTGAGTGGGGACCACAGCACACTATTTGGAAGCTTTTAGAGTAGAGTTTTTAATGTTTTTATTGAGATTTTTTTGGAATCAGCCGCCCTATAAGGGCATATCAGTCATTGTACACTGTTTTTATTTTAAGTATAAATACTAATGGAAGAGGGCAGCCAGATCTGATTACTTTCTCTTCCTTTCTTCATTCTTTCTCTTCTTCTCTCCTCTCAAAAACTTCTTCTTTTCTTCCTCTTTTCTTACAGTTTTTATTTCAGCAAATTTCTACTATAACTTAAGGATGATTAATTTTTAGAGAAATTGACGTATGTTAGGCTTCAGTTGAACTAAGTATTTATTGATGACATGACAAAAATCTAGTAAATGGTTAAAGGAGGGGGATAGAAACACCAAATATTTCCGTTCAATGGCAAATGGTAGGAGAAAGAAGAACTTCATCTCAAAATTGGAAGTAGGAGGAGTAGGCATATCCAACCCGGTAGAAATAGCAGAGGCCTTTGTAAATCATTCAAAATCTATTTTTAGAAGACCCTTAAGTGAAAGGATTTGGTTGGAGGGTTTGGAATGGGTGATTCTAAGTGCAGAAAACATAGAGTGGTTAGAAAAGAAATTAGAGATGGAGGAGATTAAGGAAGCAGTCTTTTCTATGGATAGGACAAAAGCTCCAGTCCAGACGGTTTCACAATGGGTTTTAATTAGGATTGTTGGGATATTGTGGAGAAGGATCTTGGGTCAGTTTTTGAGGAGTTCCACAGAAGGGGAGTAATTAATCTGGGGTTGAACTCCACATTCATTGCGTTGGCACCAAAGAAGAGAGAGGCATCACAACTAAGGGACTTTAGACCTATTAGTTTGGTGAACACTTTGTATAAAATAATTGCAGAAGTGTTGTCTCTAAGGTTAAAGAAAGTTCTTCCTACCATTATTGCACCCAACCAAGGAGCTTTTGTGAATGATAGACAGATCACTGATCAAATTTTGATTACAAATGAGAGTATGGAGAGCTTTAGGAAATCCAAGAAGAAGGGAGTGATTTGCAAATTGGACCTGGAGAAGGCTTATGACATGGTTGATTGGTCTTTTTTGTTGGAAGTGTTGAAAGGCTTTGGATTTGTAGATACTTGGTGTAAATGGATTTGGGGCTGTATTAGGAGTCGTTGATATTCTATCTTGGTGAATGGAATTGTGGTGGACTTCTTCCTTGCATCGAGAGGAATAAGACAAGGAGACCCACTATCCCCTTTTCTTTTTACTTTGATTGTAGATGTCCTTGGGAGATTGATCCATAGAGCGGACTCGAGGAATTTAATAAAAGGATGGAGAGTGGGAAGGGAGAAGGTACCACTTACACATATGTAATTTGCAAATGACACACTCTTGTTTTGGGAAGGTGGAGACATAAATTGGATCCGAAATTTAAAATTGGCAATACAACTCTTTGAGCGGATGTTTAACCTCAAGGTGAACTTTGATAAGAGCAGTATGGTGGGTGTGAATTTGAAGGAGAGGGAGCTAAGTGAATATGCAGGTGTATTAGGTTGTGTGATCTCGAATTGGCCTTTGACTTACTTAGGCCTCCCTTTAGAAGATAATCCTAAGAAGGAATGCTTTTGGAACCTGGTATTGGAGAGATTTGAAAAAAAGGCTTGTTTCTTGGAGGAAGAATTATCTTTCCTTAGGGGGGAGAGTTACTTTGATTAGGTCTACCCTTGCTAACCTACCTGTTTACTTCCTGTTACTATTTAAGATCCCCACAAAGTTTTCTAACATTTTGGAAAAATTAATGAGGGATTTCTTGTGGGAGTCAGGAGAGGAAAAGAAGGACCATAGGGTGCGTTGGGAGGTAGTAACTAGATGCAAAAAGCTAGGAGGCCTTGGGATTAAGAATATCAGGAAAAGGAATATGGCATTGTTGGGGAAGTGGTTATGGAGGTTTCCATTGGAAAGAGATAGGTTGTGGACAAAGATTGTGGCTAGCATACATGGGCTGGAAGACAATGGTTGGGAACCTGGAATTATGGCAAGGGCTACAAATGCCCTCTCCTTGGAAAGCCATTCATGATTTGCTTCTAGTCTTCTCCCCTTGGATCAAGTATGGTCTTAACTCTGGTAATAAAATAAAATTTTGGGAACACCATTGGGTTGGGGACTCACCACTGATGGACCAATTTCCTTCTTTGTATGCTTTGTCAGATTTGAAACATGAACCCATCTCATCCTTCTTAAGCCCTTCTGTTTCTTCTTTTGGTTTTGGGTGGAACCTAGGCCTAAGAAGGGCAATTAGGGATACGGACTTGGGATGCATAATGTCTCTGCTAGCCATCATTGAAAATGCCTTCTTGGACCCTAATAAGGAGGACACCAGATTTTGGACCCCTTCCTCCTTAGGTACTTTCTCCCGTGCTTCGTTTTTTGAGACATTAACTCAACCTTCTGTTCCTATTGGGTTGTCCTTTCTGATTAAAGAAATTTGGAGTAAGCCCATTCCTCCTCGGGTTAGTAGTTTTTGTTGGGAAACTTTCCTGGAAAGAATTAACACAAATGACCTACTTCAGAAGAAAGAGACCCAATTCTTGTTTACTTCCTAATAGATGTACTCTCTGTATAGACAGTACAGTTGATGGGGGAATTGCTTATCACCTCACGATTACTTGCTCGGTTGCTAAAACAGTTTGGGAGTGGGATTATCCCTCTTTGGGTGTATTTGGACTCCCCCTGGGAGTGTCCAAAGCTTGTTCTCTTCTTCTTTTTTTTTTTTCAGATGGCTTAAGAAAAAAGGGAAGATTATGTGGAGAAGCATTAGGGCAGCAGTGTGTTGGTCCCTATCGGAAGAAAGTAACACCCGAATCTTTTCAGATAAGGAAAGAACCCTGGAAGATTTATTAAATATAATTCTTGTAAGGGTAGTCCACTGGCTGAAAACCATGGAGTTGTTCTAAGGTTATTCTGTGGCCAATTTGGTAAGAAATTGGAAAGAGATAGCTTCCTCTGCCCTATGTAAGAGGACTCGTAGCCTTTCTTGGACCCCTCCCTCCTCTGGGTTCATAAAACTGAATTTTGATGGTAGTTGCTTAAGGAATCCAAGGCTTTCTGGGATTGGGGGAGTGTTCGGGAATGAGGATGGGGTTATTTTTGCCATGTTCTCAGGCCCAATTGGAGAAGGAGGCTCTCTTAGGGCTGAGATTCTTGCTGCCCTGGAAGGTATCCAAAGAGCGAAAGATTTGAACATCAGATGTTTGGTTCTTGAAGGTGACTCGGAGGTGCTGATTAGATGGCTAAAAGAAGAAAGTGGTTTACGGAGGTATAACAGGGAGAGGAAAAAATTCAAATGGCCGAGTAGGGATATGGTAATGCAATACAGCTGGGTGAAAAGGACTGCTAACTCAGTTGCGGATGGGTTAGCCAAGAAAGGGGTGAATAGGGAATCTATATTTTGGGCTAATTTTTAACTTTACTCCATCGTACTCTATTGGTGGGGAGTTAAGACATTTTACCTCCTCCCGCCTCTTGTTGTAATTAAAGTTTCACATCATTAATAAAGTTTCTTATTACTGATAAAAAAAAAACCAGAGCCTCTCTGTTATGGTTGTTTTCACTCAATTTTCTTAGTTGGTTTAATTTCAGATAACTTTTTTTTTTCCAGTTCTCCTGTCTTTGTATTTTAGTTATACCATAATACTAAGTTTTGTGCCCTTTTGCTGTCTTTTATGAAAAGGCAATTGGAGGTGGATGATAACAACAATGTCACATCAAGCAGTTCAATAGGTGTTGGAGAAGCTAATGATTTTCCTGCAAGCCAACAAAATCACCATGCAAGCTCACCTGTTCTGCAATCCAACATCCATGCGACTCCTGAGGGAAATCTAAACTCACAAGGTGCATCTGAATATACCCATTTGCTTAACCAGTACTATGAGCTGGAGGGGCAGAGACAACAGGTGCTACAGAAACTTCATCAACTGGGTTATTGGAATTACCAAAATCCATGTGAAGGATCCGGCCCCTGTGGGCAGTGGTTTAACTGTTTTTCTACTTCTCAAGAACCAGTCTCAGCATGCCAGGCATCCTACCAAGGGTTCTCATCTTGTTGTTCATATGTTTGTCATTGCTTGGCAGCTTCATGCCCTTCATCTACTTGTACCTCAGCTGGAACATGTGAAAATAAATTCACTGCTGATGTTAGTGCTGCCACATGTGCATTGGGCCCTAAAAAACTATCCCCCCTTGAAGATATTGGTGTCGTTAAAACCGCAATGACAGCTGCAGAAAGAGCAATATCTTCCATGAAGATGAAATGTCCTAGCACATACAACGCATCCGAAGGTGGGCAGGTGTATTCTTAGCAAATTTATAATATGTAGATATATTCTTCTTGGTTATGCATATGGACTTCTAATATTTGTTTTGTAGTTTCACTACATGGCACATTGATACCTTAGTCCTGATGGTCCATGGTTGGTATATGTAGGCTGCATATAATGCTTTTGGTTAATGTGGTCTATCTTGTTAGTACCTTGGGTTTCCTGCAATTAGTCTATGCTGCCTTTGGTTCATGATGCTATTTGGTTAATGCCTTTGGTTAATGTGGTCTATGCTGCAATTAGTCTTGGTGTTTTTGCAATATTATATTTGATTCTTTTTGTTTTGTCTTAGATCTTAATATTTGTATTGAACCATGCTTTGCATGACCTAGTGATTGATCAAAGATGTCCATTATTGTATGATTTAAACCTATTCAGTTAGTTTAACAAGATGAACCACAGATGCACTACTTCACATGCTTTAATTATTGCACCTTTATTAAGGGTGCATCAGGCCCTGTTGGGCTGGGCCTCTTCAAATTTTAACAAGCGCTCAACCTGAGTCCACCCAACTTACATCCCTACATTTCAAAACTGTTTAATATGTAATCATAATTTTTTTTGGATGTGGGCTTATATCCATGATGTTTAATTTTTTAATTTTATAATTTTGAATGAGAACTTGCTTGGTTGTGTAGTAGGACTACAATCAGTCCTAGTTGTAATGTACAATAAACAAGAAAGAAAGTTTGAGAATGAGAGAAGAAGACGAAAGAGGAGAAGAGAAGGAAAAGACGAAGAGAAGAAAGTCAAAAAGAGTGTGGGTCATGACTTAGATTGTCGCCCCACTCAGCTATTTATATTAATAGTTTAAATAAGGTAAATAACCAAAATTGCCCCTATTGTTTACATAAGTTAAGAAATTATAGAAAACAGAAAATAACTACCAACTACCACTAAGTAACATAAGTAGCATAAATTGACAAACAATAGTGGGGACCACATTAATGTTCTACATCTCTACACTCCCTCTCAAGTTGGGAATAGATATTAGTCATTCCCAAGTTGCATAGATCTGCCTCTAACTTTTTCTTTGAAACTGCCTTAGTGAAGTGATTTGCAAGTTGCATATTGGAGGTGATATATGGAAGACACACTTCTCGGGAAGCAACTCTCTCTGATAAAGTGTCGATCCACTTCAATATACTTAATTCTGTCATGTTGTACCAGATTACAGGCACTATTAATAGCAGCCTGATTATTGCAGTACAACATTAGGGGCTTTTCATGAGAAATACCTAGCTCCTCAAATAGGGATTTCAACCATAACACTTCAGCCACACCATTCGGCATGGACCAATATTCAGCTTCGGCACTGGAGCGAGTAACAATATTTTGTTTCTTACTCCTCCAAGAAACAAGATTTCCTCCTACAAAGGCACAATACCTAGAGGTAGACCTCCTATCATCAACATATCCGCCCAATCGGCATATGTGTAAATTTCTATTTTCATGTGACTATTATCTTTGAAGAGTATATCTCTGCCTGGACATCTCTTCAAATATGCCAATATCCTCTCAACTACAAGTAGGTGAGTGGTTCTAGGGGAATGCATATACTGGCTAACAACATTGACTGCATAAGAGATGTCTGGTTGTGTGAGACAAAGAGAAGTTTTCCAACCAATCGTTGGAACATAACTTTATCTTCAAGAGTCAATCCACCTTCTGCATTGATCTTGTGATTTTTGTTCAATAGGTGTGTTAGCAGGCTTAACACCTAGGTTCCCAGTTTCTTGCAACAGATCATGAACATACTTCCTTTGGGAAACAAAAATCCCATGTTTAGACCGTGCTACCTCAATACCCAAGAAATACCGTAGCTCTCCCAAGTCTTTGACATCAAATTCTTGGTGAAGGAGTTGCTTAAGAGAGTCAATCTCACGGTACCACTCCCTGTCACCACAATATCATCCACATATACAGCAAGAAGTGTTAAGGAGGAATCCACTTTCTTCAAAGCATTGTTACCCTCTCCCCCTATTGGATCATCTTTCCCTGCTAAAGAAATGTGGTGTCGACCTATACCTCCAAAGGTTGGGAGTTTCTGTTGGGGAGCCTTTTTGGAAAGAGTTAATACAGGGGATCTACTCCAAAGGAAAAGACCCAATACTTGCTTGTCTCCTCACTGGTGTGTTCTTTGTAAATCCGTTGGTGAGTTTGGATACATTTACTAATTTCTTGTCAGTTTGTTAAAGTTATTTGGGTATGATTTATTTCTCTGTTTGGGTGTAGGTGGGCTCCCCCTTTGAATGTGCCAAGCTTATTTACCTCCATGCCTAACTGGCCAACCAAAAGGGACCAAGATCATATGGAGGTGTGGTAGGGCCAAGATCATATGGTGGGCTCTCCCTTTCAATGGAACCATCAACATTATGCTTCACTATAAACACCCATCTACACCCAACCGGTTTCTTTTGATCAAATAACTCCCATGTATTGTTCTTTAGAAGAACATTCCTTTCTACCTTCATTGCATCCTTCCACTTAGGTATTGACAAGGCTTCTTGCATTGTTTTGGGAATGGGAATAGCAGCAATGGATACCAAAAAAGACTTGTAGGATGGAGACAAATGATCATAAGACAAGAACGGGGAAATACAATGAGTTGTAGATGAGGTACAACGATGCTTCCCTTTATAGACTGCAATGGGAAGGTCAAGATCATCCAATGGAGGTGGAGGCTCAACAATGGAAGGTATCTCATCTGTAATGGAAGATAAAGGAATTGTGGTACCTGGATCTGGATACATAGAAGGAATTGGAGCTAGCCTGGACTATTGATGACTGAAATCGACCTGTCTCCACCGCCTGTGATATACTCTCAAATCTTGGCACTTCTGACAACCCTCCTCACTACACTCCCTTTCAGTGATTGGGACAGGTAATGGAATTTTTGATGAATGAGCCCACACCTCACTACTCTCCCCCTAAGAAGAAACCATAGGATAATAGGTTACATCCTCAAAGAAAGTAACATCCATAGAAACAAACCACCTCTCAGAAGTAGGTTCGTAGCAACAATATCCCTTTTGAGTTTGTGCATAACCAAAGAAAATGCATTTTGAGGCTTTATGATGAAATTTGGAATGATGAGGTCCAAGAATCTGAACAAAGCAAGTACATCCAAAGGTTTTGAAGGGAATAGTAAACAATTCTTTATCAGGATACAAAAGGGTGAATGGAACTTTCATGTCTAGAACCTGTGAAGGAACTCGGTTGATGAGATATACAGTTGTATGGATAGCATCTCCCCTGAAACGTATAGGCACATTGGAGTTAAGTATAATGCTTCTAGCCACCTCCAATATGTGTCTATTCTTCCTTTCAGCAACCCCATTTTGCTGAGGTGTATGGGAATATGTTCTCTGATGGATAATTCCATGGTCAAGGAAATATGAGGCCAATGGTTTTGCAAAATACTCTTTCACATTATCGGATCTGAAAATTTTGATTTTGACCCCAAACTGGGTCAAAACCATTTGATGAAAGATCTGGGTTAAGGTAGGAACCTCCTTTTGAGAACGCACAAGGTAAACCCATGAAAAACGAGTATAGTCATCAACAAACAACAAGAAATATTTGTATCCCTTCATAGCAGTGATGTGATAAGGTCCCCAAACATCAGTATGCACAATTTCAAAAGGAATGCTACTTCTTTTATTACTCAAAGGATATGTTGTCCTACAATGCTTTGCAAGCTCACAACTTTCACATTTCAAATTAGACATCTGGACTGACTCAAACAAACTAGGAAACAAACTCTTCAAAGACCTAAAGGATAAATGACCTAATCGATCATGCCAAAGCATAACCTGACTAACAGACTGAGAAACAAAAGACCTCCCAACTTCACTATCTTCCCCATGTGAGCTCTCTCCAAGCAGGTAGATTCCATTCGTCTCACGACTAATCCCAATCACCTTCCTTGTCTCTAGATCCTGAAAAACACATCGATCAGGAAAAAATGTCACTGTAGCTGTGGATGGTTTGTTCTTACCAGTGTGGTTAGTGTCCTCCATTGAAGCTACCCTTTGGAGAGAAGCAAGGCAGGAGGAAGATGAAAAGGTGGAGGAATTGAAGCTACATGGCAGCTTGAAGTTGGTTGGAAAAAAGAGACAAGGAATTTTCACCAGAATGAAAACATAACTTTTGTGCAACCCAAAAGACTGATGTGTTAAACAAGGCAATGGTGTGACAACCAACGTTACCTTTGCTCGGTTAATTGCTTGTGGTGCTAAGCAAAATATGTTGAATGGTTCAAATGAGGGGAAAGATTTGGGTGCAGTACAGAATGAGGGAGGTGAATCATCGGGTTAGGCGGGAGTCTTGTTAAACCGTATGGTGCCCACCTAGCAGGCCCAAATCCAATTTCAACTTTTATTCCTGGGCCTAGTAGGCCCGAAAAGTTAAGTGGGCTAAAATCAACTGACCCAGGTTTCAAGTTGGTGCTGACGACTTAAAGGAGCATGTGACGGGGGAAGCACCTCAAGTAGACAGTAAACAAGGTCTACCATCGTCTTCCTCTTCCTTTCGCTTGAATAGCCTCAGCAAAGGTCTCCAGCTTACAATGCATACCTTCGAAGAAGATGATTCGATTTGAGCAGGAGCGCCATAACCCGAGGTATGTGAAGAGCAGTGAGTTATTTGACTCAGTATTGGACAGGTTGACAAATGATGAAGAGTTGTCTGATTCGGATTCAAAATCTAGAGAAACCATCAGTCTGGGAAGTATTGACCTCCAAAAACCAAAAGATATCTTGGAGGAGGGTAGTATACACACTGAACTCCTATTTCTAGAGGAGGAAATGGACTTGCAAGACTCTGGCAATGTCAAAAGGCAAAGAAGGTTGAGTCTTAACAACGACGAACATATATCTTCTAGCCCGGGTCTTCCATACGAAAAACAGATGGAATTGGAAACACTTAAAGAGGTCTGGTAGATTACATCCCCGCCAATAAACGGGTCTACTCCATTTGCACAACCTAGTTAGGATATCGGGCCAGAGACATGAATCAGATATGGAGCCTTACCTAAGGATTCACGTAGAGGGAAAAACTAGTGAGGCATCTTTGATTGTAGGTGGTGTAAAAGTATTGGGTGAACCTAGTCCACTTCCACGACTGAGTCAGGAAAAGGGAATGGATCTGGTCCTGACTCCAAGAATTGATACCCAACATTTGGTCCATGTGCAACCACCTCTGTTACCTTCAAGTAAGCCTGTCCATTTGGTTTTAGATACTAATATGGGTTCTGTGCCTGTAACAGATATCTTGGAATCTCAACCAGACCAACCAAGTGGCAGCAAGGAAGTGACAAATGTTAATGCTGGAATTCGAACTGAGAAGGGAGTTTGGTTGGTAGAGAGGAAACATGAGGAACTAGAACTGATTTGGGAGAAGATTAGTACCCTGTTGGAGGAATATAAACAGAAAGAGGAAATGATAGAGGTGATTCCAAAAAACCTTGAATCACATGCAAGCCCCAATAGATTGGGGCAGGAAACAGTAAATAAAGGGCTGTCTAGGAAGTCAGTGGGTAGGAAAAAGAAGAAAAAGTCTCAAGTAGAGAGACTAATAATGGACATTGAAGGGGATATCGAATTCAGTGGTAGAGTGGAAAGGAAAAAGGTTTATAAATGAAGGAAAATACTATCTTTAAATTCATGAAGGTTAATGAAGATAATCAATTGGAATGTAAGGGGTTTGGGCAGTGCTAGGAAAAGGAGATCGATTAAGGAGTTACTTAGGAGAGAAAGACCTGATGTTGTGATGTTACAGGAGACAAAGGTAGCTGAACTGGATAGGTTGTGGGTCAGAGAGATTTGGAAAGTAAGAGGGGTAAGATGGTGTTCAGTTTCGTCGTAGGGAGCTTCGGGGGGAATAGTAACTTTGTGGAGGGAGGACTTCGTAGAACCAATAGAGGAGCTAACAGGAAACTTCACTGTATCCCTAAAATTCAGGATGGTGGAAGATGGCTTCATTTGGGTGCTAACAAATGTGTATGGGCCAACTAAGGTTTGGTGGCTAAGGTCCTACCTAGGATAACCTTTGATCATTGCCCCATAGAAGTAGGACAAGAACCTCTTGGTAATGGACCTAGACCATTCAGATTTGAGAATATGTGGTTAACACATCCGGATTTTTTGTCTAAGGTTAAGGAGTGGTGGAGTGAAGAGATGAGGGAAGTGAAATGGAATGGGGTTAGATTCCATAAAAAATTAAAAAGGTTGAGAGGAAAAATAAAAGAATGGAATAGGGATCAATTTGGAAGAGTGGAGGAGGTAAAATCTAGATTAATGATTTTGATTGAGGACTTGGATGCAAAAGAATCCCAAGGGTGATGGATGTGCAAGATGGAGAACTGAGAGGGAAATTAAAAAAGGAGTTAGA
Organism: Nelumbo lutea; assembly: GCF_056320005.1. Taxonomy (NCBI): domain Eukaryota; kingdom Viridiplantae; phylum Streptophyta; class Magnoliopsida; order Proteales; family Nelumbonaceae; genus Nelumbo; species Nelumbo lutea. The sequence continues at coordinate 215,493,968 of NC_142684.1, forward strand.
GGAGGTTTTGTTGAGGGACCTAGACCATTCCGATTTGAGAATATGTGGTTAACACATCCGGATTTTTTGTCTAAGGTTAAGTAATGGTGGAGGGAAGAGATGGGGAAAGTGAAATGGAATGGGGTTAGATTCCACAAAAAATCTAAAAGGTTGAGAGGAAAAATAAAAGAATGGAATGGGGATCAATTTGGAAGAGTGGAGGAGGTAAAAGCTAGATTAATGATTTTGATTGAGGACTTAGATGCAAAAGAATCCCAAGGGGTGATGGATGTGCAAGACAGAGAACTGAGAGGGAAATTAAAAAAGGAGTTAGAGAAGGTTTTGTTGATGGAGGAGATATTGTGGAGACAAAAATCTATACATAAGTGGATCAAGGAAGGGGATGGGAATACCAAATTCTTTCATGCTATGGCTAATGGGAGAAGAAGGAAAAATTTGATACTAAAGCTTGAAATTGATGGTGTGGAGATAACCTCTCAAGAGGAGATTGCTAGTAGGATTGTGGATCACTTCAAATCAATCTTCCAAAGACCCTTGGAGAATCGGTTAACAGTGGGGGAGGAGATTGGCCAACTTTGAACCAGACAGATAGGGGATGGCTAGAAAGAATGATTGAGGAAGAGGAAATTAAACAAGCTGTCTTCTCTATGGACAGAGCTAAGGCACCGGGCCCAGACGGATTTACAATGGCATTTTATTAGGATTGTTGGGACATAGTCAAAGAAGACTTAATTGGAGCCATTAGAGAATTTGAGGATAAACATATTGTGAGTCCTAGAATCAATGCCACCTTTCTAGCTTTAGTTCCTAAAAAGACTGATGCCAAACATCCCAAAGATTTTCGGCCAATCAGCTTGGTGACGAGCATCTATAAGATTTTAGCAAAAGTGCTCTCTAGGAGGATCAAAGCAGTTCTCCCTTCCCTCTTTAGCCAAGCACAAGGATCCTTTGTACAGGATAGACAAATTATAGATCAGATCCTCATTGCAAATGAGTGTGGAAGAGATGAGGAGATTGGGCAGAAAAGGCTTTGTTTGCAAATTGGATTTGGAAAAGGCTTATGATTTAGTGGATTGGAGTTTCTTGTTGGAGGTGTCAAGAAGACGTGGATTTGGGAATGAATGGTGTAATTGGATAAGAGGATGTTTAAAGTCATGTCATTATTTAGTCTTGGTGAATGGAGTGGTTAAGGACTTCTTTCCAGCCAATAGAGGTTTAAGATAAGGTGATCCACTTTTCCCTTTCTTTTTTACAGTTGTTGCTGATGTTTTCAGTAGATTGATCTCCAAAGCAGATGAGGAGGGCCAAATAAAGGGCTGGAGAGGCATTCCAGTAACTCACCTTCAGTTTGCTGATGATATTGTTATTTTCTGCGAAGGGAATGAGTTAAGCAAGGTGGAGTACCTTAAGAATTTAATAAGAACCTTTGAGATTGCCTCCAACTTGAGGGTAAACTTTGATAAAAGTTGTGTGGCTGGAGTAAATTTGGAGGATAGGGAGATTGGATCCATTGTAGAGTGCTTAGGTTGCAATACCTCTTCTTGGCCTTTGACCTACTTAGGACTACCCTTAGGAGCTAACCCTAAAGAAAGTAGTTTCTGGGCCCCTGTTGTGGAGAAATTTGATAAATGCTTGGTGGCTTGAAAAAAGAATTACATCTCAATAGGGGGTAGGGTGACTTTGATTAGGGCCACGCTTGCCAACCTTCCAACCTACTTCCTTTCAGTGTTTAGGATTCCTCCAAGGGAGGCTAAGAAACTAGAGAAGAGAATGAGGGACTTTGGGAACCAGGAGAGGTGAAAAAGGATCATCTGGTTAGATGGGAGATAGTTAATAAACCAAAGGAAGAAGGGGGTCTAGGGATAGGGAACATAGTGCTGAAGAATGTAGCCCTCCTAGGGAAGTGGTTATGGAGATGGCCCCGAGAGAGAGAGAGAGAGAGAGAGAGAGAGAGAGAGAGAGAGAGAGAGAGAGAGAGAGAGATTATGGCATGAGGTAGTGGCAAGCATTCATGGCTGCTTAGGAAATGGTTGGGATTCCGGGATATCTCATTGATCTACCCTTACAACACCTTGGAAGGCTATACATGGTATTCTCCCTTGCTTCTTATGTTTTATCAGGTATGATGCTTGTTCTGGTGTTGCTATTCGGTTCTAGGAGGATATATGGGTGGGTACTCGACCCCTCAAAGATCGATTCGCCTTGCTCTATTCCCTCTCCCTTCATAAAAATGAGCCAATTGCAAATTTTCTCTCGAACCCGTTAATTCCTTGTCTTTAAACTGGTTCGGTTTTCGTAGAGGGTTAAGGGATGGTGAATCGACTTGTGTTATTGAGCTAATTCATTTACTAGAGTCCGTTTGTTTGGACCCCACATCTTCTAATCAAAGAGTTTGGACTCCTCTTCCAAAAGGTACATTTACTTGTTCTTCCTTTCTAAAATCCCTCAGTTCTAACCCCAATTCCCAAGGGTTCCCCTTCAAAGAAGTTTGGGCGTGACCTATTCCCCCAAAAGTTGCTGTATTCTATTGGGAAGTCTACTATGGGAAAATCAATACCTTGGAAAACTTGCAGAAAAAGAGACCCTCTCTTTGTCTCTCCTTGAATTGGTGTTCTTTGTGTAAGGCCCAGAATGAGGACTGTTTCCATTTGCTGATATCATGTTCCTTTGCTACAGCTTTATGGAATTGGAGCCTTTGTTTATTTGGAGGTAGGTGGTATCTGCCATCTGATTTGAGTTCGTTATTTAACCCATCTTGTTTTGTATGGCACACTAGAAGAGGCAAGTTCATGTGGAAATGTGTCAGGGCAGCCACTTTATGGACTCTCTGGGAGGAAAGGAATGCAAGAGTCTTCTTAGAGAAGGAAAGAAGATTAGATGAAGTGAAGGATTGCATCCTAACACGAGCAATTCATTGGCTGAAAACCTTGGATATATTTGATGATTTTTCCTTTGATGACTTGTGGAGGAATTGGTTAGTAATAGCTAATACTTTGACAAAAAAGAATAGAAGTTTGTCAGAATGGGTTCCGCCTCTAGAAGGTGTCATCAAGTTGAATTTTGATGGAAGTAGCCAAGGTAACCTTGGGCCTTCAGGTATAGGGGGTGTCTTGAGGAATAAGGGTAGCAACATAATTTCCTTATTCTCAGGACCGGTGGGAGTGGGGGACTCTACAAAGGCAGAAATACTAGCCGCAATACAAGGAATTCAGATCACTAACCAGCTTGGTGTGGAACATCTCCTAGTTGAAGGGGATTCTCAGGTGGTAACTGGTAACAAGGTGGCTTCTAAACCCAGATACTACCATTTGTGGCTACAAAGGTCTCATAAAAAAAGTAAATTGGTTAACTAGTAATATGAGAGTTGAGGTAAAATGTGTTAGCAGGTCTGCCAATACTATGGCTGATTCTTTAGCCAAACAGGGGGTTTCCAGGGAAGATCTTTTTTGTGCTACTTTGTAAGTTATTATTTTGGAAATCAGTACTTAAGTAGCTTGGAGATGTTGCAGCTCGTGCCTCTCCTTGGGGACATTGTATTACTTTCCATTGCTGATTAATAAATTTCTTTCAATTAAAAAAAAAACAATTTTGTGTTTTAGTGAGGCTACTAATTGAAAGCAAATTAATACTAAGTTTAGGAACATGTAAAATTGGACAAAGAAATGGCATTAGACAATTTAATGTCTCCCTTGCCAGAAATGGGAATAAGGGAGCCATCAACAATAGATACTATCCAGTCATGTGGTCGGGTGCACTTGAATCTATCATCCAACAAGGTTCAATGTTACATGGGGCTGAGGCATGATATGCTGAAGCCCGTATATTTGAATGAGCAAATGCTGAAGTGGGAGTAGCAGATATTGTGACTAGTGGCTGAGATAATGGTGCTGAATTCCCAGCTTCACTCTCCAACTGAGTCAGAGCAGCCCGGACAACAGCTAAGGTGTCTAGGGATGTGACTCTTGTGCTAGATGAGGGTGCACCATCAGTAGTAACAGCCACATTGGCATTTACCCTTTTGTTTTTGAGCTTTGCTGGAACTAGATGTGGATGTAACTGCCAATAGGTGTCTTTAGTATGCTTTAGTTTCTTGCAATGTTCACATTACTAGCTCTCTCTCATCTTCCTTTTTCATATCCCTCTCCTTATCACCCCCAAACTTTGGTTTCATTGTAGCTAAGGCTGATTCCAATGATTGATGCTGCAGCATAACCTTTCTCCTACTTTTTTCACTATGCACTAAAGAGTAGGCTTGTGACAAGGTCACACTTTCTCTGGTAAGGAGTTGTTGTCTCGCAATATCAGAATTCAGACCAACTAGGAATTCAAATACCCTATTGGTTTCAACTTGTTTTCTGTAAGTTTGGGCATCCATCTGACTTTCCCACTTAATTGTCTCTAGGTGGTCAATTTCATGCCACAAGGATTTCAAAGTGGAGAAGTAAATTAAGACTGGCTTATCTCCTTGCTTAAGGTTGTTTACTTCACATTTCAGTTCATAGGCCCTAGCAACATTAAGTGGTCGGGAGTATGTTTCTTTCATGATATCCCAAATCTCCTTAGCAATTTTGCCCACAAGTAGTTTCGGCTGATCTAAGGCTGCATGGAGTTGCACAGCCAAGCCATAATCAAATAGTTCTCTTGAACCCATTTGGCATAGGTTGGGTCCTTCTTAGTTGGTTCCTTCACATCCCCCAACAAATAGTTCAGTTTTCCTCTACCCCCAATAGCCATCATGGCTGACTGAGCCCATTCCAAGTAATTTGATCCATCAAATTTGACATTGGTAATCTGAATTCTGAAATGTGTTCTCAGTCATGTTACCAGAACCACCAGCCCCCCAAACACTTTCCCCTTGATACTTAAACTCCATTCCTGCCAGCCCTTTCAAGAGATTGATAAAAAAACCCCTTTTTAGTGCTGAAACAGGTGTAATTGCACCCAGAACTTGCTAACAGTCGACCTAGAAGGATGAAATAGGTTCGGCAACCACCCAGAAATATTGGAACAGGTCTAATAGTTTTCTAGAAAACAATATTACTCAATTTGAAATACTGTAACAGGTCTAACTATTACCCAAGAATTAGCAACAGTCATAAACTTAGGGTTTTAAACTGAGAACTGGGCGTAGGTCAAGAGAAAACCCTAAAAAATCAGGAGAAAAAAATAGAAAACTCCCAGCTGCACCTTCCAGATTATTCAAAAAAGGTTTTGATTGAGGTTGACCTCAAGAACAAATACAAACTCACTCATAAAAGTCTGGCCGCCACCTCCAAACCACAGTCTGAACCCTAATCTTGAAGTTTCTTCCCTTCTGATTCTTCCTGATCACTGGACACCCTCCAAGGCTCTATGATCCCTTGGGCATCTGCTGCACTCTGCCAGCAATCTCCAAGAATCAGCCGATTGACTTATCTCTGCTGAAACTTCTTACCCTAGGAAGTTCTCATGTTGTCGGCCTGATTAGACTCACATGAGGAGCCCTAGGTTGGCTTTGATACCAAGTTGTCTAGTAGGACTGCAATCAGTCCTAGTTGTAATGTACAATAAACAAGAAAGGAAGTTTGAGAATGAGAGAAGAAGAAGAAAGAGGAGAAAAGAAGGAGAAGACGAAGTGAAGAAAGTCAAAAAGAGTGTGGGTCATGACTTAGATTGTCGCCCTATTCAGCTATTTATATTAATAGTTTAAATAGGGTAAAAAACCAGAATTACCCCTACTGCTTACATAAGCTATGAAATAATAGAGAACATAAAATAACTACCAACTACCACTAAGTAACATAAATAGACAAACAGTAGTGGGGACCACATTAATGTTCTACATCTCTACAATAATGTTTTGCCTTGGTGGTATATTGTTTAATAAAACATGTAAAAAATTTCACGTTCTTGTTCATAGACAAAGAAATAGTGAAGAGTCTCCCAATAGAAAAGAGTGATTGGAAAGCAAACAGGAAAAAGTACAAATAATTAAACCACCTAAACAAAGCTGAATGCACACAAGACAACAGGCACAAAGGCAAGGAAAAGCCACTTCATTAGCCAATCCAGGCATCTACTGGAATGAGATGTTGAAAGTGCTGGAAATAGTCTTTCCCTCCCTCCGGCATGGATAATTCTCTCAAGGTCCTTCACCACTCTGCAGACCATCCTTGACCTTGACCAAGAATAATCCTCCTCAACTAACATTCTTTGAAAACTAAACTCAATAGTATATCCAAGATCTGGTAGCAAGAAAATTATGCTGCCCATCCATTCTGCATGAGGGTGAGAAGATCCTATAATCTCCAGTTCATGGGAAGATATGGCAGTCAAATTCCAGAAACAGGGCTTCAGTTGAAGCTGAGGGAAAAAAGTGGAGGACTTATTGGTTGGAGGAGAATGGGAGAGGTGGTAGTGGTTGGTGATGGTGTAGGAGTTGAGGAGGTGAGTTGAGAAGGACATGGGTGTTGGAAAAAAGGGTCTGAATTGGCAGCAAAATCTAAGAACCATACGAGAATGGATCCTTTATGAGGATAGGGGAGCCCTAATATTGAAGGTCTACACACACCTCCCTTGCTAGCTTATTGGCAAGACAGTGGATCTCATAATGGAAGAGCAAGGGTGTTGATCTTTTGTCCCTTGGAAGTTGGAACATAAAAAGTTTTCATTTCTCTTCCTGTAATTTTATCAATTCTGTATTACATGAATAATTTATGTTTCTTTATGGGATATTAAAGTGTGATCTCTAATTTTCTGTCAGATGTTAAATACTCTGTGGTCTTATTCCATGCTATCCTGGTGCAACATTGCACTACTCTACAAGGATAGATTTAGTATTCTTTCATCATCAATGTAACCTCCCTTTATTTTATTTTTGAAAACAGAGAAAGAGAAGAAAGAAGGCCCAAGTTCATTAGATGGTGCAGTGGTACAACCTATGAACTCCGAGACAGATCTTAGTGTAGTTCTTAGTGCTTGGTATTCTGCAGGCTTTTACACGGCAAGGTAAGGACTTTTCCGTCCTCTTCTATTCTTTTATTTATTTATTTATTTATTTTTTGGAGGGGTGGCCGGGTGGGTAGAAAGATGAGATGATACCAGAAAAAATGTCCAGAGGTGGCAGCATGAATTCTTGTGGTATATCTCCTCTTTTAGCCACTTGGAATGTTAACTGGCCAGTTCTCATTTTCTGTTTGTCATGCAGGCCCTATAATAGCCACATGTGAATGATGGTTGAACTTTTTTCTAAATATTTTTGTTTTGAAATTATAGATGGTGATAATAGGAAACCCTTTCTTGTCACATGGAAGTGGACTATAGGGCTGAATGCTGCCACATGAGTGGTCAGCCAGTGAGCTTGTAGATCCCCTTTGGACTACTGCATTCTTCCCATATGAACTGCTCCGGATGTGTCATCCAGAAAACCCCTAACCGGTTATAACCAATGGAATGCTGAAAAATGTAACTTCCAGGGCAATAACATGCTACTGTTCCAATAAAATACAGTTCTCTGAGTTGATATTTTCAGCTTGTTTTTAGCACATATGATGAAGGTCACCACTTATCTATCAAATTTTAAGTCATGTATTATATACCCAACCACATTTCCTTTTAATCAACAGTCTGAGTTCTTCAGCTATAATATTATTTTGAAGCAAAAAAAAAAAAATACTACCTTCTCTCAGAAAACAATTATCCTCTTTTTCATTCCTTCTTTTAGGTCTTTGTAATGCATATAGCATGCTTGAATCTGATTGATCTGCATTGGCCACATGGAAAAAGCTGACATTGTTTTGGAAAAAAACATGGGTTATTTTAGGAGCCCACATGACACGCTATCATTTTATTTGAAGATAAATAAAGAAAAAATATTGCTCAATAGAAAAAAGTACAACATAACTAGGTGACAAGGTGTCGCCCCCTCCAGAATACAATTGAGACAATGCAAGACCACAAAAGACAAAACAAAACAGACATCAGCACTCCTTTTATGAATTCAGAGTAGTCCAGAAATGAGCACCAATGTCTTCTTTCTTCAGCCCTTGAAACTCTGGAAGCAGCAGCACACAACCAATAACTGTCGAACTTATGACAGCCACCACCTCCTCCATACTTTCCTTTTTCTCCTCGAAGATTCTTCTGTTTCTTTCCTTCCAGATCTCCCAGAAAACAGCAAAGGGAATACAGGTCCATAAAATCTTCATTTTAACACCACCTTGGATTCTTGGCCAACCAGTAAAGATTTAAGCCGGATCTGACATAAAGCACCTGTCCACCTTGAACAGCTTGAAGAAATATGACCAAACTGGAGATGTAAAGCTGCAATTAGTGTGATTAAAAGAAAATTTGCAGTCAATATCCTTTTAGTCAAAAACACCAGCAATGACCTCTGAGTTAAGTAACATGTAATGTGCAGGAAGTTGGAAAACAGCCCAGACTGTTTTTTCCAAACAGCTGAAGTTTTTCCGTCCAAATGAGTAGGAGTTTAGGATAATGCAATACAGAATGTTGCTGCGCTTGGGGAATTTTCTAAGCAAGGCTAAATAATTGCATGAACTGTAAAAATCTAGTTCATGCAGTTATTTTGGTAGAAAAATTAAAATAAAACAGGAATTGGTAAAAATCAGAACCAGAAACTGATGAAGTCCTACCGTGTTACAAATAGGATCTGCAACTTTAGCTATTTCTCTTAGAGCCTGTGACCTTGATGGGTTCTCTTAGAGTCTGAGAACTAGAATACTGACTAGTGTTGTCTTCTTCCCTTCTGCAGGTATCTCTCAGACCAGTCTATGGCAAAGGGAGGGAGAGACTAAGTCTTGATGGTTATGTTACAAATTGTGTGCATTGATGTCTCTGTTTAAAACAACATATACAGAAACAGACAAATTAGAAACTGAGACCATGAAAATTGCATTGTAATTTACTGATAAAAATGGATAGTGAGCATTATAGACAGCTATAGGTACTGAAATCATTTTTCATGTTTTGTATCTAGCTTCTAGTTTTTCCAGAACAAAAATTTGTTGATTTTGGAATGTCTCTTGAACAGATGCCCGTCTTTTTAATCGAATTGTTTAGCGGGTTCTTATTTGTCTTGTTGTATATTTTACATGTTTGAGCCAAGTTTCTATGAGGCCCATCGTTACCAAAACATGTGGCCTCTATCCAAGGTGTAAGATACGATCTAGATTGAGGAAAGTAATGCAGGTTATCGTTTTTTTTTTTTTTAATTTTTATATATATTTTTTAACTTTTGGGCTTAAATCAGCATAATTTTAAAACTATTGCATGATGTCATATAAGATTTGATTGGTATGGTACATTTGATGTGTTGATTGAGCAAGCCTCTGGATGCCTTCTCATTTGGGGAGTACGTTCTCTTTCTATATCGGACTTGGAATTTTATCAATAACCTTGTTCCATCACTCTCTAACTACCCCAAAGGTTTATCTTTGCAGGAAACAATTCCCTTCTTCATTTCCAATGCAGGTGTCTTATATTTGTACTTAAATTAAAACGGCTTTCTGGATAGGTTGCCTGGACAAACCAGGAAGCTTCCCAGATGGATGGTGGCCCAAAAGCTCCAAATGAACTACATCTGCCTCTTTGTGATGCAACTGACTCCTATATGGCAGATGGAGCTCCCTTTCCTGTCGAAATTTGGGAATTCAGAGGCTGTTGGTACTTAGAAAGGGATCGGTACTAGCAAAGTGAACCAGAATGGAGGGGGATTCTAGTTGTGGGCCTTTGTCTCCAGAGCTTTGGATGATTATATTACCATCACGGGCTGATCTCAACTCAATTGCCGAACACCCTATGCCTGTTTTGAGTCTGGAAACATACAAAAGCAAGTGTTAGAGAAGCTGTAAAAAACAGAGAAACCGTCAAGAGATTGAGAGGGGCTGGGAGGGAGCGGGAAGAGGAGGGAGTGCGACAGAGAGGGAAAGGGAGGTAAAAACCTGGAAACAAAATTACGTTTAATAAGAGGGAAATACTCAGTTATCACTCTGGTCTTCCTCACTAGAACTCGAAGTTCCAAGGCTTGCTTCCCTGTTCCCGGTATGGAGCCAGCGTCACTTCGTTTCAGCGTGCCCTGCCGAGTCAACACTGTTTCCATAGCCAACTCGGGTAAGGGCGATGGTGGTAGGCTCGGTCTCCCTCCTAAGGTAGGGCACACAGGTTCTTTTTACCGGCTTGCATGAGGGCAGGGTGCCCATCGAACATAAGCATAGGTTCGCGAATGCTTCGGCTCGCCCACTGCCACCGGAACCCCAAGTTATCTGCTATCAATATACGATGCTACAACGCCAGACATTGAGAGTATGAGAGTATCTGAATAACCACACAATAAACCTAATTAAGAGGCCAAGTTTAAGGGTTTGCCTATAACCATGATATGTACTCTTACGTAGGAATGGGATGGGTTTGGGCACGGGGGTCATATTTTCCGTCCCCGACCCCAGTCCACATTGGGGGATAAAAGCTATCTTCCATCCCTAGTTCCTGATGGGATGGGTTTTGATGTAGCCGTTTTCGGCCACGTACCAATGTTTTGTGATGTAAAATTTTTTTGGCAAAGTACCTCGTTATTCGACCCGGTGGTGGCGTACCTTAGTAACGAGCTACTTGGTGGCGAACTGCCTTGGTGGCGAACTGCCTGGGGGAGAACTGCCTGGTGGCGAACTCCCTGGTGGCGAACTGCCTTGGAGGCTAACTCCCTGGTAGCGAACTGCCTGGTGGCGAACTGCCTGGGGGCGAACTGCCTGGTGGCGAACTCCCTGGTGGCGAACTGCCTTGGAGGCTAACTCCCTGGTGGCGAACTGCCTTGGAGGCGAACTCCCTGGTGGCGAACTGCCTGGGGGCGAACTGCCTTGGAGGCTAACTCCCTGGTGGCGAACTCCCTGGTGGCGAACTGTCTGGGGGCGAACTGCCTTGGAGGCTAATTCCCTGGTGGCGAACTGCCTGGGGGCGAACTGCCTGGGGGCGAACTCCCTGGTGGCGAACTCCCTGGTGGCGAACTGCCTGGGGGCGAACTGCCTTGGAGGCTAACTCTCTGGTGGCGAACTCCCTGGGGGCGAACTGCCTGGTGGCGAACTCCCTGGTGGCGAATTGCCTTGGGGCGAACTGCCTTGGTGGCGAACTGCCTGGGGGTGAACTGCCTGGTGGCGAACTTCCTAGGGGCGAATTGCCTGGGGGCGAACTCCCTGGTGGCGAAGTGCCTTAGAGAATGTTGGAGCTCCCTGGTGCGGTGCAATCCGACTGCCCTCAGCATGAGGCGGTCTTCTTTCCTTTGTAGGCTACGGGAGATGAGGGACCTGCGAGAACTTCATCTTTTCCTCCTCTTTGTAGGTGGCGGGAGCTGAGAGACCTGCGAGAATTCCATCTTTTCCTCCTCTTTGTAGGTGGCGGGAGCTAAGGGACCTCCGAGAACTCCATCTTTTCCTCCTTGTAGGTGGCGGGAGTTGAGGGACCTCCGAGAACCACTCTTTTTTGACTTTTGCCCGTGCTGGAGAGGTGATCGGGTCTTAAGCAGTAATGTGGCCCGTAGGCTTTTGGGAGTGACTCGTAGTCTACTCTTTTTTGACTTTTGCCCGTGCTGGAGAGGCGACCGGGTCTTAAGCAGTAATGTGGCCCGTAGGCTTTTGGGAGCGACTCGTAGTCTACTCTTTTTTGACTTTTGCCCGTGCCGGAGAGGCGATCGGGTCTTAAGCAGTAATGTGGCCCGTAGGCTTTTGGGAGCGACTCGTAGTCTATTCTTTTTTGACTTTTGCCCGTGCCGGAGAGGCAACAAAGTCTTAAGTAGTGAGGTGGCCCGTAGGCTTGGCCCACATCAATTTCGTAATGCCGGTCACCTACTCCTACAAGAAGCTACTAGGGGCTCGACCTTCGGGGGCAACACCACTAACTTTAGGTTGCCAGCTCACACGGGAGCTCATCTTTGTAGGGGGGACCTTGCGGAGAGGACTGATGTGGCATTATCTGAATTGAAAGTAAGGTTGGTAGAGCTACTTAGTCCGTTAGCTCCCTGCATAGTCTCAGAGTTCATAAAAAATGTAAACCATAAAGTGATAGCTTCAATTTCTAAAAAGTGAGGACTTAGTTTTGGCAAGATGAGGACTTAGCTTTGGTAGGATGAGAACTTAGCTTTTTGTAGCGGGTTCCCACAGACGGCGCCAATTGATGTAGCCGTTTTCGGCCACGTACCAATGTTTTGTGATGTAAAATTTTTTGGCAAAGTACCTCGTTATTCGACCGGGTGGTGGCGTACCTTAGTGACGAGCTATTTGGTGGCGAACTTCCTGGTGGTGAACTGCCTTGGTGGCGAACTGCCTGGGGGCGAACTGCCTGGTGGCGAACTCCCCGGTGGCGAACTGCCTGGTGGCGAACTGCCTTGGAGGCTAACTCCCTGGTGGCGAACTGCCTGGGGCGAACTGCCTGGTGGCGAACTCCCTGGTGGTGAACTCCCTGGTGGCGAACTGCCTGGGGGCGAACTGCCTTGGAGGCTAACTCCCTGGTGGCGAACTGCCTTGGAGGCTAACTCCCTGGTGGCGAACTGCCTGGGGGCGAACTGCCTTGGAGGCTAACTCCCTAGTGGTGAACTCCCTGGTGGCGAACTGTCTGGAGGCGAACTGCCATGGAGGCTAACTCCCTGGTGGCGAACTGCCTGGGGGCGAACTGCCTGGTGGCGAACTGCCTGGTGGCGAACTGCCTGGGGGCGAACTGCCTTGGAGGCTAACTCCCTGGTGGCGAACTGCCTAGGGGCGAACTGCCTGGTGGTGAACTCCCTTGGGGCGAACTGCCTGGTGGCGAACTCCCTGGTGGCGAACTGCTTGGGGGCGAACTGCCTTGGTGGCGAACTGCCTGGGGGCAAACTGCCTTGGTGGCAAACTGCCTGGGGGCGAACTGCCTGGTGGCGAACTCCCTGGTGGCGAACTGCCTGGGGGCGAACTGCCTGGTGGCGAACTCCCTGGTGGTGAACTGCCTTAGAGAATGTTGGAGCTCCCTGGTGCGGCACAATCCGATTGCCCTCAGCATGAGGCGGTCTTCTTTCCTTTGTAGGCTGCGGGAGATGAGGGACCTGCGAGAACTTCGTCTTTTCCTCCTCTTTGTAGGTGGCGGGAGCTGAGAGACCTGTGAGAACTCCATCTTTTCCTCCTCTTTGTAGGTGGCGGGAGCTAAGGGACCTCCGAGAACTCCATCTTTTCCTCCTCCTTGTAGGTGGCGGGAGTTGAGGGACCTCCGAGAACTCCATCTTTTCCTCCTCCTTATAGGTGGCGGGAGTTGAGGGACCTCTGAGAACTCCGTCTCTTCCTCCTTGTAGGTGGGGGAAGCTGAGGGACTTTCGAGAACCGCATCTTTTCGTCCTCTTCGTAGGTGGCGGGAGCTGAAGGACCTGCGAGAACTGAATTAGAGGTCCCGGGGGTACTTCCTCGGTGGGGGCTCTCCGATGCTTAAGTTAGCACTCTTATTGTAGAGAGCTTTGAAGATAATATGAGAGAGCTAGAGGGCAGGGTTACTTCCCTTTCTTTTCCATCCCCTTCTCCTTTGGGGGGTGAGGTCTTTATATACCGGAGTCTTCGCGGGTTAGGTGGGTGAAAAGCCTCCAAACTGTAAGACTCGTCGCATCCGGTCAGAACCGGGGTACGGTGGTGAACTCCTCAAGGTCGTTAGGCTGGCGCTTGTGTCAGGCGGCCAGGTCGGCGCCTGGGCCGGGTTGTCAGAGGGGTGCCTGCGTCAGTCGGCGGGTCAGTGTTTAGGCCAGGTCGTCAGGTCGGCGCCTGTGTCAGTCGGCGGGACAATGCCTAGATCAGGTCGTCAAGCTGGCGCCTGTGTCAGTCGGCGGGTCAGTGTCTAGATCAGGTCGTCAAGCTGGCGCCTGTGTCAGTCGGCGGGTCAGTGTCTAGATCAGGTCGTCAAGCTGGCGCCTTGGTCGGATCATGCGCTAGGCTGGTCCAGGTCGGCCAGGTCGCGCAGGCCGTGCACAGTTCATGCAGGCCGCGCGCATTTCGCGCAGGCCGTGCGCAGGTCGCGTAGGCGCGCGTCAGGCCGCGCGCAGGTCGCGCCAGGCCGGCCAGACAGGTGCCCGGGTGGGTCACCAACTTCATAAGTTTGTTGGCTGGGTGTTTTCCTAGTTGTCACGAGGTGCCACGTGTCACAATTTTACTGGAGGGCCAAATCTGCCCTCATCAGGTTCCTCGTGGGGATTTGAATCCCTGAGACTTTTTAGTTAATGTTACTTTTAAAAAAATAAATTTATGTAAAATAAATAAAGAATTTCTCCATCCCCAACTCCATCGGGGATCCCAATTAATCCCCATCCCTGTCCCCGCCCCACTAAGTTGGGTACCTGTTAGGGGAATGGGGAAAATTTCCATACCTACTCTTATTTGTTTCGAAATTTGTATTTTTATCCAATTGTATGGCTTTGCAAAATTTTCATATAAAAAACTGGTGCAAAATTTACTCCACTTTCCTCCAACCTTAGGGGTGTGTTTGGTTGCAATGCAAATTTATTTGTACTAATACAAATGTAAGAGACGACAAATGTTAAAAAATGCAAATTCTTGTTTAATTTTGTTTTGGATTTTACTTTATTCTGTTTCACGTGTTAATTTACTTCATTTATACTGCAGTCAAACAAAATAAGCTAAAATTTGAAACAAAAATATGTCAGAATTGACACTCAAATAATTTGCACTGCCATGGTTTTGCATCAGTGCAAATTTATTTGCATTGCTACCAAACATAGTCTAAGGTTCAGTTTGGAAGGAGTAGAAATACAAATATATAGAGTGCAAAACCTCTAATTTTGTATTATTTTATAATATTTTACTGTACATATCTGTATTTATACTCTTTCCAAATTAAACCTAATTCTCTCAGATAAAGTGGGGATCATGTCATTTTACTTCTTATTTTAATCCTCTCATACAAAAGACTTTTCTCTTGCCTTCCTTCTCTTTAAAATCTATACTATCTATAAAAGTAAGAATAAATGTGGTTGGCTTTTGGAATTTTCACTATACTAAAATACCCCATATCTAAGGTATTAGAGATAAGTCTTGTATGAGAGGATAAAAATTGAAGGGATGAGAGATCCATCATATGGATAGTCGAACACTACAGGTAGGTAGGGCGAAATTTCAAAAATTTTTCTCTTTTTCATATGAGAATCACATTCCCTATTTTAAAAAATTGTATTTTCAAGGATTAATCTTGAACCTAAACCGGACCAGATCTGAAACCAAAAGGTGGGAGATGGATGTACCTGATACGAAGTAACAGTAACTCCCAACGAAGGTGTTCACGTCCAAGGAAAATGCCAAAGACTGCTCCCACTGAAAATGATAGTGTAGGGTGGAGCAGAATCAACAGGTGATTCTTCAGCAAGAATTCGATGGAGGGTGAGTGAGTACGACTTTAGATCAGTTTTTCACCAAAAACTGATATCAAGAACGCTTTTTGGTCGTTCCTACAGGTGGAGATCGAACTAGCTATGGTGGCAGCAATAGAAGGAGGCAAGAGTAGAAGATAGTGTCAGTTTGACTAGAGCTGTCTTCTCCCTTGAATCTGCAATCTGATTGTTTGTAGTAGGGTTCACCCTCCTCTATTTATAACCTTAAAGAGAGAAGCTCCTAATCTCATTAGGAGTTTCCTAATCCAAATTTGTATTTGGATTTGGACTCTCTTTAAGAGATAAGGATAAACCCTTATTTTATCTGCAGATTAAGATTAACCCTCTTAATCTAATTAGGAGTTTCCTAATCCAAATCATTATTTGGATATGGACTTTCTGAGTGGATAGGGATAACTTCCTATCCTATCTGTTGATCCAAATCCCAGAACAACCCCTCTTTAATTAATCTAATTAAACCAATTCGATTTGGGCTTTAGGCCCATTAAGTCAATGTGCTCATTTAGCCTCCAAACTGTTGCCCAATTGGGTATCCTTGTATGGCGTGAGATCCAAACATTGATCTACACATCAATCACATGGGTTCAGCCCAGCCTCTGTTACAAGGCCTGGCTGAATTCACTGTAGGAAACAGTGAACCCTTGAGCCCATCACCATGGACTCTTAATGGGCCCAACACTTACACTAAGTGGTCCCTAGGTCAAGACACTTTATAAAAACCCAATGACTGTGGGCAGATGAAGATTAGCCCATCAGGTATTTCCCTCAATGGTCTTACACTTAACCTCTCAGCCCATAATGATCAAACACTGCCCGACAAGAGATGACCTCTCCCTCGGTTGTAAGGAACAGTGCTGCACTCTCTACTCACATGGATCCCGGGAATTAAAATCTTTTGCAAACATTTTGAAACCATAATATATAATATATATATATATATATATATATATATATATATATATATATATTTTGCAAAACAAATTTCAACGATTGAAATCGGTTACCGGTAGCTTTGGTTTCCATCAGAAAGAGTGCATCCCCGATCATTACCTTTGTCCGACAAAGGGGCTGATCCTGTCTCTATGATCACCCACTCAGATGAATTCTCGGACTGTCCCAATATACCCAGGTTTTGACCCCCTCTAAGGATCTCACTGTTGGCATATCAAAGACAGTC
Organism: Nelumbo lutea; assembly: GCF_056320005.1. Classification (NCBI taxonomy): domain Eukaryota; kingdom Viridiplantae; phylum Streptophyta; class Magnoliopsida; order Proteales; family Nelumbonaceae; genus Nelumbo; species Nelumbo lutea. The sequence continues at coordinate 215,510,542 of NC_142684.1, forward strand.
CAATCCGACACCCAGTGCAGTATCATAATCGAGTGTAGTTCAGGGTTTCAAGAAAACCCACACTTTATGTACCTCATGTCTCACCCTGGTAGCTGAGACAAGCCACTCCAACCAACTTGGCAGCACATTAGTGTCAGCCTTGGCAGGATAAATCTCCTCAGATCTATCCAACGGATGTGAAGATTCTAAACTAACACGAGTCTCATATGTGTCCAGTTTAAGGGTATTACGCAGAAACACACCATAATAACATGAATCAAATATGTATTTTATTCATTTACATTAAATGTCATAATGTACATTATTCTGATTGGAGCTAAGGGCATACACTGTCTAACAGCTCCCATTTGCACTTAGGTCCAATCTAATATAAGCCGGAGTCCCATACTTTCCACGTGTTTCTCAAACACTTTCTGTGTCAGTGGTATAGTCAATGGGTCTGCCACATTCTCCGCTGATGCTACCTTTTAACATCAATCTCTCGTAGATCCAGTGTTGTCACACAACAGTGGAATGGGTGATGTGCTGAATTCCAAATTCCAGAATGAACACCTTCATTCATAAGGCAGCTTCACTTACGACAATGTGTTCGGCTTGGGTTGTGGACTTTTATTCTTACTACTTAGGACCTTTATTTGCTGACTTTCAGCAAAACAACACACGATCCTATCGTGAAGATATAACCAGATGTAGACATTCTACCATTTGGATATGACTGGTAGTCGGTATCAGTATACCCCTGGATCTGTAGTGATCTACCATCAAATGCCAGACAAAACTCTTTTGTCCTTTACAGCAGTCCAATGCTCCTGCCCTGGGTTGGCATGAAATCTGCTTACTACACTCATTGCCTGAGCGATGTCAGGACAAGTGCACAACATGACATACATGATGCTCCCTACGACTGAGGCATAGGGAACGTCCTTCATGCCCTTAATCTCCTCGGGAGTCTTGGGAGACATGCCCTTGGAGAGAGTGACTCAATGCCTGAAAGGAACATTTCCTTTCTTGGAGTTCTTCATGCAGTATCTTTTGACTATTTTGTCAATGTAAGCAGATTGGAATAATCCTATTATCCATTTCAATCTATCTCTATAGAGTCGAAGACCCAATATATAGAAGGCTTCTCCAAGATCTTTCATGGAGAATTGCTGTGAAAGCCACACTTTCACTGTAGTCAACATTCCTACATCATTCCCAATGAGTAGAATGTCGTCTATATACAGAACCATAAATGTAATCTTATCACCACTGGATTTCCTGTAAACACAGGGCTCATCTGGATTTTACTCAAAGCCAAACCTTTTGACAGTAGAGTCAAACCAGATGTTCTAACTCCTAGAAGTTTGCTTAAGTCCATATATGGATTTATTTAACTTATATACCATGTGTTCCTGACCTGCAGCTATGAAAACTTGTGGTTGCTGCATGTAGATATTTTCACTAAGATCTCCATTCAGGAATGCAGTTTTGACATCCATTTTTCAAATCTCGTAATCATGGTATACTGCTACAGCTAGCAGGATCGTAATGGATTTAAGCATGGCCACCGGCGAAAAGGTTTCCTCAGAATCGATTCTTTCTTTCTGAGTGTACCCTTTCACCACAAGATGAGCCTTGTAGGTTTCAACCTTACCATCGGAGCCCTTCTTCCTCTTATAGATCCATTTGCAACCAATTGCTTTTACCCCAGGGGGCGGATCTACCAGAGTCCTGACTCCATTGGTCTCCATTGAGTCCATCTCAACTCTCATGGCATCTACCCACTTCAAGGAATCTATGTCCAACATAGTTTCTGTATAAGTCACGGGATGCTCCTCACTAGTTGTAGCTTCCACCAGGTAACTATCTTGGTCATAGCCGAAACGAACTAGAGGCCTGGAAACCCGGGTAGATCTTCTAGGTTGGTCATTACTTGGAACTTGTGGGACACCTCCCACTACCCCTGAGCTCTCCTCATCAAGAACAATTTCCCAATGATGATTGTTCAGGATGTAATCATCTTCCAAGAAATGGGCATTTTGGCTATAGAACACTTTATATTCTCCTGGGTCATAGAATAGGTAATCCACGAAGCCCTTGGGGGTAGCCTACGAATAGGCAACAATTGGTTTTTGATTCCAATTTGTCCGCACTCGTTCTTTTAACATGTGCCAGACAACCCCAAATGTTCAAGTGTCTCACACTTGGTTTCTCACTGGTCCAAAGCTCATAGGAAGTCTTCAGAACTGATTTGGTTGGAACCTAGTTTAGCACGTATATCGCAGTCTCCAATGCGAAACCCCAAAAAGATATGGACAACTCTGAGTGTACGAGAAGTGATTGGACCATATCCAATAAAGTCCGGTTCCTCCTCTCTGACACACCGTTTAGTTATGGCATAGCATGAGGAGCTAGTTGTGATACTATCCCGTTGACATTTAAGTAGTCCCTGAATTCGTCAGAGAGATACTCGCCACCTCGATTCGATCGAAGGGTCTTAGTTTCTCTCCCTTACTGTTTCTCGACCTCTTGTCTGAACTCTTTGAACTTTTCAAATGATTCAGACTTGCGTCTCATTAGATAAACGTAACCATACCGAGAGTAGTCATCAGTGAATATTATAAAATAAACGTGCTTGTTACATGTTCTAACACTCATGGGACCACATACATCAGAAAGTATAAGGTCAAGCGTGCCTGTACATCTTTCAGGCTTACCGTTAAATGGCCGTTTCGTCATCTTACCCTGGAGGCAAGGTTCACAAGTGGGAAGATCTTCTACAGTTAGAAAATCCAAAGGACCATCCTTTACCAACCTTGTGATACGATCTATGTTAATATGGCCAAGTCGGTATTGCCACAGGCACGTGGGATTAATTGTATCACAGGTTCTTTTCTTGGGGATGCCATCCAATGTAGTTTCGGATATGTTAGTTTCCAGAGAAGGGTGAAAAACATAGAGACCATTCTCAATTTCTCTGTATGCGAGGAATTTGTTATTTCTTTTAATAGTAATCGTATTATTAAAAAGAACAGAATATCCATCCGCACACAGTTTTGAAACAGAAATCAAATTTCTTCTCAAATTCTGTACATAAAGACAATCTTTTAGTACAATAGCTTCTTCTCTGAAAATTAACTCTACAGTTCCTGTAGTTGTAGCTGCAACACTTGCAGAAGTCCCCAAGTAAAGAGTTACTTCTTCGTCACTTAGTCTTTTGCTTATCCTGAACCCCTGTAGTGAGTTACACGCATGAGTCGAAGCCCCGGAGTCAATACACCAAGAAGCAGAAGTTACCAAAAAATTGGTTTTTATGACACAGGATTCGAGACTACCTTTCTTGGATTCCAAGTATTGAGGACAATTCCTCTTCCAGTGGTCGGTCTATTTGTAGAAGTGACAAGCATTTGATGCTCTGTCCTTCTTCTGCTTCTTGGACTTGGTGGCCTTCTTCTGGGGCTTTCTCTTAGCCTTCCTCTTTTTCTTGCCTGACTTTCTAGCTTCAACAAGAGCCTGAATGCTGACATTCTGCTTGTTCATGTTATAGTTCATGATGAACTGATTGAAGAAAGGAGGCAGAGAATTTAGGATGGCGTCTACTTTCGTGACATGGTCAATGTCGGATCCAAGAGCCTCAAGTTCATTTATGTAACCCATCATCCGAAGACAATGGTCATGAGCCTACTAGTTCTTGGACATCTGCGCGGTCATGAACTGTTTCAGGACCTTCTGACGAGTAGAATGATTCTGCTCCTCATACATTGTCCTTAGACTATCCAATATGTCCTTCGACAATTCGATCTGAATGAACTGCCTCTGTATTGGATTATCCAAGGAGGCAATGATGTAGCAGCGGGCTAGGGAATTCTTTTCTTCCCATTCTTGGTAGTCCCTCCTTCGGGCCTCAGAAGCCCTATCACCCGGATGCTCCGGGGTAGGATTCTTAGCTACTTTGTCTAATTTTTTAGAGGTCGGGACCAACATAAGATTATGGTACCAGTCAGCATAGTTTGGGCCCTTAAGTTTGTTGTCGTCCAACAGCTTAGCGAATTGTTCGTTTTTCATTTCTGATAAAAGGCAAATATTAGTCCACAACCTAATTTGATTCATGTTATTTACATAGATATGACTTTTAATCTATGTTCCATTTTCATTTATTCATCTCCGAGATTTTCCTCCTATCTCAGTCACGGAGACTACGAATTATGTCTTTGAAAATGTGGGAAATCACATAGGGTGCATGGAAGGTTCATTGCCATTTAGGTTAAACTTTTCTGTCTAGTGAGTGCTTACCCATCATATTCGTGAACGCCAAGGTACCGTGAGAGAGTTTTCCATTTTAGGATAGGCCCCTTCCACATCGGTTTTTGCGCCCCTATCATCTTATGAAACATTCCAACAGATCCAACAACAAATGGATAAACCAATTTTATGGTGCGTTTCCTTATTACTGAAGGATCCATCTTCATGCTAATGATGGAAGGCCTTTAGAGAGTTCATCATATGAATCTCCCTATCACATGCACCTATATTTCAGGAGGGAACAAAAGTTATTACGCCCTAGTTTAATTTAGGTCAAACCAAAGTGGCTCCCACTGACTTTCATAAAGCCAGATTTTGGTTGGCCCTAAACGGCTAAGGTTCCACACGGATCCTCTTTATGGGAGGTGTGGGGCCCATCATGAAGGGAGGATCATCCAATGATCTTAAGGACACCATGGCAATGATGTGCATTCAGTCATGGTGTGCGCAAGAGCCACTATCGTATCAACATGGGCCAAGTACTTATGGTTCATGAATGTTGCACATCACACATACATCACATGCAGGGATAGAATTGATCCAATCAATTAATATCTGCAAAGCCCATCATTAAAGCCCAATTTAATCCATTATATTACTAATTAATATTATCTATGTATATGGGCTGAATAGCATTAAGCAGTTCAACCCATATAGCTTTTCTGCAGTTAGTGGGCTTAAGTAGTTTTAACATCTTAAAACTGGGCCTTACAGGTGTGGGCCGAATTAGGTCTTGCAATTAAATATCAATCTCTTGACATAAGAGTGGGAACTTAGGGCTGAGATAATCCCCCATCGAACCACAGATTCGGTCCAATCTGGTTCGAATGGGTTCAGGGTTTGATTTTTAATTCAAGAAATAATTCAAGAATTGATCTGAAAAATTAAATCACTGATCAAAGACAATAAAAAATCAGAACTAGGGCTGTTTGTACATCTGCAACCTGCAAAACAGATGTTAGATCACAGTTTGCAATTACGCAAACTGCAAATTACAGATAGCGATTTCTCCATCTACAAAATCTCCTTCTCTTGTGCATCCAACTTCGATCTTGAAATAAAATAAATAGAAAAACCCTAATTTTCTATTAATATTACATCAGATCGAATTCATATACATTCAGTCTAGAAAATTAAAATAAATTAATTACAGACCAAAATTTAAAGAACTACAAATCGCAGTTTTCCTACGCCATTAAAGAATTCGATCTCCACCGTACGAATAATCCATAAATCAAGAAAATATAAAGAACTATTCTAAATATCATTCAGATTTATAAAGATTTAATTTCAGATCAACAACCCTTAATCTGAGAACCAATTTCCTGAAAAAACAATTATCTGCGCAAATTGAAATTGATTTCAGATCAAGAATTTTCTCTGTAAGAGAGAGAAGCATTGAAAAATTGATAATTCTGATTCACATAAGTGTGAATTTATTCACAGACTTTATAGTGGATGGCCTATTGAGAAAAAGAGATGTTGCTAGTTGTGCCTAGGTCAAAGAGGGCTTAAGTCTATCTTCAACCCCTCCCCTCATTGGTTTATAAAGTTGAGCTTTAATGGTAGTAGTATAGGAAACCCTGGGCAGTAAGGCATTGGAGGTGTATTTAAGGATGAGAACGGGAATATTTCAGCCTTGTTCTCAATCAAAATTGGGATATGTGACTCTCTTAGGGCCAAGATCTTTGCCGTCTTGGAAGGCATCTAAAGGGCAAAGGAAATGAACAATAGGAAGCTTGTAATTGAAGGGGATTTAGAGGTGGTAGTAGGATGGATAAAAGAAGACATGGTTGGGTTATGGAACTACAACAATGAAAGAAAAAAATTCAAATGGCTGGTTAAGGACATGGAATTAAAGTTTAGTTGGGTAAAGAGATGTGCTAACTCGTTTGTTGATGGGTTAGCCAAGCAAGGGACAATTAGGGATTATATTTTTTGGGCTCAGTTGTAATTTTGGTCTTTATCACTTTGGGGACTCTAGCCTCTATTAGGGGAGCTAAGAGAATTTATCCCCCCCTCCCATGTAATCAATTATTCTGTTTGTTTAATGAAAGTTTTGTTGTTGATAAAAGATAGGAATTAAAGGTATTTTAGGAGATAAATAGGAATTAGAGATAGCTTAGGAGAAAGTGGGAGATAGTGATGCCACTTGACTAGATATTAAAAAAGCAAATCCTTTTTTATCTATCGGTTGTTAGAAATGATATTATTTAGGTGGGGGAGGTAGTTTAGGAGAAGAGATTATTTAGATCATTGGGAACGAGAGAGAGAGAGAGAGAGAGAGAGAGAGAGAGAGAGAGTAATGCATTCTCCTTACAACCTTAGAAACAATTGTCTCCTACTCTTTTTTTTTTTAGTGAAAAGTTTTATATGATAGCTGTTCGAATCAAAATAAGTGAAAGGTCAGAAAAACAATCCTTTAATCTATCCTTAATAAAAAGAGATGTTCTGCTATATTAAAGTACACATATCAAGTGATATTTATTAATAACTTGATTTTTGTGATAATTTGTAAAATACATATGCTTGTGATAAGGAGGATTGGTCACAAGAAATCTTTGAATTCTTATTACTATTACTAATATTAATATTAAAAGACGGTTTTTTTATAGGCGAAATAAAATGAATTGTATTTTCATTTGTTTCATCAATTCCTTCTTGATTTGTTTCATCATTCTAAATGTATTTATCAATTTTTTTTTGTTGATTCAAGGAAAAGTTGTGCATTGATTATGGGAACATTAATCATCATAGGCTTTCAATAAAAAAATCATAAAAGTGCCATTTACACATTAATCGGGCACTTCTTTTGAATATCTTCCAAATACAAATATTTTTTGGTGATTATGATCTTTTTTTATCACAACTTGTTTCCTTAGCATGAATGTTTATCTCTGGGGCTAGTAATGTATTTTTTTTCTTTTCTGATTCTTTCTATTTGATTTCTAATTGTACTTGTTCTATCAGCCAAGTCCTTTATTTTATTTTTCTGTTAGTGAATATTTGTCCAACCCGTGGGCATAATTTGAATCGATAGGCTAGGAATAATATGATTATTGATAGTAGTTATAGAAAATTTTCCGTTTTTATTTTCATTTAATTCATATACTTTTTTCAATCCAAATAATGGAATTGTTATTTACTTATGTAAATTCTTTCATTATTCTTTATCCTTTTTGTTATTTTGAGACCTTTTAGAAACCATTTTTTTTCTTTCGTTTAAAAATCTTAGAACTAGAAAACTTTTCTTTTTTGCCTTTTTTTTTTTTTTAAGTTCTTTCCAAATGGGTTCAAGAAAAGATGGTTGTTTGCGGGGAGAATCAAAAGGGAGTTATGTTAAATAAACCACAAAGTTTTTGTCTTCTATAGTGCATATAAGGATTAAAATATCAACACGATATGCCCCATTGGGTGTATTGTATTGGTATCGGTAGGGGACGATATGAGGTACAACACGACTGGCATTGTATCGATATTGTGCCAATTGTGTGTATCAGTCTGATATGCCATTGTATTGATGCGTATCATATAGTATCGGCCGATACGCACTGTTACAGAAGCATATCAAACCTTGAGTTTAACAACATAGTGCTTCACTATAGAAAAGGGACTTAGCATGATTCAAACCCTAAAACCCAGATCACCTAGAGCCCAAGAGCACAAGGATCTTAACCACCATGCCACCTTATATTTCGTAATAACAAGTGAAATAAATTATCTTTTATTAACATTAATGCTTACATTTAATCTAAACAAATAATATATTCAATAACTCCATGTACAAATTAAAATGAATAATAATCAAAATTATTATTTTATAAACCAATAGAATAAATAATTGATCAAATCCACATATATAAATGATTTTTAGTTTCCATAAACTTATACAAATAAAAATATTATTAATAGAATAATTATTTTAATACTTGAAATTATTTATGTAGACTTGATAAATTATAATAATTATTTATAAATTCTTAATCAATATTTTAATTTGCATTAAAGAACAATGTATTTATTATTTACAAAGATAAAATATTGTTTACAAAGTATTTGATAATATAATATAGATAGGATCTATCAAATCCACTAATCTACATTTATATAAAAACTAATTTTTATTTTAAAAAAATTATAAAAATAAAAATAGTAATAATGGAATGATCGTTTTAGTAATTAAAATTTAAGAATTTACATATGATATGCTTCTTCAAAATTTAAATAGATTTGATATATTTTAAGTTACGATTATATATTTTTATAAATTATTAATTGATATTTTCATTTATATATTATATAAATATATTTATTTTTATAAAAATGAAATTATTATTTATTGAAGATTTGGGAATTAATTTTTTAGTTGATGTTAAAAATTAAAATAGAAAAATAGCAAAAATGATATAATGATACAAATATATAGTTGCATATGTTTTGTGCCTTGGATTTTATTAAAAATAAAATGATAATGACTTTATACTTGTATTAATTTGTAAAATCCATATAATATGTGTCTTAGTCTTGATTGATGCATTATCAATAAAATTGTATAGTATCTATGCATCCCATTATATTAATCATAATATATTTTTTCAGATATACCATTAAAATATACTATTCCTATATATACATTATTTATAGTTATTTTGACATTAAACTTGACATTATTAATATATTTATGAAATTTGTATGCATTAACTTAACGTATCCAAACATTTCTATATTTTTTTGTTCGTATCCATGTGTTTTCCAAGCATTTTTTGTATCTAAGTTCAATAGAACAACTGATCCAATCCTTTAATCATTGAATGCATATCGAATATGTATTGATGGAACCACTAAATAAATCATGGAGTTGTCTTGTTAAACCAATGATAAGATTTCATAATAGTAATAAATTCATGGGCCCTACCATAAAAAGACTCCAATCTCCAGTCCATAAGAACTCTACCTACGTCTACCCAACACACTACCCCCGTATAATACTATTCAAGAAGATAAGATATTTTCCATTTGTGAATGCGATATTATGTGAGTAGACGCAGGCACTAGGCAGAGTTCTTGTGAACAGGAGATCCAGACTCCTGTAAAAGGTATGGATTCTATGTTTTTTGTTATTGGTGTAGAATGGGGAACCTAATCATTGGTTTCACACCTTGCTGAACAGCCTTCACATTCAGCTAATCTTTGCTTGGTAAATGACTTAAAACCCTTCAAACCCTATTTCTCTTTACCCACCACCAACCCTCCTCGTACATATCTCATGAAATTTAATTGCGATTCCTACCTGAACCAAACAAACAGAGAGAATGGGTGATTCCAATTCCAAATGCCAACCAAATGGGCCCTTAGGCTGTGTTTGGTTGCAATGCAATTTTATTTGCACTAGTACAAACGTATTAGAGTGCAAATAAAAAACATGCAAATTTTGGTTTAAATTTGTTTTAGATTTTACTTACTCTACTTTGGGTCTTATTTTACTTAATTTTCATTGCAATCAAACAAAGCTGTGTGAAATTTTAAACAAAAATAAATCAAAACTTGCACTCAAATCATTTGCATTACCATAGTTTTGCATCAGTGCAAATGAATTTGCACCGCAACCAAACACAACCTTTAGGGCTGTTCATAAGAAGGCCCAACCCGACCAATCCGGACCGACCCAACCCAAGTCGGTCAGGTTTTCATCAGTATGGATTGGTTTTGGTTGTGCAAATTCCCAAACCGATGATTCGGGTCGGTTTTGATTTTCACACAAAAAAACTGAAACCGACCCGAACTGAACCGACTTAGTTCCTAGTTCAAACATGAAGTTCCAAAGCCTATTAGGCCACCTAATTTTTGAATGATTGCAAGAAACTTTAGATTAGTGAATAGTGATTAATGAACAACTTTTGTGATTAAATTTTTATTTAAATTTTATCATAGGAGATGGCTGAAATGATGTTCAATTTATGACTGTTTTTAAAATTAGCAAGATGTTATCACAGGGATGAATTTAAAACCGAAACCGATCCAAACCGACCAGGTCGATTTTGCTTAATACTGGGTCGGTTTCAGTTTCTATGTTAGACAACCTGACCAGGTCGGGTCGGTTAGAAAAACCACAGTAAACCAACCCAACCTGACCCGTGAACAATCCTAACAGCCTTAATGTTTTATAGAGTGTATCATTCACACAATCACACCACATAATGGAAAAAAAACTTTGTTTTACTCGTGATACATGTCAAAACAAATTGGATGGACATAAAACAAAGCTTTCACTATACAAGGAGTGGAGATATTCCAATCTGAAAAAGTGAAAATCTTCAATGGAGAAACAAAAGCAGCCAGTCTAAAGAAAAAAAGACATACATGTTGATTTAAGAGTTTTACATCAATAATATTATATAATACAGTGGGAAAAGGATTTGAAAATTGTATGGCTCAAGGTCCGAAGGTGCAGTACATCCAAAGGAACACCAAAATGCAAATCTCGTAACTCATGATCGTTCAGTTTACAAGAACCCTAAAGCACACCGAACTGTTTTCAGATATGGACCTTCAAATTCAAGGAATTATATTTTTGGTGTTTCTCAGATGTGTAACTATTACTGACAATGGTTGATTCTAGTTAACATACCCACTCACACCTTCACTTTAGCAGCAGCTTCCTTGATTTGCTCAATTGTGAAGACACCAAAGAAGTCATCATCTGTAACTGCATTTATTACGGCAAGGGCAATGTTATCAACACTTACAGGTGGGGCCAGGAAAATATCAGATGCCGGAAGAGAATTTAGTGGTTTGGTAAAGTTTTCGGTTGCACGAAGAATTCTCTCCACTGGTTCTCCTATCAGATCAAGTGGGATCTCAAAACCATTAACCTTTCGTTTCCCATATATGAAACCTGGTCTTAATATCACACCTGCAGATCTTTCAGAGGTGAGAAAACAATTCAAAACAGCAAAAGCCAAGAACACAGATACATGGTCAAGCAAAAAAAAAAACAGATGTAGGAGTGACAAGTCGAGTACCCATCAGGGGGAAATTACCAGAGTTTGGGTATTTGGAGAGAACTTCTGACTCTGCTTTCCTCTTTCCAGTGAAGTATCCGGAAGAAAGTAAAAAGGATGGTAGATTGTAATCATGAACTGAGATCAAGATAAACTTAGGAATTCCTGCATTGAAGAGCATAGAGAAAATATGCCTGATATCCTTTAAGCATTACAGAGAAAAATAGTATCTTGTGCCTTGGTGCTAACTATTTGGAATCAGCTACAAGAATTCTCCACCATCATTGTGGTCTACCAAGAACATAATATCTTGTGCCCTCAATCTCATAAATGATTGTGTGACTTGAAAATTCAAGCATCAGGTAATTGGTCTTGTGTTTAAACATCCATACCCATAACCTCTAAAGACAATATTCTCCATAGGAGATGACATTTCTGTTGGCCATCCTACACCAGGGATTTGAAGATACAGGATCCATGGATAAACTATTTGCAATTGTTGTTATTATCTTCATGCACTACTGTTATAGGAACGATCACACAAAATACCACAAAAGGTTTCATATAATCAACCACTATTATATAGCACATCCAACAGGAAAACGGGAAATGGAGCAGTCCTTACCAAAATCCTTAGCAGCACCAACAGCCAAGATGTTGGCCTCTCCATTTATCCTCTCCATTTGCTCCTCACTACCAAAACCTCCAAGAGTTGAAACAACTGCGGTAGCCCCAGCTAATACTTCATCCCACTTTGCATAGAAGACATCTCCTGCATAAACAACACAAACAGTTTAGAGAAAGCAATATTAAATATATCAGGTAATCATCACTTGAAAAGTTGATGCAAATATGTATCAGAAACACAAATGACAGAAAACTTGAGGAAAAAATCATACTACTACCAAACTTGTTTTGATTCCAATGGATGCCCCTCTAAAACACTGTTTGAACCTTTTCAGACTTCTCTCCTCTTCTTATTTTTTCTTTTTTCATTCTGGTTAGGAGAGAGATCTTTGGAGACAGAAAAGGACCATCAATTGCCTCTGTCCCTTCTGATAAGACAACTGATGCACCAAGTAAAGATCACTAGCAAGCCATCCTACAAGATCAAGAAGATCTACCTAGACAATGATCATCTTGCTCTTATTAGTACCAACATTGGCTGATGAAGGAAGACCATAATGCTGAAGGTGTGGATTCACCATATCATTCTTGTGTTATACAGTAAACTATACTTCTTTTGATTATAGCAATACAATTTTACATTACCCTTTCAAAACAGAAAAGATTCCAGGGCATCTCAAAGTTTTACTATCATTTCCCTTTTGCTTTATTATATAATTTTTTTAATTGAAAAGGATGGAAGCTTTATTAGCAGAGGGTAAGATAAGATAAGACAGAGAATATATAGCCTCTGGAATATAATTCCACCACTGACAAGAACAAACTATACATAGAGGAGTAAAATAGAAGTAAGGAAAAGAAATCAGTCTATAAGATGGTAATGGGATTCTAAATAGTCCCTTAAAGGTGCTGAATGATGTAAAGAGTTGAAACCGCATATAGGAGTTTTAATTTTCCCCTTCATTTTCCTTTTTTTCTTTTTCAGTAGCAGTGTCTTGTTAGTTCAATCCCATATGGGAGTTTAGTTATTTTCCCCTTTATTTTCCTGTATTTTTCAGTAGCAATGGTTTTCTTGTTCTATCCATAATACAGAGCCTAGACATAGATATCCCTCTCTCTTTTATAGTCATGTATTTTTCAATTTACCAGAACCAATTTATAAGTTAAAGATTATTTAGTTCTTTATTTATTATTTTAAGGATATCACTAGATGCTTTGTAATGAGATTGAGAATTATGCTAACCCCAGGATGTAAGAATCTAATTAGGAAAGCAAACTTAAGTAACATGAGGTGTTGCAAATAAGATTGATAATTGTGCTAGCCCCGGATGATACAAATCTAGCTGGCCCTTAAAATAGATTCACCTTGCTTTAGGAGCAAACCCTAAAGCTATTGAGCTTTGCAATCCAGTTGTTCAGACATTTAATAAGTTAATTGCACAGAAGAAGAATTATATATTTTTTACTTTAAGTGATTGTATCACTCTCATTATATCAACTTTCACTTTATGGTTTTCTTTGTGTCAGTTTTAAAGCCTTGGCTAGAATAGCTGATCAAATTGGAAAACTGTGCAAGATTTTGTTAGACAGTGTATGCCCTTATCTCCAATCAGATTGATGTACATTATGACATTTATTGTAAATGAATAAAGTACATATTTGATTCATGTTATAGTGGTGTGTTTCTGTGTAAAACCCTTAAACTGGACACTTATGAGACTCGTGTTAGTTTAGAATGTTCACAACCGTTGGATAAGTCTGGGGAGATTTATCCTGCTAAGGTTGACACTGATGGTGCTGCCAAGTGTTGGGGTGGCCTATCTCAACTGCCAGGTTGAGACCCGAGGTACATGCAGTGTAGGTTTACTTGAAATCTTGAACCGGACCAGATTTCCAGTATTGCTTTGGACCTTGGTGATTAGTGGGCAAAACTGGAAAGTTACACTAACCCCTAGACTCGATTATGATACTGCACTAGGTGTCGGATTGGGCTGTCTTTGATAAGCCAATCAGTGAGATCCTTAGCGAGGGTCAAAACCTGGGTATGTTGGGACAGTCCGAGAATTCATCTGAGTGGGTGATCATAGTGATAGGATCAGCCCCTTTGTCGGACAAAGGTAATGATTGGGGATGCACTCTCTCTGATGGAAACCAAGGTTGCTGGCAGCCGATTTCAATCGTTGAAATTTGTTTTGCAAAATATATTTATATACGGATGTACATATATATACTATGCTTTCAAAATGTTTGCAAGATGTTTTAATTCCCGGGATCCATGTGAGTAGAGAGTGCAACACTGTTCCTTGCAGCCGAGGGAGATGTCCTCTCTTGTCGGGCAGTGTTTGATCATTATGGGTTGAGAGGTTGAGTGTAAGACCATTGAGGGTAATGCCTGATGGGCTAATCTTGCATCTGCCCACAGTCCCTGGGTTTTTATAAGGTGGCTTGGCCCAAGGGCCACTTGGTGTAAGTGTTGGGTCCATTAGGAGCCCATGTGATGGGCTTTAGGGGGTTCACTGTCTTTTCAGTGAATTTGGCCAGGCCTTGTAACAAAGGCTGGGCTGAACCCATGTGACTGATGTGTAGATCAATGTTTGGGTCCCACGCCATACAAGGAAGCCCAACTGGGCAGCAGTTTGGAAGGTTAATGAGCACTTAGACTTATTGGGCCTAAAGCCCATTTCGAACTGGTTTAGTTGGACTAATTAAAGAGAGGGGCGGATCTGGGATTGGATTAGCAGATAGGATAAGGTCTTACCCTATCCACTCAGAGAGTCTAGATCTGAATATAGATTTGGATCTAGAAACCTCCTAATGAGATTAGGAGAGAGCTGATCTAATCTGCAGATAAGATAAGGTCTTATCCTTATCTCTTAAAGAGAACTCCTTATCCAAATATAGATTTGGATTAGGAAACTCCTAATGAGATTAGGAGCTCTCTTTAAGGCTATAAAAGGAGGAGGGGGCGAACCATTCAGCCCATCCCAAATTCCAGAGATCAAATCTCAGTTTACACAGAGAGAAGACAACACCAGTGTGACTGCGCCATCTTCTCCCTGCGTTCTCCTCCAGTTGCCGCCATAGCTAGTTCGACCTCCATTGATATAGGAGCAATCAAGAAGCATTCTTGATATCAGTTTTTGGTGAAAAACTGATTGGGAGTCGTGCTTGCCTACCCTCCAGCGAATTCTTGGTGAAGGATTTGGTTCTTTGGAAGAACACTGCTGATTTTGCTCCACCCTGCACTGTGTCATCTTCAGTGGGAGCAGTCTTTGGATCCTTCTTTGGGCGTGAACACCTCCATTGGAAGATATTATTTCTTCGTATCAGGTATATCCCTCTCATATTGTTTTGGTTCAGATCTGGTTCGGTTCTTGGTTCAAGATTGATCATTGAAAAATGAAGTTTTTCTAAAACAGGGAATATGATTCCCAGATGGGAGAGAGAAATTTTTGAAATTTCGCCCTACCTTCCTGCAGGGTTCGGCCATCCATATGATGAATCTCTCATCCCTTCAGATTTCCTTGGTGATCATGGGAGCTCAAAAATCCAGTGAACTGGTGATAGGTGATGAGTAAATCTAAAGAGGAGGAAAATATTGGAAATTTGGAATTGGTCTTGTGAATGGGACAAGCATTTACCTCTGTAGAGATTCCCTGGCATTTAATTTCTCTCTCCTGTTCTTAACTTGAATATTTTTTTAAATTTGCAAATAGACATTTTATTCAAAGAAAAAGATAAGCTACAAATGGAGAAATCTACAGGACACCCAGATCCATGGCTTAGAGCCCCCAACCACAAATGACAACTCCTTATCATACATGAAGGTTAAACCTTTGGACTACACTTTTACCATCTCAGATTAAAGCAGTAAGTGCAACCAAGCACCCTATGGAGGGAAACCAATAAGGTTCCAAAAGCTCCAAAATTGTCCCCTCCAAGAATAGGATTAACTTGAGGACTAGCAACCTTCATTTGCTAGCTTTTGTATATCATTTCCATGGTGATAAAATTCAGATGTAGTGTCCATACGATCTCAGATAAGAAGAGGAAGAAGAAAAGGAGAGAAGAAAAAACTGCTCTAGTCGAACTAGAGAGAGAAGTCAATCTTCTCTAGTCGACCAGACTTTATTTATACCTTTCTAAACAAACCAGAATTACACTTATACCCTCACTTAAGTGAAAGCCATATCAGCTAACTTAAGATCTACTCATAAGTACAATTAACATAAAACTTAATGTAAAAAGTCTATACTACCCTTCTACAGCCGACTCTAACACTCCCCCTCAAGCTGGTGAGTATATGTCATAGAGTCCCAACTTGTTACATATGTAGTCCACTCTTCCCCGACTCAACCCTTTAGTGAACAAATCTGCCCATTGATTTCCTATGTTCACAACTGCAACTTGATTATCACAACATAGCTTCATAGGAGTGTCAATCAAGTACCCAATTTCCTCTAGGAGATGCTTCAACCATACTAGTTCACATGTTGTGTGTGCCATGGCTCTATATTCAACCTCTGCACTACTTCTTGATATTATTGTCTGCTTCTTACTTTTCCATGTCACTAAGTTCCCACCAAGAAAAGTGCAATACCTTGTAGTGGACTTTTTGTCAGATAAGGAACTGACCCAATCAGCATCCGTGTATCCCTCTATCTCAAGACTTCCTCCACTCTTATATAACAAACCACGACCTGGAGTTCCCTTCAAATACCACACAATCCTTAGAACTTCCTCCCAATGTGGAATTCGAGGATTCTGCATAAACTGACTCACTACACTGAATATAAATGAGATATCGGGTCGAGTGATGGTTAGGTAATTCAGCTTACCTACCAACCTTCTATAGCTTCTCGGATCCTCAAACTCCTCACCTGCATCACTACTCAACATTCCATTCCATGGGTGTTTTAGCTGGTTTGGCACCTAACAACCCTATTTCCTCTAGCTGATCAAGGACATATTTCCTCTGACACAAATTAACACCATTCTTGGACCTCGCTACTTCTATCCCTAGGAAGTATCTTAATTTACCAAGATCCTTTGTCTAAAAGTTCAGGCAAGTAAGTCTTCGACCTGTCAATCCTTGGTCTGTCACTACCTATGATAACAATATCATCTACATATACCACCAATAGAATCTTCCCAGCATTGGACTCATAGCTGAACACGAAATGGTCAACTTGACATTGTTTCATGACAAACTTCTTCACCACTTTGCTGAATCTACCAAACCATGCACAGGGGGATTGTTTAAGCCCATAAATAGCCTTCTTAAGTCTACATACCTTATCACCCTCCCCCTGAGCAACAAACCCTGGTGGTTGCTCCATGTACACTTCCTCAAGATCACCTGTAAAAAGGCGTTCTTGATGTCAAGCTAAAACAAGGGCCAATCAAACATAGCGGCAAGAGAGATCAGAACACGAATAGAACCAATTTTGGCAACTGGGGAGAAGGTGTTTGTGTAATCGATACCATACAGTTGTGAATAACCTTTGGCAACTAACTGAGCTTTCAACCATTCAACACTCCCATCAGGAAAATATTTAACAGTGTACACCCACTTATAGCCTACAACATGCTTACCAGGTGGAAGAGTGGTGAGGTCCTACGTATGAGTACAAGTCAGGGCCGAGAGTTCTTCTTCTATTGTTTGGTGCCACCTTGGAGAATTGAGAGCTTCCTGGACATCCTTGGGAACAGAGACAGATGATAACATAGAAACAAACTGGCGATGGGAAGCCGAAAGGTGAGATATAGAAACATAATTGGAAATGGGGTGAAGAGTGCAACTGCATTTACCTTCACGCAAAGCAATGGGGAGATCAAGGTTAGAAACGGGGAGTGGGGCTGGGGTGGGAACTGCCGGATCTGTCGGCGTGACGAAGCCGGAGGAGGAGCCGATACCTGACGATGCGTATACACTTGCCTGATGGGTGGTCATTCCGTAGGTAGTTGCACTAGAGGCAAAGACTTGGTCACAACTGGAACAAGAGGAATGGGGTCCTCAACTGGAACTGAAAAGGGAGGTGATAGTGACGGAAGAGAAGAAACATCCGATCCAGAGAAAAAAGGAACAAACTCAAAGAATGTAACATCAGGACACACAAAAGATCGTCGGGAACTAGGATTATAACACTTATACCCTTTTTGAGTCATGGAATAGCCAAGGAAAATACATTTGGTGGATCGAGCATCTAACTTGTCCATTCCAGGCCCAAGATTATGAACAAAAAACACACATCCAAAAGCTCTAGGAATAAAGGGAAAAGGAGACAAAGTGGGAAACAAAACAAGAGAATGGAGCCTGGCCTTCAAGGATAGACATGAGCATGCGGTTAATAAGGAAGTAGGATGTAAGTAAAGCATCACTCCAAAAGTGTTTGGGAACATTCGTATGATGTAAGAGGGACCAAATAGTTTCCAAAAGGTGATAGTTCTTTCTCTCAGCCACCCCATTTTGGTGAGGGGTGTAGGTACACGAGGTTTAATGAATAATGCCATGTTCCAAATATTCTTGAAAAGGTGTAAAAATACTCACGGTCATTATCAGAACAGAGAAATTTAATGTGTACACCAAATTGATTGCGAATCTCAACATAAAATTTTTGGAAAATAGAAAAATTCACTCCTTTCTTTCATTAGGTAAAGCCATGTCATCCTTGAATAATCATCAACAAAAGTTATAAAGTATTTGTAACCAGTATAAGACACTATTTTATTTGGACACCAGATGTCCAAATGGACTAAAGAAAAAGGACTCGACATACAACTATCAACTCTAGGACTAAAGGGAACACGATGATGTTTCCCAAATTGAGGTGTATAAGGACTTGCCATTACTCCATTCTGGTGAATGGTAAGGTGATTGACCACTTTCTAGCTACTAGGGGTATTAGGCACGGGGATCCCCTTTCCCCCTTCCTTTTTACCTTGATTGCTGAAGTCCTGGGTAGGCTTATTGAAAGGGCAGATTTCAGGAGCTTGGTGAGAGGTTGGAGAATTGGAAGGGATAGTGTTCTAATCACACACTTGCAATTTGTGGATGATACAATTCTTTCTGTGGAGGGGATGAAATTAGGTGGGTGAGTAATCTCAAACAGGTGATCAAGGTGTTTGAACAAGTGACTAACTTAAAAGTTAATTTTGATAAAAGTTGTGTGATTGGTATCAGTATGAGTTTGAGAGAAGTGGAAGAAAGGGCTCAAATTTTGGGGTGTGAGATCACACAATGGCCCTTGAAATATTTGGGGCTTCCACTAGGGGATAATCCGACTAAAAGGGCTTTTGGAATCCGATGATTGATAGATTCACAAAAAGGTTAGTGTCTTGGAAGAAAAACTACCTATCTTTGGGGGGTAGGATAACTTTGATTAAGTCCACATTGGCTAATCTCCCTGTTTACTTCTTGTCTGTGTTTAAAATTCCTATGGGAGTGTGCGGAGTTTTGGAAAAATTAATGAAGGACT
Organism: Nelumbo lutea; assembly: GCF_056320005.1. Classification (NCBI taxonomy): domain Eukaryota; kingdom Viridiplantae; phylum Streptophyta; class Magnoliopsida; order Proteales; family Nelumbonaceae; genus Nelumbo; species Nelumbo lutea. Next base: position 215,529,932 of record NC_142684.1, read on the forward strand.
TCCTATGAGAAACAGGGGAGGAAAGGGATCATAGAGTTAGGTGGGATGTTGTTACCAAAGCCAATAGTGATGGAGGGCTCGGATTGGGTAATTTACAGAAAAAGAATGAAGCCCTATTGGGGAAATGGCTATGGAGATTGACAAAGGAAAGGGATAGTATGTGGGCTCATGTAATTCCAAGTATCCATGGGCAAACAGCGGATGGCTGGGATGTGGGAATCTCATCTAGGGCTACAAGAGCTTCCCCTTGGGAGTCCATCCATGCTATTTTACCCCCATTCCTTCCGCTCATCAGGTACAACGTTTGTTTGGTAATTCTGTGAAATTTTAGGAACATACTTGGGTAGGAAACTCACCTTTGAAAGAGCAACTTCCAGCTTTGTTCTCTCTCTCTCTCTCTCTCTCTCTCTCTCTCTCTCTCGTTTTAAAAATGAGCCTGTTTCCACCTTTATATCCCCTACCTTGTCTGCTCTTGTTTGGAACTTAGACTTTAGAAGGGCTCTTAGAGACTCTGAGTTGAACACCATTTCTGATTTGCTTAAGATCCCAGATGAGGTGGTTATTGATCCCTCTAGAAGGGATAATAGGATTTGGGTACCTTCCCCTTCGGGTGTCTTTACTTGCCATTCCTTTTTCAAAGAGTTAACCCAGTCCCAACCGGCTCTAGGACACCCTTTCCCAATCTTGGAAATCTGGGGTAGACCCATAGTTGTCAAGGTGACGCCTAGGCGCTTTTCAAGGAGCGCCTCGCCCAAACGCCAAGAAAAAATGTATTAGGTGCATGCTGTGGGGACTGAAACACATATATAGTATACAATATTTTATTAAATAAAATAAATATATAATACATAATATTTTATTGGTTGGTTTTAGTTTTTATAATAGGAAATGTTGCATGTTATCATTTTTTGTTATGAGGAAAGTATAAACAAAATAATCTCAAGGGTTTTCATTCACTTTACAAAAGAATCGAATGAGGAAGAAGAGAGAAGTCAAGGTGAGTTAATCAGTTTCCTCCTTTGTTTTGTTCTCTTTTTCCACTGGTTTAAAACAGTGGTTACGCCCAATTGTTCTCCTCTTCCTTATTGGACTAAAACCATTCTTCTTTCCTGGTTCGAATCATATTATTGAACTAAAACAGGGGCTCCGCCCCCTTCTTTTGTTCTGAAATTTCATGCATGTTTTCAGCTCCTTTTCCCTCATTATTGGTGTCTGAAATTCTTCAGTCTTCTTTTATTTGAGTATTTTTTCACCAGCTTTTCTGGGTCTAGAATAGGGGCTCTGCCCCCTTCTTTTGTTCTTAGCATCTTGCATTTTTTAGCCCTTTTTTTGTTCTCATCATTGGTGTCTGAAACAGGGGCAGAGCCCCTTCTATTCTTCATATTTTTTTCTTTTATTTTAATATTTTTTCACCTTCTTTTTCTGGGTCTAGAACAGGGGCTCCACCCCTTACTTCTTCATTTTCTTATTTTATTTTAGTAATTGTTCTCATCAAGCAACACTGCATGAAACACAAGCACAAAAAGTAAGTGCAGAGTACATAAAACCAAAAAAAAACTAGTACAAAAGGGGTAGAAATCCATCGGCTTCTTATTTTTAAATTCCATCACCTAGGCCTAGGTGCCTGGGCGCCCCAAGGTCGCCTAGCCTTGCCTTGGAGCCATGAAAACTATGGGTAGACCAATTCCCAGTGGGTGCTTTCTGCTGGGAAGCTTTCTTGGAAAAGTTTAACACTTGCGATTTACTTCAAAGGAAAAGGCCAAATTGTTGTTTGTCCCCGCACTGGTGCATCCTATGTAAGGAGAATGGTGAGAGCTGCTCTCACTTAATGGTTTCCTGTCCTTTTGTATCAGAAATCTGGTGCTGGTTTTGTTCTCTCTTTGGTTGTAGGTGGTCCTCTCCTCCAAGTGTGCAGAGCTTGTTTAACACTACATTAGTGAGGGTTAAAAAAGAGAGGTAAATTTTTGTGGAAATGTGTAAGAGCAGCAATATGTTGGATAGTGTGGGAGGAAAGAAATCAAAGAATCTTCCTTGAAAAAGAAAGAAATAAGGAAGCTATCATTGAAGTAATTTCCATTAGGGTGTCTCATTGGGTTAAGACCTTGAAGCTTTTTGAAGATTACACAGCAGGAGATATCATTAAGAACTGGAAAGTGGCTTGGTTAGCTCCCTTGAAATCTACCCATTCTCCAGTTTAGGTGCCTCAACCCTTGGGTTACACTAAGTTGAACTTTAATGGAAGCAGCGAAGGAAACCCAAGTCCTTCAGGTTTAGGTGGAGCTTTCAGGGATGAAGAAGGCCAAATTATTGCAATGTATTCGGGGCCTATTGGTTGGGGGGATTCTCTGAGGGCTGAAATACTGGCAGTCTTGGAAGGAATTAAAAGAGCACAACAGCTGAATATCAAAAAATTGATGGTGGAAGGTGACTCGAGCCTGGTTATTAGGTGGCTGCAGAAGGAAGACTTCAATTTGTGGAAATACTTAAATGAAAAAAAGAAAATTAAACATTTGACTCAAAATATGGAAGTTCAGTTTCAGTGGACTAAAAGGTGTGCCAATTGCCCGATAGATTCTTTGGCTAAGCAAGGGGTGGGAAGAGCTTTTCTTTTCTAGGCAGCTTTGTAATATGAAGTGAACTTTTAGGGAGGGTTAAGAGACTTTACCCCTCCCTCTCGTTGTATCTTCCTTTTTAATCTTTTTATTAACAAAAGTTTCCGTTATCTATCCAAAAAAAAAGTTTCCCAAACTGACACGACTCACAATTCAAAGTAGAAAGACGACTAAATGATAGAACATGTAACTGAAGAGCTTTAAGAGACGGATGACCAAGTCTGTAGTGCCATTGATGAGGAGAAAGAGATGTCTGAGGGGCTGTTGTCGAACCACCTCCATCAAGGTAATACAGTCCACCAGCTTCATGCCCTCCACCAATCTTCATCCCCGTCTTAAGATCCTAAAACACACAAGAAGAAGGGTAAAAAGTAATAGAACAATTAAGAGACTGAGTCAATTTACTAATAGACATTAGGTTAAAGGGAAACTGGGGAACATATAAAACTAAGGACATGGATAATGAGTCTGTGTCAACATTACCAACACCACATATGGCAGATGTAGAGCCATTGGCAAGAGTAACAAATTGTGATGTGGACGACGGAGAAAGGGATGAAAACACACTTGGAGTCCCAGTCATATATGATTGGAAGCTCCATAATCTATAATCCAATGGGAAGGTTTGGATGCTAGACAAGTTGTACCTGAGTGTGCAAGGGTAGTTGTGTCTTGCTGAGACGTACCCTAAATGAACCGCTCATACTCATCTCGTGGAACACTCAACATCTCCTTTCTAGAGGCATCTGTAGATGTAGAGGCTATCTGATCAGTATGCTGAGATTCTTGTCTCGAACCACCACTAGTTGCGGCTACATGATTTGCCCAAGTTAAAGGTGGGCCATGTAGATCATATATCATAGTAGAAGTTGATAGTATGTCCCTCCATACCATAGTGTGTACACCTCCTCTGACCATTACTACGTCCTCTACCATGAGCTCCTCCTGAGTCTTGACCTCCAACACGACCACCACGATGATTGTACATGCCTCCACCACTACCACGGCCAGGTTGACCTTCTCTAGCTCCTCCTCTACCTCCACGGCCTTCCCCTCTCGTTACTGCAAATGCATACCTATCTGATATAGTGGAGTTCTCTGTGGGTCCAACTGAGGTCCTTCGGAGACGAGAAAACACTTCCTCAAGAGAGGGAAGAGCAGACCCACCTAGTATTTGTGCCGTTACCGGTTCATATTCAGACTTCAACCCTACTAAAAATTGGTCACATCCAACTGCTCTCTCTGTTGTTGCTGAATTTTGACATCAGGTGTACGAGGGTGAAACACATTCAACTCATTTCGTAGATTTCTCATACTTGCATAATAGTCCTCAAGACTCTGATTCCCCTATTGCAAATTGAAATACTCTTGGTATAGTTGGTAAGCCCTAGTAGTGTTATTTTGTCTAGAATAAAGCTTCCTTGCATGATCCTAAACCTCATTGACTGTATCTAAAAACATGAAGTTCACACTAATTTTGGGTACCATACTGTTCCATAGCCATGTCATAATTTGTGCATCCTCTTGCTCCCACTCATCATATCCCTAAGAATCAATTGGGGGTTTATCTTTCCTCACATGCTTCACTTTCTTCTTAGCTTTCAAGAAAAACTTCAACAGATTTAGCCCAAGGCACATAATTCTCACCATTCTGTTTTATAGAAGTCATCTACACATTCAAATAATCAGAAGGGACCATCACATTTGACTTGCATTCACTGCTATCTCCCGTGACAGCACAAGGGAAAAGGGAAGAAATTCTACCACTAGGTTATCACTCTACTTCACTAATTTGTCACCACATTACACACTAACGACTGAATACTACTAGGGTACCTACTATCATAGGTTTCAGCAACAACACTCACAATTCTTCACCACTTTTAGCAACAACACCACTGCTGTCTTCCACTTTCAGCACCATAAACCCTCACAATACATCTCACGAATAGGACAATTAGTTTTGCAACATATCACAATTTATTTTTCACTGCTACACAACACAATTTAATTCAGAAATCATGTACCTGTTTCACCAAATCTGCACTGTCACCATCCTCCCAAAACCAGCCCTCTTTGAACTGCCGAGTAGAGGGTTCTCTACCAACCACACAAAACCACAACAACTTCACTCATTGGAGGCATGAAAACCCCCAGAAGGAGAAAACAATCAGTCCTTTTTTTTTTCTTTCTGAGAAACTCGTAGATATCAATGAGAATTCTGCAAAAACCCTAGGAGAGTATGCGCAGAACAGAGAGAGAAAAGAAGATTGATCTGAACTAGTTATCGTGGCTCTGATACCATGATAAAATTCAGATGTAGTGTCCGTACAATCTCAGATAAGAAGAAGAAGAAACTGTTCTAGTCGAACTAGAGAGAGAAGTCAATCTTCTCTAGTCGGCCAGGCTTTATTTATACCTTTCTAAACAAACCAGAATTGCACTTATACCCTCACTTAGGTGAGAGCCACATCAGCTAACTTAAGATATAGTCGTAAGTACAATTAACATAAAACTTAATGTAAAAAGCCTATACTACCCTTCTACAGCCAACTCTAAAATATGGCAAACTTTGAATCTAAGTTCCTCTAGTCGTAATTAATGGATTGACCAAAATTGCTCATCTCCCTCAGCTTTATCTAGCTTTGGGCCTCAAGCACTGCAGAACAATTCCTTTGCCACATTCCTGTTGTCAAAAAAAAAAAAAAAAAAAGAAAGACATCAACCAAATAAATAACCTCCATTGTGTTCTATAAAGTCCAATCAAACGCCTATTTGTGGCATGTTTCCTTGTCTTTGGTCCATGATCATAGCAACCGCAAATATAACTTGATTCTCTGGAATATCCCTATGTAATTGATCTGACATCATTTGACAAAGGAGTTAACTCAGGATTGTCACCTGATTGGCCTGAGAAATGTGATTCCTTGCAGAACTTTAGCTCAGTATAGCTCCCCCGATCAGGGATCATCTCCCTATTCTCACATAACTTCAACTCTTCACCAAGTTTTGACCTTCTTCTGGGGGTTACAGTGGTTGACTTTGGGTGGCAACAAAACTCACCATAGAAGACGACTCCCCCTGAATTATTGTAGAGAAGGATTGGAGTGCTCCAAAGTAGAACCTGAAGATGGTCTATAAGAGTCCTATCAAATACCCTGCCTAAAAAGACCTTTTTTTTTATAAATAAGATGAGCTTTTATTAGACTTTAAGATAAGACTTTACAAGCATCCTTTAGAGAGGCATGAGATGCTACCTCTCTAAAAAAAGCAAAGAGCAAAGAAATGTGATTCCTTGCAGAACTTTAGCTCAGGATAGCTCCCCCGATCAGGGATCATCTCTCTATTCTCACATAACTTCAACTCTTCACCAAGTTTTGACCTTCTTCTGGGGGTTACAGTGGTTGACTTTGGGTGGCAACAAAACTCGACATAGAAGACGACTCCCCCTGAATTATTGTAGAGAAGGATTGGAGTGCTCCAAAGTAGAACCTGAAGATGGTCTATAAGAGTCCTATCAAATACCCTGCCTAAAAAGACCTTTTTTTTTTATAAATAAGATGAGATTTTATTAGACTTTAAGATAAGACTTTACAAGCATCCTTTAGAGAGGCATGAGATGCTACCTCTCTAAAAAAAGCAAAGAGCAAAGAAAATTACAATAGAGCCCAAAACAATACATCCCTATTCACCCCTTGCTTAGCCAAAGCATCAGCCATCCCATTTGCAGATCTCCTCACCCACTGTATCCTGAGATTCATATTCCTAGTAAGCCACTTAAACTTCTTCATTTCATTTCTGTAGCACCAGGTTATAGAGTCCGGGTCCTTTAGCCAGCCCACCACCAGTTTTGAATCCCCCTTCTATCATCAAATTTACTAACTGTAACTCATTGGCAATCTGCGCCCCTTGTATTGCTGCCAGCAACTCTGCTTTGAGAGAGTCACCCAAGCCCATGGGGCTGGAAAACAAGGCTATAAGTTTACCTTCTGAATCCTCCTATACCCGAGGGTCCTGGATTTCCTTGGTTGCTCCCCTTCTATCACCAATTTACCTCTGTCAGAAAATCTTCTCTCCATCACATCATTTGCACAAGGCACCCTACCGGGTGCACTAGCTTCTTAGACTCTCCTGACTAGAAAGATAAAGGGAGAATGTAAAAGAAGAGTGAAGAAAAGTCTAATAAAACCTGCCTCTGTTTAAAAAAAATAAAACTCCTAAATATGTGTTCTAAACTAAAAAAAATCCTCAAGTTTCAGAAAATACCTGTAGAGGAGATGGGCCGAATGGCCCATAGACTGTCATTTCATGTTATGTTATGTTTCTCTTTGTTATGGGCCTTATTCTGGGACCATACTCTGTAATGTTCTGTTTTTTGTATTTTTCTGCCCATTCAAGGGCCTCTCTGTAATTTATCAAAGATTAACACCTTAATAAAATGTTTAGAGTGTTAGAGTGAGGTTAAGTTCGAAACTCTCACTCTCTAACACTCATTGCCGCCAGCTCTCTCTCTTCCCTTCCTCTCTTATTTGTTTAGTTTCTGTTTTGCATCTAATCTCAAACAGTTCCATACATCAAGTGAACTGTTTTCAACTTGGTATCAGAGCGGGTCATTGCTTGGCGTGTCCCTCATGTGGTTCTAGTTCAGCCAACTGCATGAGGAGGTTCTAGGGCTGAATGTTTACAGTCATTCGCCTGGTTCTTGGAGGTCATTGGAGTGTGCCCAAGTTTCTATACACTCGGAGAAGGGTTCGGTGACCAGGAAGAATCAGAGAGCAAGTTTTCCAGCCTGATTTGAAATCAGAAAAAGGGGATTTCGAAGCTAGTTCAGAGAGCAAAGTGTTCGGCCTGGTTTGAAGTTCAAACCAGAGATACTGTAAGTTGTTTTCTCAGTTCTTTGCTGAGTTATTTTGTTATTTGGGAGGACTGTTAAAGCATTCAAAGCACACCTCCATTCGGCCCACTGTTGTTGGACTGATTCTACTCAGAAATTTCTGGGTTATTCTGGAAGTGTGGTTCGACTGTTATTGGACTTCCAAAACTACTGAAAACTGATCTAAACTAAGTGGTACAAGCCTCTACTTTAGTTCAGCTACTTCTTGGACCTAGACGAAGTGTTCTTGAAGTGATTTTTGCTGGGTTAACAGTGAAGTGTTGACTGTTGCATACATAGTGTTTGTAAAAAGTCCTCTTAGGTACTGTGGACTGTATTTTTTGTTCTCCTTGGGAAATTATTGTTGGGAACCAATGTTACATATTGTTTGGAGGCCTGCTGGTTGTTCCTTGAAGGCTGAATCAGGGTTTCTTCTTCTTGAAAGTGCTGCCACTGAACTTGGTTCTCACGGCTGTCAGATCTGAACTGAGTTTGTGTGTTGTTGTGTTTGCTATTGTTTCAACCTAATCTGAGTTCTTTGAAATCAGGTCACTTTTGAAAGGCTTGCCGAAACCCTAATTGAAGCTGTTACATAACGGACTTCTCAGAAATTGAGAACAAGAGCACTTCTGAATATGGACATAATTTGGGAACTACAATTGATTCCTTGTTGGCTGTAACTACAGTTAAATTGGATGGAACCAATTATTTGGCCTGGTCACAATCCGTAAAAATTCATATTTGTAGTAGAGGAAAGGGGGGTTTATCTCTAGGAGCAAGAAAGCCCCCCCAGAGGAGGATCCCTCTTATGAGAAATGGGTGCAGGAGAATTACACAGTGATTGGGTGGCTTGTGAACTCAATGTAGCCACAGATTAGCCAACATTATCTATGGATGAACTCGGCTAAAGAAATCTGGGATAGTGTTGCAGAGACTTACTCCCAGAAGTTGAATGTTGCCAGAGCCTACAAACTAAGAAGTGATGTGAAGAATCTAAGGCAGGGGGAGAAGTCACTTGCAACATACTTCTCACCCCTGAAATCTCTATGTCAAGAGATTGATTTGATAAAGGTTGTGACATGGGATACCCTCAAGGATGCTGAAACATACAGGAAATTGGTTGAAAAGAATAGGGTCTTTGAGTTCTTGACAGGGCTGAACTCCGAATATGACATTACAAAGCAAAACATCTTGCTTCTGCTAACCATGCATCCACCTCAGGCAATCTCAAAACCCCATGGATCATAGACTCAGATGCTTCTAATCACATGACCAACCTTTCCACTTTGTTTTATATGATTTACTTCCTGGTCGTGACAAAATCACCTTAGCTGATGGTTCTCTTGCCCCGATTTCTGGCAAGGGAACTGTCAAGGCTACAGACTCCTTACTCTTGTCTTCCACTCTTCATGTACCTAAGTTAAATACCAACTTATTATCTGTAAGTAGTTTGACCAAGTCATTGAATTGTTGTGTAACATTTTTCCCTTCTTACTGTGTGTTTCAGGACCTGAAGTCTCAGAAGGTGATTGGGAGTGGCCATGAAGCGAATGGAATATACTTGCTCGACACCCCTGGCCAATGCTTTGATCATCCCAAGAATGTTGCTTTTGGTTATACTTTTCCAGAGTCTGCCAGTCAAATTATGTTGAGTCATTGTCGGTTGGGTCATTTACCTTTTTCTGCTTTAAGCCATTTGTTTCCCAAACTGTTTAAGGGAGTCAGTGTGTCTAGTCTCAATTGTGAGTCCTATCAGTTGTCAAAGCATTGTAGAAAAAATTATCTTGTGAACAATAAAAGATCCTCTTTTCCTTTTCATATTGTGCACTTTGATGTGTGGGGGCCTTACCACTTATCCTCTATGGGGGGTTACAGATATTTTATCTTGTTTATTGATGACTTTTCTAGATTCACTTGGATATATTTAAGAAATCCCGGGATGAAGTCCCAAGACTTGTGAGGCAATTTCATGAGCTTGTTTTAACTCAATTTGATACCAGAATTAAGGTTTTCAAATCTGACAATGCAAAAGAGTATTTTGAGAAGAGTTTATCCTTGTATCTCTCTGATATGGGGGTTATTCATCAAAGCTCCTGTGTTAGAACCCCTGAACAAAATAGAGTTGCTGAGAGGAAAAATAGACATATTGTTGAAATTGCAAGGAGCCTTTTGTTTGCCTCACATGTTCCTACAAGATTTTGGGGTGATGCTGTACTTATTGCTACCTATCTCATAAACCATATGCCATTTAGGGTTTTAGGGTTTAAATCCCCCTTATGTCTTCTTCATCTAGACAAGGATCTCTTCCCAATTCCTCTTCGTGTGTTTGGCTGTACCTGCTATGTTCACATTCCAAGTGTGTAGAGACATAAGTTTGAACCGAAAGTCCACAAATGTATCTTCCTTGGTTACTCCCCCACACAAAAGGGTTATTGTTGTTTTGATCCAAAGACTGGCACCCGACATGTTTCTATGGATGTTACCTTTGATGAACTTTCTCCATTTTATGGTTCCTCTCAGGAAGGGCATTGTCCACAAGGGGAGAGTCTGTCATAAGTTTTTCCTCTTCCTCTTCTTGTCCCAGTTGACCCTCTTGACAAACATGTATCCTCGCCAAATGAATCAAATGATGATCAATCACTTCATACCTCTTGTCCTAGTGCCCCTATTTCTTTACCTCCTCGTCCTACTCATAATCCCAAAGTGTATCAAAGGCAGAGATCCAGGAATGAGCAAGTAGTTTCCCTTACAACAGATGAGGCTCATACATTCCCAATCACAGATGAGATAACAGGTACTGCTTCAGCTCCTTTGGAATCATCCTTCCCAGACCTTGATGTCCCCATTGCTGTTAGGAAAGGGAAGCGAAAGTGTACTGCGCACTGCATTTCCAAACACCTTTCTTATGACCTGCTTTCTCCTTCATACTTTGCCTACCTCTCTTCTGTTGCTTCTAACCCATTCCTAGGTCTGTCTTAAAAGCTCTTAGGATTCCAGAATGGAGAGATGCCATGAAGACTAAAATGGATGCTCTACATGCAAATGGTAGTTGGGAGGTGGTGGATTTGCCTGAAGGGAAGGATCCGGTTGGGTGCAAGTGGGTCTTTACCACTAAATACAGAGCTAATGGAACTATTGACAGGTACAAGGCCAGACTTGTTGCAAAAGGCTACACACAGACATATGGGATTGACTACCTGGAGACTTTTGCCCCTGTTGCCAAGATGACATCTGTGAGGGTTCTTTTATCTCTGGCAGTTCACTTTGATTGGCCTCTCTATCAGTTAGATGTAAAGAATGCATTTCTGAATGGTGACTTACATGAGGAGGTCTACATGTGTCTTCCTCCAGGAATGTATGTGAAATATATGCAAGGAAAGGTAATGTAAATTGAAGAAATCACTTTATGGTCTTAAACAATCTCCTAGAGCCTGGTTTGAGAGATTTAGAGCTGCACTTGTTAAATTCGGTTATGTTCAGACACAGTCAGATCATACTCTGTTTGTAAAGAAAAGTGGATCTCTAGTAGTGTATCTCATTGTGTATGTTGATGACATTGTAGTGACTGGTGATGACGCCCCAGGCATTCTGGCTCTTAAGTCTTTCCTCCGTACAGAATTTGAGATTAAGGATCTGGGGGAGTTGAGATACTTCATTGGCATAGAAGTTGTCAGATCCAAGGATGGGATTCTTATTTCCCAAAGGAAATATGTCCTTGATTTGTTGTCTGAAACTGAAAAACTGGGTGCAAGACCAGCTGCAACTCCCATTGATATGAGTTACAAACTTTCAGCTTCGGATGAAACTTTGTTGGAAGACAAAGGGGTCTTTCAGAGACTTCTTAGGAAGCTTCTGTATCTGTGCATGACTAGGCTAAATATTGCGTATGCTGTCAGTTGCATTAGTCAGTTCATCCATGCTCCTAAAGATACTCATATAGCAGCAGCAGAACGAATTTTGTGCTATTTGAAAGGCTCTCCAGGAAAAGGAATTCTATTTACCAAGCATGGTCATCTGAAACTTGAAGCCTATACTAATGCTGATTGGGTTGGAAATATTGATGATAGAAGATCTATTTTAGGGTATTGCAGTCTGGTGGCTGGTAATGTTGTCTCTTGGAGGAGTAAGAAACAATCTGTTGTGGCCCGATCCTCCGCAGAAGCAGAGTATAGAGCCATAACACAAGGAGTCTCGAAATTGTTGTGGCTAAGGTCCTTAATGGAAGAACTTGGGATTGATCATGACAAACCCATGATGTTGTACTGTGATAATCAGGCTGCCATCAACATTGCTCACAACCCGATACAACATGATCGAACCAAACATATTGAGGTTGATTGACACTTTATTCGAGAAAGAAGTATCCTCCGGTGAAGTGTGTCTTCCATTCATTACTTCCGAAGGACAATTGGCAGATTTTCTCACCAAGGGCATTTCCAAGGCAAGGCTTCAACATGATACTGGCAAGCTGGGCATGATTAACATCTATGCTCAGCTTGAGGGGGAGTGTAGAGGAGATGGGCCAAATGGCCCATAGACTGTCATTTCATGTTATGTTATGTTTCTCTTTGTTATGGGCCTTATTCTGGGCCCATACTCTGTAATGTTCTATTTTTTGTATTTTTCTGCCCACTCAAGGACCTCTTTGTAATTTATCAAAGATTAACACCTTAATAAAATGTTTAGAGTGTTAGAGTGAGGTTAAGTTCGAAACTCTCACTCTCTAACACTCATTGCCGCCAGCTCTCTCTCTTCCCTTCCTCTCTTGTTTGTTTAGTTTCTGTTTTGCATCTAATCTCAAACAGTTCCATACATCAAGTGAACTGTTTTCAACTATACCATTTGCTCTGCTGCCATGATTTTATAATTTTGTTTTGTTGATTTGCTAATTGCATTATGATAAAATTTAGGAAAAAAAGAAGAAAAGAACTACACAGTTATACTCTTCCTAAATTCGAAGTTTAAAAGTTGTTAATCAACATATTTAAGTTCCAAATTGAAGGTAACATTTGAACAACAGAAACGTACCTGCCATCCACGTGACCTGATTGACCCATGAATCTGAGTAAGGAGGCCGCCCTGTCCTGTAATTATTGCCCAATATTTCAGAATTTGAAATTATCCAGCGTAAACATGAGATAAAAAATGCAAACAATACCTTGAGCAGCTTCTAACAAACATTAAATTGTCAGTAAGTTTAGTGTTTAGGGAAATGAAAAACAAACAATCATGATACAAGTACATATATTCCCATATTAAGCTTTACATTCACCTGCTTAGGCTTACAGCCTCTATGCCCTTTGAGACTGCAGCTTTGCATATTGCAGAACCGACAAAACCACTGCCTCCCAAAACTACAACCTACTAAGGACAACTTCAGTGAGATTTCAAATTTTCTGGAATGAATTTTCATTAAATGAATGATGTTGAGGAAAATAAGTAAACTTTGAAATAATTCTTGAGTCCAAACCCGTTCAGTTTTAACATCAGCTACAACATCTATTGGAGCAGAGGTATAGTCCTCCTTTATGTTTGTTCCGCCATAACTACACCTTATACTGAACCTACACAAGCTACAAGACATGAAGAATATGTGTTAGTACAAAAGCATCCATATTACCATCCTCTTTAAGTTTCATAACAATAAGTACATGGTACAACGCAGAGCAATGAATAAAATGAGCAAGTAACTGCCAATACTTGCAATCATTTCATGGTCAGCATAAGTAATTGACATTTTTGCCCAACCATGTTTACAGTTTCAGCTGAACTGGTCCTGAGTCCTGACACAGTCAAGGTGTCCTAATGTCAAGGACTCAAGGGATTCCAATACAACTCATGAAGTAAGCAACTCCAGTGAGTGTTCCTACAATATTAATTTATTTTTGATGCGGGTAAGCCGTATCAAACTAAAGCTACTCAAATGGAATACAGTACAGGATAGATACCTCAACTATCTCTTCTCTAATCAGGATAGATTTGATGTAGTTATTATTACAGCTAGAAAGTTGACCCTGTGGAAACCTCATGCAAAATGATAAAGAGAACAATCTCAGCCTTCAGTGGGTTGTCTCTTGAATAAAGTTAAATTCACTTAGGTAACAATATTTTGGCCTAAAGCCAAAGGTCTAGACAAAACCAATAACAATAAATGTCATCAAAGATAAATCCTTTGGCTCAAATGATGGTTCTCTCTCTCTCTCTCTCTCTCTCTCTCTCTCTCTCTCTCTCTGATGTGGGACCAGCTCAATTCTAGTCCCAAGAGAATGTTGAATGGTATTCTTTGAGCAGAAATTTATAGCTGTTGATGGATGTAATTGGCTTCTTGAAAGAATAAGAAAGAAAATAGGGGGAGAAAGAATAGAGAAAGGACCAGGAATCATTCACGGGGTGCCTAGAATCACTCTAGGGCATGGGAAGTCATTCATCATAAATAGCATAAGCTGAAGAAAACTCAATAAACTTCATTTCTTTTTGTGTAAAATGTCTATACATATTTATAGCCTCTAAACTCATAATAAACCTAGGAGTAACTGTTAGACTCTAATCCCAGTAGGATTCGAACCAAACTATCATTATCTTATTTCAATTCAAAGAAGACTCAATAATTCTAATCCTACTTATAAAGTGACTCTAAAATTTTGAACATAAACAAACTACAAATAGACAAGTTAGACCCTATCATTGGACCCACAGAAAAATTGTAAAACACCAAAAATATTCCCAGTGTCCATAAAACAGAAATGCATTAGTTTTCACGAATTTCCAATTTTGACTCTTTGGCTCCTCTCTAATACCGTTTGGTCCATCTTTGTTGGCCGTTTATTCAAATCATACTTGTATATTATAAGAATAAGGAAGCAATGAAGCACATTGATTTGGCTGTCCATTGGCATGCCCAAAACCAAATATTAATCTGAGTTATCTAATAGTTACAAAGATCTTTTTTTCTTTTGAGAGAAAGAGTAACTGAATTTATTAAGAAACAAAGGTAAAGTACATGAGGTGATTTACAAGACGAAACCCAACACAGAAATTACAAAGGCAAGTTTTTACCACTATAAAAAGTTTCCCTAAGGGTGCCAAATTTAGACAAACTATCAGCTAAAGGGTTCAACTCCCTGGGAATCCAGCCATGGAAATCAAAATATCTCTTGCCTAGTAAGCTAGCCTCCAAGGACCACTATCCTTCTCTCCTAACCATTTTATGGTGTTGACAGAATCTCCTTTGAAAGCAAGAGTATTAAGTCCCTGTTCTTTTGCAATACAAAGCCCATTGAGCGCAGCTAGAATCTCAGCCTTAGTGGAGTCAGTAATCCCAATGGGTCCACTAAAAGCCCACCAAATGTTTCAATCTCTTCGTCTGAACACAACTCCAATTCCAGCTGTGCTGGGATTTCCCAAAGCACTATCATAAAAATTTAAAACAAATGCCTCCCCTTCCCTATCAAGAAGGTGAAAGCTAAATTATTGTAGCCGAAGTAGTAGAAAAGAGAAGAAGAAGAAGAAGAGATGTTGGAATGTCGAACTGCACTGCTCAATCGACAGTACTATTATTTATATTATGATGTAGTATAATGATACAAGAAGTTACTAGAATGCCCGTGATTAGTGATGGGACACCCAGACAACTTAAAACATTAAACAGGATTAGGCCCATTAACAAAGGCCCAGTACAGGACAACTTAAACTTAAGTATAGGCTAATAAGAACTCTTATCAGCCGAATACTCATACATACAAAGACTTCAATCCAACATTCCCCCTCAAGCTAAGCATGGATATCAATCATGTTTAGCTTGCCAAGCATGTCCCTAAACTTCGCTGATGCTAGCCCTTTAGTCAGTACATCTGCAATTTGCATCTCAGATGGAGTATAAGGCACACAGAGTTCACCCGAGACAATTCTTTCTCTAACAAAGTGCCGATCAATCTCAATATGTTTTGTCCTGTCACGCTGCACGGGATTGTTGGTAATGTTGATGGTAGCTTTATTGTCACAATACAGCTTGAGAGGACCTTCAGCCTTAATGCCAAGTTCATTAAGAAGAGTTCTGATCCATAAGAGTTCAACAACCCTGTGGGCCATAGCTCGATACTCTGCTTCTGCACTTGATCTAGCCACTACATTCTGCTTCTTACTGCACCATGTGACCAAGTTTCCTCCCACAAATGTACAGTAACCCAAGGTTGACTTCCTGTCTCCAACAGACCCATCCCAATCTGCATCAGTGTAGGCTTCAATTTCAATTCTATTATTTTTTCTGAAGAGAATTCCCTTCCCTGGGCAAGTCTTCAAGTACCTGAGAATCCTTTCAACTGCTTTCATATGAGGAATCTTTGGAGAGTGCATAAATTGACTGGCGACATGCACAACATAAGCAATATCTGGCCGAGAGAGGGATAAGTATATCAGCTTCCCTACCAATTTTTGGTATTTCTCTTAATCACAGTAGTCCTCCCCTACTGATTCCTGCAGGCCATGATTCTGTTCCATTGGAGTATCTGCTAGCCTGCACCCCACCATGCCTGTTTCCTCTAGGAGGTCAAGAACATACTTCCGCTGACATATGTAGATTCCCTCTCTTGACCCGGCAACTTCAATCCCAAGAAAATATCTCAAATGACCCAAGTCTTTGATCTCAAATTCATAAGCTAGAAACTCCTTTAGTCTTTTTATCTCTTTCAAGTCATTCCCGGTAATTACCATATCATCCACATAAACAATGAGTGCAGTAAGTTTGCTATCCTGTCTCCTTATGAACAAGGTATGGTCTACACCACTCTAGGTGTACCCCACTTTCTTCATGGCTCCACAGAGCCTCTCAAACCCTGCATGGGGAGATTGTTTCAACCCATATTATGCTTTCCTCAGTTTGCACACCTTTCTACTAAAGTCATAGGCTGATGGAGGTTCCATAATACCTCTTCATGAAGGTCACCATTTAAGAAGGCATTCTTCACATCCAGCTGATAAAGTTCCCATGAAAAATTTGTTGCTAGTGACAATAGAACCCGAGTTGTGTTGAGCTTTGCTACTGGGGCAAAGGTTTCTTTGTAGTCAATCCCTTCTTTCTGAGTAAACCCCTTTGCCACAAGTCTGGCCTTGTACCTTTCAATGGACCCGTCCTCCCTATGCTTTACTGTAAACACCCACTTGCACCCAACAGTGGTCTTGCCCTCTGGCAGATCCACTAATTCCCAAGTTCTTGTTTTCATTAGGGCTTTCATCTCTTCATTCATAGCTTCTTTCCACCTTGGATCAGACACAACCTCTGAGTACCTAGAAGGAACACGCACAGAGGAAAGAGTAGACACAAAGGAGTGATAGGCAGGAGATACCTGGCAGATCCACTAATTCCCAAGTTCTTGCTATCATTAGGGCTTTCATCTCTTCATTCATAGCTTCTTTCCACCTTGGATCAGACACAGCCTCTGAGTACCTAGAAGGAACACGCACAGAGGAAAGAGTAGACACAAAGGAGTGATAGGCAGGAGATAAATGTGAGTAAGAAACAAAATCAGCAATGGGGTGCCGGGTGGTGCAAGAGCGGATAGGCTTACGGAGAGCAATAGGAAGATCCAAATCAGAAGTATGAGAGTTGAAATTACCTTGGATTGTAGAGACAGATTGATCCGAGTCCAACTGGTTGTTGTCATGAGGTTGAGGGCCCCTTTTTCTTCTGTTGTATGTAAGTATCTCTTTTTGTTGCCTACTAGAGCCTTCAGGAACATCTGCAGCATCAGGAGAGGTAACCGACACAGTGGGAGCCTCACTGAGTTGACCCGGAATGTCACAACAAGGACTAGGAGGAGAGGATGGAAGACCCGAGGTAGATAGGGGAACAAAAAAGGAGGGAGAATGAGAATCCTCTTCCATCCCACTAGTCTCCCCCTGAAGAGGATTCTGAGAAGACTGAAAATAAGGTTGAGACTCAAAGAAGACCACATCTCTGGTGACATACTTTCTCTTGGAGATAGGGTCATAACACTTGTAACCCTTTTGTGTAGGAGAGTACCCCAAGAATATTCCCTTTGTAGCCTTAGGATCCAGCTTGGTTTTCTTTGGATCCTTCACATGTATGAAACATATACAACCAAAAACCCGAGGAGGAAAGGGAAAGTCTGGAAGAGTGGGGCACAAAACAGAGAAAGGGGTTTTCATACCCAACACCTTAGATGACATCCGGTTTATCAGATATGATGCAGAAAGTACAGCTTGAGACCAGTATTACTTGGGGACTTTGTGCTGGAATAGTAAGGCTCAAGCTATCTCCAATAGATGTCTATTCTTGCGCTCAGCAACCCCATTCTGCTGAGGAGTATAAGCACAGGATGATTGATGTAGTATGCTAGCATCTTCCATGAATAAGTTCAAGGATTTTTCAAAGTATTCAGCAGCATTGTCTGACCTGAATTGCTTAATCTTCTTATTAAACTGTGTTTCAATCATCTTGCAAAATGCCATGGTTATCCGTGGTACTTCATCCCGTCCTTTTAACAGGTACATCCATGTACAACGAGAGTAGTGGTCAATAAAACTGATAAAGTATTGGAAGCCATCAAAGGAAACAATGGGTGAAGGGCCCCAGACATCAGAATGAACCAAATCAAAAGGAGCACAAATTTCATTGCTGGAAATTGGATACACAGTTCTACATTGTTTTAACATTTGACATACTTCACAGGTTAGACTCTGACTTGGAATGCCCTTAAACAATTTGGAAAACAACATTTCTAATGAGAAAGACACATGACCTAGCCTAGCATGCCAAAGATGCAGCTTAGCTATTGACTCCACACTTTCCGAATTACTAGTAGCAGATGCTTGTAAGGCTGAGCCGATGTCTGCATCAAGGTAGTAAAGGCCTCCATACTCATGACCGCACCCAATCGTTCTCCTTGTCAATCCGTCGTGGAAGACACAATGAGTAGGAAAAAAAGGTTATACTACAGTTCAAATTTTTGGTAAGTTTTGAAACAGACAAAAGATTTGAGGTAGGACTGGGAAAATGTAAAACTGATTTAAGAGAGAGAGGTCCTTGCTTAGGTCAACAATTCCCTTTTCAAATATAGTGGAAAAAGACCCGTCAGCAACTCTCATCTTATCCTGACCAGACAACAAATGATATGAAGAGAATAGGGAAGACATATGTATCATATGGTCAGTAGCACCGGAATCAATAACCCAAGAAGTAGAGTCAATAGAGCCAGTGGCACTGAAGGCAGAGGCTGTACCTGATCTAGCAAGAGATGTAGAAGCAAAAGAATTATTTCTTAGACGGGCTAATGCCCTGCTAAGGACCTCAACCTCACTAGCAGTGAAGCCCAAAGTTCCAGTTCCAATTCCAGAGGAATCAGCAACCTGTCCCATAGGAGAAGAAGACATTGTTGGTGTATTTTGTGAGTTGTCATCATTGTTGTTGGTGACAAAATTCCCACTTGCCGCAGGCCTGTTATCTCTAGAAGAAACATCTCTGGGTATTGAAGACATCTTGACTGCAGCCACTGTGTAGGTAACACTAATTAAGACTAGCCAAAGCAGTTCTGAAGGTTCTGAACCAGTTCTGGAGCAGATCTGATTAGCTGAAATGATCACAGCAGGTTCTGACAGCACTCGACACAGTTTCAGACTTGCCGAGACTGTCACAGTTCAGTTACAACAGCAAGCAAGGAGTTATGGGCTGGTAACCGACCTGAAGCTAAGGGTTCTCAACTATTGTGCTATGCAAACTCCACTTGAACTTCGAGTACTGCAACTGTAAAGAGAGTGCCCTTCCTTGCGGCCAATACTAGGACTGCTGACATCAGTCCTCAACTAGGGTTCACAGTGCTGAACAATCTGGAGCTGGCAGCTCCCTAGGTAATCTCACAGCAGTGGTGAGGGGTCTCGGACTGATAACCACCCTGAGCTTGGAGCTGTTTGCCACATTGCTATGCTGGTAGAAGTGTTCACAGTGCTGGTAGAACACTAAATAGACTTCACTTGGGCTGGACCAAAAACTGCAACAGTTCGGGTACAGTAGCGAGTGAACAGTTCGAGGCTGCAATAGTAGCAAGTGAACAGTGGGCTCTGTAGAAGAAGCTAAGTCTGTGCGAGTCTTGCTGGAGCGCCGAAGCTGCAACTGTAGAAGTAGCTAAGCCCCTTTCGGCTAGTGCTAGGATGCTGAAATCAGTCCTCAACTAGGTCTGTCCTACACAGACCTCTCTTAGTAGCCAAATAGCTACTATTTGCTGGAAATAACCTAGTAGGACATCTACTTCTGGGTCTTACTTCCCTTGAGTCCTACAACCAAGAGAAACCCTAGGTTCGAACTTGCTTTACTCTCTTACACCCCTAGGTCTTCACTGCAGCAACCCAGAAATGGAAGAGAGAAGATGAAAAGACAGCAAGAGAAGAGAGTGTGTGCCGGCTGAAACTAGGAAGAAGCTAATGCTCTGATACCCATGAAAGCTAAATTACTGTAGCCGAAGTAGCAGAAAAGAGAAGAAGAAGAAGAAGAAGAAGAAGAAGAAGAGATGCTGGAATGTCGAACTGCACTGCTCAGTCGACAGTACTATGATACAAGAAGTTACTAGAATGCCCCTGATTAGTGATGGGACACCCAGACAAAGGCCCAGTACAGGACAACTTAAACTTAAGTATAGGCTAATAAGAACTCTTATCAGCCGAATACTCATACATACAAAGACTTCAATCCAACAGAAGGATTCTGGGAATTCTTTGAGGGATAGGGGAGGAAAACATGATCACCACATTCATCTGTAGATCATTCAAAGAGATCCCTTTGAATTAGGGCTGTCAATGGGTTGGTTTTGGGTTGGATCTAGGTAGAATAATCAGTCCTGAACCAGTCTATCAGGTCTGAGCCCAATAAACCCGATTATACTGGAAACTATATTTGTTTTTTTAAACAATAACTTAAAATCTAAATTTTGATTATATAACCTTAATAAAAATGACATAAAAATATTATATTATTTATATGTTAATAAAATAAACATTTAACTAACATTCTCTTATTTATTATCTATCAAATTTACCACTTCGAACGTAAAACATGATAGAAGTTATAAGAAAATTAAGAAAATATTATATATATTTAATAAAATAATCAGTTCCAGGTCTGAATTGGTTTGGGACAGGCAAGAACCAGAATCAACCCAATTGTTAATATGCACAAAATCATGGAACTAGAACCGTTATAATCAATTTGGTCAGTTTGGGTCCGTCAAGTAGACCCCACCCATTGACAGCCCTACTTTGAATTCCGTAGAATTCGGCACCCACAAGTTAATATCTAAATGTTGATCATGACTGCCCATTTAATGCACCAATGCTAATATGTCCTTATGCTCAACAGTTTGTCACTTCTGGGTCCCTCATCTGTATGTGTGATAGGTAAAATAATATGTATAATAGTATTTTTTGCTTGCCATTCAATAGAATACCTCTAACAAGGGGTTCCTTGGAGGTATCTAAAGTTAGAGGAAGTTTTAGACATTGTTATTAAAATGAAGGTTTCAGATAATTCCTCTTCCCAATAATTGCTATTTATAGTAAAATCATGATTTGCCATTTTTAATAACTTTTTGTTTGCTTACATAAGTTAGATTTACCATTTTTAGTTTTGGAGCAATTAGAAGTTGTTTTGGGTCAGTTTCCTGGTCCAAATTGGAGTCTACAAAGGGACATCTAAGTTTTTACATTTAGGCTAAAATAGAGTTATTGTAATTGTAATTTGGGATATTTGGTTTGACGAAATAAAGTTGGGTTTAGTGAACATTAGATGTTGCTAGGTATTTTTCTCTATTTTATTCCATCTCTCTCAGTTACTTCTAATATCTCTTTGTGGTTTACTCTAACAGCAAAGTTCTCCTTCTTTCTAATATTTTGCACATTTTCTGGTGAACAAACTGTTTACTTGTTTCTCCATCTCTAATTTTCATCATTAATCACCTAAATTACTTTCTTCCACCCTAAAAAACTGACCACCAAATATGAAAGTTGTAGGACCCTCAACCTGTCCTACATTACCTTTTCAAGTATTATCTATAATATGCAGCTTCTCTCTCCCACCCAACAAAGCCCACCACCGGATATGAAAGTTTTAGGACCCTCTACCTGTCCTGCATCTCCTTCTCATGTATTTTCTATAAAATGCAACTTCTCTATTCCATTTCTCTATTTCAATCTTAAATTTAATATTCTTAGATCTGAAACATTCATCCCACCATTGTTGAGCCTTGTAGGTCTTTTTCCCTACTAGTCCTACATCAAGGTGGTGTTTGGCAATCCTAAGTTCACCTAATCAGGTTTTCAACCAAGTAACAATCACATATTCACATTAGCTCCCTCCTAAATAGAAAATATGCTATCAAAGCTTACCAAAGTTTTCCAATTGAACTATCATCACCCTCCAGTTTTATTTACCCAGACAACAAAGTGGGCTTGATATGTGATCCATTAAGATATATAGAGAAGAATGGAGCACTTCAATCATGCTTCCGCAATACAGGGAGACGAATGAGGACCTTAAAGAGTAAGGATATCTCATCATGATCTACACCTTTGAGAGGTATATTAAAATTAATATTCCAAGACAGCGCACACCCATGAGTTGAAGTCAAGCACTATTATTTCCTTAATGAGATGAGGAAAACAAAGTTTAAAGTAGAGCTGCAAGTCGGGCCGGGTTAGGTCGGGTTGAGGCCAACCCTAGCCCAACTCTAAGTTCTAAACCCCTAACCCTAACCCGACCTACTTCAACCCAAACCCAACCCAACCTGAAGTCAACTTCGGGTTGGGCCCAACACAACCTTCTTCCCATCCCTTAAAATCTTGTACAAACTTCTTAATCTCATACCTTAACTCAACATTCACACATATATTAATCTTATGTTTTATTAGTATTTGTTTGTTGATGTTTTTATTGGTACTTTAGGCTCAGTTTGGAAGGAGTACAAATACAAATATGTTATAGTGCAAATGCATACAAAATAGTACAAAATACAAGGTTTTGCACTCTACATATTTGTATTTGTACTCCTTCCAAACTGAGCCTTAAGTACAAAATTTAGAAAAAAAGTGTTTGAAATGACTATAGTTTATTATGGGTGGCAAACAACAAAGAGGAGATAAAGAATAAAATATTCAAAAAAACATAAAATATGTTATTAAGGTTTTAATATTTCCAATTAGGATTAAGTGAAGTGATTATCTTAAAAGAAATAAATGATAGTATGTGGTGGGGGCTATACAACTATCATGCATTTAAACAAATCAGTGTATGATATATTATGTATATAACATATATTTACATATGATATGTACTATAGAATTGGGTTTGGGTTGGGTCGGGTTGCCTGAGGGGTCAACCCTAACCCTAACCCCACCCAACTTTTTCGGGTTGGGTGGTTAGGGTTGGGTTTGGGCCAACCTGGCCCAAGTTGCAGCCTTAGTTTAAAGGCGTAACCTCTCTACTGAACCCCATAAACTTAAAGTTTCAAGTTGAAACCTCCAAATCCATTTCGCAAGTCTACTCTGGCACCACTTCAACACAATCCTGAACTGTTTTTGTGTGTATAATCTGAAAACTGACAGGAAAAAAGTACCAGTTGTTTTGACCATGTAGACTTAATGAAGGTCAATCTTCCAGGTTTCCTTTGAAAACACCAACCTTGTCTCATGCTTTTCTATGATTAGATCCCAAGAGAAAGTTGAGTTGGAATTTTGTCTAGTGGAAGCCCAAAATTTCTTATCAGTCATTGTTCCTCCTTACATCCCAAGACAATGCCTACTTGAACCTTTCCATGAAGGTTGCTCCATTATGAATTCCCATTAAGCTACTTTGCCTAGATTGATCCTTGATACAATTTCAAATCAGGTGGTTAATGCACTTGAGAGTAGCTAAATTCTCCTCAGCCTCTATGAAGAGAAAAATATCTTTGGCTAACTTCAAAATGAGGTTACTGTTCCCATTCTCTACCCACTTTAAACCCCTGATCATCTGTTGGGATTTCACATTCTTAAGCAAGCAGATAAGTACATCAGATGCTATGGTAGATGGCAGTGTCAAGATATGGCAACCTTGGTACAACCTAGCAGATGATTTCTATAAGCCTGATGAAGATCCAATTCATCATTTCCAAAAGATGAGCAGAAGTTATGCACCCTAACTTCAATAGATCTATCTCTTTTTGTATTTTAGTTCAGAGCTTTGAATTGACATTATGTTCAATCCTGTAATGATCATTCTTGAGATGAAGTTTGTGAACCACCTTTGGAGAAGCAAGTCATGCAAAGCCAGCCATTATTGCTGGAACTGGTTTTGAGGTTTATAATGTTAAGTCTAGGGGATTATGGAATTGGCAAAGGTACTCTATCCAATAACTCCTGTTATGGAACACAATCATATCATAGGATGCAATATCCAAATTCATGCATCTACTAGACCCATAAATGGTCCTGGCAGCATACCCATACTTCCAACTAGGGGTGAGCAAATGGGTAGGTTCTACCCAGAATCAAATGGAATTGACCTCGAATTGGCCTTGAACTGACCCTATCCAATCTATTACAAGGTAGGGTCTAGTTCCAAATTCTTGGAACCGACCCCCACCCAGGCTGTTTCCAGGTCTAGGGGTTTACCCTACCCGCACTGACCCGATGAACCAGCCTTGTTGGAACTGACCTTGGAACCGAATATGCCTTGAAATTAACCCCAAAATACTTTTAGGGATGTGAGGATTTAACCCAAACACTCATGGTTACAAGGCCACGATCTGACTTGAAATTTGGTTACTTAAGTTATTTGATCATTTGATCATTTGTTTTTATTTTAATATTTGAGTGTGTACAATAAGTAATGTAAAAGGTAATATTTACAAAATTGAAATTTAAATTATAAGTTTTGAACCATATAATGATAATGTACATATTAATTAAGTTACTCAATTTAATCAATAAAGATAATATAATTTTTAAAATATATATTATATTTATTGAATATCAAGTTTTAAAGAACATGCTTCTTTTCTTTTTATTTTTATTAAGGGGGAGTAAAGAAAAAAACAGGTTCCACAGGTAGACCCTGGAACTGACCCTGGAACCACCAAGGCCAGAACCAACCCTGGAACTGGCCTTCACAGGGTAGGTTCCGGTTCCAAAAACCTAGAACCGATCCCTACAGAGTAGGTTCCAGGTTCTGCCATGGAACCGAACCGGCCCATGCTCACCCCTACTTCTAACCACATCAGTAGTTAACATATCAACTTCACCACCAAGACAACGACAAAATGTCCACTTCTTCATTATTTAAACTTTAAAGTGCTTCCTGTTAAAGAATATACATTGTGTTTGTATATTGTCATCAAGCTTTCATGTTTGTTAATTATCTATTAATCCTAAAGGAGTAGTTATGATGAATGTATTACCCTAGAGTGCATGCTTTAGATGTCTCTCTCAGTCTCTTAATTGTACCTTAAAATACATCAGTTTTGAAACTTAGTTCCTTGTTTGGTTGTTATATAACCCTTACATTTTATCCCACCTTCCAAGTAGTTTCCAATCACCAAATAATACTTTTTCTCCGTTTGAAAACCTTTCCACAGAACCTCTTTACAAAACATTTCAAGAATATAGTAACTAAAGCCAGATTTGTGATAAAGGATTAGAAATATGTTTACAGGCTAGGTAAGGTATATTGGATCAAAAGGATCCTTCTGAGCTATCACTTTTAGTGGAGCATCTCTCCTGCTCCCATCTATTCTGTCCTTTTCTTTTCCTTTTCTTCTTTTTAATCATTACCTGGTTTTATATTTTCTGTCTTATCATCTGTTAGTATTGGAATGATTCCAGTAAGATCAGAGACTGGATGATACAGATTGATGCCACATAAAAATTACTTTTCTTTGAGATTTGGGTGTTTTAGGAACCAAAAAAGAGTCCCTTTAAGATGATAATCCATAAACTCCAAAAAAGAACACAGAAGGGGGATTGAACATCACCTCGATCTGGAGTTCAGTGAAGGCCTTCACAGGACTACACTTGCCAAATTAGATATCACAAGAGAGACTTATAAGCAACATGCCAATATTTGCGGTCTTATCCCGCTTAAGCATATCATTTGGGACTTAAGCCAATATACAACTTGAATCCCAGAAAACCAGTAAAAGTGATCAAATTATGGAATGGGACCACATTTTTTAGTAAGCCAAAGAAAAATGTACAAGGATTATATATACGAAGCAGCTTGAATTTCTTTTGGCACTAAGTCCTGAGTTTCAGCAGATTGGGAAATAGGTTCTATACAGGTATCAATTTCTGATATAGATTCCAAGCATGCATTTCATTTTGGTTAAGAAGCACTTTTCTACAAATAAATGCCTTTCCCCATATTCTAACCAAATTGATGTATTTATACCAAAGTTCTTACTTCTTAGCCCAAGAATTTATTCTTTGCTTATAGAAAGATTACCTAACATGAAGCTCATATGATCATAGAGTTCGGCCGTCCAAAAGATAGAAAAAAAAATGTTGACTGCTCATACACAAGAGGCATTGTTCTCAAATCCTAAGCGTATGCCGCAACCATTTCATTCAATAGGACTCAGAATCTAGACATCAAAAGAAAAGACTCTAGTATGAAGCTTTATTTGTGGCCAATCCAGAATCTTGTCTAATATGTGGAAAAAACTGCATTAAGAACCAATAATGTCACATTCTTTTCGATGACCTCGACAATCAATAATTAAAATTCATTGTTAACTCTCCGTTAAGGAAAACAGAAACCCGACCATTGATAACTAAAATCCAAAGGAAAGAACTCCACAAACGCCGGCAGTTCAGCAAAAGTATGTTGAATAGAAACCAAGAAGAACAGGAAAATTAACAGCAGAGATTCAAATAAGAAAACGAAAGCATTACAAAGATGAAAAGAAAAAACAAGGGAACAAACCGATTCAGAGAAGGATATCGGCAATATGAATTCGTCCGGTTAGAAAGGACGAGTCTCTTGAGCGAGGATGGCGGTTTGGAAGTGGCAGCGAACGACGAAAGAAAAGACATTTGTATTTTGTGGTTAGTCTGCAACCCTGTACTGCGTTCCTCAGTATTATAGTAGGCGGAGGATATTTCGGTTGTTGTGAATTTACATTAATACCCTTATACCGGTACACTTCGTCTCTTCTTGATTTTTGCAGCATTACGTGTCCGTGGTATGAACACACATGGCGTGAAGTCCACATCTCCACAGAAACCGCCCTGCACTTTGTTCACGTGTTTTAGGCAATGTTTTAAAACCCGACTCGGAACAGGAACCGTTCTGGTTTTTGGATCGATGGTTCCACTTTCCGATTCGAATGAATGGCTTATTTTTAAAAATTAAAAAATAAAAATAATTAAAATAAAGAATGGTCAAAATTCTTTAAAAGAGAAACAATTCAACGATTTAAACTGCCTGAGTCAATAGGTCATTGACCGATTCAACATTTTTGGCTAGAGACCGGATTTGAGATTTTCTCGGGCCAAGCGGTCCAATCAACCGGGTCAATGGTAGTTCAAAAGCATCGATTTTAGGGCTTTGAGAAAATATTTTAGTCTGGGATTGAACTGGATGGTTGAGCCCATCAAATCGCCTATTGGTCTGGTTATGGGTTGGTCCAACCTTGATTGGTTTGTTTTACAAAACCGCTATCTGAAAAGCAAGCCGTTTGGA
The DNA here is from genome assembly GCF_056320005.1 of Nelumbo lutea. Taxonomy (NCBI): domain Eukaryota; kingdom Viridiplantae; phylum Streptophyta; class Magnoliopsida; order Proteales; family Nelumbonaceae; genus Nelumbo; species Nelumbo lutea. Next base: position 215,557,134 of record NC_142684.1, read on the forward strand.
GTTTGGGCGGACCAGTGTCAATCCATGAACCCGTTGTTCAAGTGTTCAACCAACAAAGGGGTATCATAGTCTCTTTGTTCATTCCTATCTTAAAAACTGAAAAACAGAAAAATTTTCAGGTGCAAGTGAATTTCCCTAAAATAAATCTTAGACAACACTGATCTTAGGGCATGGTAAATTTCTATGCTGAGATCCATTGAATAGTGGGTCTCAAAGTGATACTTGCCAAGTGGTAAATTATGGCCCCCCACATTACTATGAAATTTTTATTGGTTTTTTTTAAATATATTATTCCAAATCTCCACCTATATCACCCCTCTTGAATTATGATGGATTCTCCCACTTGCTATTGTTTCCAATTGTATAAATTCATAAAAATTTATGAGATGGAATGAACAATAAAAACCCCTAAAAATTAATATCTAAAAAAAAAAAACAATCACATGCAAGCAAGACACCAAGGCCTTGTTTATTTTCTGATGTTTGGAAAGGATAAATTGCTCAATCGAAAAACTAACCAACCTATTTGCATTCATTTTCTGCTATTATTGGGTCTCACACTAAGTGAAAATACCAAGGTATCAATTACTCCTCCGACTTGTGTAAATGGTTTCAAGGTTCAAAGTATCGATACAAGCCGATATGTCAATAGGGTGTATCGGCTTGTATTGATACTTTTTTTTTAGGTTTTACTTTTTTTTTTCAAAACCGGTTTAGAGGGGTCAGTTAAGGCCCAGCTATCCTCTGAACCAATGGTTGACTCAATACAATCCTTGGAGGGGCGTATCAGGAAGCCATTGGCACGATACGGGTCGATATGTATTGATACTTTGAACCTTGAATGGTTTATCATCTAGAGATAAAATTACTCTCTCTCTCTCTCTCTCTCTCTCTCTCTCTCTCTCTATTTGGGTATATATTTTACCTAAGATTGGCTTCGATTAGGGCAAACCCGTGCTCACACTATGTGAACAGCCTCTTACAACTTTGCATTGGGAATATATCTCCATGAAATAAAACATATAAGTACGGAGATATTCCCAATGCAAGGCTGTAAAGACTGTTTGAAGGAATGTTGCCCTAACCAAAGCTGAACTCACGGGGAACACTTGCCCAAGTAAAATAAAAGGAATGACATCAGTGAAGGTGGGACCAAACAAATACCATTTATTGTATAATACATGATTTCCCATTAAAAAGTGTTACATTGGATCATTTATGGGGTATTGCTTGAAACACCTCAACCAAACATAAAAAGAAAAAAAAAAGAAAAAACATTTATTATAAGCTGAGGTGGCAGATGGCTTTATAAGTGTCACTCGATAAGGCCCTTCCTAATTCGGTCCAAGCTTTCCAATGCTAGGTTCGGGTACCATAACTTTCCGAAGGACCAGGTCGCCAACGCGGAAGTTCCGCTTCCTGACCCTAGTATTATAGTACCGGACAACTCTTTGTTGGTAAGTTGCAGTTCTGATATATGCGAAGTCCCTTACTTCATCGAGCAGGTCAAGGTTGGTACGTAGCTCGTCTTCATTTGCCTTGCCGTCGTATGTTTCCAGTTGTAACGAGGGAATCTCAATCTCGACTAGGATGACTGCTTCGGTGCCATGGGTGAGGTTGAAGGGAGTTTCTCCCGTGGTAGTCTTTTTTGTAGTTTGGTAGGCCCATAAAACATTGGGTAGTTCGTCTGCCCACAGTCATTTAGCTCGATGTAGGTGTGCTTTTAGTCCACGAAGGATAGCTCTGTTTGTAATCTCTGCTTATTCGTTCGCTTGAGGGTGTGCAACCGAAGTGAAATTCTGTCATATTCCCATATCTTGACACCAGTTCTGGAATTTTATGTCCTCAAACTGCTTGCCGTTGTCAAAGATTAACACCCGAGGTAGACCAAAGCGACACACTATGTTCTTCCAAAAGAAGTTCTGGACGTTTCGGGCGGTGATCGTTACAAGGGGTTCAACTTCTACCCACTTGGTGAAATAATCAACCGCTACCATTAAGAACCTCCTCTGGCATGCCGCTGGTGGGAACGGCCCAAGTAGTCGATACCCCATTGTGTGAAAGGCCATGGGCTGGTTAGGTATTTGAGGTCGGCAGCGGGCTGATGATGGATGTTGGTGTGCTTCTAGCATTTGTCACACTTTCTGACGAACTCAACAGCATCCGCTTTCAACGTTGGCCAGTAGTACCCCTATCGCAGTGTTTTTTGGGCAAGGGCTCTGTTCGCTAAGTGTTCACTGCACATGTCTTCATGAGTGTCGTGGAGTACGAGCTCGGCTTCGGAAGGTTGCAGGCAGCGCAAGTAGGGGAGTGTATAGAATCTTTGGTACAACCGCCCGTCTATTATGACGTATTTGGTTGCCTGATGCTTTACCCTTCTGGCAGCATTGCGGTCTGCGGGGAGGGTCCCGTGTAGCAGGAAGCTCACAAGCGGGTCAATCTAGCTCGGATCTGCTTGAATGACAGGAGCGACCTCCTCTGCCCCCCCGAGAATGCTAGGCCGAGGCAGCTTCTCTATGTACATGGTCCTCATGGTGATGTCGCTGGTGCTGGCTAACCGTGTCAGAGCATCGGCCTCAGCATTCTCCGACCTCGGGATTTGCGTGATGAAGTGTGACTGGAAGTTGAGCAGAGCCTCTCTTACTTTGGCTAAGTAGGCAATCATGGTTGGTACGGGAGCTTCATAATCTCCTGTGACTTGGTTGACTATGAGCTGGGAATCGCTGCAGATGACGATATGCTTGGCTTTTACTTCTCAGGCTAAAGCCAACCTGGCTATCAACGCTTCGTACTCCGCTTCATTGTTGGATGCTGCGAACTTGAAGCGTAGTGCGTACTCCAGTTTTGTGCCACTTGGGCTGTGCAAAACTATTCTAGCTCCGCTGCCCTGCTGGTTCGAGGAGCCATCTACGTGAAGGATCCAGGGCTGCTCATCCCAATTCGCACTTGGCCTAAACTAGGAGAGATGCCACACTGGCTGCTACCTCACGGGGCTCAGGTTCAACTGGCTTGGGAGTTCCAGGCTTGCCCAAACTGGGGGCCTCGGGCTCAACCGACCTGTGGACTTTGGAGCTGAAAGTGCACTCCGCAATGAAATCTGCTAAGGCTTAGGCCCTAATAGCAGTTCACAGCTTATATTGGAGGTCGTACTCGCTGAGCTCAATGGCCCACTTCGTCACTCGACCAGAGACCTCAGGCTTAAGTAAGACTTGCCTAAGAGGTTTGTTGGTGAGAACGATAACAGTATGAGCTTGGAAGTACGGGCGGAGCTTTCGAGCTGCGGTGACTAGTGCATAGGCTAGCTTCTCTATCTCTGGGCATCTCATTTGTGCTCCCTACAATGCTTTACTAACATAGTAGATGGTTTGTTGGACCCAGTCTACCTTCTTTATCACTACCGAGTTGACTACTTTGTCACTTGCCAAGAGGTACAATTCTAAAACATCGCCCTCTTCGGGCCGGGTTAAGATTGGCACACTAGCGAGGTATTTCTTGACCTCGTCAAACGCGAAATGGCAGTCTTGGGTCCACTCAAACCCTTTGCTTTTAATTGCCTTAAAGAAAGGTAGGCAGCAGTCTGCTGATTTGGACATAAAGCGGCTCAAGGCAGCGATGTGGCCATTCAACCTCTAAACCTCCTTCAATTTATGGGGTGATCTCATATCTAGGATGGCCTTAGCTTTATCCGGGTTGGCCTCAATGCCGCGCTGGTTGATGATGTACCCTAGGAATTTACCCGAGGAAACACCGAAGTCACACTTGTTTGGATTTAACTTGATGTTACATTTGTTAGACAGTTTTGTATGCCTTTAGCTTCAATCAAAATGATGTACTTTATGAGTTTATTGTAAATGAATAAAAGTGCATATTTGATTCATGTTCCCTTGGTATGTTTCTATGTAATACCCTTAAACTGGACACTTAATGAGACTCATGTTAGTTTAGAATGTTCACAGCCAGTGGGTCGGTCTAGGGAGACCCATCATGGCAAGGTTGACACTGTGGTGCCACCAAGTCGGTTGGGGTGGCTTGTCTCAGCTACCGAGGTGAGACCCTAGGCACATACAATGTAGGATTAATTGAATCTTTGAACTGGACCAGATTTCCAATATTGCCTTGGACCTTGGAGATTGATGGGAAAAACTGGAAAGTTACACCAGACACCTAGACTCGATTATGATATTGCACTGGGTGTCGGATTAGGCTGTCTTTGATGTACCGATCAGTGAGATCCTTAGCGGGGGTCAAAACCTGGGTATGTTAGGACAGTTTGAGAATTCATCTGAGTGAGTGATCATAGTGACAGGATCAGCCCCTTTGTCAGACAAAGGTAATGATCAGGGATGCACTCTCACTGATGGAAACCAAGACTACCGGCAACCGATTTCAATCGTTGAGATTTGTTTTGCAAAATATATTTTATATTAGATACAAAAGTATACAAATTATGGTTTCAAAATGATTTGCAAAAGGTTTTAATTCCCGGGATCCATACAAGAGAGAGGACAACACTGTTCCTTGGAGCCGAGGGAGAGGTCCTCTCTTGTCGGGCAGTGTATGATCATTATGGGCTGAGAGGTTAAATGTAAGACCATTGAGGATAATACCTGATGGGCTAATCTTGCATCTGCCCACAGTCCCTGGGTGTTACAAGGTGGCTTGGCCCAGGGACCACTTAGGGTAAGTGTTGGGCCCATAGAACCCATCTGATGAGTTTCAGGGGGTGCACTGTCCATAACAGTGTATTCGGCCAGGCCTTGTAACAAAGGTTGGGCTGAACCCATGTGGCTGATGTGTAGATCAATGTTTGGGTCCCACGCCATACAAGGAAGCCCAACTGGGCAGCAGTTTGGAAGGCTAAATGAATACATAACCTTAAATGGGCCTTAAGCCCATTTCGAACTGGGCTAATTTGATTAGTCACTTAAGGGGCGAATTCTGAGATGGATCAACTGATAGGATTGGGCCCACACCCTATCCACTTAGAGAGTCCAAGATCTAAATAAGATTTAGATCTGGAAACTTCCTAATTAGATTAGGAGATGGCTAATCTAATCTGCAGATAAGATAAGGGTTATCCCTTATCTTAAAGGGACTTCTAATCCAGAAATGATTTGGGTTAGCAACTCCTAATGGGATTAGGAGCTGATCCCTTTAAGTCTTTTAAAGGAAGAGGGGGCGGCAGCCTTTAGACATCACAAACAAGAAATACATAGTCTTGTCTTCATAGCTGAAATCACAGAAGAGAGAATTTGCACCCTACAAATACTCTCTTGCCGCCTCCTTCCTGTAGCCGCCGCCTACAGCAGTTCGATCTCCAGTTCTTGGGAGAAATCAAGATTGGATCTTGATTCCAACCTTTTGGAGAAAAGATTGGTGAGAGTTGTATTCACAAGCCATCCAGGTGATTCTTGAGAAGGATCAAGTTCTTTTGGAAGAACACTGCTGATTCTGCTCCACCCTGCATTGTGCCATCTTCAATGGGAGCAGATTTTGGATCATTCCTTGGGCGTGAACACCTCCATTGGGAGATACTACTTCTCTGTATTAGGTATTATCTCTCCCTACTCCTTTTGGTTCAGATTTGGTTCAGTTTATGGTTCAAGAATGATCATTGAAAATATGATTTTCTAAATGGGGAATTTGATTCCCAATTGAAGGGAGAAAAAAAATTTTGAAATCCGCCCCCTTATTCCGCAATTTTTGGGCATCCATGTGATGGATTTCCTATCCCTTTAAAATTGTCGTAGAATTTGAAAGACAGAATGTAAGTCTTGTATTAATTCATGTGAGAATTGGGTTTTGATGACCATGTCGTCTACATAACACTCTATTTTTCTACCAATTAATGGCTCAAATAGATTATTTACAAGCCTTTGAAAGGTTGCCCTAGCATTTTTCAATCCGAAGGGCATAACCTTATAACAATACAGACCAAACTCTATTATGAAGGCAGTTTTTTCTTCGTCCGCCGAGTCCATCCTGATCTGATTATAGCTCGAATAGGCGTCTAAGAAACTTAGCAACTCATGCCCCGAGGTCGCATCCACTAGGCAGTCGATTCTGGGGAGGGGGAAATAGTCTTTTGGCATGCTCTGTTCAGGTCCGTGTAGTCGACGCACATGCGCCACTTGCTGTTAGCCTTCTTTATCAAAACGGGGTTGGCTACCCAGCTCGGGTAATGGACTTCTCTTATGAAGTCGGCTATGAGGAGCTTCCCGACCTTCTCATCGACTGCTTTCCATTGCTCTGGGGTTAGGTTGCGTTTCTTCTGTCTAACGAGCCTAACTACAGGATCAGTATTGAGTTTGTGAGTTATGAGATTAGGGTTTATGCCGGGCATCTTTGCCGTGGACCATGCAAAAACATCTAAATTTTGAAGTAGGAAACTTAGTAGTTCGGATCGCAAGGGATCTTGGACAAAAACTCCGATCTGAAGTGTCCGAGCTGGGTCTTCCACTGAAGCTGGAATAGCAACAGTTTCTTTTGTGAGTACAGCTCGTTCTTCGCCTTGCTCCGTAGGTCGCTCTAGTTCGAGATTATTGGCCATCTTGGTTTTTCCCTTGAGGGCGGAAACATAGCACTTGCAAGACTCAAGCTGGTCGCCCCGCGCTACCCCCACTCCGAAGTCTGTAGGGAACTTCATTGCCAAATAATAAGTGGAAACCACCGCCCGTAGGGCATGGGTGATCGGCCGACCTATTATGATATTGTACGGGGAGGGGGTCGCGACCACTAAGAAGTCATGGTTGAGCCTTACTACGCTGGGCTATGCGCCGACTTCCACAAGTACTGTTATTTTCCCCAGGGGCCTAACTTCTTCTCCGCAGAAGCCTACCAAGGGAGTATTCGTGGACCTCAAGTCACTTCCCTACAGTTGAAGCTGGTCGAACTCGGCTTTGAAGAGGATATTCATCGAGCTACCTGAGTTAACGAGGATGCACCTGACCTCGAAATCATCGATCCTTACTTTTGTGACGAGCGCATCATCGTGGGGGTAGTGGACCCTGCGCGCATCATCCTCCACGAAGAAGATCAGTTCCTCTGTCTTCAGCCACTTTGGAGGATTCTGCTATTCTCTGGCAGCTTCGTAAACTGATGTCCGAACTGCCGCCAAGGTACAACCCGCAACGATCGGGCCTCCAACTATCATGTGGATGGTGCCCCAAACTGGCCTCTCTTCCAGGGGCTGCCTCTATGACTGCTCTGCCGGCCTGTTGCTAGACTCGGGAACATCTTTACCGTGCTCCCCTTGTTGACCTGCTTTATTATTATTATTATTATTATTATTATTATTTTGTACAAAATTTCTTAGATATCCGCGATGAATGAGTTCCTCTATCTCATCGCGGAGATTCTTACAGTTCTTGGTACTGTGACTGTGGTCTTTGTGAAAGCTATAATATAAATTTTTATTCCTTTCATTAGGATTCCCCCTCAGGCGGGTGGCCACTTCACGTACGGGGCATCCTTGATTGCCATCAGAATTTTGGCCCCGCTTAGCATTCAATGGGGTGTAGTCGGTTCGGCCAGCTACAGGGGCTCGGAATGGCTGACTCGACTTTGCCCCCTGAGCTAAGTCCTTATTTCGGCTGTCTCCTTGGCTAGAAGGTTCCCCTTCTCTCTTTCTCTTTTCGGGCGCGCTTTCGCCCTTCTGGTTGATCTCCTCTTCCGTGGCTATGAACCTGTCTGTGAGCTTGAGGAATTTAGTTATGGTCGCCGGCTGGTTGACAACCATGTGCCACTTGAATTCCTTGTGCGTCACGCCCTTATTGGCTGCTGCAAGGCGCACTGTGGGGTCTAGGCGTGGTATCTACGTGCATGCGTCATTGAACCGCTTGATGTAGCCCCAGATGGACTCTCCCTCTCTCTGTACTTTGCTGAGAAGGCTTTCCTTAGTTTGCGAACACCGCTTGCTGGTGACGAAGTGGGACGTGAAGGCTTGCGCGAACTGTGCCCAGCTTCTTATCGATTTGGGTGTAAGGTTCTGATACCACGTGCGGGCCGCTCCTCTGAAAGTGGTCGAGAAGGCCACACACATGCAAGACTCACTGGCCCTTGCCAGGTGCATCTGTGATTGGAAAGCATCTACATGATCATTTGGGTCGAACGACCCGTTATACTTATCGAGAGGGGGGAGCTTGAAGTCCTTGGGCATTGGAACGACCAGAAGCTCGGGAGACAGGGGGATGGAACGGAAAGGGGAGGAGCTTTTACTTCACCCGAGCTTACCTCTTCCTTGCCTCTGAGTTCGGGCAGGTCGTAGGTGGCAGTTCGGCGAGTTCGGCGGCAGCGTCTTTGCTTCTTGGTGGGCTCCGTGTTGGTGTTGCTCACCTCCGTACTATTAGGGACAGTTTTCACAGGAAGCGACTCGGGCTGCTGGTGATGGCTGTAGACGGAGGGGTCCTGCTTAGAGTCTGTAGCCAGGATCTCAAACCGGTTCTCCTGAAGCGGGGCTTCGAACTTCGATTGCTGGGGCGACGCAGGCCTGGGAAGCTGGGATCCTCCCGACCTGACTGCCCGCGGCGAGACCGGAGTGGCTGATCTTTCCTTCTTGTAGCGGGAGGAGGCTTTGCTCTTAGGGGGTCCTGGGAAGCCTCTTCTTGGTGGGAAGGGCGTTCATTCTGGCGACGAGGCCTAGTTTGTCGCGAGGTCGGGTGCCGAGGTGGGAGCTGAGGCAGAGGCAGAGGCAGCTGAGGGAACTACTGCTGATAATGATATTGAGAGACTTGGTGCAACACCTACTGCTAGTAGAGCTGGAATTGCCGAAACTGCTGCATCTGGGCTTGCATGGCCCGCATGGACTGCACCAGGTTGTCGAGTTGGCTCTGGCTTGTCGTTGGAGGAATGATGGAAGGCTTAGTGAAGGTTGTCCCGACTGAAAAAGGTAGGGGGACGCTCAAGGGTGCCATTACCTGCGGCACGTTCAGGCTGGGGACTCCATCCGCGAAGAGGGGAATAGTGAATTGCCCAATGCAAACCACGACGATGTCCATTTGCATGCTGCGTCCAGTGTTGCTTGAAGAAGCCATGGGTGCTAAGTCTTAAAAAGGGAGTTGCGGAAACTAAGGGGAGGCTTTTTGAAGCTATTCCCACAAACGACGCCAAATGATGCGGCACAATTCGGGCACTCCTAATTGGCTGCGGATTGGCTCCTTGCTGGCAACGAGCAACACTTGAGAAGATGGAAAAGAAGGATTCCCGGGTGTTTACCCAGTGGGAATACTCCGACACTTAAGTTAGAACACAGGGGAAAGAGAAAAGAAGAGTGTGGAAGCTAAGAGTGTTGGTCGTGCTTTATCACTGTGCTCAAGAGATTAGCTCACGAACAAATATGTATTCAGTTAGAGTATGAAAGTGCGAAAGTATTCAAAAGTCTGAAGATCCTTTTCCCTTCTTCCTCAAGGGCTTTTATAGGGACCTTCTTGTCAGATTGGGCATAATTGCCATTAGGCCCTTGCCACAGCTGTTACCTACTAGGGCTGCGTAGGTGGCTGTTGCGACGTACCCCTTGCTCGGATGGGTGACATGTCTCCAAAGGGCATGCACGCCTTTGCCTGCTGAGAGACATGGGTGTAGATTGTTGAAAGGACAGGGACTGCGCCATCAGTCAAGGGACGTGGCGCAGTCTGACCGGTACGGTCTGTCAGATAGAAGCTTCCTGAAAAACGCTCACGCTACTCACTTGCGAGCTGTTTTGTAGTGAGCTTAGGAATACTTCAGGGTTACCCTTCTAATGACTTATCTACTTAGGGGCTTAAGTGAGCTGGTTTCCCTAGCTCGCGAGCTAAGGTAGCCTTGGAATATCCCCTTCGGGGTAGCTCGGGGAACCCGAAGCTCGTGTTGTAGCGAGCTCCTTTTATAGTGAGCTACAATATAGCAAGTTGCTTTATAGGCTCGTTATTTAGCCATTGCCAGGCTATGATGCTGAGTTGTTGCTCGCGCTGAATCAGGTCCACGTGTCATCGTCTCGTAGGTCGGGCCAAATCATCCTCCATCAATTCCCAAATTGGAAAAAGTTGCAACACTTGAATGAAATAATATTACCCCTTTTAATAATGGTTTTTTATAGATAATCATCTAAGAAATAAAAGAATACGAATAATTATATTTATCCAAATAAATATTCCCCAATAATAAGTAAGTTCCCGAAAACGAAAGGCGACTATATATTTATGCTACAGATTCAAATAAAATATCTGAATATATAAGCCAATTGAGCTCCAATCGTAATCCTACTGTTAAATGGCTGGATTAATACAGCTTGTGATTTTCAACCATCAAGGAGACAAGGAAAGCACGAAAGAAATAACAATCTCTCGGTTCCGGAAGATCACGAAGCAGGATTTAGAGAGAGAGAAGGTGGGTTTCTTTCGATTCTCATTAGAGTAAAAAAGACTAACTTAATAAAAGAGGACGAAGAGAAAAAAATTGAAATTGATGGAGACAAATTTGGAAAAATAAAACACCATCATGGACGAAAGGTATTTCGGAAGAGAACCTGAAACTCTCTCTTTTATATAAGGTACTACGAGAAGGTATGCATGTGCATTAGTGTGAATATATATATATAATAGTAAAAATTATTTAAAATAAAATCAAAAGGAAAAGTGACATTATCAAAAATTAGATTTTTTTCCAAAACCCTAATGTACAAAGATTATTATAGCTTCAAAGAATAATTGATTAGATGATAATTATTTTAATCAATAATTATTAATAATACACAAAATAATCTAAAGAGTGGATAATCACTTTCAATAGTTGGATAAGCATTATGTCTTTTACTTTTTACTTTCTCATAGAGTTTTTTCTTGGCAACTACAAAGAACAAAAAAAAGTTCTTGTGCTTAGAGGCAATATAACGACAATTATACAACGAAAATAAAACTGTTACTTCTCTACGAAATTAGCAATATTGCAATGATTATCCACCGTCACCTTGTTTATCAAAACATTGTTTCTCTTCTCAGTCATTTAGATCAGGAGTTGTCAACAATAATGCCAAGTTTCCCGCGTTGTTTCTCTTTTTATTTATTTTATCATCTAAAAATAATAATAAACAATAATAATAAAAAATTTTGAGAAAACCGGAAAATAATCAATAAGGTATATTAAGGAATCTACAACTATACATTTAGAAAGTATGAAGTAGAAAAGCCATACAATATTTCTGATAAAGAGTTACTCAAGTCAAACTTGTATGGACTTCAAGATACAATCTGTTCCAAATTCAGCTAATTCAATGATGTTCAACTTTGTTGTATGGGTAGGGATAGCAACGGGGCGGGGCACCCCTCCCCATCCCTGCCTTGTGGCTAAAATCCCTGCACCCGTCTCCAATATCGGAGTAAGTATTCAACTCCCATCCCCGGCCTCGTTGGGGATGGGGAATCCCCAACATGTACCCGCCCCGCAATATAGTGAAGATTGAAGAACGAAGGGAGACGGGGAAGTCCGCTGCTACGGCGGCGGTGGTGCCTGGCGGTCTGTTATCGCTAGAGCAAGAAAGGAAGAAAAAGCTAAGAACCGTTGTTGATCTATTACAAACTGGGCTATTAGGTCTGTTACAAATGGAGAGAGAGGAAGAAGAGTGAATCGGAGGGATGGAACAGGGCGGGGCACCCCCTTCCCATCCCCACCCCGTGGCTAAAATCCCCACACCCATCCCTGGTATCAGGGTAAATATTCAACCCCCATCCCTGGTCCCATCGAGGATGGGGAATCACCAACATGTACCTGCCCCGCAACACAATGAAGATCGAAGAACGAAGGAAGACATGGAAGTTTGCTGCTACGGTGGTGGCGGCGCCCGACGGTCTGTTATTGCTAGAGCAAGAGAGGAAGAAAAAGCTAAGAACTGCTATTGATCTATTACAATCTAGGCTATTAGATCTATTACAAACGAAGAGAGAGGAAGAAGAGTGAATCATTGATTCACTGTGAAGATCAAAGGAAGACTGCTAGAGTGAGAAAGTGAGAAGTCTTGAAGATGAAGATTGAAGAGTGAATCACTGCAGCCGTGCGACGGTTAGTGGTTCCTCTGTGCTACGACGGCGGCGGTGCCTAGTAGTTGGCGGTTGTGCGAAGGTTGAAGGAAGACTCAGTGACTCTCTGAGTCTATATATATGCGAAGGTTGAAAGAAGACGAAACAGGCGGAAGTCCTAACTCCTAACCTAATACCTTAATACATTATATATAAAAGGGTATATTTGTAATTCACAACCGGGATCGGGGTGGGTTTGGGGATTTATAAGCAGACCCCATCCTCGCCCTGTCCTTAGTTTGGGGCAAAAGAAAATTTCTCGAACCCAACCTGTATGCATTTGTGACTAGGGACAATCCACTTCGTTCAGGGTGGGTCGAATCGGGGACCCAGTTTTGTGGGTAAAATTACCATCCCTATGTATGGGCTTCAATTCAATCCTTCACAATTTTATCTTTTTTTTTTTCATTTTATGCATGACATGCTAGTCTATATATAAATTCATTTCTACTTGGATTACCATTAATTTGGTCGACAAGTTGTGGATAAAACAATTGATTAAGGGAAGCCAACAAGCTTTATACCTAAAATTTTGCATTCAATTGCGGTATTCATATAATATATCTTCCTAGAATCAAATCATGGTATTAATCAACATTGGAGATTGAAAATAACCAATATTTATATTGAGTTTCAACTGTTAAGGTCAGCATCTATTGAATAAAATTTTTCCTTTTCTTTCACATTTGTAGGCAGGGTGCAATTATATTGTTTCATGCATGGTCAAGGTTTTTTAAAATCAAATTGGACAACAAATCATTTATGGTCTAGTTCCTGGGTCAAATGGTCTGATCATTTGAACCGAATGGACGGCCTGTTCTAACAAAAAAATTAAAAAAAAATTAAAAATACAAAACAACCAAAAACCATTGGACAGTTCGAACAGTTTGATCGCCCGGGTCAGCGGCTTGCTGACCAAATCTTTGAGAATAATAAAGGGAGAGAGAGAGACGATTGTGAATAATGGTTGAATTGAATTATTCGACTTTCATTACTGATATTTATAGAGTACAAGGATAAGTAAGTCTTATCTGATTAGGATAGGTTAGATGAAATCCTAATTAGGATAAAGCTTATCTTACTAGAATAAGTTTATCCTCTACAAAGATAATCTATAGAGATAAGGATTGTCTACAAGAGGGAGAAGTATAGTAGGATAAGTATTTACAGTACAAGATGAAATGGGAGTCTACATGGTGAAGGAGGAGTTCCATGTGCATGCGCCATGCACATTATCATTTACATCCCCCCTCAAGCACAGCGGGGGGAGACACGGTGAGCTTGTGATGAAGTACCTCAAATTGTGGAAGACCAAGGGGCTTGGTGAGAATATCTGCAATTTGATCCATCGAGGGTATGTACCGTACACCAAGAAGCTTAGTTGCAACTTTTTCTTGAATGAAGTGAATATCCAACTCGATGTGTTTGGAGCAAGAATGAAGTGTAGGATTATTATCAAGAAATTTAGCCCCCATGTTGTCGCACCATATCAAAGGAGTCGCAGAGAGGGAGATACCAAGTTCTTGGTATGAAGCCACAAAACCTCAGCAGCCGTGGAGGCTAAGCTGTGATATTCTGATTCAATGCTTGATTGAGCCACTATAGGTTGCTTTTTAGAACTCCAAGAAATTAAGTTAGAACCAAGAAACACACTAATCACTCTGGGAATGTTGATCCATAAGATAGCTACCCCAATCAACATCAGAGTAAGCAACAAGAGAGAAGGTGCGACACAATTGAAGAAGCAATCCATAACTATTTGTTCCTTTTAGGTATCGAAGAATCCTCTTTGTAGCAGCCCCGTGGACCGTAGTAGAGGATTGCATGAACTAACATAATTATTTACAACAAAGGCAATTTCTGGACGAGTAATAGTGACGTACTAGAGAGCACCAACAATGCTGCGGAAGAAAGTTGGATTAATGAGAGGTTCACCCTCTAATTTGGTGAGGCGAGTGGAGGCAGACATATAAGTGGAGAGAGTTTGGGCATCATGAAGTTGTGCTCGATGTAGAAGGTCATCAATATTCTTGTGTTAAGAGAGACAAAAACCATTGGATGATCTGTGAAGTTCAACACCAAGAAGATAATGTGCAGAGCCTAAATCATGAAGAGAAAACTGAGAAGCAAGGTGCTGAATGAGGGTGTTAGTGGCAAAGGAAGAAGATCCTGTAATGATGATGTCGTCCACATAAATAAGAATTAAAATGATGTCAGATCCAGAGCAAGAGATAAAAAGGGAGGCATCGGCTCAAGATTCAACAAACCCAACTGGTTGCTTCATATACATTTCTTCTTAAATGTGGCCATGTAAAAAAGCATTTCTAACATCCAATTGGCGAACATCTTAATTAAAGGAAATGACAATAGATAATACTATGCGAATGGTAGCCAGTTTGACAACAGGGCTGAATGTTTCATCATAATCAAGACCAGTTTCCTAAGAGAAGCCTTTGGCAACAAGGCATGCTTTGAAACATTCAATCGAACCATCAAGCTTGCGCTTGATTTTAAAAACCCATTTGTTGCCAATAATATTTTTATCAGGTGGGGCTGGGATAAGAGTCGAAGTTTTATTTTGAAGTAAGGCCCTGTACTCATCAATCATTGCAAGAACCCATCGAGGATCCTTATGAGCTTGAAAATAACAAGTTGGTTCAGATTTAGAAAGGGGACTAGCAAGTAAGGCATACCTTGGATTTGGCTTGAATATACCATGTCGAGCCCAAGTGGTCATCGGATGCAAGGCAGAAGAAGGGGTGGTAAGGCGGAAGCAATAGATTCAGCATGAGAAAGTGGGGACACAACATCTTGAGGAGACGATGGAGAAGATGAAACTTCACCTGGCAATGCGGTGTTTGAATCAACAACAAGGGGAGGAGCCCCAACTAGAGGAGGTTGAATCAAGGATGGTGGTGATTCAGTATTCGGGGTAAGAGAAACGAAAAGGAATCCTCTTTGAAAATAACATCGTGAGAGATAAAAATCTGTCCCATAGAGTGATGCAAACAAACATATCCTTTATGAGAATTAGAATGCCCAAGAAATCCACATGAAAGGGAGCAAGGTTGTAACTTGTGCTTATTATATGGCCGAACATGTGGAAAGCATTCACACCTAAAAGAATGGAGTTTGAGGTAGTCCGGAGGATGACAAAATAATTTCTCAAACAGGGAGCACGATCCAAGAACCAAAGTAGGAAGCTGATTAATGAGATAGGCTGTAGTAGAGAAGGACTCAAACCAATATTTAGGAGGGACTTCAGCATGTGTCATAAGAGCAAGACCGGTCTCAACAATATGGTGATGTTTGTGTTCAACTCACCCATTCTGTGCCTATGTATACGTACATAATATGCGTCGAGAGATACCCACATGGTTAAAATAAATTTCAAAAGTCTTGAATGCAGAGCCACCATCACTTTGAAAATATTTAATTTTAGCATCAAACAATAATTCAACATTAGCTTTGAATTTCAAGAACACATTAAAGGCCTCAAATTTGTAGGTGGGAGGAAAAATCCAACTATACCGACTGAAATCATTAACAAAAAGAATATAGTAACGATAGCCAGAAGCAAATGTCACTGGAGAGGGTCCCCATAAGTCATAAGGAATTAATTCCAAAGGGGATTTACTAATGGTATGTCTTCTAGAAAAGGGGAGAACATAACTTTTGGCCATTGAGCAAGCTGAAAAAAAAATAAATTCAGTACTAGAAATTATTAGTAAATGCTGAAAAGAAATAATATCTTGAGTCACTCTAAGAGCAGGGTGACCCAGTCGATGGTGCCAAATCGCAGGTAAACCTGTTCATGGGCCGGGTAGCCCGATGGCCCGGCCCACACCCTGGTCGGGCTTGGTTATGTAATTAGGCCTGCGGGCTTGACCTCGGGCCTAACACTGTAAGCCCAACTGCGTTTTGGGTCGGGCTCAGGATTTGTCAAAAAAGCCTGGCTCGAGCCCGAGCCAGTCCGACTCCGCATTATATATTTTATAAAATACATAATATGTATTTTATATATTATATAAAATATATAAATAATATAATTTTTATTGAAATATATATATATTTATAATTTAATATATACATTTTTTATTTTTTCTTTATAGTTTCTCTCTCTCTATTCAGCCGCTACAGTAGTAGTAACATCATGGGCTAAATTTCGGGCTTGGGCCCAAGTTGTAGGCCCAATGGTCGGGCCGGGCTCGGGCTTGGGCCTTAAAAAAATTTGTTAATATAGAGTGAAAGCCCAGCTCGGCCTGGCCCATGAACAGGTCTAATCGCAAGGCTGACACGAGTACCTACAAATGCAAAGGGGGTCGGAACTGGTATCTTGATTGGGAGACGTTGCTAATACAAACCATCTTTTTTCGACCCTTGAAGAATTATCATCCTGGTCATCGATGCTTTACAAAAAATTCATGAGGATAAAATTCAAACTAGACATTGTTATCAGCAGAAAATCGAGCCACAAATAAGAGATTGAAGGAGATCCGCAGAACATGTAGAATATAATTCATAATCAATGATCTAGAAGATAAAGTAGAAATAATAGAAGAGTTAGAATGAGCAATCTACAAACCTAAACCATCGCCAATAAAGACTCGATTAGATCCATCAAAGTTAGAGTGTATTTGCAGTTTATTGAGATCTGAAGTGAGGTGATGTGTTGCTCCAGAATCAGGAAACTAGATATCTGCATTCTGCTTGTCATGTTTGGATGCAATTGTAAACACTAGGGCTTAGTGGATATATTTGGAGGGCTTAGTGGATCCATTATTCGTTTGAGGCATACCAACTTTATTATATTTCTTAGAATCCTTCCCTTTAGAGGCAAGATTCGCAGAAGGGCAGGTAGCCTGTGTGGATATAGTTATTGAATTAAGCAAAAGATTTTCATGAGTGAGAAGCATAGCTTGTAAACTAGCAAATGATAATTCATCTGTTCGGGTAATTATAGCTATAGAGAAAGCATCACAGTCTGGATCGAGGCCATTGAGGGATTGATGAATTAGCTACGAATTTTTCAGAGGCTCTCCAATTGCGGCTAGCTTGTCACTAAGAGGTCATTTTTCTGCAGTGCGCCAAGGTCGGTCATGAAGAGATAGTCAGTCACAAAGCGGTCATTTTTCTACAGCGTGTCGAGGTCATTTCTGAGACCAATGGCACTAGATGTTCCTCGAGGAGAATAAAGATTCTCAAGAGTTTCCCAAACATCTTTGCTGGTTTTGCTTCCCATGACCTACGCTAGTGTTGTTTTCGTCAGAGAGGATAAAAGCTAGCTGAAGATATAATGATCCCGTTTAACCCATTGCGTATAGGGTTCTGTCATCGAGCGAGATGGACAAGGGGTTGTCCCATTGACATATCTGAGGAGCTCATGGCTCAAAAGGGCATTTTCAACCTGAAAACACCATACAATATAGTTGGAACCATCCAACTGAACCGAAATCAATTGAGGAATGTGATTCCCTGATGCTCCAAAGTTTATTTTATTGATCGAACTGATAGACATGCTGGAAGACATGACAAAAACCTGAAAAACATGCTAATGGCTCTGATACCATATGAGAATAATAAATGGAGAGAGAGAGAGAGAGAGAGAGAGACGATTGTGAATAATGGTTAAACTGAATTATTTGACTTTCAATACTGATATTTATATAGTACAAGGATAAGTAAGTTTTATCCGATTAGTATAGGTTAGATGAAATCCTAATTAGCATAAAGCTTATCTTACTAGGATAAGTTTATCCTCTACAAAAATAATCTACAGAGATAAGGGTTATCTACAAGAGGGAGAAGTATAGTAGGATAAGTATTTACAGTACAAGATGAAGTGGGAGTCTACATGGTGAAGGAGGAGAGGAGTTCCACATGCATGTGCCATGCATGTTATCGTTTACAAAATCAATGGTTTATGATGAATGGTCTAAAGGGATGAGAGATCCATCATGGATGCCCAAAACTTGGGTAATTAGGTGGGCGAATTTCAAAAAAAAATTTCTCTCCCTTCAACTGGGAATTGCATTCCCTATTTATAAAATCATATTTTCAAGGATCAATTTTGAACCATAAACTGAACCAGATCTGAAAAAAAAAGCAGTAGAAGAGGATTATACCTGATACAGAGAAATATTATCTCCCAACCAAGGCGTTCACGCCCAAGGAATGATCCAAAGACTGTTCCCACTGAACATGGCGTAGTGTAGGATGGAGCAAAATCAGCAATGTTCTTCTCCAAGAACCTGTTCCTTCGCAAGAAATAGTAAGATGGCATGTGAGCATAGTTTCCTATCAGTCCCTTCACAAGGAACTGATATCAAGATTGAATCTTGATTTCTCCCACTGAAGAGGAGGTCGAACTCGCAGGTGAGGCGGCGGAAGGAAAGAGGCGGCAAGAGAATATTTTTGCAGGTATGCTGAATTTTATCTTCTGTGATTTTAGCTCTAAAGACTTGCAGTGATTTGATGATCTTGTGATAATCTCAAGACTGCCGCCCCTTCCTTCTTTTGTGACCTTAAAGGATTAGCTCCTAATCCCATTAGGAGTTGCTGATCCAAATCTTATTTGGATCATACATCCCTTTAGGTGATAAGGATAAATCCTTATCTTATCTGCAGATTAGATCAGCCTTCTCCTAATCTCATTAGGAGGTTTCCAGATCTGAATCACATTCAGATCTGGACTCTCTGAGTGGATAGGGTTAAGACCCTATCCTATCTGCTAATCCATCCCATAATTCGCCCCATGTTTAACTAATTAAAATACCCTAGTTCGAAATGGGCTTTAAGCCCATTAAGGTCATGTGCTCACTTAGCCTTCCTAACTATTGCCCAGTTGGGCTTTCTTGTATGGCGTGAGACCCAAACATTGATCTACACATCAGCCACATGGGTTTGGCCTAGCCTTTGTTACAAGGCTTGGCTGAATACACTGTTATGGACAGCGCACTGGGCAGGCCACCCCAACCATTGTCCAGGGCAATATTGGAAATCTGGTCCGATTCAAAGATTCAATTAATCGTACACTGCATGTTCCTTGGGTCTCACCCTGGCGACTGAGACAGGCCACCCCAACCAACTTGGTAGCACATCAGTGTCAGCCTTATCAGGATAGGTCTCCCCAAACCGACCCACTGGCTGTGAACATTCTAAACTAACACGAGTCTCATTAAGTGTCCAGTTTAAGGGTATTACACTGAAACATACCAAAGGAACACGAATCAAATATGTACTTTTATTCATTTACAATAAACTCATAATGTACATCTTTCTGATTGAAGCTAAGGGCATACAAAAACTGTCTAACATGGTCACCTTTCCCCAGCCACAGGATTCAAAGATGACAAATTGAAAAGGGATTCAAAGAGACAACAGTGGTCGTTGTTGCTACTACCTGCGATTTCTTCAACCTGTAGGTGGATTGTGTAGATCTGAACCAAGATCTGAGATCATTTTTCTCCTATAGGCAAGTGGTTTGTGTAGTGGAGGAGAAGGCAGGCAATGATTTCTTCAACCGCCATTGCAAGCTTTGTTTTCTCTCTGTTCTTCCCTTCCATTCGTCAACAACGGCGATTTTGGTAACGTACCCAAAATGGCGGTTTCGGAAACATGCTCACCAAAACATTCCCACTAATAACATGGATGACTGTCACAGGCAACAACGGCAACCACCGGCGGATCTCCCCTTCTTTTTTTTCTTGTGTTTTGGCCAGACCAAGCAATAGGTCGAGTAGCGACGGATCTCCCCTTCTTTTTTTCTTGTGTGTTTTGTCTAGACCAAGCGATGGAGAGCAACGGTGAATCTTCTCTGTTCATCTTGTTGAAGCTCTCTAAAAGCCGGTGACCACTACAAATTCGATGTATCTTATTACTTCGGTTCCTTTTAGTGATGAGGTTCTTTGATTGGTACTACTCTCCTCCCAACCTCCGGAAAGCCTTTAGCTTGTCTTTGCCACCCACCAAGTGGCCAGAAACAATTTCCATATCTTGCTCAATTAAGAAATAATTGTTGTACCCAATCTCTCTGTACACTGAAGATTCTGTGAGGGAGTCTTGAGTGGTCATCCTGTTCCATTAATGCATCCATTTGCTAGGATCCTAGAGCAGAATGTGAACCAAAAGGATTGTGGCTCCTTAGAAGGAATTGAGCCTGTCTGTGATCCTTCGTGAAAGGAATCATTCTCGAGTTTAGACAGTCTGGTTACTCATGAAACATAAATAGTTACTATGTAGGTACCCGTCATCATTGTGTTATGGGCTAAGCTTTTGCTTATCCAAGCTCTTGTGGGTATAGTTTCGTTCAATCACGGCTTCTTGCTCCCAAAAGAGGTTGCTCTGGCCCATAAAAATCTCTATATTCTTCTATTTTGATTAGAGGGAGAGAGACAGAGAGAGAATTTCATGGACCTTTACTTTGTCTGGTGAATCCAACAACGATGGTGTAGGTAGGGTAAAGGCTAGATTGGGGAACGGTCTCTTTGAAAGACAGAGAACGACTGAGAGTTGGGGGGATTGGTTCTCAAGCTAGGGTATCGAGCTCGGGTGATAGAGTTTGAGAGTCGATAACAAAGGTACTTGGTTGCTGAATGAATTTCAATACGAGGAGGATCTCTATTTATGGGGGAGATCTCAAGATTCTAAAAGGAAGGAGATAAATGTGCTAATATTGGGTTTGTTGTCAATCATTAAGTGCACCATTGGGGTTTCGCCACTTACCCCATGGGGATCATTCCGAGGATCGACTTTCCTTTCCCTCGAGAACCCTCATAATTCACATGCACTACTACCTCTTGCGTGCCTTACTTAATTGACGTGTCACTAGTGATGTCACCGTCAAGCAGGTGATGTCTTGTTAGCCTTATGTGGCACCTCACCATGTTCGTCCCCTCGACATTGTGCGTGCAGGTGGCGTCTGGACACGGATCCTTGGCAGGACGTGGCATTGCAGCGGTTGAGGGTTTATCGCAGGCCCAAGTGTATGCGAACCTCATCGCGGGTTCAGATTAGGTTTGCCTTGGCTCGAGCTACGAGTGGGCTTGTTGAGAGCGTGCGATGAACCGCGGGTTTATCGTGGTTCTGTGATGCACGTTGTGGGTTCATCGTGAAACTGTGCTGCATTGCGAGTTCATCGTAGAGGGAAGGCTAATTATAGGCTAATCACAAGCATCCATGTGGTATCAATACAGTGTTTAATGTTCTCTGAGAGACTAAATGAACAATATATACCTACAGATGGGAAAAAGGAGAGAGAAAGAGGGAGAGGCTGGTTGGGGAAAAGAAGGAGAGAGAGAAATAGATCTAAAGGGTAAAATTGTCCTTTTATCTTTTTGTTAACAGGAAATTAAGGGGTGTTAACGGCAAGGGAAGTATTAGTTAATTGCCAAAAACAATAGGGGTAGCATTATTCAATTTTCAAACAGTAAGGGTACATTTAGTCAATTCGCTAAACCATAAGGGCAGTTTAAGAAATTTACCCTTCTTTTAATTCTCATCGTCCGATTAGATCTGGGCAAAGAGAGAAATTAGAAATTGATAGGGAGAAATTTAGAAATGGGAAAATTCCACTTTGGTAGCCTCAACTTTGGGGTAGTGTCAAGTTAACTTTTGAACATGTCACTATAATACCCAAACTTTCAAAAAAGTGTCAAGTTGGTCCAAAACCATTAACAAACATTAAGTACCATGTAAAATGACAAAAATGCCATTTACCTATCATCTAATTTTCTTATGATTGGTATCTGAATGCTTTTCCAAATTCTCTCCAGATTCCCTTTTAAGCAAGTTAAACCCATCCGAATGCATCTTTGAATGCCCCTCCCTGCCTTTTAAACACATTCAATGATTTTCTAAGGAACGAAAGATTTGGCAGTATTTTGCCTTTTGTTTCTTTGTTTTCTGGTTATCTTCCTTGTTGCCTGGGTCCTGAGTCTTGGGTCCTGACTACAAGGTTTTGTTGAGTTTAATTCAGTTCTTGCACCCACATTCTTGATTGTGTCTTTGTCACCAAAAAACGAATCAAACTCAGACTCAATAATGATTATATGGTTTTTGTAGAGAACAATGATGTGGACCCCACAGCTATGGTCCCCACATCAGTGTTCGTAGGACAGTATGTGTAATTATTTGTTTAAGTTATGGTAGTGTCAGTTGGTGGTCAGTTTCTTATTTCAGTTTTTTATTTGTTTTATTTGTCATCTAAGTACTAAGGGCAGATCTGCCCTTTTCCCTATGTATTGAACATAACCTATAAATACTAAGAGGGTGGCGGCGGCAGATCATTCTGAATCTGTCCCTTCTTTTAACCTTTGTTTTCTCCAGTTCTTCTCCTCTCTTTCCTTCCTTTCTATTCTTTTCTTCTACTTTTCCCAATCTGAAATCTATTAGGATTCAAGGCTGATTGTAGTCTTGATCGTCTACTTGGTATCAGAGCAATCTATCTAGGGTTTCTCATGTGAGTCTAGTCCAGCCGACCACATGAGAACTATCTAGGGCTGGAAGTTTATGAAGAAGTATACGTTGGCTGATTCTTGGAGGTTACTAGAAGAGGTTCGCAGTTGTTGAAGACTTGCCACGGCTTGCAGAGTGTTGGTAATCAAGAAGAATCAGAGAAGGCTAGGGTTCGGGCAACCTTGGAAGGTAGCGAACAACATTCTCTGGGTAAGTCTTTTTTTTTGTAGAGATTGCTATCAGTCAAGATAGGTTGGACCTATCTAGAAGGAGCGGCCAAACTGTTTTAGGGTTTTCTTTCTATTCTAGGGTTTGACATTAGCATTGCGACAAACCTTTCTGTTGGGCCAAACTCTTGTTATCTTCTTGGAAAGTGCTTGTTTTAGGGTTTTCTCCCAGAGGTGATCAGTTTTAGGATTTCACATTGACCCTACGACAAAACCTAACTATACGGATTGCTTGGTACTGTGATTGCCGATTGGTTTCAGATAAGATTTATACTAGTTTCATGCGTATACTATGGTTGCCGATTGGTTTCAGATCAGACCTGCACTAGTTTCATGCATATACCATGATTACAGATTGGTTTTCAGATCAGACCTGCATTGATTCCATACTAATTTCTGATTGGGATCGACTATCCAAGTGTTGTTTTCTGTTATAGTGACCTTAACAGTTCGTACCTATTGATTCTTAACCAAAGATGGAGTTTAAAAATCAGGGAGAAGGTAGTTTTGGGAACAACAGTTATGGTAGTATATCTGAAACTGGGTTTTAGATTACAACTGTGAGATTTGACTGGTCAAACTACTTGGAACGGGCCAATCAGCCATGATGGCTATTGGGGGAAGGGGAAAACTGGGCTACCTCTTGGGAAATGTGAAAGAACCTTCCAAGGAGGACTTGATGTACACCTAGTGGGTTCAAGAGAACTACTTGGTTATGGCATGGATGTGTAATTCTATGCAGCCACATATCAGCTGAAATTACTTGTGGGCCAAAACAACCAAGGAGATATGTGATGTTATGAAAGAAACCTATTCCCAACCCCTTAATGTTGCCAGAGCCTATGAACTGAAGTGTGAAGTGAATAGTCTTAAACAAAGAGAGAAACCAATTTTTGTCTACTTCTCTACCTTGAAATCCCTATGGCATGAGATTGATCACCTAGAGACTCTTGAGTGGGAGAGTCCCAGAGATGAACAGACTCACAGAAATCAAGTCGAGACAAATAGGGTGTTTAAATTTCTAGCTGGCCTGAATTCAGAATATGACATTTTGAGGCAACAGATACTGACCAGAGATAGTGTGACCCTCTTTCAAGCATACTCCCTGGTGCATAGTGAAGAGACTAGGCGAAAAAGTCATGATGCAACCTCAGCCTCTTTCCCCAGCCCTGACGACTGTTAAACCTAAGTCAGGGGGTGATACAGAAAGGGACAGGAAGAATGAAGATAAATGAGACCTGGTATGTGAACATTGCAAGAAACCCAATCACACAAAAGATACTTGTTGGAAGCTACATCCTCATTTGGTCTCAACAAAACTGAGAAATAAGAAGGGTAATGCTCATGTGGCTATGAATACTGATTCAACATCCTCGTTAGGCACAAAAGGCACACCCCTAGAGACCTTAGCTACAGCTCGGGCTGCCCTAATACAGTTGGAAAAGAATGTTGGGAGTTCAACTCAGCCATCTCAGTCACCAACGGCCCCTACACATTTAGGTACTCGAGCCTCAGCTTACCATGCTTCAGCTCTTGGTAATACTGAACACTGTTGGGTAATAGATTCAGGTGCATCCGACCATATGACTTACTTGCCATCATTTTTCACTACTTATCACTTGTCCTTCGGTAGAGATAGAGTATCCATTGCTGATGGCTCTCTTGTTCCCATTTTTGGCAAGGGTGACATCAAGTTATCAGATACTATCTCTTTATCTTCGGTCTTGGATGTTCCTAAGCTTGACACTAACCTGCTTTCAGTCAGTAGTATTATCAAACATATGAACTATTCAATAACCTTTTTCCCTAACCGATGTGGTTTTCAGGACTTGGAGACGAAGAAGGTGATTGGGACTGGCCGTAAGACGAATGGGATTTATCTGCACAGAGAGAGTTCTCGTTGGGAAGAGCCAGTGGATAAAAAGTCCTTTGTTTCTCAATTTGTGAGTCCGGTTATGCTTTGGCATAACCGATTAGGTCATTTATCTTTTCGGTCCTTGAAGAGTCTGTTTCCTGCTTTATTTGAGTCTGTTGAGCTGTCAAAGTTGAGACGTGAGAGTTGTGAGCTTGCTAAACATTGTAGAACATCTTATTCTTTGAGTAATAAAAGGAGTAATTATTCTTTTGATATTGTGCATACTAATGTTTGGGGGCCATATCACATCCCTTCTATGGGCGGGTACAGATATTTTTTGTTATTTGTTGATGACCATATCCGTTTTTCTTGGGTCTACCTTATGCATTCTCGAGATGAGGTTCCTGCTCTGACCCAAAACTTTCATCAGATGATTCTAACCCAGTTTGGGGCCACGATCAAAGTTCTTAGATCTTATAATGCAAAGGAATACTTCGCTAAGCCATTGACCTCTTACCTCCTTCATCATGGAGTTATTCACTAGAGCACTTGCCCTAATACACCATAGCAGAACGGAGTTGCCAAAAGGAAAAATAGGCACGTCTTGGAGGTGGCTAGAAGCATTATGTTTACCTCCAATGTACCTATTCGCTTATGGGGTGATGCCATCCTCACGACAGTATATCTCATTATTCGGGTTCCTTCCCGGGTTCTTGATATGAAAACCCCTTTTTTCCTTCTATACCCAGACAAGGAGTTGTTTACCGTTCCCCTTAAAACCTTTGGTTGTACCTGTTTCATTCAGCTTCTCGGGCCCCATCATTCCAAGTTTGACCCTAAGGCCTCCAAATGCATTTTCCTCGGCTATGCACAAATTCAAAAGGGTTATTGCTGCTATGATCCTATTTCGGGAAAGAAGTTTGTCTCCATGGATGTCACCTTCTTTGAGGAGACACCCTTTTATCCTAGGGTTTCTCCTCAGGGGGAGAGCAGTGAGAGTGGGGATTTGGGTCTTTTTCCTCAGGGGGAGCACAGTGGGAGTGTGGTTGTTCCTTTACCTATTCCATTGGGTGATGAAGGCTGTAATGGTGAGGGTGGTTAGAGGGATCAGGAGTTGAGAGTCTATCACAGGCAACACTGGCAGGTTGATCCCAGTCATCGGCAGTCCGGGCCAGCTCTAGTTTCTTCTACGGCTCTAGATCCAGGTATTACAGTCCTAGAGCCCACTGAGACGCCTTCCATTGTTCCTTTACCTCCTACAGATGACCTTGACGTCCCTATTGCCATCCGCAAAGGGAAACGACATTGCACCACATCTACAGCTCACTGCATTTCCCAGTTTTTATCCTATGATCGCCTATCTCCCTCTTACTGGTCCTATCTCATTTACATTGCCAATGTCCCTATTCCAAGAAGAGTGCAAGAAGCGTTATCAGTTCCAGAGTGGAAAGATGCAGTGCAAGTTGAAATTGATGCCCTGTTGAAAAATAATACTTGGGCGCTAGTTGACCTATCCAAAGGAAAGAAACCGGTTGGATGTAGATGGGTATTTACTGTGAAACACAATGCTGATAGCTCTATTGAAAGGTACAAAGCCCGACTGGTTGCAAAGGGGCTTACCCAAACTTATGGTATAGACTATTTGGAGACCTTTGCCCAAGTAGCCAAGATGACCACCATCCGAGTTCTGTTATCCCTTACAGCAAGTCATTCTTGGCCCCTGTTCTAGATGGATGTTAAAAATGCATTTCTGAATGGAGACTTACAGGAAAAGGTCTACATGCAGTTGCCTCCTGGATTCTATGATACAAAGACAAGTAAGAATGTTTGCCGACTGAACAAGGCATTGTATGGTTTGAAGTAGTCACCTAGAGCTTGGTTTGATAGATTCAGACTAACCCTTGGAAAATTCGGTTATGTATAGGGCCATTCATA
This sequence comes from Nelumbo lutea, assembly GCF_056320005.1. Classification (NCBI taxonomy): domain Eukaryota; kingdom Viridiplantae; phylum Streptophyta; class Magnoliopsida; order Proteales; family Nelumbonaceae; genus Nelumbo; species Nelumbo lutea. Next base: position 215,583,653 of record NC_142684.1, read on the forward strand.
TCATACACTGTTCATTAAGATGGTGAACTCCTCTCTGGCCCTGCTTGCTGTGTATGTGGATGATATTTTAGTGATAGGAAATAGTAGTAGTGAGATTGAGTCCCTCAAACAGTTCCTTCATGTTTGAGGTGAAAGATCTTGGTACACTACAATACTTTTTGGGTATTGAGGTTGCTAGATCTAAACAAGGGATCTTTATATCTCAGAGAAAATATGTTCTAGATCTGTTGGCGGAAACTGGAAAGTTAAGTGTTAAGCCTGCTGATATACCCATTGAACAGAATCACAATATTAGTTCAGAGGGCGGGGAGTCTCTTGAAGACAAAGTTATGTTCCAACGGTTAGTTGGAAAGCTCCTATATCTCTACCTCACTCGGCCAGATATCAGTTATGCATTCCCCTAGAACTACTCATCTTCTTGTGGCAGAGAGAATATTAGCATACTTGAAGAGATGCCCAGGTAGAGGTATACTGTTCAAAAACAATAATCACATGAAGGTGGAGGTCTATACAAATGCCGATTGGGCTAGGAGTGCTGATGACAGGAGGCCTACCTCTGGATATTGTGCCCTTGTGGGAGGTAACCTTGCCTCTTGGAGGAGTAAGAAGCAGAGTGTTGTTTCTCGCTCTAGTGATGAAGCTAAGTACATGTCAATGGCTAACGAAGTGGATGAAATCCTATGGCTGAGATCACTACTTGAAGAGTTTGGTATTGATTATGAGAAGCCCTTGATGTTGTATTGAGATAATCAGGCGACTATTAATATAGCCTACAATCCGATGCAGCATGGCAAAACTAAACATATTGAAGCTGATCGACATTTTGTACCAGAGAGGGTCTCATCACAAGAAGTGTGTCTCCCGTATATCACATCCAACATGCAGCTCGCAGATATCCTCACCAAGGTAGTACTAAGGAAGAAGTTAGAGGCAAACCTATCCAATATCATTCCCAACTTGAGGGGGATTGTAGAGAACATTGATGTGGGCCCCACAGTTGTGGTTTGGGGCCCACATCAGTGTTCGTAGGACAATATGTGTAATTATTTGTTTCAGTTATGGTAGTGTTAGTTGGTGGTCAGTTTGTTATTTCAATTGTTATTTATTTCAGTTATTTATTTGCTTTATTTGTCATGCAAGTACTAAGGGTAGATCTATCCTTTTCTCTATGTACTGAACATAACCTATAAATACTAAGAGGGTGGCGGTGGCAGATCATTCTGAATCTATCCCTTCTTTCAACCTTTGTTTTCTCTAGTTCTCTCTTTCCTTCCTTTCTCTTTTTTTCTTCTACTTTTCATAATCTGAAATCTATTAGGGTTCAAGGCTGATTGTAGTCTTGATCGTCTACTGTTTTAATTAGACAGCTCATTTGCAGATCTTTGTAACAGGTCCAAGCTTTAAGTCAACACAACCTAGATAATCTCAACCATTCAATCAAATTTGGAGAGTAAATGTTTTTAGTTGAATCATGTAAAGCTTTTTGGTTCCAATCAATGGCTATATATCCTTCATTCTGATATAGATTACACTACAAAGGGTCCTATATACATTGGGGGCCATCAGCCATGTACTGGACGTTTGAACAGATAAGCCATTTGAATGGTCTGGATACTCCGAACTTTACTTATCAATTATTAGGTCAGGACTTAGGAACTCAGAATCTTGATCATGCCTTTCGGTTATAGTGATCTAGGCTCATTTGAAAGACAACGTATTCTCTCACTCACTCACTCACTCATTCACACACACACACTCTCTCTCTGGAGTCAGGTCTGAGGCTCTGAGTTAACTCAAATTAGTTTTTTTCCCTACTGGTCGGTTTTGTTGTAGCTGCTATAGCCTCCGTAAAGCAATAACATCAAGGTAAAAGACAATGAACAATATCTTTTTAAGGGTAGTTTTGACATTTTCAAAATTTTAAGTTGTACATGTCATCATGTGATCAAATAATTGACTGTCGGTTAATGGCAGAGACCAATTTGACACTTTTTGAAAGTTTGGGTACTACAGTGCCACGTTTTAAAGTTTGGATACTAACTTGACACTATCCCCAAAGTTCAAAGTACTAAAGTGGAATTTTCCATTTAAAAAAGAAGGGAAATTGTACAAAATCCACTATCACTTTTTATGAATTCTCTTAAACTCACAATAACTTTTCTAACCGTCCAAAACTCACCATGTGAGTGAGATTTTATTTTCTAAAACTCACCATCCGTTACAACACCCTTAAAGTTCATTGACCCAAGTTGTCCACGCCAACCTAAATGCAAGTTTCATGACCAAACTGCTCTTGAATGATGAATCACCTTATTCAATATTTTTTTGACTGAAATGCCTATAAGTGCCCAATCCTTTTTCAAAGGTTTCTAGGGAAGTGAGAACCCATGAAATAGAGAAAGACGTTGCTTAGAGTCATTCACTCACCGGCCACCACCACTGCTAACATACACTCCTATCCACTGCTCTTAGTTGTTGCTTCTCTCTCCCTCTCTCTCTCTTTGAACTTGTTGGTGATAAACTGAAGGCCTCGTAAGGCACGGGTCTCTCCTGACTTTGTTTGATCGACCCTATTGAACTTGTTGTTGGAAGTAATGCGTCGAAGCTCCTGTGAGACTTGTTGTATCTTCATGGAGAACTGGGAGCCCAGAGAAGGCGCCACTCCAGATGGCTGGCCAGTAATGCCGTCTCTGGGTCACCTCCCTTGACGTTGTGAACTGAAATCGTGTTGTCTCGGACGTCCAGTGTTATTTCCACATAGTATTCCTTGTCTTCGAACCTTGCACTTCGTCTGTTGCTACTTCTCTTGTTGTTGGTCAAGGGGCCGCTCAAAGGGCCACTAAACCCAACTCTTGCACTTCCTGTGTTCGACTTGGAGACTGGATCAGTTTGGTAGCCTGGGCTTCCCATTTCACTCCCTACACCCATTTTTCTGGAGTCTGATCAGTCGTCCTTAGAAATTGGGGTTGCCTTAAAAGCGCTTCCTAATGAATCAATTTTTGGTGATGTATCAATTTTTTGTGCTAAGTACCTCATCATTTGGTATGCTTCCAAGTGGCCGATGATTCAGAGGCCGAAGTGAACTTTTGCTCAATGAGGACTTAGATGCCGAGCTGACCAGGCCAAGCTGGGGGTAGATTAGGTGCCGAGTTAACTGGGCCGAGCTGGGCAGGTTAGGTGCTGAACTGAATAGGCCGAGCTAGACAAGTTAGGTAACGAGATGACCGGGCCGAGCTAGGCAGGTTAGGTGACAAGCTGACAAGAGTGCCGAGCTGCCTATTAGGTGCCGAGCTGCCTATTAGTTGCCGAGCTGACCAGAGGGCCGAGCTGACTAGAGTGCTGAGTTGACTAGGGGCCTAGCTGCCTGGTGGCGAGCTGGATTGATTGTTGAGCTTCGTAGTTGTTTAGAGACCTGCACGGAATCAATGTTAGAGGACCCGGGGTGGTTAACCCAGTGAGGTCACTCCGATGCTTAAGTTAGTACTCTCACATTAGACTACGAGCTAAAAATCACAAGTATGAGAGATATAATATGCTTACTTGCCCCCTATGCCATTGGGGTTGGTGCCTTTATATAGGCATTGTTTGGCGTGGGCTTCATGCACCGCATCCAAGATTTCCGAGAATTCGTCTAAGTGGTTCGAGATTCCCTGAAGCAACCACCATGCACGTTGACCACCCTCCAAATCGTTCAGCACGTGGGCCAACTTCCAAGGATCGTGGAAGTGTTAGGATATGCATGCCAAATTTGTTGACGAGCATGTCTCGCAGGTTGCCAGGCCGGCGCTTGTGCCAGGCCGCTAGGTCGGTGCTTGTGCCAGGCCGCCAGTTCGCGCCTGGGCCAGGCTGCCAGGTCGCGCTTGGGCCAGGCTGCCAGTTCGTGTCTGGGCCAGGATGCCAGTTCACGCTTGGGTCAGGCCGCCGGGTCGGCGTCCGTGCCAGGCCACCAGGTCGGCGCCCGTGCCAGGCCGCTAGGTTGCGCTAGGGCCAGGCCTCCAGGTCGATGCCTGTGCCATGCTGCCATGTCGCGCTAGGGCCAGGCCGCCAGTTCGGCGCTTGTGCTAGGCTGCTAGGTCACACCTGGGCCAAGCCGCCAGTTCGTGCCTATGCCAGGCCGCCAGGTGGGACACCATCAACTTGGCTAAGGCAAGCTGTTGCCTAAGTGGTTATGGGTGTCACCTAGTTGTTCCGAGGTGCCATGTGTCACAATATCATTGGAGGGCCAAGCTGACTAGAGGACCGAGCTGCCTATTAGTTGTCAAGCTGATCAGAGTGCCGAGCTGCCTATTAGTTGTTGAGCTGACTAGAGGGCCTAGCTACCTGGTGGCGAGCTGAATTGATTGTTGAGCTTCGTAGTTCTTTAGAGACCTGCAAGGAATCAATGTCAGAGACCTGGGGTGGCTAACCCAGGGAGGTCGCTCCGATGCTTAAGTCAGTACTCTCATAGTAGACTGCGAGCTAAAACTCACAAAGTATGAGAGCTAGAATATGTATAGGCATTGTTCGTCGTGGGCTTCATGCACCGCATCCGAGATTTCCGAGAAGTCGTCTAAGTGGTCCGAGATTCCCTAAGGCAATCGGCATGCATGTTGACCACCCTCTGGATCATTCGGCACGTGGGCCAACTTCCAAAGATCCTGGGAATGTTAGGATATGCATGCCAAATTTGTCGGCGAGCACGTCTCGCAGGTCGTCAGGTCGGTGTGCCAGGCCTCCAGGTCGCGCTTGGGCCAGGTCGCCAGTTCGCGCCTGGGCCAGGCCGCTAGATCGGCATCCTTGCCAGGCTGCTAGTTCGCTCCTAGGCCAGGTTGCCAGTTTGCGCCTGGGCTAGGCCGCCAGGTCGCACCTGTGCCAGGCCGCCAGTTCACGCCTGGGCCAGGCTGCCAGGTTGGCACCTGTGCCAGGCTACTAGGTCGGTGCTTGGGCCAGGTGATATCTATAAATATATAACCCTAGCAAGTGCACTAGTTATCAAGTAGTATAAAAATACCATTCCCACGAGGATTTAACAAAATAAGTATTAGAACTATAGACTTCCCTAATTATTTGGAAAATCGAATTTCAGATTTGAGGATAAGAACTAAAGAAAAAACAGAAACAGGAAAACAATAACAGAAGTAACAATGCTGAAGTATGTAACGATTGGTTGAATTCGCTAGGGCTTTTGGTCCACCTAACCATTCCAATGAATATTAATGGATGAGATTATCCAAGATAATTTGTCATTCTCATAAGCTGAAGTCTTTCCAGTTTTATTTAATATTCTCTCTCGAGATATACTAAAACTACTTCTATTAGGTAACACATCGATTTCTCGACTAGAGTTCTCAAGATAGAAGCGCATTAAGTCCAAGGAAAAACTATTATATTCATATGAATCATGTGTATATACCCCTATATACCATTTAATTCACACCATTTCTTATGTGGTCAGCTATGTGAATTTTTCTCTCGATTCATTCACATACGCCTGATCAATTAAGAGATTGTCACTCCTAATAGCATTAAGCAAGATAATTCATAGACTATATGGAAATCACGATCTTGAATAAACCAGAATAAAAATATATTCATTGATATGATTAGGCTTTCCACAACCCTACCTATAGATAAATTAGTTCATACTGAAGGGATGAGAGATACATCATATGGTCGCCCAAATATTGCGGAATAAAGGGGGCGAATTTCAAAAATTTTTTCTCTCCCTTCAATTGGGAATCACATTCCCTATTTAGAAAATCATATTTTCAATGATCAATCTTGAACCATAAACTGAACCAGATCTGAACCAAAAGGAGTGGGAGAGAGGTATACTTGATACAAAGAAATATTATCTCTCAATGGAGGTGTTCACGCCCAAGGAAGGATCCAAAGACTGCTCCCACTGAAGATGGTGCAGTGCATATTGGAGCAGAATTAATAGCGTTCTCTAAGAACCTGATCCTTCGCAAGAATAGCTGGATGGCACGTGAGCACTGCTTCTAATCAGTCCTTTCACAAAGGGCTGATATCGAGATCAAATCTTGATCTTTCCTACAAAGTTGGAGATCGAACTAGAGGTTTGGCGGCGGTAGGAAGGAGGCGGCAAGAAAGAGTTTTGTAGAGATTGCAGAAAACTTTCTTCTGTGATTTCAACTTTGAAGAGTAGAGATCTTTTCCTCTCTTGTGTTATGTGTCTAAAGGTTGTCACCCCCTCCTCCTTTTATAGGCTTAAAGGGATCAGCTCCTAATCCCATTAGGAGTTGCTGATCCAAATCTTATTTGGATCAGATGTCCCTTTAAGTGATAAGGGAGAACCCTTATATTATCTGTAGATTGGATCAACCCTCACCTAATCCTATTAGGAGGCTTCCAGATCTAAATCTTATTTAGATCTTGGACTCTCTGAGTGGATGGGGTCAAGTTCCAATCCTATCAACTGATTCAATCCCAGATCCGCCCCTCATTTAAATTGATCAAATCATCCTAGTTTGAAATGGGCTTTAGGCCCATTAAGTTGTGTGCTCACTTAAACTTCCAAACTACTGCACAGTTGGACCTCCTTGTATGGCGTGGGACTCAAACATTGATCTACACATTAGCCACATGGGTTTGGCCCGGCCTTTGTTACAAGGCATGGCCGAATACACTGCTATGGACAGTGCACCCCCTGAAACCCATCACATGGGCTCTATGGGCCCAACACTTATCCTAAGTGGTCCTTGGGCCAAGTCACCTTGTAACACCCAGGGACTGTGGGCAGATGCAAGATTAGCCCATCAGGTATTGCTCTCAATGGTCTTAATCTCAACCTCTCTGCCCATAATGATCAAACACTACCCGACAAGAGAGGACCTCTCCCTCGGCTGCAAGGAGCAGTGTTGCACTCTCTGCTTATATGGATTTTGGGAATTAAAGCCTTTTTGCAAATATTTTAGAAACCATAATATATATACTTTTATATCTCATATAAAATATACTTTGCAAAACAAATCTCAATGATTGAAATCGGTTGCCGACAGTCTTGGTTTCCATTAGTGAGAGTGCATCATCGATCATTACCTTTGTCTGACAAAGGGGCTGATTTTATCACTATGATTACCCACTCAAATGAATTTTTAGACTGTCACAACATATCCTGGTTTTGACCCCCGCTAAGGATCTCACTGATTGGTACATCAAAGACAACCCAATCTGACACCCAGTGTAATATCATAATCGAGTCTAGGGGTTGGGTGTAACTTTCCTGTTTTGCCCATTAATCTCCAAGGTCCAGGGCAATATTAGAAATCTGGTCCGGTTCAAAGGTTCAATTAATCCTACGCTGTATGTGCCTAGGGTCTCACCCTGGTAGCTGAGACAAGCCACCTCAACCAACTTGGTGGCACAACAGTGTCAGCCTTATCAGGATAGGTCTCCCAGACCGACCCACCGGCTGTGAACATTCTAAACTAACACGAGTCTCATTAAGTGTCCAATTTAAGGGTATTACACAGAAACATACCAAGGGAACATGAATCAAATATGTACTTTTGTTCATTTACAATAAACTCATAATGCACATCATTCTGATTGAAGCTAAGGGCACACAAAACTATCTAACACATACTAGCAGAAATAAAACAAACGAGAGGAAAGAAAGAACTCATGCTTTCGCCCTTGGAGTTGACTTTGATGCAGGCCGAATCTACAAAATCTCAAACATGAGTGTCTTTTTCTCTTATCTATTTAGTGGATCTTGAATCAGCCCAATCGGAGTTCGGATACGCGAGTTAGGCCTAGATTACTGAATGGTGACAAAATTGTGAAAAATCATTCGATTTGTCTTTCTTTGCTCCTGATGCCTTCTTTCATGCCCTGAACCGAAATACAAGAAACATGAGTCCAATTAAGTACTAATTAAGTATGCTAGATAGAATATTTGGGGATAAAAATGTGATAAATTCTACTCTCATCACCTGGCTGCCAGTTCGGCGGCTTGGTGCCTATGCCAGGCCGCCAGTTTGCACCTGGGCCAGGCCGCCAAGTTGGTGCCTGTGTTAGGCCAGCAAGTCACGCCAGAGCCAGGCCGCCAAGTTGCGCCTGTGCCAGGCTGCCAGTTCTCGCTTATGCTAGGCTGCCAGGTGGGACATCGTCAACTTGACTAAGGCAAGTTGTTGCTAAGTGGTTCTGGGTGTCGCCTAATTGTTCTGAGGTGCCATGCGTCACAATATCATTGGAGGGCCAAATCCGCCCTCATCATTTGGTCCAATCCTTTTAAGCGCCCAATCCTATTTCAAAGGTTTCTAGGGAAGTGGGAACCCAAGTAACAGAGAAAGAAGAAAAGAAAGAGGGTGGTGGAGAGAAAGAGAAAGGAGGGGAGGGAGGAGGTAGAGGAACGAGAGAAGGGGAGAAGGAAAAGAAAGAAGAAGGTGAAGAAGCGAAACTGGGGACTGAAGAGGAGACGAAAGTGGAGGTAAAGAAGAACGAATTTTACTACTACTACGCCCACCATTCCAAATATGTATACCCTCCTCGGATCTTCAGCGACGAATGTATGCTCTTGTCTTCAGGCCCTCCTTCTCCAGTTCTTGTACGGGTGTCTAAATTTCACTTGTAAAAGAACGGCGTCTAACTTTGTTCTTGACACAGGAATGATTCTCCCGTCTTCGCGCCCTCTTCTTGTAGTACAACTCATTCTCCGGTCATCTTCCGACGGAGTTCTCAGTGTAGCTCAGATCTGGTTTCTCTCCTTTCCTCTCCTCCACCACTCAATTTCTCTCTTCTTTTTGTTAAGATAATTGTTTTCTACACATTTATGTTTCTAGTTGTAGTCTCAGTCAATGAGTCCTAGTCTTTAGGAGATTAGTTACAGTACTTGAATAATGAGTTTGTTTAGAGTGAATTTGTCTATTTATTTAGGTTCAAGACTTCTAAATAAAGAGAGTGAGAAGAACGTATTTCTCTTATTCTGGGTTCTCTATTTTTTCAATTGCCTTTGTTAACAGTTTGCTCCCTTAATTTCTTTCATTGACAGTGGTATTAGAGCCTTTCAAAATGACTTCTAAAAGTTTTGTTCAACCAGCCATTCCACGTTTTGATGGCCATTATGATCACTGGAGCATGCTGATGGAGAATTTCTTGCGGTCTAAAGAGTACTGGCATGTTGTTGAAACTGGTGTAGCAACACCTGCGGCTGGAGTGGAATTCACAGACGCTCAACACAAGGAGTTTGAGGGACTGAAGTTGAAAGATCTGAAGGCAAAAAATTTCTTATTCCAGGCTATTGATCGATCTATCTTGGAAACTATTCTTTGCAAAGAAAGTTCCAAGGATATTTGGGATTCAATGAAGAAGAAATATCAAGGCTCTTCTAGAACAAAGCGTGCACAACTCCAGGTCTTGAGAAAGGAATTTGAGGTTCTACAGATGAAGAATGGTGAATCTGTAACTAGCTATTTTGCAAAGATCATGATTGTAGCAAATAAAATGCGGTTCCATGGTGAAAAGATGGAAAGATGTTGTCACTGTTGAGAAGATATTGTGGTCCATGGCACCCCAATTCAATTATGTTGTCTGTTCAATTGAAGAATCCAAGGATGTAGACACACTCTCCCTTGATGAATTCCAAAGTTCTCTGTTGGCCCAGGAACAGAACATGAATCGATATTCAACTACAGAGGAGCAAGCTCTAAAGACTTCTACCCCTGTTTCTTCCTCAAATTTTAGAGGTAGAGGCAGAGGAAGGGGTGGCAGTGATGATCACTCTCAAGGTAGAGGCAGAGGACGGGATCAGCAATCTGCCAAATCCAAAATAGAGTGTTTTCGATGTCATAAATTTGGCCATTATCGTTCTGAATGTTACACTAAGCTGCCTAATGACAAAGAAAAGGAAATGACTTCAAATTTTATTAAGAAAAAGGAGGCAGAAACACTGCTGATGGCTGTTCAAGATGGAAAGGAACCCGAGTAAGAAATCTGGTACGTGGATACATGATGCAGTAACCACATGAGTGGAAGTAAGTCTTCATTTTCTTATTTAAATGAAGATTTTCATTCTACTATAAGTTTTGGTGATAGTTCTATTGTGAAAGTGATGGGAAAAGGTGATATTAAGATAAGAACCAAGAATGGTCTTGTGGAAACAATCTCTAATGTGTTGTATGTTCCTGACCTGAAAAGTAACTTATTGAGTGCTGGTCAGTTACAAGAAAAGGGCTATGTTATCACTATTAAAAAGGGTCTTTGTGAAATTTATGATCCTGTTAGAGGTGCTATTGCAGTTGTTCAAATGAGTTCAAATAGATTGTTTCCATTAAAGATTGAAAGTATTCAATCTTGTTTGATGGGTGAAATAAAAGATCCTTCATGGTTGTGGCATTTTCGTTATGGTCACTTGAGCTTTGGTGGATTGAAGACCCTTCAACAAAAGAACATGGTCACAGGCCTTCCAGAAATTACTGCCCCTTCCCAAGTCTGTGAAGAATGTGTTATTAGCAAACAACATCGTTCTCAATTTCCCAGAGGAAAGTCATGGAGAGCAAAGGATGTTTCGGAGCTAGTACACTCGGACATTTGTGGACCAATAAACCCATCTTCTAATGGAGGTAAAAGATATTTTATTACCTTTATTGATGATTTTTCAAGAAAAACTTGGGTTTATTTTTTATAGGAAAAATCAGAAGCTTTATCTACATTTAAAAACTTCAAAGCTCGTGTGGAAAATGAAGTAGGAAAGACCATTAAGAGCCTTCGTATAGATCATGGTGGTGAATATTGCTCAAAAGAATTTGAAGTTTTTCGTTCAGAACATGGCATTCGAAGAGAGCTTACAACTGCGTATACACCACAACAAAATGGTGTGTCGGAGAGGAAAAGTAGAACCATTCTCAACATGATGAGAAGCTTATTGGCAAGAGGAAGAGTTCCAAAGACTTTTTGGCCAAAAGCAGTAAACTGGAGCATTTATGTTTTGAACAGAAGTCCAACTTTTGTTGTTCAAAATATGACACTAGAAGAGGCTTGGAGTAGGAGAAAACCAGCTATGAAACACTTTAGAATCTTTGGATGCATCGCTTATGCTCATGTCCCGGATGAGAAGAGGAAGAAACTTGCTGACAAGGCTGAAAAATGTGTCTTTCTTGGTGTAAGTGAAGCATCCAAAGCATATAAATTATTCAATCCACTGTCAAAGAAAATTGTGACCAACCGGGATATTGTTTTTGATGAAATGAACACTTGGGATTGGAATAGGCAGCAACCTATCCAAGTCCTTTATGACAACAATGATGAGTAGGAAGAAATTTCAGCACCTTGTATGCATGAAAATTCATCAAGTATAGCCCCAACAGCCACTGAAACTTCTCAAACAAACACTGAAGTCAATGAAGAAGAAGCTCAAACTCTTCGTCGTGTTAGAAGAAGGCCTGTTTGGATGGAAGATTATGAGGTTACTGGAATTCAAGAACCAATTACTCACTTTGCTTTTATTTTCAGATTGTGATCCTACAACTTTTGAGAGTGTTGTTAAAGAAGCAAAATGGCGAAAAGCGATGGATGATGAAATTGATGCCATTGAAAGAAATGATACGTGGGAACTATCTGACCTTCCAAAAGGACACAAAACCATTAGTGCAAAGTGGGTCTACAAAACAAAGCTGAAAGAAAATGGTAAATTTGACAAGTACAAGACACACTTGGTTGCCAAGGGATACAAGCAGCAATATGGGATTGACTATATAGAAGTTTTTTCTCCCGTTACAAGACATGACACAATTAGATTAGTGGTTGCTTTGGCGGCACAGAATTCTTGGCCTATTTTTTTAGTAGATGTCAAATCAGCATTCTTGCATGGGTACTTGAAGAAGCAGGTATTTATCGAACAACCCCCTGGTTATGTTAAGATTGGAAATGGGCATAAAGTTTACAAATTGAAGAAAGCTCTTTATGGGCTAAAACAAGCCCCACGGGCTTGGTATAGTTGCATTGAATCTTATTTTCTTAAAGTTGGTTTTAGAAAATGTCCTTACAAGCATACACTTTTTGTGAAGATTGGAGATAAAGTGAAAATGCTCATTGTTTGTTTGTATGTTGATGACCTTATTTTTACTGGAAATTGTGATAACATGTTTGAAGAATTTAAGAAATCTATGATGAACGAGTTTGAAATGTTTGATCTTGGTATGATGCATTACTTTCTTGGAATGAAAGTGGTGCAATCATGTGATGGGATATTTATTTCTCAGAAGAAATATGTGGGAGAAATTCTGGACAAGTTTGAGATGAAAGATTGTAATCCTGTAAAAACTCCATTTGAGGTTGGCTTGAAACTGCACCAAGATCATGAAGGGAAGAAGGTTAACAGTACACTTTACAAACAAATTGTGAGTAGTTTGATGTATCTAACTGCAACAATACCAGACATAATGTATTCTGTAAGCATAATCAGTAGATATATGGAGAAACCTACAAAATTGCATTTGTTGGCAACCAAAAGAATCCTTCGTTACTTGCAAGGAACTAGGGACTTTGGGTTGTTTTACAAAAGGGGTGCAAAGTCTAATTTGCTGGGATTTACTGATAGCGATTATGCAGGAGACCAAGATGATAGGAAGAGTACTTCGGGTTACATTTTTATGTTTGGGACATGTGCTATTTCATGGTCATCCAAGAAGCAATCGATTGTCACCTTGTCAAGCACAGAAGCTGAATTTGTTGTTGCAACATCTTGTGCTTGTCAAGCGATTTGGCTGAGGAAAATTCTTGAAGAGTTGAAATTCAAGCAACCAGATGCTACTACAATTTTTTGTGACAACAATTCGGCCATCAAGTTGTCCAAAAATCTTGTGTTACATGGAAGAAGCAAGCATATAAGTGTGAAATACTATTTTCTAAGAGATCTCGGCAGTGATGGCACCATTGATTTGAAGTATTGCAAAAGTGAGGAACAGTTGGTTGATATATTTACTAAGCCTCTCAAAATCTCTCCCTTCCAAACTTTGAGAAGGTTGATGGGTGTTTGCACTTTGAAGAATGTTGATGCTGCTGCTGCACAAGTAAACTGAAGCACTGCAGTGTTCAGTTTAAGGGAGGGATTGTTAAGATAATTGTTTTCTGCACATTTATGTTTCTAGTTGTAGTCTCAGTCAATGAGTCCTAGTCTTTAGGAGATTAGTTACATTACTTGAATAACGAGTTTGTTCAGAGTGCATAGTTAATGCAATTGTGCAGATAGAACGTGGGTTTGTTTGGAGTCCTATTTACATGCATTTTCTGTTATGAATTTGTCTATTTATTTAGGTTCAAGACTTTTGAATAAAGAGAGTGAGAAAAATGTATTTCTCTTATCCTGGGTTCTTTGTTTTTTCAATTGCCTTTGTTAGCAGTCTGATCCCTTAATTTCTTTCATTGACACTTTTCTTCAGCCTTCGACGACGCAATCCTGCGCTTGGACCCGCTGTTAGGCCCCTTAGGCTCTCGCTTGAGTAAAGATAATCAACGTGAGACAATTCCAGTTGGCAAAGAACACACAATAGGCTCTCGCTTTCTGGTCATTTCACCGTTGTACTCATCGTCAGTGTTGTCACCTCTGTTCAGTATGTTGATAATTTGCATCTCTTGCTCCTGCTTTCTTCAAAAGCAAAAAAAAAAAAAAAAAAAAAAATAGTAGAGCTAAAGCATGGAGGTATTCAGAAGAACGAAGCCAACATGTCTATCCTGATATTTTAATATTCACACTCATGTGTGATGGAACGAATATTTAGGTTAAAAAGTAAAATGGATCAATCATAATAAAGGGTAAAATAGTAAATTAGCAATGCCTATTAGTCAAACTATCGTTATATAAGATGATGAGTTTTGGATGTAAGAAAATTCATAAAAAGTGATAATAGGTAGGGGTGCAATTTGAATTGGGTCAGGCAATATCTAAATTCGAATATGATTAGAAAATCCAATATCGGATGGATATTGAAAATTAACATCAGAATTCGAATTCAATGATTTTATTCGAGTTGATTAATTAATTATTTTAGATAATTAATAAATATATAAAATAAATATTTTGTTGATATAAAATATATAAATATATAAATTATTTATATAACTTAATTATTATATATAAATTATATAAAATAATTTATATATTATATATAAGAATTAAATAATCGGTCGAATTCGGATATTTACCAAATCAAATCAGGTCATATCTAAATTCGAATTCGATTAACTATTCGGTAAGAATAGGATATTCAAATTATCCGAATTTAATACGATTATATCGAATATCGAATTCAAAATCGAATTTTCGAATACCGTTGATATCCCTATCCGTGGATTTTGGACAATTACCCAAAAAAAAAAATGACAAAAGAGGTAAAGACATTGAGTTCAGCATTTCAGCCGTTATCGAATGGCCAGTTAATATTTGGATTCTGGACTTCGGGTTTTTTTTTTTGTCGTCCAAATAAAAGCGAAGGGTTCTTTATTTTATTTTTTATTTTTTATTGTGTCGTCGTCGTTGGAGAAACAGGAGCAGAGAAATTATGGCGAGGTCGACATCCAAGGATACTCAAGCCCTCTTCCAGTCTCTTCGTTCGGCCTACGCCGCGACACCCACAAATCTCAAGGTCTCTGTGTGCATGTGTGTGTTTGTGCGTGTAAGAAAATTAACTTCGAAGATCTAACCTAATTCCTCTTTACAGATAATCGATCTCTACGTGGCTTTTGCGATTTTCACAGCGTTGATTCAGGTATTCGTATTTTGTACATAGGCTGTTGATCTGAAAAATGATATTTCCAGTTAATCAGAAGTGATAATCTCTGTTTCGGTTGATTTTGTAGAGTTTGTTCTCTTCCTATTATTTTTGAATTGCGAGTGTGCTTATACTCCGTATGCCTAATTCTAGATCAACAAAATTCTTTAAACTCTCTTTAACACACAATTCTTAGTTGTGCTAAAACACTTTTTTTTGCTTCTTTTTCCATGAAGTTCTGGTAATTATGCGATTATAGGGGAAGGAGAAGAGAATGAATTTAATCCAGCCCACTCGAACCTGAAGTATAGTAATTGAGATTTCATATTACATTTTGTTTTTGCTAAATCTTGGAAATACTATTTATTTTCCTGTTTTATTTTGTTAATTAGCTTCAGCCATAGGGTTTGGGGTATTAAATGAGATGTAATAGGATAATATGAGTGTTATCTTTGGTCAGACCCAATCTGGAGGCCTGACAACAAGTCGATGAATAATTAGTAACGTTATACATTTATGTTGTCCAATGATTATCTGCATTGAAATTTCAAGGGTTTTGATGAATCTGTCGGTCTTCCTTCATGCCCATAGCTGCGGCGTCAATAAATGTTCATTCGGAATCAAAGTTTGCCCGGTCTCTAAGTCTTAGCTAGGGCTTCCGAAGTTAGAATACATATACAAAGTTGACTTTGAAGGGTAATGTATAAACAAAAATAAAAGGTGATGTAAATATAAATAAAACAATACACATGCATATAGCGCTCAAACACATATGGGTAAAGACTAGAGGTTTCATTAACAATTACTAATTCCCTTTTCTGGCAATCACATTTGAGAGGTACCTTTTTCTAGATCTTCAAATGTGAGAATGTGGGTTGAAGTCTGAGAGTGGCCACTTTATCTGAAAATGCATTTAGATCTTATTTCCAATCCACCATCAAGGTTTCATAATTGATGATTCTAATGTTGTCAATGCTGGTAGCAATAAATTTCGTCTAGGCCTTCAAGGGGAGTGCCTTTTCTGGTGATCACATTGGAGATGCACCTTTTTCTAGATCTTCAAATGTTGGAATGTGGGTTTGAGCCCGAGAGCGGCTACTTTGTGTGAAAATGCATTTATGTCTTGTTTCCAGTCGACCCCTCCCAAAACTCCAGACAGTTGGGACCAACATTGGGTGATGCCATGATGGCAGTGTTTTTCTCCATTCAGCATAAGGATTAATTAAAAGTAAACAGCAGATTAACGGAGACATGGGCTTTTAACTTGTTGGAAGTCATGCCTTAAAGACAAAAATGGATGATATTTAGTTTAAAATTATAATGGGAGTGTAGTATAGGCTGACGTTGAGTCAATGCTTCTGCATAGGTTATGGATGATTCACCAGGCATTTATTGGGGGCATGGTGTTCCGTTATGTATGTTTCTGCTGAAGGCATTCTTGATTGACAAGATTTAGGGTGCATGCAACTTGTTGTGGAAAAATGCATTAGATTCAAGAAGAATGGGATTAATGTACAATGTCTGGAGTGCAGTTTTAATTAAAAGTGAGACAAAAGCCAGCCATGCTTTAAGCTCTAAAGGGCACAACAAGGAAGATAACCTAGTCCAGCCAACACTGAATAGTTTTTGTTGCTATTCTAAATTAGTCTGTTTGACCAATAAACTCTGTTTATTGAATATGATCCTTTTTTTCCCATAAACTATGTCCTAAATTTAAACCTTTTATTAGGCACCAAACTTCTTTATGTAATCAATACTCATTAGCTAGATTTAGAGCTGTCACTGGGTTGGTTCTGGTCTGGGACAGAGTGGAACTGGTTCCGACCAAATTATAACTGGGACACAAAATTCAGAACTAGAACTGGTATAATTGTTTTGGTTCTGTCAGGTGGACCTGATGCATTGACAGCTCTAGCTAGATCTAGTATTTAGAGGTGTGAATGTATGGCGACTAGTCCTTATTATCGATATGGGGGCTTGTTATCCATCCAAAAAAAATGTGGAGCTTGTACAACTTGGGTAATGGGTTCCATGTGTGTATTGTGATGTGTATGTATCAGATGTGCAACTTGGGCATGCCTGGATTAAACAATAGTTAAATCTTGAACGGGAAGGGCCCTGAATGGAAATTCTTTAAATCAGATACAGATTCACACCATTAGTATGTATGTGGGTATGACTGATGTCTGTCTTGCACTTCTTTTGTTTATTCATTTCATATTAATGCAGTTATGCTGATTTGCTGATTGACCAGAGAGAGAGAGAGAGAGAGAGAGAGAGAGAGAGGGAGGGAGGGAAGGCATTTCAGTAACTTTCCATCTACTCATTCACTGAATATGATGTGTGGACACTGGGGTGATTATTTTACCCATAAATAATGGCCCTGGATTTAAGCTGTTTTAAGTTTGGAATCTTTTCCACATTTCACTCACATGACCTATTTCAACTGTTATCAAACACTACCTTATCATTTTTATCATTTGACACCTATAGACTTAGCCTGGACCTTGCAGCTTAAACTTCAGGGTCCTAATTACGTCCTCATCCAAGCCTTGTCTGAACTATATGGGATCAGCTACCTGAATTCTGTTTTCCATTCTGTTAAAGTGTCATATTGATTATTAAATAATGAGTGCTTAAATTATTTCTTGCCCATGTCCTTTTGGGTCTGCCCCTAGCTCTTCTAGTCCCTTCAACTTGTAACAGAGGAGGGAAACAAACCTTCTATTTCTTCCATGTTTTACAACCAAGGCACATGGGTTAAAGAGCTCTTCCTACATAATAGAGATGATTCAAGTTGTGACTCAGTAAAGAGGCTTCACATATAAGTTCTGAATCTCAATCAAATTTGATTCCTTGGTTAGAGAATTGGCCGCAGTTTATTACTTCATTTCTAGAACTTTGAGAGGCCGAAATCCCATATTGTGATGCACCACACTAGCCATTTGGTAGGTATGGATCTTAACATGTATTGGATGTATCATGCGAGGCATTTATGATGACATATTATTCAGTTTGGACTTCTTTTGCTATTGTATTTGTCTCCTTTCCAAACTCTTTTGAAGTTATTCATATTTATTTTGCTTGCTGTAATATTGTTTTATCAATAACAAAATTGAATTGAAAAGTGCCAGCAGATAGCATGCGTAGCTATGGGGAAAACCAATAAACAATCAATAGGCAATCAATGGGTTGGGAGATTCATCATAGAAAAGGGTCGGATAATGATAGTTTCTTAAGTTGGAACCAGTCATTAATAATATGTCAAAATAATAAATGGCCAATTTTGGTATGCAAGAATTGTTGGTGAAACCTCTTTGAACCCCATTTGTTGTTATTTTATAGGAAAGACAACAAATTATAAACAAGGGAGAAACTTTACCAGGGAAAGAGGACAGATATGAAAAAGATAGAAGCTGCATCATACCAGTGTAACCAAAAAGTTACTTTTTTATTGAGATCCTTCAAAATATCTAACCAATCTATCTGCTACCTACTACCACAAAATACTCAGTCTGTACCTTATTTTCTTTGAACATTATTATAACTTGTTGCTGAATGTTGTCTTTTTTATCTTTAATCAAGCTATGTCCTGTCGTTCTATTTGAGATGTCTATGTGGTTGATAACACCAAATATGAAAACAATAACCATATATTTGAGTTTATCATGAGGCGGGGTTTTTGTGGTTTCTTTTCATATGCTGTAACAAGCTTTTTCATATTTACAAAATACAAACAGATAAAGAGATATGTACGAAGATGATAAGGTTTACTTAAGACTCGAGAATTTTTATGGTTTTAAAAGCTTATTAAATACTAATAAAAAGATCTTATTAAATACTTTGCAATGGATTCATACGTTTGGTTCCATCTCAGTAATCTTGCTCTATCTGCTTATATATTTTGTCTAGGTATTAATATTTCATATTCATTTCTGTGATGAGCAGGTTGTTTACATGGCAATTGTTGGGTCTTTCCCATTCAATTCTTTCCTTTCAGGAGTCATTTCTTGTGTGGGGACAGCAGTCCTAGCTGGTAGGGATGTAGTTTGTTATATTTTTCTTGAAGTAGATGCATATTTAATTGGAGGTTGACAAGGTTGGTTTATTTTGCTGCAGTTTGCCTTCGCATTCAGGTTGACAAAGAGAACAAGGAATTCAAGGTAAGCTTCCTTCTGTAAGTAGAATTGGTAACATACATGGTTCAAAGTAATCTGTCAGTGGTTAAAATGTGGGTGATCATGAAAGTTGATACATATCATATGATATGCACCTATACGTTGTGATACTTTGAACCTTGGTAATATATCAATCCTGCAACCTAGTGGTTTATATAACATAACAATCAAACAAATAAAACCTAGTAGTTGACGTTGCTTCCGCAACTGCAGGACTTGCCACCAGAACGTGCATTTGCCGACTTTGTGCTCTGCAATTTGGTGCTCCATTTGGTGATCATGAATTTCATTGGATAGGTTGCATTGCTGAATATTGTAGTTTAGTTACATTAAATTTTGACGATGGGTGAATGTGCATATGCTGTTATACTTTGGATCACCAGATTTAGCCTTCTGTTGGAAGTTGGAACTATTAATCTCTTCCAAAACCATATAGAAAAGTTCGAATTGACAATCTTCAATTCCGCATGGAATTCTCTCTCTCCCTCTCTCTCTCTCTCTCTCTGATCTAGTCAATTGAATAGGTTTTTTTTTTTGGGAAAATTCCCGATAGGTACCTTGAACTTTAGGCTGAGTGCCAATTTAGTACTCGAACTTTAAAATGCGACAGTCTAGTATCCAAACTTTTATTTTGCGACAATCTAGTACCTTTCGTTAATGGATCGTCAGTTATGTATATCACGTGACCTCGCATGATTTAAGATTTTTAAAATTGTCAAAATTATCATTGGACACTGTTCATCATCTTCTTTCTCAAGAAAGTGAAGATCAGGTTTTAGGAACCCAAATCTCTTGATGGAGGTGAAGTCTTCATCTACCACCTTATCGTGTGCGATTAACTGGTTATCTAGGGTTTCCTTCTCGATATCCCAAATAGTGCAAGTGGTGTTGATGCTCGAAGTCACGATTCGCTTCGGCTCGGCTTTGTTCCAGTCAAAGGGGGTGAGGGGGTCGCAGAACTTGCTATTTTTGTTGCTGTTGAGGAGGCTCTTGAGCTCGACCCGATCGTCAGAAATGTGCCATACATGAAGAAAGTCACCAGAGGTGGTGAGGAGGTTGGGCTTCTGGCACTCCTTGTTAGGGATGAAAATGGTCTTGGTGGGTGGGTAAGGGTGTTCGAAGGAGAGATTTGGGTATGAGCAAATTTCATTGGTGGAATTGTCGAGTTGGACGATTTCAACCCGATTCTGATACTGCACAAGGAGGTTGGCGATGGCGAGTCTGTACTTGTTGCAACGGCCATGGAGCCTCTTAAGTGTAAATCTTGGAGAGCTTTTGCAGCTCCTCTGACCCATCCTTGTTTTTGCTTTTTCTTCCGGTTCCAGTGAGTCGTAATGAAGTCTCTCAAACTCTTCTTCAGCCTCAGCCGTGAAGAGTAAGCAGAAATGGGAGATCAGAGATTTGTATCAAGAGAGAGACTGATGGATATTTATTCCTCACAGATGCCAGATGGCACCCTCATTGAAAATATCTCCCGTACATTGATGGGAAGCTGCGAAATGTAGTGTGAAATGGATGTGAGACCAGAGACGTGCTCTATGAGTATGGCCGGATGGAGAACAAATTCGATTTCATCCCGGAAAGTTGGAAAGCTGAAACTCTTTCTCTGCAGTCTGGAGCAAGGGAACTCTTAGAGTTCAACTGCCATTGGCAAATGGCATTGGGAAAGAGAGATTAATATTAGGGATATAGATCTGCACTTTGCACTGCATTCCGAGAGTGATATCACCACCACATTGCTACTTACCATTTAAGCCTAACCTACAACCTAAGGGGCAAAGGCAACTGGCAAGTGGCAACCCAACCATTTTCACTCTGTGTGGATGTGGCAACCGTCTTTCGTCTCTGTTGTGGATAAGAAGAGGGAGGAGAGCAGGTGATATTTTTCTGGTGTTTTTCGTCTTCTTCTTCTGATGTTCTTTCGTTGATATAATTTCAAAAAACAACCTAGTACGAAAATATACAATCTTTTCAGTTTTCACTTCTCCTCTCTTCCTTTTCTTCTGATATTTTTCTGGTGTTCTTCGTTGATTTGTTTTTGGTTTATTTGACTTTTTCTGGTGTTCTTTGTCTTCTCTGGCAATGGCATTGGATTCTTTGACTTCAACTTTTTCGGCGTGTGTCGATTTCAACTTTTCTGGCGGCACATTCATTTGACATCACCCGCGTGAGGGAGCTGGTTTTTAGAATCTCAGTAACTGCAAGTGTGAACAGTGGTTCCCACTTGCATTACCTGAAATAACTGAGAGGTATTTAGGTCTTTTTGTCTTCTAATTGATGGTGAACCAAAAAAATCAGAAATTCCAGCCATGAAAGTGTCTTCAACATAACTACCCCTTCACATTCTTAAAACAACAAGAAACCTAAACCTAGAATTTTCAATAGTAAGAAAGCTTCTAAAACCAACAATCTTCGCATTCTTGAATTAACATGAACCCAGAATCTGAAAATTTCAGCAATGAGAAAGCTTTTAAAAGCAACCTTTTTATGCTCTTGAATCAACCTAGAATTCTTAGACATAAACACACTCCCAAACCCAGAATTTTCAAGCACTTGAACCTAAATGAACCCAAAACACAGATTTCAGCAATGTAATGGTTTTGAAAAATTTTCATTTTCCACACTTCAAAATCAAAGGAAAAACATAATTCAGAAATCTTAAGCATAAACACACTTCCAAACCCAAAATTTTCAAGTATTTGAACCTAAACGAACCCAAAACTCATAGATTTCAGCAATGTAATGGTTTTTAAAAATTTTCATTTTCCACATTTCAAGATCAGAGGGAAAACATAACCCAAAAATCTTAAGCATAAACACACTTCCAAACCCAGAATTTTCAAGCACTTTTTTTTTATCATAAATGATAACTTTTATTAGAGATAAATTAACCTGAAATACAGAATTCAACCCTCATTAGAAAATGTTGATCCAATAAACATCAAACATTACAGCACTACCCAAAAAAGACTCTCCCTTACAGTCCCTTGTTTTGCTAGGGCGTCAGTAAAACCATTTGCTGATCTCCTTACTCAGTTGAATCAAACACCCACCTCCCTTGTTATGCTAAGAATTTCCCTTATCAACTGCCTATATTGCCAAATTCCCAGCTGCCTTGATTGCATCCACCCAATTACCAACTTGGACTCTCCTTCTATCTCAATCTGCTGTAACCCCAACTATTTGGCCAGTTTTACACCTTGATGTAGTGCCAAGATTTCCGCTCTTAAGGAATCTCCAACTCCTATGGGATCTGAAAACAAAGCCATTATCTCTGAAAACACCTCCTATACTAGATGGGCCTGGATTACCTATAGAGCTTCTATCAAAGTTCAATTTCACCCTTTGTGGTGCCAGTGGGGACCAAACTTCCTGTATCATAGCTTTGGAAGTAGCAATAGATGCCACAATACCCCAACTTCTATAAATGTCTTCAATTGAGAAATCCTTAAAAAGATCACAGGATTTCAACCAATGGATAACCTTAGTAGTTATTCCTTCCACAACCTCTTCCTTGGATCTACACCTGCCTTTGAAGATCCTATTGTTTCTTTCCTTCCACACTGACCACAATACAACAAATCTAGTGGCTCTCCACATAATCCTTCTACGAACCGTTGGTTGTCTGTATAAAGTTGGATCAAAGAGGTTCACCACGCTTGAGGAGGGAGTCCACCTGCAGCCGAAGAGAGAAGAGAACCAAGACCAAATAAAGAGCACAAAGGGACATGGGATTAGTAAATGTGAAATTGTCTCACCAAAACCCAAACAAAGGCAACAAACATGGGAGGAGGCACATATTTGGCTTCTTTTTCTGCAATGAATCCAAGGTGTTGATTTTTTGGAGTACCACTTCCCAACAAAATGCCTGAATTTTAGGGGGTATAGGGCTACCCCACACCTCTTTTGAAGGAAGTTCCCTACAAGGTTAGAGGTCTGAAGCAAAATGTGATAGAAAGAAGAGCAATTGAAAAAACCAGAAGGGGAAGGTTTTCAAATTCTGCTATCTCTACAGGACTGATCAAGAAAGACTTCCCCTAATTGAGTGACCAAATCATCAATCATCCCCATTTCAGAATCCCTTAAACATTTTCTTAAGTCCAAATCCTAGGAGTTATCAACAAACACCGAAGATATCACTTTTCTTTTGTTTTCAGACAAAGAGTAAATAAAAGGAAATCTATCTCTAAGAGAGTTTTCACCAACCCAAACATCTTCCCGAAACAAGACTTTATTTCCAACGCAGACATCATATTTGAAATAAGGAAGCATAAGAAGCAAAATACCTTGAATAGCTTTCCAAGGAGAACACTGAGAAGCCCCAAGGTCGAGTTCTACATCCCAGCCGTTATCTGCCAATCCATGAATACTAACAATCACTCTAGACCAAAGTCTACCCTATTCTATCGGTAGTCTCCAAATCCATTTCCCCAGCAAAGCCATGGTTCTTAATCTTATATTTCCTAACCCAAGGCCTTCATCATCCCTACTCTTAGAAACCACCTCCCACTTCACTAAGTGATCCTTCTTAGTATCCCTTGGTTCCCATAAGAAATCCCTCATTATCTTCTCTAATTGGTTAGGTACTTTCATTGGTACTCTGAAGGTAGACAGGAAATAAACTGGCAGGTTGGCTAAGGTTGACTTGATTAAGGTTATCCTACCCCCTAAAAAGATGTAATTCCTCTTCCAATTTGGTAACCACTTAGAGAATTTTTCAATTACAGGGTACCAAAAACTCTCAACCATTGGGCAATGATCTGAAATAGGTATTGGCATGCTGTAATACCTAAAATCCCCCATTCAGCTTCCCAATCCACTGTAAAGAGGAACCTATCAAATCGATAACAGGTAGGGTTTTCTTGGAAGTTTGACCAGGTAAAATTGTTTGTTGAAGAGGGAGGTCCCGCAATGCAAAATTCTCTACAAAGAGATTAAACTTCCTCATGCTAGAATTTTCAAGCACTTGAACCTAAATGAACCGAAAACACAGATTTCAGCAATGTAATGGTTTTGAAAAATTTTCATTTTCCACATTTTAAGATCAAAAGGAAAACATAACCTAGAAATCTTAAGCATAAACACACTTCCAAACCCAGAATTTTCAAGTAATTGAACCTAAATGAACCCAAAACACACAGATTTCAACAATGTAAATACATTGAAAATCATCATTTCTCATGTTGGAGTCAAAGAGATCCTAAAGGCTGAAAAATTCAGCAATGAGGATGGTTCCAAGAAACTTGCATTTGACCTTCAAAATTACTCAATTTCAGTTTAACATTCATATGCTAAGACATTCAAGAAACAATGCTTTAATCAAACAAAACAAACGATGTTAACAAATGGGACAAATATATGCAAAAATAATTCTTCTCATCACCGTTGGCAAGGATTTCACAAACATCGGCTTAGTGGAACTTATTGTCGTCTTTAATGACAGATAATCGAATGTTGTCCGGCAGGAGGTGAGAAGAACACAATAAAATAAGATAAAAAATGGGAAAAGTGAAATCACAGAGGGGGCAGAGACGTACCTGAATAGAGATTTCGGCTTGAGAAATGATGCTATAGGGGGCTTTTAATCCGCTTCGATCATGGATTGTTAACACTTGAATGGTGAGGATTTTCTTGGATTACGATCAGGATAACAAGTGGTGTGAAGACGACCTTCAACCCCAAGGTTCAGCAACCAATTTATATTGGATTTTTAGATCGGCACTATGTATCTTACCCGGTTCGAAATGGAAACTTGGTGCGATGGAGAGGTAAGCAAAAGTGTTTTGAGCTGAAATTTCATATGTAGGGGTTTTCTTATAATTTGGGGTGATTAGAAAAGTTTGATTGGCTTAGATGTGTTCGGATCAAGTGGATATGGGTTGTGGGTGCGAGAAGGGTTAAAATAGAATTTTTGTTTGATGGACGGGTGAACGAAGGAATCTTGAGTATAAATTTCATGGGTAGGTGTTTTGGGATGCCCCGGGTCTGATGGTTGTGTCTGATCTAATGGTTGAACTATAGGTGAGAGTCGATTGGGGCCACCGGATAGGTATCAGACAAGTTTAACGGTGGATCTGAGGGCTCTTAAGGTGAAATTTGGGTTTTATAGGTTTTTGGATGTTTTGGATAAATTGGAAGAATCCGATCGAGTGTTTGGAGTGAATTGGAGCATCAAGCGAAGAACCAAGCAAAGATCGGGTGCTAACGATAAGAATATG
The DNA here is from genome assembly GCF_056320005.1 of Nelumbo lutea. NCBI lineage: Eukaryota > Viridiplantae > Streptophyta > Magnoliopsida > Proteales > Nelumbonaceae > Nelumbo > Nelumbo lutea. The sequence goes on from NC_142684.1 coordinate 215,608,760, forward strand.
CTTAATTTTTTCCCTTTTTTGGTAGAATATGGTATAAATAGATTATACAAAATGTTTTTATTAAGCAAAAGACCAAAATGACCTTAAACTTGATGATGTATCAAATAAATTAACCACGTGACTGTACGATATATATATATATATATATATATATATTTATTTATTTATTTAATGGTTGAAACCGGACTTTAGATATGATGAGCATCTCATCCAACCTCACATCTCAAAGGTACACAACTTACAAGACCAACCAAAACCACCCACCAATCCAATAAACCATGACGCCCAGTACACCTCTCTCATTACCCTCATCCGACACACTCCCAACTACCCACCAAGATGGATATAATTTCGAAGATAGTCGCTCGCAAATGAAACCAACATCATCGTCAGCCTAAACAACGAACGACTATCCGTCAATCTTGGATGGGATGGAGGGCATGGTTGCCTCGAGATGGTGGCGGTGGACTGGATTGGAGGTTGCAGTAGCAGTTTTGAGTTTCTTGCTTCTGCTGCGGGGCTCCACCCAGGTGAGGTCGAGTCATCCTTCACATGGGGTAATCGATAAAGTCAACCGGAATGGAGGGCCGTACATTGGATTAGTCATGGCTTTTTCTATTGAGCTTGACGCCCTTCTTTACTCTGGTCTCTTCGTCCCCAACTCCGATGTCCCTTGGGTTGACTTATCTGGTAAGACTCTCTCTCTCTCTCAATTGGCCACAGCAACTTTACTCATGCCGTAGCTTTAGATCGACACCAGTTCTGCGGCGGGTTCCATGCGTGTTCGCTCGTGATTGGGGTTACGGGTTACGTATCCTGCTTTGCACGCCCGTGTTCGCAGCAGATCTCGGCGCTTATTAGATCTCGGACACTGATTTGAGCGATATGCCTTCTACACTTTCTCTGCGCACTGCGGCTAACGGGCTAATAGGGGTGCAAATCGGGGCCGGGTTTGGTCGGGTTGAGGCCAATTCTAGTACAATCCTAAGTTTTAAACCTCCAACCCTGACCCTAACCCAATTCAACCTACCCAAACTAAATTCCTTCAACCTAGGTTGGGCCCAGCCCTCCTAAAAATTTTGTAGAACTTCTTAATCTTAAATCTGAACTCAACTTTTTTATTACATATTTTAGTTGTATGTTTTATTAGTATTTATTTGTTGATGTTTTTATTGGTTTTTTAAATATAAAATTCAGAAAAAAAAATGTTTGAAATGACTATAGTTTATTATGATAACTTATAAAACATCTTTAATGGGCATCAAGATATGGGTGGCAAACAGCAAAGAGGAAATAAGGAATAAAATATTTAGAAAACATAAAATATGTTATCAAAGTTTTAGTTTTTCCAATTAGTATTAAGTGAAGTGATTATCTTAAATGAAATAAATGATAGTATGTGGTAGTGGCTATAAAATTATCATGCATCTAAAAAAAATCAATGTATGATCATGTATATAACGTATATTTATATATGATATGTACTATAGAGTCGGATTCGGGTTATCTAAGGGATCAACCCTAACCCAATCTAAAGTAAATCAGGTTCATAAATTTCAACCTTAACCCTAACCCAAGCATCAATCCGACCCATTTGGGTTGGATTCGGGATAAGCCATGGGGTAAAGCCGTAAAGGTAAAACTAGAAATCACGACTGTGTTCACTACGGCCCCTCTTTGAATAACACGAAGTGACATCAAGGCAATACAAGTATACAACGAAGGTCATGATTTACAATTTTAGCCAACGTTGTAGCAAAAGTTTAACAGTGATATATAGTTTTAACAGGAGCTCGGATCTACTACTCACAGCAAACCTCAGACGCACATCTCACCATGTATCGAATTCATCTCCCGTACTTTCGTGCTTTTATGGGAGATGTTCTCAATACATGATTGGATGTGCCTGCGAGGCTGGTGTAAGGTGCGCACATATGGCATATACCAATTTGTTTAACAGTAATAATATCTTCTGTACATAATTATATAATTATAGGAAAATTTCTAATTAGTACTTTGCACATACTTTGGGCCTATGTTACTTTGGTCCCTGAACTTTAAAATGCGACAATTCAATACTCAAGCTTTTAAAACGTGATAATTCAATATCTACCGTTAATTAACTGTTAACCAGCCATTAAGTGGCATTTGAAAAAGACACAAATGACCTTCAAGTGTTATTTAATTTTCTTTATCAACCATCTAAATGTTGACAAAAATTAACAGTCCCAAATATTGGCCTTTTCAATTCAAGAAAGTTGGGATCATGTTTGAGTGAGCATTCTAGTGACCCCAACTTTCTTGAATAGAAGAGACAAGGATTTGAGACTTAATTTTTTGTCAATGTTTGGATGGTTGATAAAGAAAATATATGACATTTAAAGGGCATTTGTGTCATTTGAATGTTTTGAAAGCTCGAATACTAAATTGTCGAATTTTGAAGTTCGGGGACCAAAGTGGCACTAGGTCCAAAGTACAAGGCACTAATTGAGAATTTCATGAAAAGAATGATGGAGGGATTTCTTGCTTATCACATATTGTATTGTGTATATAGTCAACTTGTTCATATGTTGTATCATATATGGTAACCTAATCAAGATTAAGAATGTAGGAGAGTTTGAAATAGAATGAGAGAGTATGAGAATTGTGTTATAAGAATGATGGAGGATAAGGTTATTTATAGGAAATGAAAATAATTTAATTGTCTAAAATACCTAAAAACTTGTTATTTTTTAGTTGTTGAGAGGATATTTTGGTCATTATAAAATCATTTATCATTTTATCCAAATTCCCTCCAAACTAGTTCTTATATTCTTGGGTGGGTTGTGCTTGGCCCACTGTCGGCTTGTAGGGCATGTTGTGCCAGCCCATGGACTTGAAACTCCTGATCTAGCACGACCCATATGATCGTGCCATGCCTGACACTACCCACGGTCCATCGTGTCAGGCCACAAGCAACACACCCTGATTTACACCTCTAAATGTAATGAGCGAACATGTAGTATTTTATTCTTTTCCTTAGGGATGGCAATTTCCCCTGTAAAATCGAGGCCCTGCCTTGCCCCACCCCGCTTTACCCTAAATAGGGTGGGTTTTCCCCAACCCTAAATAGGGACGGGGAAAATATTTTTTCCCCAAACCGAGGATGGGGCAGGGACAGGTTTTGTATATAATTCCCTGAATTGGCCCCAAACCCGAAGGTAAATTAATAAAATATCTCTAGGTTTAATATTGATATTTAAAATATCTCCAAGTTTTTCCTAAATTCTTAAAATCTTAGCATCCCATAATTTCATTTTTGAATTATCCATAAAGTGTTATAATTCAATTCTTAAAATAACCCCAAATTCTTATATCCTATATGTAAATTGTCCATTAAATAAATAATTTTTAAGTAGTTGCTTTAGAGTGGGGAAAATTCGGCCTAATAGAGAGTGAATGCCCCGCCCCCAAACCCACTTTACCACCAGAAACGGGGCAGAGTATCTTGACTATGGGGCAGGAATGAGGAGGGGTGCCCTGCCCCAAATCGGCCCCGTTGCCATTCCTACTTCGCCTTCTACAAATTTTTCTTCTGTTTTTCTTCTTTGTAGAAAGTAGAATATTTAATATATTAAGATGCCGAGATTCAGGCTCACTTCAAGGTTGGCATGGTTATATATTGTAACACTTAAAAATTAAAAACAAGCCAATAAGCAGCCATTTCAGTTATTTACCCACTTACCCCAAGAATTCAAGTATTTTCCCCCTCCAACCGAAAAAAAAAAACAAAAGAAAAAGAAAAGCCGTGTTCCCTAAACGTTAAACCACAATTTATTTTATGTCAGAATCTGATTCTTGCTCCAATAAAATCTTGCAGATTTTTGTTTAGATTTAATATTCAAATGAAATTATAGAGGTTTTTTTTTTCTATATCAATAAAATGATACTTGTTATTTTTTCTGGTTTGGTTCGGAGAAAATGGAGGTATTTTTAGTCAATTAAGGCTTAAGAGAAAAGGGCAAGGAAAAAGAAAATAACAAAAGTTCAGGTGGATATTCTTATAATTTAACGCATTCTGTCATTTGACTTAATGCCCAAGGGGTGTTTGTTACAAACTGTATTTGGTTGCAATGCAAATAAATTTGGATTGATGCAAAACTATGACAGTACAAATGATTTGAATGTAAATTCTGATTTATTTTTGTTTTAAATTTTTAGCTTAATCTGTTTGATTGCAATACAAATAAAGTAAATTAGGACATGAAACTGAATAAAGTTAAACCTAAAACAAAATTAAATGAAAATTTGTATTTCTTTTTTCATTTGTACCCAACACATTTGTACTAGTGCAAATAAAATTGCATTGCAACCAAACACAGCCAAAGTGAAAGTTCAAGGGGTATTTGTCACTAACCCCATAATACAAGGGGGTCTTTGTAAATTTATCCAAACCTTTAATAGGGGTGCAAGTTGGACAAGTTACATTGGATTTAAAATGTCCCTAAGAAATGAGCTAGTGAGATCAAGCCTAATTTTTTCTTTATGCAAATGTATGTATGTATATATGTATGCATAGTTGAGTTAAGTTTGGGGGCTAGTCCATTTTCAACCCCTAAAAATAAAGCAACCTAAAGTTTTGGGCCTTGGCCTAGCCCAAAGACTAAAATTCAAAGGTCAGATCATGTAAAAATGTGGGCTAGGTTAATAGCAGGCTTAGATTGGGACTGCCTAAGGATTTGGTTAACAAACATGCACATGCGTGGTAATTTTAGATGATAATGATGATAGTAATAATATGGGCTCAAAATTTTCTACATTATTTATATGATGAGATGTGTTCAAATTGTTTTTCTTTTACAAAATTTCTGTATCTACTTGTAATTTTATTGTGCTTTTATGTCATTTTAATTTGTATTATTTGATTATGACATCAAAGGTTAATATATTTGACCCAAAAGGTGAAAATGTTGACATGCTAAAAACAGAAAAACAATTTCATTTTTGTATTTCATTTCAATCATAAAAAAAAAATCAAATTGTTTAGTATGATTCATATAAAATATGTGCTGAGATTTTTCTAAATGAGAGATAACTGAAATTAGTACTTTAAATATAATAATTATTGAAAGGGAATTGAATGAGATGAAAAATAATAATTCAAATTACAGTTTCTGCCCTCACATTAGATAGAGGCCACATTCTGTGTGTGTCCCGCTGCTAGTAGGAAGTTTTAGATGATACATCAACTTCTGAATCCCAAATCTAATGTCTACACTGTGTTTGATTAAATGTTAAAACTAGATGATAAGAGCAGCTAATCAAGGCCAGAGGCCCCTAGGGAGTGTGTTCAGTTCATAATTCAACTGGATTAACTGAACAGAGTTACATTAGAACCGTGTCGTTCAATTCACAATTGGCTTAAATATGTGGTTCTTTTAATTTTAGGTATGTGTCGTTTATATTTTTGGAACTGATTTTGTTGCAACGATTGGTCAGGGAGGATATTCAACATCGGAAGCATACAAGGTGTAGATGTTATTTACGTAATGTCGGGAGAACAAACGGTAAAACCCAGTTTCTCTTCTCCCAATGAACAACGTTGAGTTGCAGAGGTGGTATTGACATTTTCTTTGTCTAACATTCTTTTGCACGGTGTATTTAGCTGAATTCGGGCATTACTGTGCAAATCCTTCTTGACGCCTTTGAGATTCGAGGGATTGTTCATTATGGGATTGCTGGAAGCTCAAACGACTCATTGTCACTGGGTGATGTTAGCGTGCCAAAATATCTTGCCTTTACTGATTCTTGGAAATGGATGGTAACCATTAACGAAGCAAACAAAACAGTTGTTAACTGATGCCTAATTTATTGAAACATTAATTTGTACTGAATGATGGATTTAGTTAGTATAGAGAGGGAGAGAAGTAAGTCGAAGCTAATTACTTGTATTTCCAATTTCAGGGATTCAAATCTGAGAAAGGAGAATTGCCTGAATTGAAGTTTGGAGCGTATAACTTACCTATCAAGGGAGAGAATCTATTGGCGAAAATCGAGTTTACACCCCAAGAGCTGTACTCTAATGGCGAACCGGTGAAAGAGGTTTTCTGGCTTGAGGTTGATCCGACATGGTTCAATGTTTCCATTCAGCTTCAGGTCAGAAATATTGAACTTAGCAAAATACTTGTTTTCTATTTATTCTTTAACATTTTTATTAGGGTAAAAGACTTTAATATACCCTGGGTTTTTGTTTATTGACTTAAAAACATACCCTTAATTTTGCAAAAGACTTGTATGCACCTTTGTTTTTTTGCACATGGAAATAGCATCCAGCAAACTTAAAACAACAGTATTTTTTATTTGGATTCATTCTATTGCAATAAAGATAGGAGGTGGAATCCAGCCAGAAAAGAAGGTAGGCTGAAACCTGGTTGAATTTCAGACCCTGTGACAAGATTGTAAACACCCTTCTGGTTGAATTTCTGACATTGTCTACGAGTTGAATTTCAGACCCTGTGACAAAAATTATAGTCTTCGGCCCCTTCCTATAGTGAAGTTTTTGATCTGTTCTCCACGGCTTTCAACTCTTGCGAACACGATTATAAAGTCTTTAATGGCTTCTGCTGAATTGGTTCATCTTTCAGCCTTTGCTATAAACCTTTTGTCTGTTTTCTCAACTTTGGTTCATCTTTCACCATTATAAAGTCTTTAACGGCTTCCTGTTTGGCTTCTACGGCTTTAATAATAGTATTTTACGTATTAAAAAAAGGATAAAAAAATGTTATGTGAACACAAGTTCTAGTGAACCTGAAAGTGATGACATCACATATGTGTGCAACTGAACACAAGTTTTAGTCGGTTGTAACATGTTATGTGATGTCGTCATTTTACATGTTTTAATTTACAGAATTGCTGCCTTACGGAAAGAAAAATTACAGAACTGGTTACACTTAAAATTTGTTTACAAAAGAGCAAGGTAGCACCATTTCGTTGCAACCCAAATTCGAAACACGTACAGAGTACTCAGTTTTCTTGGCCTCATTGAGGCATTTTTTCGAACAGTGGGGTGGGTTGGTGGGTAAGTTGGGCGGGGGGTGGCCTAGCATTTGTTGCAAACCAAATTCGAAATACATACAAAGTAATCAATTTTCCTGGCTTTGGTTGCTGGCTTCATTGAGTCATTTTTTTCGAACAATGGAGTGGGCTGGCGGGTAAGTAGGGCAGGGGGTGGCCTAAAATATGGGCTGGGTGTGCCCAGGGGAAGGGAGACCAGGGGCAAGGGGAGGAGGTCTTTTGCTTCTGCTGCACTTGGAGAAGGGAATGTTGGGCCAACTGGCCAAGGTATGCAAACCTAGCATATGGGGGAGTTGGTGTGTGGGTTGGAGAGGGTTTATATGGACTTGGTCCTTTCATACATTTCGTAAAACATGTGGCGGCCATCTCTGTTTTTCACCAAGATCAATTTGTAAACATTAGTAATTATTAATAGGGCAAAGAAAGGTAAAATGGGGTTTTAAAAAATTGAATAGGCCGCATAACCTCATATTTAACTGTTACTAGTATGTGTGTACGTGCTTTGTACATGACAATTTTTGATGATGATAATTATATTTATAATATATCCAAAATTTTTTATAAAATTTATGAATTTTTATTTTTTGTTTTTTATTATTAATCAGATGTAGATTGCAAAATCCAAATCTTATTACATAAACATCTCACCCAAATATTATCAATAAAAATAATTCTTGTTTATTACACTTAATTTGATTAATAAAAAATATCATAAATGTGTTTAATTTTTTCTATATTTTTTGTAATTTTTTATATTTATTTCTATTTTAAAAATTTTATTACCTAACTGTGACTTCAAAGGTTACCTAACTATAAAATTTATGAATTTTTATTTTTTGTTTTTTATTATTAATCAGATGTAGATTGAAAAATCCAAATCTTATTACATAAACATCTCACCCAAATATTATCAATAAAAATAACTCTTGTTTATTACACTTAATTTGATTAATAAAAAATATCATAAATGTGTTTAATTTTTTGTAATTTTTCATATTTATTTCTATTTTAAAAATTGTATTATCTAACTATGACTTCAAAGGTTAATAATCAATTTGATTTAGATGGTTGAATTACTTAGCCACCTTGGATAAAGAATGATTTTGTTTTTGAGTTGGTTTTAAAATATGTGGATTATATTGTTAAAAATATTGACATAAATCAAATTAGTTGTATTTATTAGTGAAAAATAACTTAAAAATATAGGATTTAATAAGTGAAAATAAGATTTACTACCTTAAATATAAGACTTAATGAGAGGGGATTAAATGGGGTGGAAAGTAATAATTGAAGTTACATTTTCAATCATAGATTAAATACAAAAATATAGCAATTTTAGAAGCCATTCAAGCTGGCATTAAAACTATAATAAAATAACTTTTATACCCTATCTCTAAAGAAATAAAGGATAATTTTAGTTCAAAAAAAAAATTTCACAGTGCATCTACACTTTTATATATAGTATAGATATGTATTAACACTTTTTCTTAAAATAAAACATATATTTAATTCTAATGGGTCAACCCACAAGGTACATATATGTCCTTTTGCAAAAGTCAGGGTATGTTTTAGTCAATTAACCAGAACCTAGTTGTATTTAAAGCATTTTTATTATTTATTAATTTATTAAAAATTACTTATAAGATCTTTTGGATCAAACATGGACTTCGTAGAATACAATTTGGTACAATAATCAACTAAGACTATTAATGTTTTAGCCAGAGATACGATGAAAGAGATTTCCTATCATTTATTGATTACAGGATACGAAGCTACAACAGTGCGTGAATGAGACGTACTGTTTGCCGCACACCCCAAAAGTTGTCAATGGATTGAGAGCTTCAACTGCTGATATATTCGTTGATAATGCAGCATTCAGAGAGTTTCTTTTCAAAGAGCTCGAGGTCTCAACGGTAGATGAAGAGAGTGCTGCTGTTGTAATGGTTAGTGAATTGTTTCTATTTACTCTCTCAGTTTGAAAATAGTACACTATGCAAATATATACGGTGTAAATAGATATAAAATAATACATTTTTGTAATTTTCTAGTTTGGGAAGAACGCAATACAAATATATTCCACATAAAACCTTAGGCTCAGTTTGGAAGTAATACAAATGTAAATATGTATAGTGCAAAACCTTATATTTTGTATGTATTTGCACCGTACATATTTGCATTTGTACTCCTTCCAAACTGAACTTTATTTACAATATTTCAAAGGTTTGTATTTATATTGTACATATTTATATTTGTACTCTTTTAAAATTGGACCTTAACTCAATTTAAAAGAAGAACAAATACAAATATGTACTATACAAATACATACAAAATAATATAAAATATAAGATTTTCACTCTACAAATTTATATTTGTACTCTTTACAAACTGAGCCTTAATAATTAATCTACTGAAATAAAGAAAGTTCATTGGGCTGTGTATTTACTATAGTTCTTAAGAGGCTGGTGGTGGTGTGATTGGATTTGCAGGTAGCCACGTCAAATGGGGTGCCTTCTATTGTGTTTCGAGGGGTATCAGATTTGGCAGGTGGAGCTTATCAGAAGGTTTCATCAAGTCTGTATTCTTTAGCAGCTTTTAATGCCTTCAACGTTGCGGTAGAGTTTATTGAATTGATTGGTAAAGAAAATATAATTCCTTACCTAAAGGAGTCTTAAGTAACTACATTTTCTTTTCAGAAAAGTGACTCCTGCGGCTCTGTGCGATAAGGCCAATAAATTTTACGTTTACCCATCTTTCTCTCCATCCATAAGTTGTTCTTGTTGATGAGTTCGGATCTCCTACCCACACCTATCCATATGAGATCCTAATCATACATTAGGAACATCTCATGCTCTGATATGTTATTATACGTGGAGAGATGTTCCCAATGCACGGAGGTAATATTTAGTGGAAAATGTGAATAGAGTTTTTGTGGGTAAGATCTCGAGTCTATAATAATAGAATAAAAGAAAGGAAAAAAACAAAAGAAATCTCCCTTTCCCATTTTAGGCACCTACCCTTAATGACTACAAGTTTGGGCTTAATCAGGAAGTATAGAACACTGTGAGTAGGGATATAAACAAATTGAGTTAAGCAAAATTTCAATTCATATTCAATTAGAAAATTTGATATCCAAATTCGATTTGATATATGATGGACATTGAAAATTAATATTCCAATTGAATTGGATTAAATGGTTGAATATTCAGTCTGATTCGAAATTGACTCATTAATTGTTTAAGGTAACTTACTGTTATAAAGCACAAATATTTTATTTATATAAAATATATAAATAAATAAATAAAACTCTTAATTAATTTTATTCATTGAATATTATATATATGAATTAAATGTTATACACACTAGTATCCATGAATGCATAGGTTTTGTTAAGCGAATTTGAATTTGAAGCATAAGGAGGCCTATGACATTCTCAAGTGAGTTGAATCCGTCTAAGTCTAACTCCAGGATTATTTTTAGGTTATGTCTGCTGGTTTGACTACTATCCAATGTTTACTTAAAATGATAGTGCTGAATTTCCAATGTAACCTTCTTTGTTCAAAAATTCAATAATATTAATTAACTAGTAGGGACCCGTGCAATGTACAGGAAATCTAGAAGATTTAATAATTTTATTTACTATTAATTAATATTAAATTAATAATCAAAATTTGGTGTTAATTGACTAAAAGTATTCAAAGTTATTGTTAATGTCTATAATTTTAATAATTGTATTTTTCATTTAATGTTGATTTATAGAAAATAGTTATTGTTAATTTAATATGAATACATATTTTTATTAAATTGTAGTAATTTTAATAATTGTTATTATTTTTATTATTTTTAAATGAAATTTCAAATAACTTTAAATAAATAAAAATAATTACAAAAGTTAACATTTTTTTTATTAATTTCACTAATAATTAACAATTATATAGGAATGACAACGGAGTGGGTTCAGGGTGGGGTACCCCATCCCTATCCCTGCCCCATAGTCAAGACACTCTACTCCATCCCCACCCTGTCCTCGTGTGTCAGGTAGGTTTAGGGCAAGGCAACCACTCCCCAATGTCGAGTGAGTTTAAAGGCAAGGCACTCCACTCTTCATCAAGATGGGGAATCCTCGAATTTCCTCGCCTCGTCCTCAGTATTGCGCAGGTTCAAGTAAAGGTGTAAATCGGGTCGTACTGTGCCAGCATGGCACAACTCGCATGTGGCCCACACTTTGTGTGGGCTGTGTTGTGCTGGCCCATGGGGCGTCTAGGGTCATGACTCCCCCTAGGATAATTTGGGGGGTCAATTCAGCACGACCAACACCTTGAGCCCACACAAGCCGGTGCCATACCGTGGGCTGGGCTGGTCCATGTGCTAAGCCTTGGGCCAAGCCAGGCTGAAAATCAGACCAAGTTATGAGAGGTCCATTTAAAAAAATAGAAAAATATGTTTAAATTTTTATTTCATATGATTTTTGAGGTATATAATTGTTTATATATACAATTAGACCTATTCATGGGCTTGGTAACCCAACGGCTCGGCCTAACCTAACTTGTTATTTTCCAAGCTTAGACAAGATTTCAGGCTCGTGGGCTCAAGCTCAAGCTTTCTCAAATTAGCCTAGCCTGATACTATTACATATATAAAAAAGTACTTATTTATATATAATAAATATAAATATCTATATATATGCTTCTTAAATTATTAACAAATATCAATTTACTATTAGGAAATATAAATTACTTTATTAATTTATTAAATTATTACTAAATTAATATAGTATTAGTTTATAAAAGTATACTGAAAATAAGACATTTTATGTACAAATTAGGCTTCAAGCTTGGGCTCAGGCTCGAGCTTCATGATTTATATAAGGGCTAGGCTTGGTCTTGCATATTTTTCGTTGATTAAGAGGCATGTGTTAATTATAAAACTATGATCTTTTACAAATTAAATTTTTTATTTAATTCTTGTCTAGTATAAAAAATATAATATTTCTGTATATATATATATATATATTAATATAAAATTTGTTATTTAAATATTATATAATAATATTTACCATATATGCATATAACTTCCAAGTTGAGCTTATTAGGGGTTATTTGGCTTGGGCCCTATCCGCTAAAGCCATTATTGGACTCCAAAAGTTTGATACTCAATTAGACTTCGAATCTAATTATCCCTGATAATGTGTGGGCATGGTGCATATCTAAGCTAGACCTAACTCAAAAGAAAATAGTTGCTTGAACTTGCAAATTTATATATCTAATAGTTGATTAAGTTATAAACAATTGTTACTTTTTATTAATTATTAATGTTGTAATTAATAATATTAATTAATTAATAGTATTAATTATTAACTATTGTAATTATAAAAAATACTATTAATTAAACTAACCCGTACCGTATGGGTTGTAAAACCTCAAAACCCATTCTTCAAGCAAAAAAACCTGCCCCGTTTCTATCGTTCGGGAGGGTAGGGATGGGTACCCACCGAGTATGGTAGAAATTGCCATCCCTGGTTTAAATGTTGCTTTCACTTGTCACTATATCAAAGTATGAATTGCCATACCTAATTATTAAAAATACTATAATTCTATAAATATAATTAAATGTAATTTTTTAAAAATAATTCCTGTTAATTATAAAATAACATATAATGTAATTAAATGTAATTTTTTTAAAATAATTACTGTTAATTATAAAATAACCATATATTGATTTTTTTAATTATAAAATAATTACTGTAATAACTACTGTAATTACTAATACTTCTAATTAATAAATATTGCTAATTACTTAAAATACAGTAATTATTTAAGTGTAATTAAAGGTAATTTTCTAATAATTTTAAAATAACCATATGTTGATTTTTGTTAATTATATAAATAATTACTGTTAATTTTCTGATAATTATATAAATGTAATTACTGTTAATTAATAAATAATGTTAATTATTAGAAATACTGTAATTATTTAAATGTAAATAAATGTAATTTTCTGATAACTACTGTTAAATAATTACTATTGGTTTTCTGATAACTACTGTTAAATAATTACTATTGGTTTTCTGATAACTACTGTTAATTATAATTAAATACTGTTAAGTAATAAATACTGTTCATTAATTATAACTAAATACTGTATTTAATATTAATTAATAAATAGTATTAATTAACTAAGTACTGTATTTATCGAAAATACTGTTAATTAATAAATACTGTAATTTTTAATAAGTACTGTTAATTATAAAATTACCGTGTGTTGATTTTTGTTAATTATGCAAAATAATTACTATTAATTTTCTGATAATTAATTATAGTTATAATTAAATAGTGTAAATTAAATACTGTTTTCAATACTATTAATTAATAAATACTGTATTTTCTACGCTAATGTTAATTATTAAACATTATAAAAATAATGTTAATTACAAAAAATAGTTACTGTTAATTACAGTTTATTTTTGTTACTTTGTTTTTGGATATTTTTTTTGAAAATACTGTTATTTAATAAATACATTATTTTGATTGAAAATACTGTTATTTAATTTATTGAAAATACTGTAAATTTAATTAAATACTGTAATTATTAAAAATTATGACAAATACTATAATTTTTAAACATTGTAATTATTAAATTACTGTTAATTAATAAATACATTATTTTTAATAAATACTGTAATCATTAATACTTGTAATTAATAAATACGATATTATTAAAATACTGTAATTATTTAAACGCCATTAAATGTAATTTTAAAAAATAATTACTGTTAAATTTCTTGGTTTTTGTAAATACATTGTTTTTAAAAAACAATATAAATACATTGTTTTTAAATAAATACTGTAATTAACAAAATCCGTTTTATTGAATATATTGTTAATTTAATTAAATACTGTAATTAATACTGTTAATTAATAAATACTTTTAATTAGTAAATACTGTAATTATTAATTAGTAAATACTATATTTTTTAAAATACTGTTAATTATTGAAAATACTGTAATTATTTAATTGTATTTTAAAAATAATTACTGTTAACTACAGACATACAGTTGACTTTTGTATTTTTCTGATAATAACGTTTATTAATGACTGTTAATTCTATTATTATTGATTAATTGATTACTGTTACTGATTTTATACAACCTATGGTTCACTGTTGGTGCGAACCGTCCGAAACACGGTTCGGGTTCGGACAAACTCGGTAGACTATCAAAAACGGGTCGCTAAAAACCCTTTTTCGTCGTCTTCTTTGCCCGATCGTTGAAACGGGTTTTATGAGGATCCGATTATTTATTTTCATTTTTTTTTATCACCGAAAGGCATGCTTCCCTTTCAGTAAACCTTGTTTTAGCGGGTCGAATGTGAAAGATAAGATATGGAAGTGAGAACGAATCTGAATCTTAGCATCCAAATTCATATGGAAACAGAGACTCGTTAGGAATGTTTGTGGTTTGCCTAACGATCAATCAGGTGAGCACTGAGCAGGATTTATAGGGGGCTTAATTCAATGGGATTAATGACGAAACGCAGAAATTCATGGAATTTTCGTAGTTTGCCTATTATAACCCAAGTTAAGGAGATTCATGGGGAAGGCTGCCAAAATTAATGGAGATTATGGATTTTTAACCAAATTTGAAATTCAAATAGGACTCCGATAAGAAATTTTAAATAACGTATTGTAACCTTGTAGGTGGAATTAATGGCATACATGGGCGGGAGACGCTTAGGAAGTCCAAACGTCTCTGGCTCCACTTTATTTCATAAAAGACTGATTGGTTGTGGGATAATTACGTGGACTAAAAAAATAGAAAATTAGAATTGAGGGGTTTCTTGAAAGGAGTGCTATACTGATATAACAGGATCAGTTTTAATATATATATATATATATAGATAGATAATAGTATTTATTATAATTAATTATAATAATTATGTTCTTATTAATTAGCATTTAGATTTTTATCATTTTTTTAATTTAAAATGAAAATTCTATTGTTTTTATTAATCATATTTAAAACTTAATTATTTATAAAATTAATTTTTAGTTAATATTGATGATGCTTGAATTGTGTTGAGTCCCTATTCTCTATCAACTCAGACAAAGGCTGGTGAAGTCAGTAGATTGGTTCCTGAAGAGGAGAACACAACAAAGAGCCCGAGAGGATGGCTCGGGCTATGGGCTCTCTGACAGTCAAATTAATACTGAACTATCAAAATAACAAGATTTGATAGGTAGGAATTCAGAGTAAAGAGCTAAGAGAGAATAATAGTCTAAGCGTACCGTTGTAGGGCGATGGCTCACCCTCATATAGATTGCGGAGTCTGGTCAATGTGTGTTTGACACATTCGGAGGTAATAGACCTTATCCGCTTGTTGCTTGTGGATTACGTTTGCACAATGTGTGTTGACCCTTATCCAGTTCTCTCATTCGCGAGGAACTGAGTTTATGACTATCAAATGGGAGACGTATTTTTGTGCATTTTGGAGGCGCTAAGTGAGGCAGGCGAATAAGGGAAGACGTGCCACGTAGGTCGATTAGTTCATCGAGTTGTCAATTGCCAAAGTTGGTGAGGTTGGTTGGTCATTAAAGTCCTTGTCCTTGATTTGTGCCCTTGCGGTGGTGTTCTTTAGACAATTGTTGAGGTGGTGTATTTTAGACAATTGTTAAGCACTCTGCTGGTCTTCAGTCAAGTAGGATGACATAAGTCGATCTGTTCGGTCAAGGTCCAACACCTGTGACATTTAGATGTCATAAGACGGTTCATGCCTGCCACGTGGCAGTTCGTAATTGGAGGGCCAAATTATATCTCATCAAATACAGAATTAATTATAAAAGTAATTTTATATTAAGTAATAATTTTTAAATTTTATTAATTACTTTTAAGTTTTAAAATGAATTTTAATTTAACAAAAATAATATTAAATAATTAATTTAATGTATATATATTAAAACAAAGCGGTCAAGAAATTTTCTCTTTTTTTTTTGAATTTTTTATTTTTTTATTCCATGTCATTTTTGAAACAAACTTTCCCAATAACCTAAATAATCTTTTCTGCTAAAATTTATCCTAAACTATCTCTTCCACTTTCTCTGGAATTATCTCTAATTCCTATTTATCTCCACAATTATCTCTAATTTAGTAGAGAGTTTCTCTCCTAAATTATTTCTAATTCCTATTTATCCTTTGCCCTACTTTTTATTTATATCTATCTAAAGAAAGTTTGGATAAAAAATTTTCATAATTATTTAAATATTCTAAGAAAATTATATAATAACTTTTGATGAAGGAAGATTTGGCCCGACCTCGTAACCACTCAACATGTGGAAAGGCAGTAGCTCAACACAACAGTACGCCCAAGGCGCGAGCTCTGAAAAGAGGAACCCGCGGTCCGAACTCCCCACAAGGAACCCGAGCTCTCCCTTGGACCCCGAGCCTTACAAGCACAAAAGGCAACAACCCGAACTGGCCCGCTCCATGGCAGTTCAGGCCACATCTCTATCCGAACTCAAGACTTCACCTCGCACACCACTCCAGCACTTCGCCTCCAGGACGCCGAACTGAACAACCGCACCGTACCTGACACCGAAGGAGTTAGGTATCTGGAGGCGGCGCACCTGACTGACTTGGGACATGACGCTTGATAGCTGCACTCCAACGGCCACCTACCACCGCCACTTGCCACCGCCATCTCCAGTTACAGAGACAGCTCCGACAAAGAGAGCAGTGGCGGTTCTACCCCAGCAGAGGTGAGGACAACAGAACTGGCAGAAGCACAGGTAATCATACTTGACCTGACAGAAGCTTAGGAGTGAGTGCGCGAAGTGGTTATAAAAGGCTCTCTACCCCCCCCTAAGAACGAGGTATGTGAATTTTGCGCCATCTGGTTTATCATATTGCCTTTGAGGATACTAACTTGAGCTTCGGAGCACTCTCACAGGGTCCCTCCCCGGAGATACTTGCTTTCTTCCATGTTTCAGGCACCTTCTGCTCTAGCCAGAGGCAAGGTCGTTGACAGCTAGAACCGGCCGGATTGCACACCATCAATTGGTGCCGTCTGTTGGAAACGCTTCT
The DNA here is from genome assembly GCF_056320005.1 of Nelumbo lutea. Classification (NCBI taxonomy): domain Eukaryota; kingdom Viridiplantae; phylum Streptophyta; class Magnoliopsida; order Proteales; family Nelumbonaceae; genus Nelumbo; species Nelumbo lutea. The sequence continues at coordinate 215,625,886 of NC_142684.1, forward strand.
AAAAGCCTCCCTCTAAAACTCTTATAACCTCCTTTTTCCAAGAAACCCCAACACTCATGGCTTCTTCTAGCAATGCCGGACGTAGCACGGAGATGAACGCCCTCAGGGAACAACTTCAAGTCCCCATGGTGTGCATTGGACAGTTCACCATCCCCCTTCTGGTGGATGGGATCCCTAGCTTGAATGCGTCACGAACAGTGGCGCCAGCGAACCTACCCGCCGTGAACGTCCCCCTTCCTCTCCCTGTCGAGACAACCTCTACCGAACCAACTGCTGTCCCCCTAGCGACTAGCCAGAGCCAGTTTGATGATTTGATGCAGTGCATGTGGGAAATGCAAGCCCAAATGCAGCGGTTCCAGCAGCACCAGCTACAGTAGTACCAAGTACTGCACCACCTCTCTCAGTATCACTCTATCAACAACAGTTCCCTCAACTGCCTCTGAACCAACCCCAGCTTCCACCTCGGCACCCTGCTCCAAAGCCGGTTAAGCCCTCCCCTCAGGGAGGGTGCCTTCACCAAGGAGAAGCCTCCCAACTTCAGAACCCCTCCAAGAGCCAGGCCTCATCCTCGTGCCGGAGGGAAAGAAAGATCTCCCCTGCCAAGTCAGCACCTCGGCACTCCAAGCCTGAGCTCCCACCCACAGAGAACCGATTCAGTGTCCTAGCGGCGGACTACCAACATTCCGGGCCCATCGAGCTCGGCAACACGGAGGCCAGCAGCGCCAGTACCAGGCCCACTCAACAATGAAGGTGTCGGCGAAGTCGCCGAATTGACACCCGCGTCCTTCCCGAGCTCAAAGGTAAAGAAGAGATGAGCTCGGACGAGGTAAAATCTGCCCCTATTCTCTCAGTTTCTTCCCCCCTCTCATCAGAACTCCTCGCAGTCCCCATGCCCAGAGACTTCAAACTCCCCCCTTTAAACAAATATGATGGGTCCTTCGACCCCAACGACCACGTCGATGCCTTCCAGTCCCATATGCACCTAGCAAGGGCCAGCGAATCGTGCATGTGCGTGGCCTTCACCACCACCTTCAGGGGGTGGCCTGCACTTGGTACAGGAACTTGGCCCCCGGGTCGATAAGAAGCTGGACCCAGTTCGTGCAGGTCTTCACCGCACACTTTGTTACCAACAAGCGGTTCCCCAGAACCGAGGAGAGCATCTTCGAAGTAGTCCAGAGGGACGTAGAATCCATCTGGGGCTACAACCGCAAACACTCCTCTGGTAGGCTTCAGCGGAGAGGAAGTCAGGCCCCTCGAGAAAATAATGGTACCAGTGGAAGTCGGCACATGGCCCTCCTGGTGGTTGCGACCCCCTCCCCATACAATGCCATAATAGGGCAGCCAATCACTCATGTCCTACGGGCAGTGGTCTCCACCTATTACTTGGCAATGAAGTTTCCTACAGACTTCGGTGTGGGGGAGCGCGGGGCGACCAGCTCGAGTCCCGCAAGTGCTATGTTGCCACCCTGAAGGGAAAAACCAAGGTGGTCGACGACCTCGAACTGGAGCGACCAACGGAGCAAAGCGAGGAACGAGCTGCGCCCATAGAAGAAACGGTCGCAATCCCAACTTCAGCTGCGGACCCAGCTCGGACAATACAGATCGGTGCTTCCGTCTAGGAACCTCTACGAACCGAACTGGTGAGTTTCTTACTTCAAAATTTAGATATTTTTGCATGGTCTGCTTTCGATATGCCTGACATTAACCCCAGCCTTATAGAATGCTGGAGGGTGATCGATGAGGAGGTCGAAAAGCTCCTCACAACAGACTTCATAAGGGAAGTTCACTACCTGAGCTGGGTAGCCAACCCAGAGCTGGTAAAAAAGGCCAACGGCAAGTGGCGCATGTGCGTCGACTACACCGACCTGAACCGAGCCTGCCCAAAAGATTGCTTCCCCCTTCCCAGAATTGACCGCCTAGTGGACGCGACCTCAGGACATGAGTTGCTAAGCTTCTTGGACACCTACTCAGGCTACAACCAAATTAGGATGGACCAGTCCGATGAAGAAAAAACCACATTCATAACCGAGTTCGGCCTGTACTGCTACAAGGTCATGCCCTTCAGACTGAAGAATGCTGGGGCAACCTTCCAAAGACTTGTGAATAAGCTATTTTGGCCCTTAATTGGCACGGAAATAGAATGTTATGTAGATGACATGGTCGTCAAAACACAATTTTCACAGGAATTAATACAAGACTTAAATTCAGTCTTCCAAGTTCTGCATCAATTTAGCATGAAATTGAACCCAAACAAGTGTGTCTTCGGTGTCACCTCGGGTAAGTTTCTGGGGACATTGTCAACCGGCGCAGCATTGAGGCTAACCCGGACAAGATAAAGGCTATCCTAGATATGAGGCCACCCTGAAAAGTAAAAGAGGTTCAGAGGCTAAATGGCCGCATAGCTGCTCTGAGCCGCTTCATATCCAAATCAGAAGACCACTGTCTGCCTTTCTTTAAAGCAATCAAAGACAAAGGGTTCGAATGGACCCGAGACTACCAGCTCGCGTTCGATGAGATAAAAAACTACCTTGCTAGTATGCCAATCTTAACCAGGCCCGAGGAGGGTGAGGTCTTAGAACTATACCTCTCGGCAGGCGACGAGGTGGTCAGTTCGGTACTAATAAAAGAAGTAGATTGGGTACAACGACCCATCTATTATGTTAGTAAAATTCTGTAGGGAGCAGAGACGAGATACCCGCAGATAGAAAAGCTGGCATACACATTGATAATTGCAGCTCGAAAACTCCACCCATATTTCCAGGCTCACACTGTCATCGTCTTGGCAGACAAAACTCTAAGGCAAGTCTTACTCAAGCTCGAGGTTTCCGGTCGGCTGACGAAGTGGGCCATCGAGATCAGCGAGTATGACCTCTAGTATAAGCCGTGAACTACTATTAAGGCCCAACCCTTGGTAGATTTTATCGCCGAGTGCACGTTCAGCCTCAAAGTCCCTAGACCGGTTGAGCCCGAGATCCCCAGTTCGGGTGAGCCCGGAGCTCCCAAGCCAATAGAGTCTGAACCCTGTGAAGTAGCAGCTAGGGTGGCATCTCTCCTGGTTAGGCCAAACGCGAACTGGGATGAGGAGCCCTGGATCCTTCACGTAGAGGCTCCTCGAACTAGCAGGGCAGCGGGGCTAGAATAGTGTTGTGCGGCCCAGGTGGCACGAAATTGGAATACGCACTACACTTTGAGTTCGCGACATTCAACAACGAGGCAGAGTATGAGGCATTGATAGCCTGGCTGAACCTAGCGCAAAAGGTAGGAGCAAAACATATAGTCATCTGCAGCGATTCCCAGCTTGTGGTCAATCAGGTTACAAGAGAATACGAAGCACGCGAGCTAACTATGATCGCCTACCTGGCAAAAGTAAAGGAGGCTCTACTCAACTTCCAGTCACACTTCATTAGACAAATCCCGATGTCAGAGAACACTGAGGCCGACGCCCTGTCTCGGTTAGCCAGCATGAGTCATAATGCCACGAGAACCGTGTACATAGAGGACTTACCTCGGCCTAGCATTCTCGGGGGGGGGGGGGGGCAGAGGAGGTCGCTCCTATCCTTGAAGCAGAGCCAAGCTGGATCGACCCACTCGCGAGCTTTTTGCTTGACTAGACCCTCCCTGCAGATCGCAATGCAGCCAGGAGGGTGCAGCGCCAGGTAGCCAAATACGTCATAATAGACGAACAGCTATACCGACGGTCCTACACGCTCCCCTACCTGCGTTGCTTGCGACCTACTGAGGCCGAGCTCGTACTCCGTGACACTCATGAAAGTCTATGTGGCAGACACTTGGGAGGCAGGGCCCTCGCCCAAAAGGCACTTTGACAAGGATACTACTACCCAACGATGAAGACAGAGGCCGTCGAACTCGTCAGAAAATGCGATAAGTGTTAGAAGCATGGCAATATCCACCATCAGCCTGCCGCCGACCTCAAGTACCCCACTAGTCCATGGCCCTTTGCACAATGGGGCATCGACCTCCTGGGGCCATTCCCGCCAGCAACAGGTGGGAGGAAGTTCCTAGTGGTGGCGGTAGATTACTTCACAAAGTGGGTAGAAGCTGAGCCTCTCATAACAATTACAGCTCGAAACATACAGAACTTCTTTTGGAAGAACATAGTATGTCGCTTCGGGTTACCTCGGGTACTCCGACAATGGCAAGCAGTTCGAAGATATCAAGTTTCAGGAATGGTGCCAAAATATGGGGATTTGGCAGAACTTCACATCGGTCGCGCACCCGCAGGCAAACGATCAAACAAAAGTAATGGATAGAGCTATCCTCTGTGGATTGAAAACACGACTAGACTGAGCTAAACGGTTATGGGCGGGTGGGCTACCAAGTGTTCTATGGGCTCACCGAATCACGGAAAAAACCGCCACGGGAGAAACCCCCTTTAACCTCACCTACAACACCGAAGCGGTAATCCCGTTGGAGATCGAAATACCTACACTACGACTAGAAGCATACGACGATCAGTCAAACAGAGATAAGTTACACACCAACCTCGACCTACTGGACGAGGTAAGAGACCTCGCATACATCTGGACCGCAGCTTACCATCAAAGAGTAGCTTGGTACTACAACGCCAGAGTAAAAAAGTGGAACTTCCGCGTCAGCGACCTGGTCCTCCGTAAGATCATGGCACCCAAGCCCGGCATGGGAAAACTTGGACCAATTTGGGAAGGGCCCTACCGAGTAAAGAGAGCGCTCGGGGGGGCATACAAGCTCGAAACCTTAGAGGGCAAACAAGTACCCCGAGCTTGGAACGTCGTTAACTTGAGACGATACTACCTATACATCACCAAGCGAAGTGGACCAAGTCGCTACCAGAGCCTAAGGGCTAGGATGCCGAGCTAACAAGGACCTCGGCATGGGCAAGCAAAAGCAAAAAATGCCAACTAAAAGCGCAAGTAAAATGCCAACAATGGTCAGTTCGGAAGAAAGAGTGACAACAACACTTAACCAAAAGAAGAACATTCCATTGCAAGATACTTTGTTTACATTTCAAAAAAAAAAAAAGTGAGCTCACTGGCCCGGAGGTACTTCTTCACCATCAGAAGGCACTTCAACGACACCCGAAGGTCCTGCCTAATTCTCAAAATCCGGCTCATCGTCAGTAGCATTGGCCATCTCCTGAGTAATGCGCGAAGTGGTTATGGCGCTAATATCGAGCTTGGGGTACGTATTCCGAATCATCCACCGGATCAATTTAAAGCCCCTTTTGTACGAGCCCACCATCAGATCGTCAAAGCGCGACGAGGCGATATATTCATCGTCGGCCTTCTTTTTGGCATCCTCGATGCCCTGAGAAAAGATCTTCGTCCTCTCCCTAATATCCTCTTGAATGTATTCAACATGATGATGCAAGTCCAGCCTCAGGTCCGCCATGTGCTTCACCACAACTCCCATGGCCTCAGTATCTCTCCGAGACCTAGCCAACTTGGCCTATGCAACGCGAGAAGCCACCTCAGCAGCTCGGGAAGCCGCCTCGACAGCGTGGGAAGCCTCTTTGGCAGCTTGCACTTGCCTCGAGCTCCTTTCCACTTGGGCCGCCAAGGCATGGATAGAAGAATTTACCTACCAAAAGGAAAAATAACAAATGATCAAAAGAATGATAGCAAGAAAAATAAAAGCAAAGAGCTCAACAAGAAATCGCTGACTTACCACCATGGCATGAGTGGCAGCACGACAAGCTACCTGGTTCAAAGGGAGCTCGGTCCATGCCACGACCTCCTCAGGATAAATGGCCTCCCTACTCTTCTGAAGAGCGTGGTTCGGCGACAACACACTCCTGAACTCGCCTTGGGCTCCTGAGCCTGAAGGCCCAGCTCGCGTATAAGCAGACTCAGAGTAAGCAGGAGCCCCCGTGTAAGTAGCCTCGGCATAAGGGGCCCCTACCGCTTCTTGCACTGGAGGGGCCATCTCGAGCTCCCTAAGCGGATCCACTGATGGGTAGTCTGGTACCTCGGGCTCCGCATCTCAGGGCAGTTCGGCATGAGTTCGTTTGGCGACTCGCTTCCTCCTCTTCATGGCATAAAACAGGTTCCCACCACGAGTCTTCTCTGAGTCCATTACACCTGCGAAAAGAGCTCAGCATCAGGAAAATGAAATAACAAAGCATAACAAAAGGCAAGCCTCTGAGTAAGGAACCTACCTGAACTCACACCGGCCTCGATGAGCTTGGCCTCCGTCAGATAATGGTGGCATTTTAGCCCAAGCCGTGCCCATTCCTGGAGGCCCTTCGCCATCTCCCTATCAAGCGTAACACCGGCATCAAGGGAAGCCATCCTCCACCCGATTTGGAACGGCCACCCCAATGCACTTTGCACCCCAAAGTAGTCTTGTTTCCACGCCGGGACCTTGTTGGGAAGATCATGTAAAAGCTTAAACCCCGGGCGAGGAGACAGGTAATATGCCTGCCTACGCCTGGGAAGGGGACCTGCTTGCTTCTTAAGCATTAGAATGGAAGAAAAGATCTCCAGGTCTAAAGGCAAGACCTGCTTGCAAAATAGGGAGATTGTCCCCACCAAGTTACGAATAGAATTCAGGTGAAGTTGGCCGACAGTAACGTCGAAGTGGTTTATAACCTCGACAATGAGGGGGTGCAAAGGCAGGCGCATCCTAGCCATGAGCTGCTCCCAGAATATAACGATCTCATCAGGACCATGTTCCCAAGGGAAACAGCCCGAGGGTATGAAGTAGGTGTACTCCCTAGGCAAGTTGAACTAGGTAATAAGAGACTGAAGCCCCTCAAGCGTCATGGTCGAGGGCCCAAACTTGTATAACGTCTGACCTCGACGGGAGGAGGATGCCAAACTACCAGAGGTGACTCGGCCTATGGGTTCGAGCTCTTCCTCGAGCTCTACCTCAGGTTCACTAAGGCTGTCAAGGGATGCGGCTCGATTCGTAGAACCTGCATCTGAACCTTTCGAAGAATTGTCTGAGCTGTCCGAGCTAGACATCAGGAGGAAAAGGATACCCGGAAGAAAGAAGACTCACCCGGAAAAGGCAAACAAACACGAAAACTTGGACGCGAGCTAAAAAATTTGGACGCGAGCTCAAGAAGCAAAACGCAGGAGAATGGCAATGAAAATGACTGGGGTCCCCCACTATTTATACCCACAGTAGCCGAAAATCAACGGCTCTGATCAAATCCAATCCAACGGCCCATAGTCGCGCTGACCGCACATCTCCTGAGACCGAGACATGACTAGCCGCATGTCATTCAAAACTGAAAGAGCGTTGGCACATGTCTCCTCGCGTTAAAGACAGTAGTGGCGCATTTTTTTTTTATTTTGAAATAACGTCCGCTGTCACGTCTCCCAGCGGCGCTTTTTAAAATTTTGAAATAAATGCACGTTGTCACGTCTGTCAGCATTTATAGATGGATTGGCACGTTTTCTGACTTTTTGGTGCTCGAGAAACCTTGAAGAACCCTGACGAACACGTACTCCGCGCCATCAGTCAAACCAGTCCAAAGTACGGGCCAAATCCGCCCGCCACCTCGCGAACTCCCCGCACTAGGGCAAGTCCCTTTGCGCGAGGAGTGGGGGGCAATTGATGAGGGAAGATTTGGCCTGACCTCGTAACCACTCAACACGTGGAAAGGCAGCAGCTCGGCACAACTGTATGCCCAAGGTTCGAACTCCGAAAAGAGGAACCCACGGTCCGAACTCCCCACAAGGAACCTGAGCTCTCCCTTGGACCCCGAGCCTTACAAGCACAAAAGGCAACAACTCGAACTGGCCCGCCCCATGGCAGTTCGGGCCACATCTCTATCCGAACTCAAGACTTCACCTCGCACACCACTCCAGCACTTCGCCTCCGGGACACCGAACTAAACAACCGCACCATACCTGACATCGAAGGAGTTAGGTATCTGGAGGCGGCGCACCTGACTGACTTGGGACCTGATGCTTGACAGCCGCACTCCAACGGCCACCTACCACCCCCACCTGCCACCGCCATCTCCAGTTACAAAGACGGCCTCGACAAAGAGAGCAGTGGCGGTTCTGCCCCAGCAGAGGTGAGGACACTCGAACTGGCAGAAGCGCAGGTAATCATACCCGACCTAACAGAAGCTTAGGAGTGAGTGCATGAAGTGGTTATAAAAGGCTCTCTACCCCCCCAAGAACGAGGTATGTGAATTTTGTGCCATCTGGTTTATCATCTTGCCTTTGAGGATACTAACTTAAGCTTCAAAGCACTCTCACCAGGTCCCTCCTCGGAGATACTCACTTTCTTCCCCGTTTCAGGCACCTTCTGCTCCAGCTAGAGGCGGGATCGTTGACAGCTAGAACCGGCCGGATTGCACACCATCAACTTTAAAAAATTTATTAAAAACACAAGAAATAATTTTATATTTTTACAAAATATATCACAAAATTATATACTAACAATTTAAATTAAGTTTTTCCGAATGATCAATTTAAATGCTTTTCAAATATTTAATAATATGTAATAGCTTTAAATAAATAAAATTCAAATAACAAAAAAATTAAATATTTTATAAATTATTTAAATATTTAAATAACTAAATATTTATCATAACTATATTTTAAATAGTTAAAATAATGAAATTATCTAATAAATAATTTTATATTTTTACAAAATATATCACCAAATTATATACTAACAATTTAAATTATGTTTTTCTAGATCATCAATTTAAATATTTTTCAAACATTTAATAAGAAATAAAGAAGATAGGCCTCGTGAAACAGAAGAAGGATTTGAAATATTCACAAACAAGGGTCGTGGTATTGGAAGTCCCTCTCATTTGTGCCTAGATAAGGAGACGATGATGAAGGCACATTTATATATTCTAACCAATTGTGATGCGGTTGGCCCATACATTCAGTAAGTGATGTATATTTTGTGGTTTGTGGTTGAATGGTTTTGATTGTTATAATATCTTACGCTTCTAATTTACCCAAATGTAGGAAGCACTTGGAAAAGATTTATCGAGAACAACCTAGAGCACGACCACATGTAGTGCAGAGGACTCACAACAAGGAGTTTTTCGAATGGTTTAGGCACCATGTTAGTAAAGCACATTTAAGTTTCCTTTGTACAAGTATTGAGTGCTAATCTTTTGAACTCTTTCTATAGGGTCCTTTAAATGCTCTTTAGATAATGACACTACACACCGAAGGGATTGAACATGTGCCAAATAGTTTAGTACATTTGGCTAGTGGCCTTTGTCTAATAGCAAAGAGATACAGTGGGGCTAACATAAATGGTTACAAGGAGCATGATGAAAACAAAACGACTCAAAATAGTGACATTGTTGTGATTGCGAAGACAAAGTTTTTCCAATACCCGAGATAAGAACCCGGTGTTGGGTGACATTGAATATTATGGAATGCTCACCGATATAATTGAGTTAAATTATTTTGAACACTTCAAGATATTGTTATTCAAGTGTGACTGGTTTGATGCTACTCAAGGTAGAGGAATGAGAGTCGATGAACTAGGTTTACACTGGTAAATTTCAAAGGCCGCTTACATACAAACGAGCCATTTTTGTTAGCATCTCAAGCAGAACAAGTATTCTACGTTCAAGATCCCATTGATACAAAATGGTATGTTGTTTCCAAGACAAAACCTAGAGATATATATGACATGCGTATTGGTGCAGATGATGTTGAGATGGATATACCAAATGTGTCGTACAATGACAACAACTTGGTAGATAATGTGTTGTCGGGTGGTGATGACTTTAGTTGGAATAGATCAGATGAACCTGCTATAGAGGTTGATGAGACAGAGGTCCCTATACAAGCAATTGTTGATAGTAGAGGAGCTGATATAAGCTCTGAACATAGAAACAAAGATAATGTTGAATAAGGCCTTCCACTGCAAGTATTTTTACCACCTTGGTAGATGGCGGCTTCTTGTTTTGGTCATCATATTTTTTTTTCTTGAGTCTGTAACATAGCTTTTGCAAGGGGTGGTGTACAAAGATTGTTTCAAGGTGCCCAACTACTCTTTTTTTTTTTTTTTTTGGAAAGCTGGACCATTTTCAGTTGGCGGATATTCTTTTTGTATATGGGCCAATGTACATGCCATCATTGTATATTGGTTGATGTATACTTTTTTTGAATAGCTTCAGCAATATCATACAATACTTCACACAGTATATGAAACTCTGCCCCCCCCCCCGTATATGAACAGGGTGATTCATAAGTGATCCTGGTGATGTAAAGAAAATGAGATCTGAGAAATGGCATAAGTCAGAAACTGAGAATGATCCTAGGACAAAGAACTAAGAAATAAAAAAACAGCGATGAAGGTATTTTCTGCTTTTGTTTATGCATTTTCTATAATTTTCTTCTATTTGTCTGCATAATGTTTTCAATTTTCTGCTATTCTCTGGTACTTTTCTGCATTTCTGCATTTCTGAAATTTTCTCCTATTTTGTGGTTTTTTTTTCTGGTATTTTCTCTTATTTTATATGTATTTCTGGTATTTTCTGTAATTTTATGTTATTTTTTGCATTTTCTAATTTTGTTTTTGCAATTTCTTGGTATTTTCTGCTACTTTCTGCAATTTCTGATATTTTCCTACAAATTTCTTCTATTTTCTGGTATTTTCTATAATTTTTTGTTATTTTTTGTATTTTCTACAATTTCATGGTCTTTTCTGCAATTTGTCTGCATTTTCTACAATTTTTGTATCTTTTTCTCTCTGTGTGTGTGTAGAAGAGGCTAAAGGGGTAGAAGGGGTCTAGGTGGACCAAAAAGAGAATGGGTCAAAGTAGTAAGATGCAGACAATAACTGGTTGATGAGCATGGTGATGTAGGAAAGGAAGGGGAAGAAAGTGGAAAGGCAGTGGAAGTGGTGAAAAGAATGCTTCAAACAATTTGAGCAGTGAATAATGGAGCACTGAATTTAATTCAATATAATTGAAACGCTCTGTGGCTCAACTGTTGTGGGTATGATATCATGTCAGAACCATCGTGATTAGGATTGAATTAGGGCTACTTCTACTAGTCTTTCAACTCTAATTCAGTCCTAATATAAGTGGGAGTGGACTAGGGGCAACCCCTACCTAGTTCATCTAGGATTCTTCTGCATGCAGAAGAGCCATACTTGAACTAAGACCATCCTAATGTGATCCGAACCAGCAATGAACTCCTAATTATATCAAAGAACTGAGTGATAGGAGTCTGTAAGGTGTGGAATCCCCACTGTAATACAGATTGAACCAACATTTGGAGCCTGCTTTCTCTTGGATCACCGTCCTGGTGGTGGTAGGCAACTTGAAATGTATCCATCGGTTTATTGGGCCTAAACAGATGCTTGCAATGGAATTTGGGAAAGACTTATACCTCTTAGAGACAACACCAATGTCATGTCCTCTGCCATGATGGAACCCTGGGAAATACATTTTGCAAACCCATTTCTGAAAACAAACTATTTACTTAATATAATATTAATTTTCAAAAACCAATTCCAAAACCATTTTGAAATCCATTGTTGATAATTTTAGGAATTCATTAGAGAAGGCGTTATCAGGGTATGTATTCTCTCTATCTAGTAGAGTGAAAGATCCTATCATAATGATCACTTACTTAAATCTCATTTTTATTTGCTGCAACATACTTAGGTATCAATCCTAGATAGGGCATCACTGGTTTGCACTTCAAAAGCAAGCAAATCCAACAAGGGCATACAACTTTCAAAAACGGTGGGCTGAGCAGGGCTTAGAACTGATATAAGTGAAAAAAGAAATTGACTTCATATGCAATAAAGGTTGAGTGGTGGTTGAAGAAGAGGTTTAGGGTGTGAAATGATTTAGATATGAGAATAGAGATAAAAATAAGAAAAGGAACAAGTTTTAGACACGTAAGAGAAATAAGAGAGATAGAAGAGTCAAGAAGAAGAGACGAAGAAGAAAAAATACATTCTTACCTACAAGTAAGCTTCAAACAAACTTTTTCTATTATTTCTCTTTAAAATCCATTTATATTGAGTCACTTATAATCATCTTCATCTAAGTCTTGTTCTAACTATATGTGGTTGGCTACATAAATCCAATTTTGCCATTCCATTTTGTTATAACTAAACCAATCAAAGTGGATGATCCATTAGATTTTCACTGATTAGTTCTTGACAAGACCTACAGGTTATTTCATTGTACTTATAAATACCTTGCTTGGTGATTATGTGCTGATGATTTAAATTTAATAACCTAACTATGTGGTAACAGGTTAAAATAAACATATTGAAGAAACTTAAAAAAAAGGGTACACGATCACAGGCAAGTAAATCAGGGGCCGCCCGACAACTAATATAGAAGACACACGGACACATGCAAGTCAATCGATGGCTCATCCAACTACTACCTCAACACCTGGTGTAGATGATACTACATCACCAACCCAGTCACCAAACTTGGGAAGGCATGAAAGGTCCTCTAGTGGGCAAGTTGGTGAAGGGATGAGAGATCCATCGTATGGACGCCCAAATCTTGCGGAACAAAGGGGTGAATTTCAAAAATTTTTCTCTCCCTTTCAACTGGGAATCGCATTCCCTATTTAGAAAATCATATTTTCAAGGATCAATCTTGAACCATAAACTGAACCAGATCTAAACCAAAAGGAGTAGGAGAGGATTATACCTGATACGGAGAAAAAAATATCTCCCAACGAAGGTGTTCACGCCCAAGGAATGATCCAAAGACTGCTCTCACTGAAGATGGCGCAGTGCAGAATGGAGCAGAATCAACAGTATTCTTCTCCAAGAATTCTGTCATTCGCAAGAAACAGCAGGATGGCACGTGAGCACAACTTCCTATCAATTCATTCTCAAAGAACTGATGTCAAGATCGAATCTTGACTTCTCTCACAACTGAACATCGAACTGGATGTTTGGCGGCTGCAGGAAGGAGGCGGCAAAAAAGATCTTCGCAGGGATTGCAGAAATCTTTCTTCTGTGATTTCAGCTCTGAAGAGGATCTGATTATGTGTCTTCTAAAGGCTGCCGCCCCTCCTTTTGTAACCCCAAAAGATCAACTCCTAATCCAATTAGGAGTTGCTGATCCAAATCATATTTGGATCAGACCTCTCTTTAGGTGATAAGGATAAACCCTTATCTTATCTGTAGATTAGATCAGCCTTCTCCTAATCTCATTAGGAGGTTTCTAGATCTGAATTATATTCAGATCTGGACTCTTTGAGTGGATAGGGTTAAGATCCTATCCTATCTGTTGATCCATCTCAGAATTCACCCATATTTAACTTATTAAATAAGTCAAGTTCGAAATGGGCTTTAGGCCCATTAAGCTTGTGTGCTCACTTAACCTTCCTAACTGCTACCCAGTTGGGCTTCCTTGTATGGCATGGGACCCAAGCATTGGTCTACACATCAGCCACATGGGTTCGACCCAGCCTTTGTTACAAGGCCTGACCGAATGCACAGTTATGGATAGTGCACCCCTTGAAACCCATCAAATGGGCTCTATGGGTCCAACATTTCCCCTAAGTGGTCCCTGGGCCAAGCCCACCTTGTAACACACAGGGACTACGGGCAGATGCAAGATTAGCCCATCAGGTATTATCCTCAATGGTCTTACACTTAGCCTCTCAGCCCATAATGGTCATACACTGCCCGATAAGAGAGGACCTCTCCCTTGGCTGCAAGGAACAGTATTACACTCTCTACTTATATGGATCCTGGAATTAAAACATTTTTGCAAACCTTTTAGAAACCATAATATATATACTTTTATATCTCATATAAAATATACTTTGCAAAACAAATATCAATGATTGAAATCGGCTGCCGGCAGTCTTGGTTTCCATCAGTGAGAGTGCATCCCCGATCATTACCTTTGTCTGACAAAGGGGCTGATCCTGTCACTATGATCACCCACTCAGATGAATTCTCAGACTGTCCCAACATACCCAGGTTTTGACCCCCGCTAAGGATTTCACTGATTGGTACATCAAAGACAATCCAATCCGACACTTAGTGCAGTATCATAATCGAGTGTAGGGGTCAGGTGTAACTTTCCAGTTTTGCCCATCAATCTCCAAGGTCTAGGGCAATACTAGAAATCTGGTCCAGTTCAAAGATTCAATTAATCCTACACTATATGTGCCTAGGGTCTCACCCTGGTAGCTGAGACAGGCCACCCCAACCGACTTGGTGGCACAACAGTGTCAGCCGTATCAGGATAGGTCTCCCTAGACCGACCCATTGGCTGTGAACATTCTAAACTAACACAAGTCTCATTAGGTGTCTAGTTTAAGGGTATTACATAGAAATATACCAGGGGAATTTGAATCAAATATGCACTTTTATTCATTTACAATAAACTCATAAAGTACATCATTTTGATTGAAGCTAAGGGCATACAAAACTGTCCAACAACTCCCACTTGCACTTAAGTCAATCAGGTACAAGTCGGAGTCCCATGCTTTCCATGTGTTTCTCAAACAATTTTTGTGATAGTGACTTCGTCAATGGGTCAGCTACATTTTCTGCTGACGTTACCTTCTGAATCAAGATGTCCCCTTTACCAACAATCTCCCACAGTACGTGGTACTTCCTCTCGATGTGCTTCGACTTTGAGTGGGCTCGTGGCTCCTTAGCTTGAGCACTGGCTCCATTGTTGTCACACAACAACGGGATGGGTGATATGCTAGACGGAACTACTTCCAACTCGTGAACAAACTTCTTCATCCACACGGCTTCTTTGGCAGTCTCACTTGCGGCAATGTACTCGGCCTCGGTCGTGGAGTCTGTAGTGGACTCCTGTTTGCTGCTTTTCCAGCAAACAGTACACGATCCTATCGTGAAAACATATCCTGATGTAGACTTTCTATCATCTGGATCCGACTGGAAATCGACATCTGTATATCCTTGGATTTGTAGTGAGCTACCGTCGAATACTAGACAAAACTCTTTAGTCCTTCAAAGGTACTTAAGTATGTTTTTCACAGCAGTCCAGTGCTCCTACCTTGGCTTGGCATGAAATCTACTTACTACACTCACTGCCTGAGCAATGTCAGGACGAGTGCACAGCATGGCATACATGATGCTCCCTACGGCAGAGGCATAGGGAACGTCTTTCATGCCATCAATCTCCTCAGAAGTCTTGGGAGACATCTTCTTGGAGAGAGTGACTCCATGCCTGAAAGAAACATTTCCTTTCTTGGAGTTTTCCATATTGTATCTTTTGACTATTTTGTCAATGTAAGCAGATTGGGATAATCCTATTATCCGCTTCGATCTATCTCTATAGAGTCAAAGACCTAGTATATAGGAGGCTTCTCCAAGATCTTTCATGGAGAATTGCTATGAAAACCATACTTTCACCGTAGTTAACATTCCTACATCATTCCCAATGAGTAGAATGTCATCTACATACAGAACCAAAAAGGTAACCTTATCTCCACTATACTTCCTATAGACACAGGGTTCATCCGGATTCTGCTCGAAGTCAAACGATTTGACAACAGAGTCAAAACGGATATTCCAACTTCTAGAAGCTTACTTAAGTCCATAAATGGATCTATTAAGTTTATATACCATGTTTTCCTGACCTGCAGCAATGAAGCTTTGCGGCTGCTGCATATAGATATCTTCAGTAAGATCTCCATTCAGGAACGCAATTTTGACATCCATCTACAAAATCTCATAATCATAGTATGCTGCTACAGCTAGCAGGATCCTAATGGATTTAAACATGGCCACAGGCGAAAAGGTTTTCTCATAATCGATGCCCTCTTTCTGAGTGTACCCTTTTGCCACTAGACGAGCTTTGAAGGTCTCAACCCTACCATTGGGGCCCTTCTTCCTCTTGTAAATCCATTTGCAACCGATTGCTTTTACCCTAGAGGGCGGATCTACTAGAGTCTAGACTCCATT
The DNA here is from genome assembly GCF_056320005.1 of Nelumbo lutea. Taxonomy (NCBI): domain Eukaryota; kingdom Viridiplantae; phylum Streptophyta; class Magnoliopsida; order Proteales; family Nelumbonaceae; genus Nelumbo; species Nelumbo lutea. The sequence goes on from NC_142684.1 coordinate 215,641,765, forward strand.
GGTCTCCATTGAGTCCATCTCTGCTCTCATGGCCTCCACCCACTTCTGGGAATCTATGTCCAACATAGCTTCCGTGTAAGTCGCGGGATCCTCTTCACTAGCCAAGGTTTCCACCAGGTAACTATCCTGGTCATAACCATAACGGACTGGTGGCCTGGATACCCGAGTGGATCTTCTAAGTTGGTCACTACCTGGAACTGGTGGGACATCTCCCATTGCTCCTAAACTCTCCTCATCAAGGACTATTTCCTGATGATGGGTGTCCAGGATAAAATCGGTTTCCAAGAACTGCACATTTCGGCTGCAAAACACCTTCTACTCACTTGGGTCATAGAATAGGTAACCCACAGAGCCTTTTAGGTAGCCTATATAAATAGGCAATGACTGGTCTTGGATTCCAACTTGACTGCACTCATTCTTTTAACGTGTGCTGGACAACCCCAAACCTTCAAGTGTCTGGCACTTGGTTCCTTTCCGATCCAAAGTTCATATGGAGTGTTCGGAATCGATTTGGTTGAAACCCGATTCAGCACGTATATTGTAGTCTCTAGTGCATAACCCCAAAAGGATGTGGGTAACTTTGAGTGTATGAGAATGACTGGACCATATCCAATAAGGTCCTATTCCTCCTCTATGAAACACCGTTAAGTTGTGGTGTAGCAGGAGGAGCTAACTGTGATACTATCCCATTGTCCTTTAGGTAGTCCTTGAATTCGTCAGAGAGATACTCGCCACCTTGATCTGATCGAAAGGCTTTAATTTCTCTCCCTAACTGTTTCTCGACCTCTTGTCTGAACTCTTTGAACTTTTCAAAGGATTCAGATTTGTGTCTCATTAGATACACGTAACCATGTCGTGAAAAGTCATCGGTGAAGGTGATGAAATACACGTGTTGATTCCGTGTCCTAACACTCAGGAGACCACATACATTAGTATGTATAAGGTCAAGTTCAGGCTTACCGTTAAATGGCCGTTTCGTCATCTTGCCTTGCAGGCAAGGCTCACAAGTGAGAAGATCTTCTATAGTTAGAAAATCCAAAGGACCATCCTTTACCAACCTTGTGATTCGGTCAACACCGATGTTGCCAAGTCGGTAATGCCACAGGCATGTGGGACTAACGGTATCTCGGGCTCTCTTCTTGGGGATTTCAGCCGACGTAGTTTCGGTTATGTTAGATTCTAGAGAATGATGTAGAACATAGAGACCGTTCTCCAGTTCCCCGTATGTGATGAATCTGTTATTTCTTTTAATAGTAATCGTATTACTAAAGAAGATAGAATAACCATCTGCACACATCTGTCTCCAGTTTTGAGACAGAAATCAAAATTCTTCTTAAATTTTGTACATAAATGCAATCTTTCAATACAATAGTTCATTCTCTAATAAATAACTCCACGGTTCCTATGTCCGCGGCTGCAACATTTGCAGTAGTCTCCAAGTAGAGCGTGACTTCTCCTTCACTCAACTTTTTGCTTACCTTAAACCCCTGTAGTGAGTTACACGCATGAGTTGAAGCCTCGGAGTCAATACACCAGGATGCACAATCTACCAACAAGTTGGTTTCTATAACACAAGTTTCGAGATTACCTTTCTTGGATTCTAGGTAGGCAGAACATTTCCTTTTCCAGTGGTCGGTCTTCTTGCAGAAGTGACAAGCATCCAATGCCTTGTCCTTCCTTTGTTTCTTGGGTTTGGCAGCCTTCTTCTGGGGTTTTCTCTTTGCCTTCCTTTTCTTGCCCGATTTGTCAGTTTCAACAAGCATGGCAATGGGCTCATCCTTTTTAATCAATTCTTCAGCCCTCTGCAACATATTGCTGAGTTCCTGCAAGCTGACGTTCACCTTGTTCATGTTGTAATTCATGATGAATGGATTAAAGGATGGAGGCAAAGAGTTGAGAATAGCATCGATCTGTGTTACTAGATCCAGCCCTGATCCAAGAGCCTTCAATTCGTTGATATAACCCATCATCTGGAGACAATGGTCGTGAACTTGTTGGCCCTTGGACATCTGCGCGGTCATGAATTGTTTCAAGACCTTCTACCGAGTAGAATGATTCTACTCTTCGTACATTGTCTTGAGACTACCCAATACGTCCTTGGCAAGTTCGATATGATCGAACTGCCTCTGAATCGGATTGTCCAAGGAGGTAATGATATAGCGGCGGGCAAGGGAGTTTTTCTCCTCTCATTCTTGGTATTCTCTTCTCCGGGCCTCAGAAGCCTTATCTCTGGGCGATCCGGGGCAGGATTCTTGGCTACCTTGTCCAATTTCTCAAAGGTTAAGACCAACATAAGGTTCCTGTACTAGTCGACATAGTTTGGGCCCTTCAGCTTATTGTCATCTAGCAGCTTTGCAAATTGTCCGTTTGACATTTTTTGATAAATGAGGAAACATAAGTCCACAACCTAATTTGATTCATGTTCATTACATAGATATGGATTTTAATCTATGTTCTATTTCCATTTATTCATCTCTGAGATTTCCCTCCTTTCTCAGTGACGGAGACTGCGAGTTGTCTCTGAAAATGTGGGAAATCACATAGGGTGCATGGAGCCAACTGTTTCAATTGCATAACCCCACCACCTTTCTATGAAGGATCATATCCACTCATCATATGAGCTTTCCCTTTGGCCTCTGTCAGACAAGGTTCAGAGCTGTTTTTAGGTAAACCTTTCTGTTCAGTGAGTGCTTACCCATCATGTTCGTGAATGCCAAGGTACTGTGAGAGAGTTCCCATTTTCTGTCGAAGCCCCCCCATTGGTCTATGACGCCCCTATCATCTTATGAAACATTCAAACAAGCCCTACAGCAAATGGATATCCCATTTTCTGGTGCGTTTCCTCATTACTGAAGGACCCATCCTCATGCTAATGATGGAAGGCCTTTAGAGAGTTCATCATATGAATTTCCCTATCACATGCACTCATATTAGCTGGAGGGAACAGTCAATTACGCCCTAGTTGATCTAGGTCAAACCCAAGTGGCTCCCACTGACTTTCATAAAGTCAGATTTTGGTGGGCCTAAATCGGCTAGGGTTCCGCACGTAACCTCTCCATGAGGTGTGGGGCCCACCACTAAGAGAGGTCATCCAATAACCAAAAGGGACACCATGGCAATGATGTGCATTCAGCCATGGTGTGCGTAAGAGCCACTGTCGATTGATCATGGGCCAAGCATTTATGGCCCATGTACGTAGCACATCACACATCCATACATCACATGCAAGGATAAATTGGTCCAATCAATTAATTATCTGTAAAGCCCATTTGAAGCCCATTTTAAATCCATAATATTAACCATTAATATTATCTAGGTATATGGGCCAAATTAGGATTGATGGGTTCGGCCCATAGAGCTTTATCTGCAGAGTGGGCTTTTAGTAGTTTTAACCATTTAAAACAGAGCCTTTCCAGGCTTGGCTGAATTAACCATTTAATCAAATATCAATCCTCAGGCCCATTAGTGGGAAAATTAGAGCTGACTTTCAGCCTTGATCGAACCCTAGATTTGGTCCAAACAATTTGAACCAATCTTGGTTCGAATGGGTCTAGGGCTTGATATTTAATTAAATCTTTAATTCAATAAAATAATTTGAAATTAAATACTGAAAAAAGAAAATCAACAATCAGTCAAACAAGGTTGTTCGTACAATCCATCCTACAAAACAGAGGTTAGATCACAGTTTGCAGTTTCATAAACAGCAAATCGCAGTTTGCGATTCTCCCATCTACGAAATCTCCTTCTCTGCACCGCCTTCTTCGATCCAAAATAAAATAAATAGAAATCCTAATTTCTATTAATAATTACATCAGATCGAATACCTATACATTCAGTCTAAAAATTAAAAAAAAAATTATTTTACAGACCAAATGTAATAAAGTAATCCAAAAAATTGCAAAATCACAGGTTCCCTGCGCAAATCAAGAATTCGATCTCCCCTTGTACGAACAACCCATAAATCAAGAAAATTATAAAGAACAATTCTAAATAATAATCAGACTTACATAAAAATTAATTTCAGATTATTCACCCATTATTTTTTTTGGGAACAAATTTCCCAAAACCCATATTTGCGCAAATTGGGTAGAACGCCTTCTGCCCATTTGCGTAGGTTCAGATCTAAAATAAATTGGTTCAAGATTTGAACTATGGCTCTGATACCACTGAAGGGATGAGAGATCCATCATATGGACGCCCAAATCTTGTGGAATAAAAGGGCGAATTTGTCCAACAAAGGGGCTGATCCTGTCACTATGATCACCCACTCAGATGAATTCTCAGACTGTCCCAACATACCCAGGTTTTGACCTCCGCTAAGGATCTCACTGATTGGTACATCAAAGACAATCCAATCCAACACCTAGTGCAATATCATAATCGAGTTTAGGGGTCGGGTGTAACTTTCCAGTTTTGCCCATCAATCTCCAAAGTCCAGGGCAATACTGGAAATCTGGTCCAGTTCAAAGATTCAATTAATCCTACACTGTATGTGCCTAGGGTCTCACCCTGGCAGCTGAGACAGGCCACCCCAACCGACTTGGTGGCACAACAGTGTTAGGCTTATCAGGATAGGTCTCCCTAGACTGACCCACTGGCTGTGAACATTCTAAACTAACACGAGTCTCATTAGGTGTCCAATTTAGGAGTATTACATAGAAACATACCAGGGGAACATGAATCAAATATGCACTTTTATTCATTTACAATAAACCCATAAAGTACATCATTTTGATTGAAGCTAAGGGCATATACAACTATCCAACAGTTGGAGAGGAGTCTTCTCGTACCACACCTAACAACCCAATCACTTGACAATCTAAATGTACTTGTTCATGCAAATTGAATTAAAATTTAGTTGGTTGCAATCCTACTTTAGGCTTGGTAGAGAACATTAAACCTTTAAAGCCCCATGACCACCATTTAATCTCCGGTATATTGGATGTGCAAAGATACGATGCTTTTTCTACAAAAATGATCAGTAATCAAATTATCTTGGGGTAAATACTTAAAATCCCCCATGAGATTTGTGAGAAATACTTGAACCTCCCCTCGCCTTACTTGCTTGACTGTAGCCTCCCTTGTCTGCTAATCTCGCAGGACAGACTAACGCCAGTTACCAGTAAAATATCATCACATGTCCTTGGAAATTTTTGAAAAAACCAGAAATGACCTCATTTAGCCTCACAGGAAATTACATGTGAGCAAAAATACTTGAACTACTAATCTCTGTTGGGTCCCCTTAACAGGATATCTCAGTTTATCAACAATTGAGACCCGTTTGGAAGGGCTGAGTTGAAGATTCAGCGAAGCTGGTTCGTCGGCTTTGCAGTGCTCCGGTTGCTATTCAAAAAGGCGGAAGCAGACCAACTCTTAAATGGATGACTGACAGCTGATATTGATTTGGGCTTTTTCTGGGGTTTTCACCAAACATGCTATCTGCATAGGGCCCACCTTGGATTGTCTGCCAGTCTTGAGTCCCAAAGGTCTAGAGGAAGGCTCGTATTGTATAGTATATCTTTTAGAACCTATTTAAAACCTTTTTTTTTGAGAAATATTGCTTTTTAATAAACAAAAATATATAAATAATAATATTCTATGACCTTGAAAAAAAACTAATATGCAATCTTTAAGAAAACTGAAAAATAGAATTGAAAGGTTCAAAAAAAACTAATATGCAATCTGGAGTGATAAAGCCTTAGCCAGGGGCATTGCCAATATCTAATTGTCCATTCTAGCTTATATGCCTACATGAGTTAGACTAGATCGCTGGTTAGAAGAGAAAACATATCTCTTTGTCAGAGACTTATGGAAGAGAAAACAAATCTCTTTCCATATATTGAAGGTAGGTTCCGTTTGTTTTCGGTGTAAATGTTTATTGATCGATGGAGTTCAACACAAATAGGTTTAAATGAGTGAATCATTGTAACTTTGAAAAGTGTGATAGTCGATGTAAATACTTACATCGAGATGTTGTATTTATATTGATTATCGATGTAACACTCGACCATAATATACGCATACACATGAAGCAATGCAGTTTTATTTGTTTGCTTTTGATATAGTGCCCGTGTGGGTTTTCATGTCAACCTTAGTTTCTTTTCCTATCTAATACCAGTATTTTTTGCAGGTCAAATTGGAATAAAGAATTGAAATGTTGAACACTTTCAAGAATTATGAAATTGATGTGTCCATCCTGGATGATTTCGATTTTTATGAGGATAACCAGAAAGCCATACAGGAAAGGAAGAAACAACAAGCCAGTTTGATGGTTGTCCCTGTTGTTGGTGGCAATGAGCACCGGAATCCAGTCTCACTATCTAGTGATTTCATAAAACAGATGACCAAGAGCTTTGCTCAAGCTGTTAGGTTGGAAGAAAGTGGTAAAGAAGACTTGATAACAGAGAAGGGTGGCTTTATTGTTGCTGCACTTGTGGGTGCTGGAGTTAAATTTGAAGATGTGTTACATTATTCAAGAAGATTCTTTTTAAATGCATTGTACATTTTTTTTTTATGTTAATTGGATACTGTATTTAAGCAATTTGTTTTGGATATTATAATAATTAATAATTTAATTAAAAGTTTTTTTATTTTCAATTTGCATTTTTTTATTTAAATTGATTTTTATGCATTATCTGCCATGAGGTTTGTATTAAACAGGTAGAAAAAAAAAATGTTGAGATCAAATTGATATAAACAATACAAAATTAAAAAAAAAAGACAAAGCCGGCAGTCGTAAAACCGGTGCCTTAGACATAAAAGAGATCTAAGCCAACGGTCTAGGCCGCCACCTAAAAAATGGAAGTAACATTTCGACGGACCTAAGGCAGCGGTCCAAAGAGATCTACACCGGCGGTCCAGACCGCCACCTAAAAACTGGAAGTAACATTTCAATGGACCTAAGGCGGCGGTCCAAAGAGATCTAAGCCGGCGGTCCAGACCGCCACCTAAAAAATGGAAGCCGCATTTCGACGGACCCTAAGGCAACGGTGCAAAGAGATCTAAGCCGGCAGTCCAGACCGCCACCTAAAAAACAGAAGTAACATTTCGATGGACTAAGGCAACAGTCTAAAGATATCTAAGCCAGCGGTCAAGACTGCCACCTTTATTAAATCTGAGCCAGCGGTTCTGACATACTGCCGGTTTAGGAATGATTGAACCGTGTCGGACCGGTCCTCAAAGGCGAAGGTCTTTTCTATCTAAGGCAGCGGTCTTAACCTAGGCCAGTAGTTGTTGAGGGGGCTGACTCATGAACGCCCGCTTACCTCTAAGGCACCGGTCTTTTGGTCAAGACCGGCAGTCAGAGACCGCCGGTTTTGACCATTTTTCTTGTAGTGTTATTTGGAGAATCAGATATTGCAAATTTACATGAATCCGGATCAGGCTTTGATGGATAACTCTCTATTTATGGTGGACGCACGACATGTGAACCCAAGTATATATGGCATGGCACCACATCAATATCTTACCTGGCTTTCTATAGAACAATATCTGACTCAACCTTCTGTTCAGGTATTGAGGTATAGCTACTTATCTCAACTTCATTATATTTTTCTCTTTTGTTACAGTTTCTTCTCATACTTCTTTTCCATTAATACTATTTATCCTTGTTACTAGAAATGATGCTATCATGGAATATTCGGGGAGCTAATAACCCCAAGAAAGTTAGGCTCCTTGAAAGTTTATGCAAGCAAGAACATCCCAGTATGATGTTACGTGAAATCAGATCATGGACACAAGTGAAGCTGAAGCTTGCCAAGAAACACAATTTTGATCAGCATGTTAGTAAAAGGGCCACAGGTTTATCGGGTGGTTAATCTATCAATTCATGCATTTGACTCAATAGTGGAATCATGGATTGTTTATTTCTGGGTCAATTTTAAATTTTTATTCCATTTTTATTATTAATAAAAATATTATACTTATTTTTGTTTAATATGATGAATATATAATATTGAAAATTTGTTCAAAATTTCTGAAAATTTTTATTATTTTTTATACTTTTGTCTATTTTAAAATTTTAATATTATTTATGATAATATGGATTGATACGTTTGGCCCAAAAGGTTGAATCGCTTACCCACTATATGAAAAAAGTTTAATTAGTGGAATTTAATGTTAAGAAACAAAGATACCTAAATATAAGATCTAATGAGAAGAATGGAAATTAATTGAGAAACTTCAGGTCGAAGGAGAAAGATTTTCTTCTGTATCTCTTTTAGCAAACGATTACAAGATATATATACAGATTTAGAGTTAGAGTTAACTCCTAAACGAAGATGGAAGCCAAACCCAAAAACAACTAAAATACATACAAGATAAGGCTTTGCTAAGATAAGGTTTATACAAGATAAGGCTCAATACCCCCCCTCAAGTTGGTGCATGTAAATGGGAAATGCCCAACTTGGCAAGAAGATGTTCGAATTGTGGCCTGCCCAGGGCCTTTGTAAATATATCAGCAAGTTGCTCGGAAGTCCGGACGTAGGAGGGCCGTATATTCCCATTCTGGATTTCACCATGGACAAAGTGACAGTCTACTTCAATGTGTTTAGTCCTCTCATGGAAGACCGGATTCGCAGCAATATGCAAGGCTGCTTGACTATCACAGTATAATCGCATAGGGTCAGGATGACCAACACCTAAGGAATGGAACAACCCTTTTAACCATTTCAATTCACATGCAGCTGTTGCCATAGACCTGTATTCCACCTCAGTCGATGATCTGGACACTGTATGCTGCTTCTTTATCTTCCACGAGATAGGTGCTTATCCCAATAAAACAAAGTATCCAGTGAGAGAGCGTCGTGTCAGTGGACAATCGGCCCAGTCAGAATCACAATAAGCATACAATCGAAGATCACTGTCAGCTAAAAGGAAGATTCCCTATCCCGGGTTACCTTTCAAATATCGCACCACACGTAAAGCCGCCTCCCAGTGTTCTTCACGGGGGGTCTACATAAATTGAGCGAGCACATGCACACAATAGGACAACTCAAGACGGGTAATGGTCAAGTAAATCAAACGACCCACTAACCTCCTGTAACTCTCCAGCTTTATCATCATAGGACCATCTGCCAGAGCTAATTTATGATTTTGTTCTAGGGGAAGCCCAGTTGGCTTAGCTCCTAACAATCCAGTTTCTGATAGGATATCCAAAGCATACTTCCGCTAACAAAGAAAAATACCTTCTTGGCTTCTGTCGACCTCCACTCCTAAAAAATATTTCAAAGCTCCCAAATCCTTCATGTGGAAGCATTGGCTTAGATACTTCTTGAATTTCCAATTGGCATTGCCATTATTTCCGGAGATGACAAGATCGTCCACGTAAACTAAAATATTTAACTGTTCCTGCTTACGTCGAAGCGTAAACAAAGAGTAATCAGATTGCGACTGGGTAAAACCATATTGTTTCAAGGCTATCGTTAGTTTAGCAAACCAGCAACGAGGGGCCTGTTTCAAACCATAAAGCGACTTATGCAGCTTGCAAACCTTTCCAAGCAATCTTGAAGCAAATCCAGGAGGCATCTTCATATAGACTTCTTCTTGCAGATCTCCATGAAGAAATGCATTATGCACATCCATCTGATGCAATTCCCAATTTTTAGCCGCAGTAACTGCAAGGAATGTACGGACTATAACCATCTTTGCCACAGGCACAAACGTTTCATTGTAGTCTATCCCTTCAACATGTTTGTTTCTGAATATCACTAAATGCGCCTTGTATCATTCTATTGTGCCATTTGAGTTGTACTTTATCTTGTGGACCCATTTACTTCCGAGAGCCTTTTTCCCTGGTGGAAAGTACTCCACTGTCCAGGTTCTATTGTTTTCCAAAGCTTCAATTTCCTTTCTCATTGCTTCTCTCCAACGAGAGTCATTGACAGCCTCTGAATAACACTGTGGCTCATGACTAGCTATGACAACTGCTAAGAAAGAGCGATATCGAAAAGAAAATTTATCACAATTCACATTATGTGTTATAGGATAGGGAGTACCTGAGGAATGAGATTGGCGAGATGAACTGGCAGAAGGGCTCAGACTTTGGTTGGAACACCAAGTTGTGTGTATGATGTAATCCTTGAGACGAGTGGAAGGATGCTTCACTCTATGACCTCGTCTAAATTGCTCATTCCCTGCATTCGTTTCTACCATAGAACCCCCCTTACATCATGCTCCACTTCATTATTTTTACACCTGTCGCCTATACTATCACCCCTTCCTCTTATACTTTCACTATCTTCTTCGTCATACACTTCAATCTCCACCTGGTTATAATCAAGATCGCCATCATTGTGTTTGACTTGTTTTTCTTCAATAGCATACAAAAACTCAGTTTCTGAAAACACCACATCCCTAGAAACAAAGTATTCATTTTTCTCCAAGTCATAAACTCTCCACCCCTTCTTGCCAAAGGGGTATCCCACAAAGACACAACATCTGGCTCTACTGGCAAACTTGTCCCAGGTACAATTTAGGCTTCGTGCATAACACAAACACCCAAACGTTCGTATATGTTTGTAGCTAGGTTTCTGCCCATACAATATCTCATACGGTGATTTTCCCAAAAGAAGAGTGGAGGGGGTCCTGTTGATCAGATAACCAGTCGTCATAACACACTCTTCCCAAAACTCAATAGGGAGATTATCCTAAAATCTAAGGGCTCTGACAACATTCAGTATATGTCTATGCTTTCTCTCGACACGTCCATTCTGTTGCGGTGTTTCAACACATGAGGTCTGATGTATTATACCTTGCTCAGAAAAATATTCCTTCAAGCAAGTAAATTCAGTACCATTATCACTTCTAACTATCCTTACCAATTTATCATATTGGCGTTTAACCATAGTGAAGAAGTTCCGCAATGTTTTGCCCACTTCACTTTTGTCATTAAGTAAGAAAATTCAAACAGCTCTTGAGAAGTCATCAACAATAATCAAAAAATACGTGGCACCACAAGACGCACATACAAAGTATGGACCCCATAAATAACAATGAATCAAATCGAAAGTTCCTTTAGCATTATTTTCACTAGAATCGAATGTACCTTTTGTCTGTTTGGCTTATGAACAAACACCACAAATCCTGTTTCCACTACCATATCTAATGTTCAAATCAGGAAGAAATTTAATTACTTTCTCGGAGTGATAACCCATTCTCTTGTGCCAGAAGCTTCAACCTTTGCCTTGTGAACCTTGCTTGAGCACGCACCTTTGAAGTAGTAGAGCCCTTCGCGTAGTTCACCCGCACCAATCACCATCCTCGAAGTGCGGTCCTGTACAACACAAAACTTATTAGTGAATTGGATATTACAATTTGACTACTCTAATTATGGCGACACAGATATCAGGTTACAATTCAAACGATGAACATAAAGCACATTAGTAAGCTTCATGTGTTTGTTTAAAATGATTGTCCCTTTCTTTATTGCCATGACATGCTTTCCATCGGGCAATCCAACCTGACAATCAGTCATGATCTCAGGATCATGCAAGTGGTTCAGGTTCCCGGTCATATGGTGTGAAGCTCCTGTATCAATTATCCAATTCATACCTATCAGCTTCTCATTTGTGTTGGGTTTGCAAGAATTCAAGAGATTAAGAAAAGTGGACCGCTGTTCATTAGTCAATCCACCAAATGCTACTGCGCGATCTCCCTCTGTCGCATGGATTGGTTTAGAGGTTTGCCCTACCGCTTGTGCAGCATTTTCTCTCTGTACGCCTCCACGTCTACGACTAGTTTTGCCTTGTGTTCCTCGGCCTCGTGCTTTCCCACTTTCAGTAGATCTCGGCGGTCTCCCCACTAGTCCGAGTAGCCAATGAGTTGAAAGCAACTCTCAGCCTCATGTCCTGTTCGTCCACAGTTCGTGCACACTCCAGATTTTTCTTTTGTATCGTGTCTCGTTCTTTTTGTTCCACCTTGTGCCTGCACAGCAAAGCTCATTGCCTCCCTTTTTTCTTCTTTGCCGCGTGTCATGGTTCTCAGGCGCTCCTCTTGTATCACCATGGCATAGGCTTTGTTCAAGTTTGGCAATGGATCGGTGCCCAAAATATTGGAACGCACTGTTCCATATACTGCATCGTCCAAGCCCATCACAAACTGATGGACTCTTTCTTCTTCTCGTCTCTTCTCCAGCTTCGCAGCGATGCAGTTGCAGCCTGCACAGACGCATGTTGGAATTTGTTTGTAATTAGCAAGCTCGTCCCATATTTGTTTTAGTTTTCCATAATATATCACGATTGGGAGACTGGCTTGTTTCCATATACATGATTGTAGAACGCAGGCTCGGTTCTATCATGTTGAGGATCCATGAAACTAGCATCGAGTTTACAGTCCACCAGTCTTCCAATTCCGGTGAACCATCTGCGGGCTGAGATATAGTCCCTTCAAGAAATCCGATCTTCTTCTTGGCTCGGAGCGCCATCCGCATTGCTCGAGCCCATTCTTCGTAATTATCTCCTTTCAATTGAACTTGGATAATTATGTTACCGGGTTGTCGTTGGTAGTCAGGTAGTACGATGAGACTACCTTTCTGCTTCCACCCTCACCTTCATTCTTCTTCTCTCTTCCATCCGCCATTATCGATCAACCAAAGCTTGAAGACGATATTCCGGTCGGGTTGTAAAGTACAGTAAGCCATTAAAATCGACGAGCAACCAATATTCTCACCGGCTCAAGAGAGTGTCTCGTCGATCCTGTTTAAGACTTCGACGGGTGCAACAGCGTCAGTGACAGAGCCACCTCAAGAGAGTGTCTCATTGATCCTGTTTAAGACTCCGACAGGTGCAACAGCGTTAGTGACAGAGCCACCACCTCCGGGACTGGCAGGGTTGAAGAGGTTTGCGTTGGGTCGGAGATCCAAAACGTGGGTCGCTGATGACCTGGATAAATTGTTGGGTCATGAGAGTATATGGCAACGACAAAACCTAGACCAACCCAAGGCTTGATTTCCGTCGAAAGTGGGGGGTTGCGGAATCCGCTTCCATCTGATAATTGTGCTGATTACGCGACAGCAACATCGGATGAAAGACTGGCTCTGATACCATGAGAAGCTTCAGGTCGAAGGAGAAAGATTTTCTTCTATATCTCTTTTAGCGAACGATTACAAGATATATATACAGAGTTAGAGTTAGAGTTAACTCCTAAACGAAGATGGAAACCAAACCCAAAAACAACTAAAATACATACAAGATAAGGCTACGCTAAGATAAGATTTATACAAGATAAGACTCAATATTAATACTTTAAATATTAGACTAAATGAGAGGGAATAGAATGGATAGAATAATAATATTCAAAACAAGGGGAACTTTAGTTAACAAAAAGTATAGAAGCTATGAGGAACTATCCCTACTTTAATAATGCATTCAAAACAAAACATCCGTAGAACGATGATTTATCATCATTCTTATGTACAACAAATTGGCCGTGTGAAATTACCAGATGCATCATCATTATAATGATGATGCACGGCTTATTACACCATCATTTAATATGGTGATGTAATATCATCATTTGATATAACAATGTTAAATCATCATCACTTGTTACATGCATCTATTCTGCTGCTAAAAGTATGAATAGAGTCCCGTATTTTTAGACTTTTTATTAATTCACAATATCTCTCATCGAATCAAATAATTGAATCATTTTTGTTTCATATTACTGAACTCCAATACACTACAAGAAATATGGCCTTTAGCTACCGATAAAACCATAGTTATACATAAAAAACCGTAGCTATAGACCTATAGCTACCGTTTAACTATGAACAGAAAACCATAGCCTATGTTCGCGTGGCTATAGCCTATAGCTATGGTTCAACTAATTCATAGTTATAATTCATCTATAGCTACAGTATCTGTTCATAGCTAAAGGATGGATGCAAATCATGTGGACCTTTAGCCACGGGCTAAACCGTAGCTATATCTAAATCTATAGCCACAGTTTTCTATAAAACCATAGCTAAATTCTTCCATTTATAGCTACTGTTTGTTATAAAATCATAGTTAAATGTATTAACCTATAACCATGGTTTTTCAATTACTAAAACTGAAGTTAAATATTAACTTATAGCTACGTCTTTTTTTTTTAACTGTGGCTAAAAGATGCAATCTTAGCCACAATTTCTTGAAAAACCCTAGCTAGATATGCCAAGCTGTAACTACGGTTTTATATAAAACCGAAGTTATATATATCAACCTATAGCTACGGTTTTTGATAAACAATGGCTAAAAGCTGAAATCTATAGCCATGATTTCTTGCAAAACCATAGCTAATTGTTTGAATCTAGAGAAAAATTGTGGCTATATTCCAAATAAAATAGTAAAATAACAACAATTGGAACCGCCACTTTAAAGCAACACCTATCTTATTCATACATCACATGAAAATTATATAATAATTTTTAGCAAATTGTTGTGTTATTGTAATAAGAAATTACATACCATGTATAATTTGAATGCATCCATTGTTCTATGAAAGAAAAATACATTCATTGTTTAAAATGTATTACAAATGTCAAATTTCCCTTAAAAAAAGTTCTAAATATAAAAGAATTATCCCTTGTCTTTGGCCATCCTTTAAGAGTCACTCTCGCATGTTTTACATACAAAGAAAAACAAAAAAAAAATTAAAACAAGGGATACTTTGATGATCTAATTAAATATGCAATATACGACGAAAAATGTACAAGAAGCTAGGTAACAAAATCCACTAGTATTTTTGTTAATTTGTGTGGACAAGTTAGGGAATGCATTAACTAATTATCTTTCCAAGCAAAGGCTAATTATCCCAACTATAGTGGTTCAATAGACTCTTTAAACCTAAGCTCGACTTAAGCATATAATGATCTAGAGAGAAATTTTGGTTCCTGATCAATAGACTCTTCAAATCCCATTCAAAGAGAAATTTCATGTAGATTAAGGCACATAATGATAGCTATTGGTTCTCATTAGAAAATGAAGACCAATAGGAAAAATTTATCACTACCCAATTTAGCAGGCACCCCTACCCATAGCACAACGATATCAAAAATAAGAATTCAATAAAATAAATAAGGTTCAAACACTTACATTTTTTAGTTGTAGCTATTTGAACTCCATTAGCCCAATTCCCTAAAATATGGAGTGCTCACTAAAAAATATTGATAAATTCAAAAATAATGTTTGAAGACAAAAATAAATATCAAAATATTGCAAGTATAATATCCTATGAACTTTCCAACACAAAAGATAAGAACTCGTTATTGGATTGTTCCAAGCTAAAAGAGGTCCCTTGCCAAAAATCAACTTGTTCATGTGTCTGGACCTTCTGATTCGTGTATTACCTTTAAAGCTTTCAAAGAGTTTTATACTATATGGAGAGGAATTGAGACAGTAAATAAATAATCAGTTTATTCAATTTTGAATTGCACAAACTAATGGCTTATGATTAGTAAATGGAGGGGAATTGAGACTGTAAATAAATAATCAATTTATCCAACTTGTTCTTCTATAACAACCCTAACAATCTCACATGGTTTAAGTTATAGATTATATTTATCATGAACTAATATTCCTTTTTCCATCATTCATCATCACTAACATAAAGAAAGATTTAGAAATCCTAAAGTTCAATTCAAAAACCATTATACCCCCACCCTAAACAAGTGCATGATTTGAAAAAGAAAATCAAATAAAACAAATTTTCAAAATCATTGGTTGCCAAAAAACTAGTATTCAATGGTAAAAGGGATAATTTACCCCTAAAATTTATTAAATTAATAACCATCAAACTAGTATTCAATGGTAAAAAAATCAAACATTTGGCAGCTTTGGTTTAATTGGTACTTACTAAATAACAATAGAATTAAATCTTTTTCACTCTAGATGCATGCTTTTTACTAATGGTTTTTGTTAAAATATTCAAACTTTTAAGTGAACCCTCCACCCCTCTCTTTCTTTTTCAATTTTATCCTTTCTTTTGCAGGAACTAGGCATAAGATGGGATTGGACTATTTTATCTTATATGTTCCAATTGATCATTAGCATAGGTAGTGAACGGCCTAGTTTTAAGTTTCTAATTAAAAAGTAGTGCTTGAACAAGTAGAAAGAGCAAAGAAATTCTAGGCCATTTTTCCTTCCATACTATTTTCAATCTTGCTTGTCCAAATCTATACTTAGGACGGAAAAGCATTTGTATGACCAAATCACAACATGGACATAAAATTTAAAGCAACAAAATGTTTAACATGGATGAAAACTAACTTAGGACAGAAAATCTCTAGTTGATTGAGTGAGATTACCTTCTAAGGAAAATCTTAAGGGTAAGCCAATGAAGTCGTACCTTTGTCCTTTGACACCCGAACCAGCTCTTGTATTTAGAGAAACAAAAATTCTTTTCTTCATCATAAATCAGACAATATGCTTCCAACAATTTCTTGAACAAAAATTTGTTACCCAAGAAATGCATCTACTTTTTACTTGACCTTCTTCCACACCTTGTACTCTTGACCACTCCATTACCTATGAAGAATATCCAATATCTGGTTAAGAAAATGGAATTCATTAACCCAATTAGAAGAAAAGCGTAGACTCCAAATAGTTTGAACATAAGAAAGATTTAAATTAAACACAAGCACAAATACACAGCACAGCCAGAAGTACAAATATGTATTACTACATCTAGGAAAACTCTAAGCACCTTTAGGATTAGTAACCATTGTTGTCTTCTTCCTCGCCCAATTAAGCACCATACTAAAATACATGGTAAGCTCCACCTAGCAAGTTTAAGGTTGTGTTTGATTTGAAAGAAATGGTAGGGAAACTTATACATCCCTACCTTTTCCTTCCCTTCCTTACCTTTTCTCTCAAACCAAACACTGCCTAAAAGAAAAAAAAAAAAGCTACTTGTATTTAAATTTACATGGAACAGAAGAAATAAAAAAAAAAAAAAAGCTACTAAAGCAAAAATAAGAACAAAGAAGGACAAAATCAAAAGGAGAATCAATCAATAAGTTCAATGACTTTACAACAAAGAAACAAAGAAGAAAATCCTTTGAAGATAGAACAAAAAACATAAGCAAAATACTATAAAACAAGCCTTACAAGGCCTTTAGCAAAGAAAAGAAAGAAAAGAAAAAAAAAAAAAACTACAAGGCCTATTAGAAAAAACAAATGTTTTAGCGGTGGATATGTGTGCCAACAAAAAAATTGATATCCACCGCTAAAAGCTCCTATTCGATTTTATCCAACCTGATTAACCGAGAGACATTTACAATTTATCCAACTTGATTAACACCTATAACATCACACCAAAATTTTAAATAAAATTTAATAAAACTAAACTGTTAATTAAAAACAAGTGTACATCTTAATATGAGTTTCATACAATAATGATATGGAAAAGGTACAAAATTCTTGTTACATATAATAATAAATAAAAAAAAAAATGTATCCTTCTATCATTCTTGTATTGGTTCTATCTCAAAAACAAGAAAAACAAATATAAAAATTAGAATATGCATGATATACATCAAGGTTTATAAGTTTAAAGCTTCCATCCATAGGTCACCCCCCTTGTGATCAATTTCATTCTCATATGATCTTGAGCCTCTCAGCCTCACAAATCACAACTTATTGGCTGGGGTGGAAGTTTCCTGGGCCTTTCACTAGACCCACTCTCATCATTATAAAACAGTTATCAGGTCGGCAACATAGCATCAGAACCAAAAGGCAGAGACACAACTTTATGAAGTTATGATGGGTATCGGCCATTGTCGTACCCACATGATGTTCATAGTACGAGCAATTTGAATAAGTACTCATGATGCAAGAAGAAATCTACTCCATTATTCTTATTATTTGCTACATTGGAAAGCTCTACAACAACCCATGCTTCTCTTTCATGTTTTTAGCATCAAAAGAAAAATCAAAACTTTGGAACTTGCAGAGAAGATGACAAAAGTTTCATGGACCATTTCAAGTATAGTCAAGAGCTGTACCATGAGAGTACATAGATGGAGAAGGATACTGAGTAGGATTTGCTTAGGTTCAGTCTTCCAATCTCAGTTTGAACAGCTCTGAGCTCTGAAGCTCTACGAATGGCCAAAGCTGCAAAAGAAGCTTTTCTACGTCAATATGGTATGCCTGAGGCATGGAATGTGATGTTACACATTCACAAACTCACAGGTGTAAATCTGTGTCTAGAAAAGCTATGGCTTTTAAGCTGGCATAATTTAGGCTTTGGGTAGTGATTCTTTCACTTTCCAAGCCCCATGTGACATGCAAAACATGGTGTGAGGCTGTGAGTTGTGAGGTGATTGAGAGGATCGATACTATTCCATACTACAGTGATTGTCTAGTGTCACCACAAGCTTACTCTAATGTACATTAAAGCCTTATATGTGATGGAGGCATGGAGCCACACTGCTGCTTAATTGGGAATTTGGATAGACATGGTTCATCTTTTGGCTCCTTTCCTCTTTTTAGCTTTTCCTTTTCTACAAGAAAGCTAATAGGGCAGGAGTCTTAGCTTTTTCCCTTTTCTACATTAAAGCCTTATATCAGTCTTAGCTTTTTTCCTTGATGGCATCTACAAATCAGAATAAAAATTTAATTAATGCATTTTTTGTTATGACATTTGTAGGTATATAGTGTCCGTTCAGATCTTCAGAGAACATCAAACACTAAATTAACACCATGAGGTTGCATGCGAACAGCCTACAATCAATTTTCCTGTTGCGATGAACCCGCAACGCACCACAGGTTCTGCGATGAATTCACAGAGCACATCGCAGAACCACGATAAACCCGTGGTTCACCACATGCCAACAAGACCATTCACAACCCGAGCCAAGAGAAACATGGGCTGAGCCATGGCGAGGCTCACGCGTGCCCAAATCCACAATGAACCCACAACCCATCAAAAGACATGGCGGAACGCCACGTAAGGCTAACAAGACACCGCCCGCCCGATAGTGACGTCACTAAGCGTCATGTAAATTAAATGAAGCGCATGAGAGGTAGTAGCACATGTGAGTAATGAGGGATCCTGAGTGGAAGGAAAACCGATCCTCAAGAAGATCCTCATGAGACACGTGGTGAAATCCCAATGGTGCACTTAATGATTGACAGCAAATCCAATATTCCCTTTCCCGATAGGAGACAATCACTTTTATCTCTTATCTTTTAGGATCTCGGGATCTCCTCCATAAATAGAGATCCTCCTCGTATTGAAATTCATTCAGCATTTAACACTCGAGTACCCTTTTGCTTCGACTCCTCACCCTAACACCCTTAATTCGAAAGCCAATCTCCCCACTTCCCAGCCTCTCTCTGTCTTTCAAAGAGACCATTCCCCATCCAAGCCTTACCCAACCTACAGTAGAATCTTTGGTTCATCTTTGATCATAGAGAATGACCTCATGAAGAATCAACCTTACCTCCATCCCCGAAGAGTAGAACAATGTCCCAGAGAACGGGAGTAGAAAACCAGCCCGAGATGGAAATGCCTATCCAGGCCGACATCGAGATACTCTCAAACAAAGTATACGAGTTCAGGGCACTCTTTGAGAGCATATTTAGGAAGCTCGAGTAGAGCCAAGAGGAAACAAGCAATGCCCTCCAGATCCTACTTAATTGTTTAGCCCAAGCCCAACAAATCCCCGCTGCCACCCTTACCAGTGTCCCCAACCCTAGTCGTCATTCCTTTAACCAAATCCCCACCATCCCAAAATAGCCCAATAGGACCAAACCAACCCCAACCCAGACAGGCCACCAACCTATCCACTAGTCTCATGTCTTCCCCTACACTTACCAGATAGCAGAAACCCTCCTCAGTTGAGACGAGTTAAGAGAATATGTCCAGGGGCTAGTAGTTGAAAGCCGCAACCAAGCCCAGGATTCAGCTGTCCTACAAAAGCCATATTCTAATCGTATTTTGTACAAGCCCTACCCTGTTGGATATACTCCTCCTCAGCAATGGTTGCAGTACAATGGGCAACAGGGTAGCCCATAGGAGCACATAAGCAAGTTTGATGACACCCTCAGTTCCTTCGCTCTTGATGGGGACCTCAAAGTATGTGAGTTCTCAAAGTCTTTGACCGGCCCAGTGTACACCTGGTTCGTAAGTCTTACCCCTGAAAGCATTGATTCATAAGGTGAATTGGCCAAAATGTTCCTATCAAAATGATTCACCTTGGAAAGGAAACTGATGATGGTCGATCTGAGAAACGTGGAGCAAGGACCGGGAGAGGACCTCTTGGCTTACGTTATTAGGTTCCAAAAGCTAACGCACCCCATCTTCGACGAACATGCTACGGAAAAGAGTTTTGTTGAACAGTGCGTATAGGGTATGCGCCCCACTTACAGAATCAACATCGAGAACGCTAAGGTCAAAACCTTTAGCCAACTCTAGAGGTGTGCAGAGAGGACATCATGCATTGTCAAGGACACCTCCCCATACAATAGGAATGAGGCATATGCAGTTGACAGGAAGCCCAGAAACAACAGAGGAGTTAGACAGGGGTCATACCAATGTGATAATGCCCTAGGAAGAAGAAGTGTCCCTACCCCCTTTCCATGCACAAGGGAGGAGGTGATCATGATAATGAATAAGTTAGTCGAGGATAGGGTCATCAACCTGCCGCCACCATTAGTAGGAGTAGATCCAGAGAAGGACAAGCGCGGAGGGAGATGGTGTAACTTCCTCTAGTCGCTGCACCATGACCTGATGGATTATTTCACTCTGAGAAGATTATTTGTACAGAAAGTAAAATTGGATCAGTTTGTCAAAAGAGACCCGACATGTGTAGAAATTGATCCCCTCCCAGCCCATACGCAGGGAGGCAGCATCAATGTGGTAGGAGCAGCTAGCCAGTACCAGTCCGATGGCCTAATAGAAAAGCTAGAGCAGAGCCAAGAGCTATAGCAATTCTTCAACAAGCAGGGGGCAACACGACAATGCAGAAACTGGCCATCAGAGTGCTGGTGGAAGTCTTCAGGCATCCACTACAGCCCTACAGTCGCGACCACAGTAGTGTAGAGTTCACAACGGATGACATGTTGGCCACCGACCCCCACCACAACAGACCACTATACATCCTAGCAAAAATAGGCAGTTTTGAAATGAGAAGGTCTATGGTTGACCTAGGAAGCTCTATCAACCTCATCTCCATCCACACATTGGAGCTGATGAACATAAGGAAGGAAGACATCAAAAGATTGCCATTAGAGGTAACAGACTTAAATGGAAATGCATTAGTAATAAAGGGGTCCATCAAACTACAAATAGTGATTGGCCCATTTAGCATCACGCAGGAGTTCCATGTGATCCTAGGGAGGACCTCTTACCATGCTCTTTTGGGACGCTTGCTAATACATGCATTGGCCCTCGTCCCATCGACGTATCACTAGTGCTTCAAAGCCAAACATCGAGAACGATCAATCAGGATCCCAGCCACCAAGGCCCCCTTCAATAACGCAAAAACGCACCTACAAGAAGCTATCTACTTTACAAAGTTGGCAGACGAAGGGGAGAAGAGAATAGCTAAGGTCAAGGGGACGAAGTTGCCTAACCCCATAGAGAGCAAGCTTGCGGAGACCACTGAATGAAAGAAGAGAAGCATATGCATCTGGGTGATAAGGAGTGATGGAAAGGACTACTACACCATCATCACGGATTATGAGGACAGCGAACCACCCACAGCCAAGAAGGCCATTCTTGATGTATGACTTTATAAATTATGATTTATATTGTCTGCTAAGAATGAAAAGGTGACATTATCGTGATCTATAACCATTGTCGAATGCTTCTCTTTCGAATACATATACATGCTATCTTTTTTTGCCAAGAAAGTCATCATAATACATATACATGCTATCTTTTTTTGCCAAGAAAGTCATGCCAGTAGGACTCTCAAACCAGCCAAGAAAAATTACTCCCACATGGAACAACAGTGTCTAGCACTGGTTTTCGCTACACAAAATTTTAGGCAATACATCCTAGGCCAAAAAGTCAGGCTCATCGCACAGAACAACCCCATCAAGTTCTTCATGGACAGACCTCCACTCTCTGGTAGACTTGTCAAGTGGATGATGCAACTCAATGAGTATATGATAGAGTACACCCAGCCAAGGGCTATCAAGTGTCAAGCAGCAACAGATCTATTGGCCACATTTCTATCAAGTGGTGACTTCCCTATATCAAATGAAGTACCCAAAGACATACCCATGATTTCTGTGGCCGAAAGCAATGAGTGGGTCCTAACCTTCGACAGGAGTGGCACTAGCACCTCGGCCGGTGCAAGGGTTACCCTAACCTCACTCGATAGACAAACGTCTGCCTACTCCATCAAACTCCAGTTCCCTTGCTCTCACAACATAGTTGAATATGAAGCCTTAGTCCTAGGTCCAATCAATGCAATAGAAAATGGTGCAAAGAAGATAAAGGTGATTGGTGATGCTAAATTGGTGATTGGCCAGATTGATGGAAGCACAACAGTAAAGGAGGTAACGATTCTGCCATATAGAACCCTGATGCAGAAGCTACTTTGCAACCTAGAGGTAGACTTCAAACACCAAAATAGAGCAAAAAATAGGTTCGTTGACGCACTAGCCACCTTAGGGTCCAAGATACAAGCTAGCATGAAGACAATAAAGATCACCATCTAGTCAATCGACAAATAATCAACTGTCACTTTGAGGGATTGGATAGAAGAAGAAGATAAAATAATAACGGATGAATGGAGGCACGAAATAATTTAGAAGCTAAAGAGTAAGACCATAGGGACACAAGACAACAAGTTGATCGCAAAATTCCAACTAGTAATTGGGGTACTGTATCATAGACAGTCGGACAGAGTAAGGACGAGATGCCTAGGGAAAGCAGAGGACTACAAGAAAATTGACCTTTGGCAACAGTCACTATATTACAGTTGCAGGTTGTTGTTGCCAAAATACAATTTTTAGCAACAATTGATAAGTGTTGTTCCAAATCGATGTATTGGCAACAGGTATTCTACAACTGTTGTGAATTGTGACACAAACAATCGTACAAATTGTAGTCATAGAGGTATTTAAGACATCAATAACTACATTAGAAAACAAAATTTCACTTTAATAGATGGTATTAACTCAATCCTTTGGGTTATGGCATCCACAAAACAAGTTGTGTCTAGATTTATTTTATATTTTTATTGGGCGGCTTAAATTGGGAGTAGGGATGTCAATGAGTCAAGTTTGTACAAGTTTTGTTTTATTCAAAATCGATTTAATTGACTATATGAAGAAGTTGTATTAAACTCAATCCTTCCCTATAGTTTAACTTTAGCAAAATCCTCCTTTCTATTAAAAAAAAGAAAATCGACAAAAACCTCCCTTCCATCAACGACTAAGATGAAAAACATTAAACTGATGATAATATTTTTCAAAACACCTATTTCACCCCTCCAGCTGTGACGCATGGCACAACCACAAGTTCTCTCTCTACGGTGGACATCCCTTTGTTTCTAGTTCTAGTCAGCTCAACCTCTCCTCTCCTTCCCCGTCCGACCTCAATCGGCTTGTCTTCTCAGATACCTAGAAAAATCCCAACATGCTCCAAGCTCAAGTCCAGACGTGAGACCCATTGCTTCCGCCACCTCCACCTTCACCCCCACCCCACCACTAGTAGATTCATCCCCAACAGCGATCCATCCACCGCCGTTCAACAGGGTGAGTGATGCTGCTGCTGTTGTAGCTCAATCACCTGAAACGGAATTTACGTGTTGTGTTCCCCCTCTTTGGACAGTGGAGTTCAGGCATTAAAAAAGAAGGATAAAGAGGTCCTCTGGTTAACAGCGACAATAACTTTGAATGATCTCTGATAGGTAGGGGTGACAATGAGCCAAGTTGTTCATGAGCTGCTCGAGCTCGACTCGTGAAAAGCTCGATTCGGTTCAGTTAGCTCGAGTCCAATTCAATGGCTCGATTATTAAATGAGCCGAGCTCAAGCCTATTAGAATTCGACTCGTGAGGCTTGCAAGCCAGCTCGATATATATATATATATATATATATATATATATATATATATATATATATATATATATATATTTGATATTTAATATATATAATATATATAATAAAAATATTATAATTATTAATTATTATAGTTCTTAATTTTTTTAAATATAAAATAAAAAAAGTTTTATATATAATTTTTACTTTTATAAAGTATTTTTTCTAAATATTTTTATAATAAAATATTTTTATAAAATATAAAACGAATCGAGCCAAGCCAAACTCGAGCTTATGAACTCTTGACTCAAGCCAAGCTTGAGCTCAAGGTTTTGGCTCGAACCGAGCTCGAGCTCGAATTCGAACCGAGCTCGAGCTCGAATTCGAACTCGAGACTTGTAGAATAGTCTCGAGCTTGGTACTATTCGGCTTGGCTCGACTCAAACCCAGCCCTACTCTCTGCGTTCTGGTCCTCTGGTTATAATGGCAGAATTAATGGAGTTTAGACTGTAGATTGGCCTAATAACTACAACTCTGGATTCAGATTTTCAGAATTCTCGTCTCTAGCAGTTAGATAGAAATATAGAATTCAGAATGGGTATCGGCCATATCTATAAGTCTCTAAGTTTGAACATGGTCCGTCCCGAAGAATGATTGCGTCCTCCTCACTGTAATTGTAGTTCCATAAAAGAATCTTTGCCTGACTCATAGAGCCACAGATTCAAATCCACTCCCTTGGGCTTCAGAGATTTCGCCAACCGCAAAGCCCTCTCCATAGCAACTATTGTCTCATCCAACAGGTTATACAACTGAAGCATGAAATTCACTGCCAAAACTTCGCCCGTGTCAATTCGAAACCTTGATTCGTTAAGCTCGTGAATCAGCATCAAGATAGGCTTGAGCTCAAAATTTAGATCAAGAAGATTGACGAAATCACGGAAACGATTGCTAGTAGCGGACAGAGATTCTGCCGGTGATCCCCGAGTGCAGGAGCAGGAATGCCGGATATTCGGATGCTAGAGGGTTTCCTAATGGACCGAGTTGCCAGGGCTTGGAGGAGCGCGCCCACTGAACTCCTTTAACTATTCTGGAGTCGACAATGTATATCCAATTCGCCGTCTCGGTCGCTTCGAGTATCGCTTGGTTCGCCGTCAAATGGGAAAATTTTGAATATGGGCAGGCGTTGTTTAAAGCTAGGAAGAAGCTGAGACTCCTTAAGAGCCAGAGACGAGGAGGAGAGAGCATCCTCAAGAGCCAGTGACGAGGAGGAGAGAGTGGCCTCAAGAGCCAGTGACGAGGAGGAGAACGGCCAAACTAGGAAGAAGCTAAGACTCTCCACAGAACAATCAGCCTTTCTCGAAGAAAGCTTCAAGGAACATAATACTCTTAACCCAGTAAGTAGAAATCCACAGAGAGAGAGAGAGAGGGCTGGATCTCTATGTTCCATGATGTTGGCCACCTAAGGTTGGTGGGGCAGAAGCAACCTATTAAGGCATTGTTTAAAGAAATAATGTTAAGAGTTTATAACATAGGTAATGATAAAATCATCTTATACACTTTATTTAATTACATGGGAGTTTGAGGTAAATGGCTTGAGGATGAAGAATGCAATTGAGGGGAAGGTGCCACATTATGGGTTGTATGAGTATTAAAAGCATTTAATGAGGAGACTATGGTTGCCAACGTTGCCTCCAAGTGTTAAATCCTTTGGTATTGTGCTTCGATCATGTCCTTGCAATTTTTAATTTCCATTTGCATTTGATCCTCGCGTGCTTTTTGAGCAACATAAATTGTAGATGGATTGCCGAGACCGTGTATGTGATGTACCCCACAAATCATTAGGGGTGGGACCTAAACCATATGTCCGAACACGGCCATGTCGATCTTCTCCTATTACTTGGGAAAAAATGTCATCTCTACCGAAGTAATGACTACAATCATTAACAAAAATTAAGTTAAATTATATGGTTGTTTAATGAGAACAGAAATCATAGATGCAAAATTTGGAAAAAAAGAAAAAATATGGTTGTTAACCTGAAATATTAAATAAAATACATGTACATATTATATAAAACCATGATAATAATAAGAAAAAATAAAGAATAAATTAAAATGATATTGTTGTTATAATCAACCAAACACAATAATGAAGTGAAGCTGGAATATAGTCATATTAGCAAGATTTAACAAGGATCGAACCCAACTAGCCTTGGAAGAAGAACACTTCATTTCTTACTGGCAATCAGTTTGGTTAACTTAGGTACTAATATGATCCCCCATTTTGTGATGAGGTATTTTAAAATTCTATTAGACATAATAAATGATTTAAAAAAATGCAAAGAAATTTGTTTGGTCAAAGTCAAGTGATAGGAAACCTCTCCATCTAGTTAACTAGGGAAGGAATTGTACTCCAAAAGAGTGGGGTAGTTTAGGGATTAAAAATATCAAATGGATCAATAGAGCCCTCCCGGCCAAATTGGTTGGGAAGATCATGACCAATAGAGAAAACCTTTGGGCGAGGGTGGGTACAAGTAGACCTATTCATGGGTCCGGAAGCCCGACAGCCCAA
This sequence comes from Nelumbo lutea, assembly GCF_056320005.1. Classification (NCBI taxonomy): domain Eukaryota; kingdom Viridiplantae; phylum Streptophyta; class Magnoliopsida; order Proteales; family Nelumbonaceae; genus Nelumbo; species Nelumbo lutea. The sequence continues at coordinate 215,668,307 of NC_142684.1, forward strand.
CTTGACCTGACACATTATTTGTAAGGCTTGGACAAAACTTCAGGCCTGTGGGCTCAGGCTTGGGCTTTAAATGCCAGACCCGATCATTTTTTGGACCGGGCTCAAGCTTTCTCAAATAAGCCTGGCCCGAGCCCGAGCCCAACCCAATACTATTATATATAATAAAAAACATTTATGTTATTATATAATATATATTTGTTTCTTAAATTATTAATAACTATTAATTTATTATTATGAAATAAATATTAGCTTATTAATTTATTAAATTAGTACTATATTAATATAATATTAGTTTATAAAAGTAAACTGAAAATAAGACATTTTATATATAGGTCAGGCTTCAGGCTTTATATAAGGGCTGGGCTCGAACTCAAGATCTAGGCCGATGGTCAAACAAGGCTCAGGCTTGAGCTTGCACATTTTCTATTGATAAAGAGGCAAAGTCTGTTTGTCCAAATAAGGGGGTTTCATGGGCTTTGAAGGGTATTCTTTCAGCCCAAGATCTTATTAAAAGAGGAATGGGGTGGAACATTGGAGATGGCAAGAACGTTAGATTTTGGACAGATAATTGGGCAGGAAACGGCCCTTAGATTAATGAAGTTAATCAAGAAATGTTAAAGATTTGGATATGCCAATTTGCAATGCCAATGACCAAAATAGATTGATATGGAATGAAGAGCTCATTAGAACTTTGGTCCCAAGCCGAGCTTGGCATCTCATGGTTTTTAAAATGAACTGGTCAGGGGTTCGGTTATCGGTTCAAATGGTCCGATCGTTCAACCTGAATGGCTGGCCCGTTCTGACAAAAAAAATAAAAAATTTTAAAAAGTTGGAAAATGGTCAAAACGGTTTGAACGGTTAACTGGCTGGTTCAACGATTTGCTGACCAAAATCAACGGTTTTGAAGGAAAAACGGTTTTGAAAGAAAGAAGAACCGGTCAGGTGACCAGTTCCCGGTTTTCCCGGTCCGACCATCCGGTCCGGTCTGGTTTTGAAAACACTGTAACATCTTATAAAACCTATTGTAATCCCTTTAACCTATCTGGGCGATCAGCTTATGTGGAGATTTACCTCTTTCGGTAAATTCTCAGTCAGTTCAACTTACATCGAGAAATATAAGGTTAATAGAGAGAGAACAGGGCTTTTTGACAAATCTCTGAAAAGTGTTTGGATCCTAAACCTTCCCCTTAACTGAAAGCTTTTATGTACATGTTCCTCCCCACTAAAAATAGACTTATTAATAGAGGTTTAAACATTAATATTGAGTGTTGTCCCTGAGCCTAATGCTAATACCAATCGATTCGAAGTTGGTGGGATCATGAAAGCTAATAAATGCATATTTGAGAAAAGAGAAAATTGCTATATATCTTTGGTTCATATGGAAGGTCATGAATGAAAAGCTCTTGAACAACACCATACCCTGCCCTTATTCCCTTATTAGCTTAAATCAAGGTTTTTAAAATCGGACCGGACGGTCGGATTGGATAAATCAGGAACTGGTTAGGAGACTGGTTTCGTTTTTCCCCAAAACCATATTTTTTATCAAAAATCATTGATTTTAGTCAATAAATCGCTGATCCAGGAGGTTAATCGTTCCAATCATTAGAACCGTTCAAATTGTTTTGTTCATTTTTTTTTATTTTTTTTATTTTTATTTTTATTTTTTTGTCAAAGCGGACCATTCATTTGATTCTAATGATCGAACCGTTCGATCCAAGAATCGGACCCCTGACTGATTCGTGCTCCGGGTCAATTTTAAAAACCTTGGCTTAAACAGTGAGGGAAGGAAAGCATGTAAATGTTGGGTACAGGTTGTCTGGAAGTTCCCAACTGAAAGGCTCCATTAAAATCAATTTTGGTGTCTCGTATGACTCGGATGGTAACTGTGCCATTGCATGCACTGCTCTCAACCACCTTGACAAGATCCTCCACCTGAAAGCCTACCTAATTGGAGTTACTATACGATCAACACTACGGAAGCCTGGGCTGCATGGGAAGCCATCAACCTCACCATCAACTTCAAAGACGTTCCGATCACCACTGAGGTAGACTCAAAGCTTGCCATTGATTGCTTGAAGAACTCGATGGTGCCCCCTTGGAGGATAAAAAATTTCATTAGTGAATGCTCCGTGTGTTTCATGGAGTTTCCTTACATTGCATATATAGAGAAGCTAACAAATGCGCGGACTGGCTAGCACGTAATATCTACTCAGGGCGTCTTATATATAGATTAAAATTGGTCTTGCCATGTCAGCATAGCTCTCCTTTCAGAGAAGTTATTTATTTATTTTTTTCTTTTTTTTTAATTTTTTATTTTTAATTCCAAGTCATTTTTTAAACAACCAATGAGATGTACTTTCCCAATAACCTAAATAATCTCTTCTCTTAAAATTTCTCCTAAACTACCTCCCCACTATCCCTCGCTTTCTCTAAAATTATCTCTAATTCCTATTTATCTTCTAAATTATCTCTAATTCCTATTTATCTCCAAAATTATCTCAAATTTAATAGGGTGTTTCTCTCCTAAATTACCTCTAATTCCTATTTATCATCTCCCATACTTCTTATCTTTATCTATCTAAAGAAAGTTTGGATTAAAAAAAATTAAGAATTATTTAAATATTCTAACAAAATTATATTATAAATTTGAAATATTTATTCAAAACACAAAAAAAATTATATTTTTACAAAATATATCACAAAATTATGTACTAACAATTTAAATTATGTTTTTTACAGATTATCAATTTAAATGCATTTCAAATATTTAATAATATGTAATAGCTTTAAATAAATAAAATTAAAATAACAAAAAAAATTAATATTTTATAGATTATTTAAATATTTAAATAACTAAATATTTTAAATAAAAATATTTAACATAACTAGATTTTAAATAGTTAATATAAAGAAGTTATGTAATAAATTTAAAATAATTCTAAAATTAGGGAAAATAATTATAACATAATATTGAAATTAATAATAATTTATTATTTTTACATAATATTGTAAATAATTAATTTCACTTATGTCAAGTAATAATTTGAGAAAATAACTTTCAAAATAATAATATTTATTAATAATAATTTTAAACTCTTAATATGTATTTATTATATAGTTACATATACTAAAATTAATATTATTGTCTTTTGTGATAAATGTATTTTCAACGATTATGTATAAATTTATTTTGTTTTGTTATTTAATAGAAAACTTTCAATAATTATTGGAGATTAAGTTACAATTATTGAAATTTTTAAAATTAATTTATTGTATTTATTTTATTTTTTTATAAGTTATTAATTAATATTTAGTAGAGATTAAACTATTTATTGACTAAGTTAATATATTTTTAGTACTTATTGTATATTTTTTTTAATTTTGAAATTATTGTATTTTTTATTATCAATATATTTTCAATAATTGTGTATTTTTTCTATAAATTTTCTATAATTATTGGAGATTAAACTATTGTTATTTATTAGAGATCAAACTTTTAATTTAGTTGAAATTATGAGTATTCATGAGTTGGTTCGATTTGGTCATATTAGGGAGTTGGTCAGCTGAAACCAACTAACCTTTTATGAAAACCGACCCACACAAGTTGTATTGGTTTGTGTCGATTTTGGTCGGTTTACAAATGGCCAAAGTGAAACTGATCCAACTTGGTCGAATTGGGAAATTTTTTAACCAAAGCCAACCTAAAATACTAGAAAATCGACCAACTCGAGTCGAGTTAATAGGTAGGGCTGTTTATAAGAAGACCCAAACCGACCAACCCAGTCCGACCCAACCCGAGTCGGTTGAGTTTTCTTTAGTGTCGGTCGGTTTCGGGTTACTAAAAAGCATAAACCGTACCAACCTTAACCGAATTAGTTCCTAATTGGTACTTAGTACTTAGTACCTAACTTAGTTTCTACTTTCTAGTTACTTATAGTTTCTACTTTTTAGTCTTCTCTTTAGGAATGCCATTAATGGCAAGCATTGCAAGACAAGGAATGCCATTAATGCCATTCCTATTCTCTAAGGTCCTTTACACCAAATAGGTAATTATAATTAGGTGTCCTTTTTACTTAGATTAGAAGCCTTCTTTAAAATTCCAAATTTCAGTCTTCTTTTTTTAACATAATTTGACTTTCTCTTTTCTTGGTAACTTCTAACTTGGTCTGCCCTTACTCCCTTAGCCCTTCAACTCAAGCACTCAAACCAACCCAAACCGACCCGAACTGACTCAAACCAACCAGGTCGGTTTTGCCTAACACAGGGTCGGTTTCGATTTCATTTTCAGGCAACCTAACCAAGTCGGGTTGGTTGGAAAAACAACAATAAATTGATGCAACCCGACCCGTGAACAACCCTATTAATCAAGTTGGTCAGTTTCATCAGTTTGATAAATAAACGTAACTGAAATTAATTATTGTTATTTTTGTATTATAAAAATTTTAATAAAAGTAGTATATAAAATATGAATAATTATTACTTATTTAAAAAGTTGAAGATATAAAATAATTTTATACTCTTATGTGTTTCTATTAGGGTCATTTATTAGAACACACTTTTAGGGATGGCAATTTTCCCCATCCCCAACGGGGACCTGATTTCCTCGACCCAATGGGGCTGGGGATTGTTTTGGCGGGGCCGGGGCAGGGGTGAGGGCGGTGATTAATAGGAATCCCCGGTCGAGGTCGGGGTTGGGGTCGGGGATGGGGATTGAAGTCCCCGCCCCACCCTAACCCCGATTATATATATATATATATATATAATGTTATTTATATTAAATATACTATTATATAGTTTATATTAAAAACATATTCAAAACATTATTTACAATTTAAAATTTTTATTTATTTTAATAAATTTATTTTAAAATACTATTATCTGAAAACATTTTGGGGATTCGGGTCCCCACGGGGAACCCATCCCCGTTGGGGATCGGAGGTGGGAGTTAATTTCAAAATCGGGGTCGGGGACAGGGAATATGTACCCCTGACCCATTGCCATTCCTACACACTTTATAGTTTTACATATTTACTTAAACCTATCTTATAGTTTCTATTTCACTAAAACATCCCATATATTTTACAACTTATTTACTTAATCAACGTTTCATTAAAGAGTGTTTGTTTTACCATTAGGCCCATGATTTTTTATTCCAAAAATACCCCTAATACATTTTTGTATAAAAAACAAAATTAACCAAATATATCCGATAGAGTGGTTGCCCATGTCTTATTAAGGGCAAAAATGGTATTATTTTTATTTTTATTCTCTTTTGATTAAATTTATTTGAATGAACATTAGGGTCAACACTGTCATTTTCTAATATCATCTACCGGAAGATTGATTAAATCCATTATAAATTATAAATGGTGTTTTAGTAAAATGCTAACTATAGGATAAATTTTAGTAAATCCATAAAACTATAAGGGGTGTTTTAATATATAACCCTTTCTATTATTTAGATTTCTCTTAATAAATCCCATGCATCAAACAAATTCCCGCTAGTTAATTGTTGGGGTCGAGCAACCCTCGTCTTGTGTAGCTACTTGGATAATCCCCCTTTGTACAAGGAGAAAAAAAAGGCTATGGTCCTTTTGGGTCTTGCTATTATGGACTCAAGACATTATTACCATAACGTGGGCTTAAATTGTTGACAGGCCCCCAATGCCATTACTTTCATTTTTATCGTTTAACAATCGCTAATTGATAAAAGTACATAGTAGTATTTTGTTAGAATTTAACTGGCTTTTAAATATCATTGAACTTTAGATAAAAGGATAACTCCAACCAATGGTTGCAATCATGGCGGTGTTTGGTATATCTTTGTATGCATACGTATTGATAAATTTTATTCTTATATAATATTGGTATGCATCAATTGTTGAAGAAACTTTCATTTTAACGTTTACCTTAATGATTAAGAATTTATTTACTGTTACATTGATGTGGCCCTAGTAGCATCTACTTGTTAATAAATTTCATAAAAACTTTATCAACCACTTTATCTTAGTTTTGAAAACAAATCAAATACAAACGAAAATAACCACATAGCATAGCATACGCTGATCTCAAACCTAATGCATACACTCGTACGCACATTAATTTAGAATCCATATACACAGGAAGAGAGACGTGGCCTAAGGAGGACATCCTTTGGCGATGGTGAAGTCAATTGACACATCAAAGTGGGGTTCCAACTCGAACCCATGAAGCAGGCGAGCAAGTGTCAAATGCAACATTTGTAGGCCAAACAACATTGGTAGAAATTCAAAATGCTGGCCCCTGAGATCGACGTCCTTGTGGCTTGTGAGAAACTTCTCGGGACGGAACTCCAATGGATCTGGCAACACTCGTGGGTCTCGATGAATCTTCCAAACATTCACTATCAGCTGGGTTCCGGCTGGAACACTGAAGCCAGCTATAGTGCAGTCCTCTATAGCCTCTCGTGGTGGTAAGAATGGAGCGGTTGGGTACAGGCGTAAAGTTTCCTTTGATTATCGCCTGAATATACACCAATTTCTTGATATCTGAATTGATGACGGGTAATTTGGCCCGATCTAACGGCCAAGATACACGTGGATACGATCAGCCAGTAGGGTGACAATTCAGCAAGGGAACCTCACTAGCAGCTCGGGAGTTCGGGACCTTGAGCACCTCAGCACCTAATTCAGTTTGGGGCCAAAGGGCTGAAGTGCTAGGCGGGAGCCAAAGATCCAAGGTGCTAGTTCGGGACCAAAGAACCGAAGCGCCACGTAAGCAACTCCAGAAGTTTCTCCAACGGACTTCAAATCTCCCGAGATCACGACGTCTAATAACAGGGCTCATCCTCACCTAGTTCGAATCGGAGAAAAGTGGTAAACCTTATCAACTGGCGCATTGCTCTCCTACGGAAACGGAATGGATCTTATCTATGTAGCCCGGGGATCCTAGAGCCTTTTTGTAAGGTTCATGGCTACTCAACTATATAAGGGCATCGATCCTCAAGGCAAAGGTACGCGTGATTACTCACATTCAAGCTCTCTAGCATTCATACTTAGCTTGCAAACATACAGAATACTGACTTAAGCATCGAATCGACCTCACCAGGCTTTCCACCCCAGTTCCTCTGAGCACTGTTTTGCAAATTGATCCAGCTTGTTACGTGAGTACGTTCAGACAATTCTCCAGTTAGGAGCTTCCGGATCACGCAACATCAATTGGCGTCGTCTGTAGGAACTGATCAAAAGGTCATTACAATCCCAGTTGTAGTTCTAGTTTTCACTCCAACCTCAATGGGTTCTTCCAGTAACACCGGGAAAAGCATCGAGTTTAATGTCACCAGGGGGCAAGATCAGCGATCAACCTTCCTCCAAGGCCCCATGGTATGTATTGGCCAGTTTACTACTCCCCTTACAGCTTCAGGGGTCTCATCATTGTCTGTACCACAGGGCACCACGCAAGTGAGCGTCCTGCTCCCCCTAGTGGCGTGACTTTCTTTGAGCCATCTGTGGTCCCCCTAGAGTCAAGCACTTCCAATTTCATGACCTTGTTCAATGCATCCAAACGATACAGATCTAGATGCAACAGGTCCAACAGTTTCAACAATATCAACAGTACTACCTATACCAGTAGTATCAATAGCAGTTCCCACCATTGCAGCCGAACCAACAGTCGATTCCACCCCGGCACCTAGGGTTGCGCCAGAGCCAAAACCAAAATCGGCCCGGAACCAGACAGAACATCCGTTGGTCCCCCCATTAGGGTGAGGGGACCTCATAGGTGCCAGTCTCTCCCAGGGGTCGGACTCCACCTCCCAATGATCACGTGGATTCTTTCCAGTCTTAGATGCACCTAGCCAGGGCTGACGAAGCCTACATGTATGTGGCCTTCTCCACCACATTCAGGGGGTAGTTCGGAACTAGTACAGGAACCTCGCACCGGGCTCCATTAAGAATTGGGCACAGTTTGCCTAGTTGTTTAATGTGCATTTCATTACTAGCAAGAAATGCCCAAAGTCGCAAGAGAGCCTCTTGAACGTGGTTCAAAGGGAAGGGGAGTCAATCAGAAGCTACATCAAGCGCTTTAATGACTTTTTCCTACAGATACCAGACCTTGATCTAGCGGTGTGTCTCATAGTAGCAAAGAAGGGAATTACCCACAGAGAGTTCAAATGGCATGTGGTAGCCAACAAACCAAAAGATATCACTGAGTTTCTTAAATTGGCAGACCAGTTCATCGATATTGAGGAGGAGATTAACCAGAAGAATGATAATCCATCGACTGAAAAAAAGGAAGAGAGAGAATGAAGGGACGAGCAACAGTGGGCAGAAAAGAAAGAAGAGTAAGTCCCTGAGCAGGGGAAGAAGCAGGTCCCCCTTGTGCAGCCACAAGTCAGGTTGACGTTCCAAGACTCTACTAGTAAAGAGAACGAACTACAAACCTCTGAATCCTAAGAGAGGAGAGATCTTAATGGCCATTAAGGACTCCTCCTTTGTCAGATGGCTGCCTAGGCTAATCCACGTGGAGGGTCCACTGAGATCATGGACACAGCACGGAAAATTGCAAGAATCTCCGCGACGAGATCGAAGAGCTATCCGTCGTGGGTACCTAAAGAATTACATTCTACGAGAGGAGAGAGGACAAGCAAACCGACAGAGAGATCGTTAGGGGGACCAGAGGAGGAATGCCCCTGAGACTAACAGGCAGAATGAGCAGCCACCTTCGGTAGCTACCAAAGGAGAGGCCAATTCGTAGAGTGATCAATATGATCACTGGCGGGCCATCATCGCGGGATGTACATCAGTAGTTGGGAGGACTTCGGTCCGCGAATTGGAGAATGAAGGTGAAAACCCACCAAAGCGACCTCGGCTCAAAGAACCTATCTACTTCATTGAGGACGACACGCACGGGATCTAATACCCGCATGGTGATGCTTTAGTAGTGAAGCTAAGGATCAAAGACTTCGAGGTGAAACGCATTTTAGTGGACTCAGGCAGCTCAGCAGACATACTCTTCAAGGAGGCCTTCGACAAATTGCAGTTGCAGCAGAGCGACCTGAAGCCAGTAGATACACCCTTGGTAGGGTTCAATGGCGAATAAGTCAAGTCTATTGGTCAAGTCATAGTACCCATGGAGGCAGGCATGTGGACGAACATTGTAAGATTTGAGGACACATTCTTGGTGGTCACGACTCCGTCCCCCTACATTACAATAGTAGGTTGGCCTATCACACATGTTTTACGTGCGATAGTGTCCACTTACTACTTAGCGATGAAGTTCCCAACTTACTACGGTGTGGAGGGTCCTGCAAGGCGACCAACTCGAATCCCATAAATAGTCAAGCACTTAAGACAAAAGAAATGCAACCTCACCCCAGAACGATGGAGGGTAGTCGATGAGGAGGTCGAGAAGCTCCTCGCGATAGATTTCATCAAGGAAGTCCATTACTCGAGCTGGGTGGCCAACCCCGTTCTAGTGAAGAAGGCCAACAGCAAGTGGCGCATGTGCATCGACTACACTGAACTGAATAAAGCCTGTCCAAAATACTGGTTCCCACTGCCCAAGATTGACCGCCTAGTGGACGCGACCTCAAGGCACGAGTTGCTAAGTTTTCTGGATGCCCATTCCGGATACAACCAGATTAGGATGGATCCTGCTATCTAGGACAAGACTGCATTTGTAACTGAGCTCGGGCTATACTGTTATAAGTTTATGCCCTTTGGATTGAAAAACGTTGGGGCAACATTCTAGCGCCTTGTAAATAAAGTTTTTGATTCGTTGATCAACAATAAAGTGTAATGTTATGTTGATGACATGGTCGTGAAGACCCAGTTTTTGAACTCTTTGTTAATTAATTTAAATGATGTTTTTTAAATTTTAAGAAAATATAATATGAAATTAAATCCGAATAATTGTGTCTTCGAAGTCACTTCAGGTAAATTCCTATGCTACATAGTCAACCAACGTGACATCGAAGCCACCTGGAAAAAATAAAGGCAATCCTAGATAGAGACCACCTTAGAAAATAAAAGAAGTCCAGAGGCTAACTGGCCGAGTAGCAGCCATAAGCTGCTTCATGTCTAAATCGGCGAGCCAATGCCTCCCTTTTTCAAAGCAATAAAAAAAGAGCAAGAATTTTGAATGGACTGAAGAGTGCCACATTGCCTTTAACGAGCTAAAAGGGTACCTAAGTACCGCACCGATTTTAACTCGACCTGAAGAAGGGGATGATTTAAAACTATATCTCTCTGCGAGTGATAAAGTAGTTAGTTCGGTACTGATCAAAGAAGTAGATCGGGTCCAACGACCCATCTACTATGTTAGTAAAGTTTTGCAGGATGCAGAGACTAGGTATCTAGAGATAGAGAAACTAGCACACGCGTTGGTCATAGCAGCTCGGAAACTACGCCCATACTTTCAAGCCTACACTATCGTTGTTCTTACCAACAGAACCCTGAAGCAGATTCTGCTTAAGCCCGAGGTGTCTGGAAGATTAACGAAGTGGTCCATCGATCTGAGCGAATATGACACCTGATTTGAGCCACGACCAGCAATCAAAGCCCAAGTCTTGGCAAACTTCGCAGTAGAGTGTATGTTCGGTGCACCGACCCCTGAACTGACCAAGCTCACTCACACGTTGGACGCATCAACAAGTGCAGCACCGGACCCGATCAAAATAGTATCGACCTGGGATGAGGAGCCCTAGATCCTCCACGTTGATGGATCATCCAACCAACGAGGAAGCGGTGCAGGACTGCTACTATACGACCCAAGCGAGGTGAAGCCAGAGTTTGCTCTCCGGTTTAGATTCGAGGCATCGAACAACGGGGCAGAGTATGAAGCGTCGGGTAGTGGGGAATCGACATACTCGATCCTTTCCCACCGGCACCCGGGCAAAGGAGGTTCCTAGTTGTGGCAGTAGATTACTTTACAAAGTGGGTGGAAGCCTAGACCCTGGTAACCATCACAACTTCTAACATACATAATTTCTTTTGGAGGAGCATAGTATGCCACTTCAGACTACCCTAAGTGCTGATATCCGACAATGGGAAGCAGTTCGAAGATATTAAGTTCCAAAACTGGTGTACTGAGATGGGGATTAAGCAAAACTTCGCATCGGTGGTACACCCTCAAGCGAATGGACAAGCAAAAGTAACTAATAGGGCGATACTTCACGGATTGAAAGCTCACCTAGCCCGTGCAAAGGGATTGTGGGAGGATAAGCTGCCCAATGTCCTTTGGGCCTATCGAACTACTGTCAAGACCACAACGGATAAGACCTCCTTCAATCTCACATATGGTACAGAGGCGGCGATCCCGGTAGAGATCAAGGTACCCACATTGTGACTTGAGGCCTATAATGAGGAAGCAAACGACGTCGAGTTTCGTACCAACCTAGATCTGGTAGAGGAGGTGCGAGACCTGGCCTACATCCGGACTACAACATACCAGCAGAGAGTAGCTCGATACTATAATGCACGAGTCAAGAAGCGGCAATTTCGTGTTAGCACCATAGTTCTCCGGAAAGTTATGGTACCTGAGCCCGGCATAGGTAAGCTCAGAATGAACTGGGAAGGTCCATACCGTCTAAGACGGGTATTCGGGGAAGGCACGTATGAGGTCTAGACTTTGGAAGGGAAGTAGGTACCTCGAGCATGGAACATTGACAACCTAATAAGGTACTACTTATGAGTCCATGACTCCAAGGAAAAATTCCCCTAAGCCCACGGGACCACCGAACTGGTCAAAAAGACGATGAGGTGGAGAGAGGACTATGAGTCACTCCCAGAAGCCTAAGGGCCACATTGCCGACCTGATAGAAGATCTCGGCACTACAATAAGTCCTAGTCTTCTCTTCGGCATAGGCAGACAATTCCCAATTGCCTCTTCGGCATGGATAGATAAGTCCTTGTCACCTCCTCGGCATAGGCGCAACAAGTCCCAGTCGCCTCTTCAGCTTAGGAAAGAGAGTATCCCGTGTATAGACAGGTCGGCTACATACCCTACAGTGTCAATCCACCTCGGCGTACAACAATACTGGGTTATTCCTACTTGGAGTCCAACTCGTTAGCTTGGCATTTCGAGATAACCAACACTTAGAAAACTCTTTTGCACACAAAAGGTTCTTTGGATCATTACGCTTCATTAACAAAAAGTTTCGACTACATGGCCAAAAAATAAACAACTACAACTAAGCTCAGAGGCCCGAGACATAC